>NC_083883.1:61845697-62470697 GCF_032452875.1 Bos javanicus
GTGAGAATGGGGAATAAATGCAGCTGGCTATTATGTCTTTACTTCCTCTTATTTAATATTTTAATCTTTTTATTAAAAATAACAATGTTACCTTTTTCTACTAAGATATAACCCCACAGTTATTCTTCTGACCAAAACTGTGAACACTATGTACAATGAATTGATAAATGCTTTCTCACTACATAACAGGATTTCTGCTTACCCTGAACTAAACACTCCAGGAGACAGTGGAGGACAGAGGAGCCTGGCTGCTGGAGTCCATGGGGTTGCAAAGAGTCAGACATGACTTAGCAACAGAACAGCAAACAAAAAACTCATGTACAAAAATTATCTTATTAAAATAGCTGCTTTACTTAGAAATCCAGTGTCAAGAACATTAGATTTCTAGACTGAGGCCTAATAGGTATTTAAATTAATGCCAATATATAATTGGCATTATAATTTTGTATATATCTGTCTTCCCTAATATATGGCAAATTCCCTCAGGGTGAAAAATACTCTTAATTGAATTCATATATTTATTAAGTATCTATTCTGTTTCAACACAGACGTTTAATAAATACATGAATTAATGAGTCTATTCTTTGTTCTCGGAGAAGGCAATGGCACCCCATTCCAGTACTCTTGCTTGGAAAATCCCATGGACTGAGGAGCCTGTTAGGCTGCAATCCATGGGGTCGCTGACAGTCGGACACTCGATAACAGTTGGACACTGAGTGACTTCACTTTCACTTTTCACTTTCATGCACTGGAGAAGGAAATGGCAGCCCACTCCAGTGTTGTTGCCTGGAGAATCCCAGGGACGGGGGAGCCTGGTGGGCTGCCGTCTATGGGGTCGCACAGAGTCGGACACAACTGAAGTGACTTAGCATAGCATAGCATTCTTTGTTCTAATCATTTCTTCTCTTGTTCTCTTTCGATTCATTGAATTCCTCCACAGATCTCAAACTCCCACAATAACTGTTTAACATTCAGAGTTCATGCTTCCTATTGGTATTAGCAGTCCAGCAGTTCCCTTATGATATTAGTGGAGTCTACCGTCTCTATAATGTCACTTCTTTTGTGCCACCCTTGGGTTTGGAAAACATCTACAGCAGAATATCTGGTTCGACAAGGGTTTAGCTTTACCTCACAGTTGGTAATGAAAGTTGGTTATTTGTCAGGTTGCTAAGTGTGGGAGGCACGTATGGCAGAGCTAGGATTATGTACCCTTATTACCTAGACAAAAGAGGGAAAACCCTAAAAAAATGTATGTTTTAATGCTAAAGTTACTATTCCTCTGATCCTGCGTAAGCTCATGATTTTGAAAACCATTCCTAAATTCTTCAAGCATTTTTAATTACAAGATGACACAGGTGGTGCTAGTGGTAAAGAACCTGCCTGCCAATGCAGGAGACATAGACATGCAGCTTCAATCCCTGGGTCGGGAAGATTCCCTGGAGGAGGGCATGGCAACCCATTCCAGTATTCTTGCCTGGAGAATCCCATGGACAGAGGACCTGGTGGGGTACAGTCTGTGGGCCTGCAGTCTGGGACAGGACTGAAGCAAATTAGCAGCAACAATACATGTACTAATGTATTGAATCTCCTGTCTTTTTAATACATCCCCCCAAATCTGTTTAACAATCTGTATCCAAGTTTCTATAAAGTTAACTGTCCTCATAACTGTTTAAAGAGCTTAATATTTGTATCAATATTACCACTATAATATGAATTTTATTAATACTACTTGTATAGTTTTATATCCTTTAATCTATTATATCCTTTATTATATCCTTGAACCTATTATATCTTTTCATCTATTACAGTACTTTTCCTGTTACATATTAATAGAGTAATATAATAGGTACCTTATAAAGCACTAGTTAAAACCAGTAAAAGCCAGATATTAATCAAGTATCAACACTTCTCAGCATTTTGTCAGAGAAAATTCTCACAAATTTTCCAAATATACTAACTCAGGCTGACAAGGGAGAACATGCTTTTAATTTTCCCTAAGATAAAAGATTCTTTAAAAAGTAGCATCTCTCATGTTGCTATTCCTTTAGTTTCTTTGGCTATATTGTATATAATTAAAAAAAAAAACAAAACAGAAAACTAAACGAGAGCTTCCATCAAGCAAAAACCTAGGTGATTCTAAAGCATGTAATTACTCGTGTCTGTGACCAAATTTATGGACTATTAGTGAAAACACGACATCATTAAGATTTCATTAAAATGAAATATGTACCCAGTTTGGACAATGAGTTGCTCAAAAACATTCTAAAGTGATTTTAAATACTTGAAAGAGTAAACACCTTTGTGGCTCAGCTGGTAAAGAATATGCCCACAATACGGGAGACCTAGGTTCGAATCCTGATTGGGAAGATCCCCTGGAGAAGGGAAAGACTAGTACTCTGGCCTGGAGAATTCCACGGACTGTACACCATGGGGTCCCAAAGAGTCGGACATGACTGAGCGACTTTCACTTCACTTCAAAATTTTCAGGCCCATTCACTGTAACTGCTATCCAAACTGCAAATTTTTAAGTCTAGTCACTAAAATCAATTATAGAAAATCGTCCGAGAAGGGTGTGTGTATGTGAAGGCAAGATTAACCGATTTTTCAATAACATTCCCTCAGTGTGTCTAACTTTAGATATTTGCAGATTTTCCACACAGAAGTGAAACAAATGGCTTTGTCATGCTTTCTTATTCAGTAAACTAAACGCAGAAAAAACCCTGTATCAAATGCAGTGTATCAAGTCATGCTCAGAATCAAAGTGAAAATAATGGATCACAACTGAAAATTACAGTGCTGTCTTTAATCAAAGTATTTGTTGATTTCTCACTGTCCATAACACAGCACTAACAAAGTCTCTGAACAGTGTTGCTGAAGTACAGCCTTTATACGAAATCAGGAGTAATACTGGTTGCTGCGTACGTTTTGTAAATGGAAATCCACCCAAGTAAGCCTGTAGATGCGATTTCGTACACTCAACGAGACTTTTAAAACCTAAAACTGGTAAACTGCCTTCCCAAGGAACTTGAAACTAAAATTTTCTCCAGGGAAAGATGACACCTGCGAATATGTCTTATCAGCCCTGCAAAGCGACACTTGGAAAGGTACGGCGAAGGCAGGAGTCGATCAAAAAGGCTGCGGGAAAACTGCGCAACAGCCTGGGGCTGAGGAGCGAAACCTCCACCCGCGTTTCACTCCGCCTTTCCCAGCTACGCTGTGCTGGGGGCCCGACCCAGCGCCTCTTGCGAGCAGGCAGCAGTTGCCAGGAGCAGCTGGACTGTGGACCGGCAATTTGCCCAGCCACTTGTCCCTTCTCCGTCTTCCCTCCCTCCCTCCCCGAAGGCCGAGGACAGCGACGCCTCCTCGCTCTTCTCCTCCTCTTTAGTGCCTTCAGCCAGGAGGCGGGAGTGACCCGCGGCAGCTGACCCAGCACAGGCACTGCCTCTCCCACAGCCCTCGGAGCACACCATGGGCCCAGAGGCCGGTTTGCAGCACAGCAGCGACGACGCAGGCGGCAGCCCCGGCGACGCTCAACTGCCTTCCTGACCGCCGACACCACCGCCCTTCACTCCCGAAAAACGATCGCCACCAACGGCAGGAGACTCTTAACGGCACCGCAAAACACCTTCGCGATCGACTCAAGCTACGTCAACAACTATGGCAGGCGAGGGGCAGCGGGCGGAGCCGGAGAGAGAAGGATGGGCGCTGTACGTCACGCCCAGGGCTCCGCTCCGGGAGGGAAGGCCCCGACTCGCCCCTCAAAATGGCGGCAGCGGTGACGTGCCTGCGTACGGAACTCCTACGCCGTCGCGCCACGGCCGGCGGGAAGTGAGGTTCTCAGAAGAGCCGCCCGAAGTGTACGGCGACTTCGAGCCCCGGGCGGCCAAAGAAAAGGCCCGGGTGGGAAGACAGATTCCGCTAGAAGGGTTCCGGCCCGATTCGGCGAAAGAGGAAGTGAGAGAAAGCGCCTATTACCTTCGGTCTCGGCAGCGAAGGCAGCCCCGACTCCACGAAGCCGAGGAGATGCAGACGCGGAGAGCCACTCTCCTCCAGCAGCAGCCGCACTCGCCGCCGCCTCCGCTACGACCCTCTCCGGTTACGACCAGAAGAGGATTACGGGACTCCCATTCATCCGAAGGTGAGACAGTCGGAGGTAACAGTGTCAGCCGCGAGTCAGGGAGGGAGTGCCGTGGGCGGGTACGCGTGAAGGGTGTGCGCTCCCTGGGCGGGCGTGTGCCTGCCTTGAGCTCATCCCCTCTGAGCTTCTCCGGGATGGACGTGAGCCCCCTCCTCCGGGCTGCCCCGTCGGCTGGCGGGAAAGTGGCAGGGCGGGGGGGCCGGAAGGAAAGGCGGTCGTGCGTAGTGACCTGAGCAGAGTCGAGGAGCCGCGTGCTTCCCTGGGCATCAATTTAGAGGTGTCAGGAAATTGCCTGTTTTCTGCAGGCCTGCACTTCGGGGCGGCGAGTTAGGCAAAAGGCAGGACACTGAATCACTCAGAGTTCAGTTTCACATCGGTTTCAAATTGGTTCTCTCTACCCTGCGGATGTTTCTGCCTAAGCCACTTCCATTTCCTCCTTTAACTCCGAGACCAGAAGTCCTTCAATGAGATTTTTGGCCCTCCTCTAACCTTCCAGTCTTTCCCCGTCACTATCCAGGGGGGGGAGAAAGGAAGGGGAATTTCGTGAGTGGCCGTTTTGAGGACTAGCGTAGTTGATGAATTGATTTGAGATCCCACCCACATGTTTACACTGAAATGGGGTCAAGGCAGTCATCCTGAACCTGAAGCTTCCCAGTGTGTGATAAACTTGAACTGATCGATCTTTCTCTAGTGTGGTGGTCTCTGCCAGAAATTCGCATATTGGGGACCGTCAGTGTAACCTCAGTAGTTAAGTAGTAGCGTGACAAAGCAAGACTTTAATTAGTTTTCATCTAAATGGGCCACAGGGTTACTGAGAAAGTGATTGTGTAGTCTTAGGAAAGGCACAGATGAATCAACGCCGGTAATGCATCCTTTGCCACACTGCCCCTTCTTCCCCATCTAACACTGAGTCACAGATGGAGTTTCATGTTGGCTCCAGGTAGGGCACCTATGAGGTAAAACCAAGGGGTTTGAATCATAATGGGATTACGTAGTTGGTGATAGACCATTGGTGGATACGATGAAGAGGAGGTGGATTTTCAATTTAGAGCTGGGTAATAGACTGCACATTGCCTGCTGATGCCTAAAATGTGGACACAGTAGAAGTGTTGATGATTTTGGAAATTATGTTAAAGATATGTGAGTTACTGTTGGGAGTAGCAATGCAAGACCGTTTAACCCCTATACATGTTTTATCTCTCTTTTAAGGTTATAAACTTGTGAAGACAAAGATCCTACATATATATTTGAGGGACCATGTTATATTTCAGTGTTGATCTTCTTTCTGTATCTCCAATAGCTAGAAGAATGCTTTGGAAGGCAAAGGGAATATGCTAAGTTGTATTGACTCTTCCACACAGGCCGGTGCAATTGTATAAGCTAGTTTTTTTTTTTTTTAAACACACAAAGGATTTACTTCTATTTTTAGTAATCTATGAGAATCTACACGTTTTTCAGTCTTCCTCTTTAGTCCATCTTTTAAATTTTCTAGAGTAATATTTCTATATTTATTTTGTAAAGCATCATTGGTGAGTAGTTTATTTTTATATTGTCCTAAAGAGTAGCTCTTACTAGTTCAATTCCCAAGTTTTGGTAAACCTAATTTTTTGTTGTTTAGTGTCCCCTAAGTCGTGTCTGACTCTTTTTGCCACCCTATGGACTGTAATGCACTAGGCTCTTCTGTCCATGGGATTTCCCAGGCAAGAATACTGGAATGGGTTGCTATTTCCTTCTCTAGAGGATCTTCCCTACCCAGGGGTCAAACCCGAGTCTTCTGCATTGGCAGGCAGATTCTTTACCACTGAGTCACCAGGGAACCCCTTAATTACACATTTCTGAAGGGATTGAAACTGAGTGGGCCCCTGTGAGTCTCCCCATTGTTTGGAGGCAGTACGCCAGCCATTATGACCTTCTCTGAGTTCCAAATGGCAGGTTCCAACAGTTGCTAATCAAGGGAAGAACAACCAAGAAGTCACCTGATGCAAGATTAAAAGGCCCAGATTAATCATCAGGATTAGGAGACTGACCACCTGAGATGAGAGTAAAGGAGTGCAGACCCTGCTCACACCCGTATCTTGTCAGACACCCCACCTTTGACCCACTTATAAAAACACTCGTGAAGTCCTCCGGGGATGGGACACGTAGTTTTTCAAGGCAGAGGCCTGTGTGTCTCCCTTTGCCTGGCAAAGTAGTAAAGCTATCCTTTTCTGCTTCACTCACAACTCTGTCTCTGGGATTTGATGTGGCACCCGTGCACAGAGAGACCAAGTTTTCATAACAGAATGAATTACTTGCGTTTCTATTTATATATTGCTGTTAATATACATAATCTCTACTCACTTTGCATATTGTGAATTTTACAATTGTTATGTCTATTCTTTAGAGGATGAACCACCTTCACAAACTGTTTTAAGCCAAACGGTCACAAAGAAAGCTATCAGGAGAACACAAGAGACTCCAGGTAAGAAGAGTTGAGTTTGTTTTTTTCTAACCTGTCAGCTTTTTTTATGTATAGATTATAGCCTATAATTATTGGGTTATTGGATTATTGGGTCAATCAGGGGTCCCAAATCATACCTCATTCAAAGTTTCAGTGAATCTTATTTTTAGGTTGTTAAATTGTTAAATAGTAGCATTTGTCAGGATAGATGTACCCACTTTTTTGGTGAGGAAACTGGAGCTCAGAGTAGCTGACTTTTCTCTTAAGATTGCTTGCTTTGTAACTGAGCCAAATTCAGACCTAGGCTTGTCTTCTCCAGAGCCCCTTCACTTGCCCCAAGTACCTCACTGTCACTCTCCCATGGAATAATTAGCTGCTCAGTAAAGCTTGTTAAGTGTTGAATGAATAAGTGTCATGTAAAATGGATTAAATGGTCTGCATAGTAAAATCATGATACAATATAATCAATCTCAATTTGATACTATATTTTATTAAATCTAGGATCTCATCAGTTGTAAGATACATCCTCTTCTTGGGCTTCTCTGATAGCTCAGTTGGTAGAGAATCCGCTTGCAATGCAGGAGACCTGGTTTGATTCCTGGGTCGGGAAGATCTGCTGGAGGAGGGATAGGCTACCCATTCCAGTATTCTTGGGTTTCCCTGTGGCTCAGCTGGTAAAGAATCTGCCTGCAATGCAGGAGACCTGGGTTCTAACCCTGGTTTGGGAAGATCCCCTGGAGAAGGGAAAGACTACCCACTCCAGTATTCTGGCCTAGAGAATTCTATGGACTGTATAGTCCATTGGTCACAAAGAGTTGAACACAACTGAGCGTCTTTCACTTCACTTAGGAGGAAGAAATGCTGCCAGTTAAGGGTAATGTGCCTTAGATTGTATAATATATCCCAATTTTAGAGATGTTAAAGTATAGAACTGTTTGCATCTTAGTATCAAGTGGCATTAGGCTACATTTGATAGTCAGATCAGATCAGATCAGTCACTCAGTCGTATCCGACTCTCTGTGACCCCATGAATCGCAGCACACCAGGCCTCCCTGTCCATCACCAACTCCCAGAGTTCACTCAGACTCACATCCATCAAGTCAGTGATGCCATCCAGCCATCTCATCCTCTGTCGTCCCCTTCTCTTGCCCCCAATCCCTCCCAGCATCAGAGTCTTTTCCAATGAGTCAACTCTTCGCATGAGGTGGCCAAAGTACTGGAGTTTCAGCTTTAGCATCGTTCCTTCCAAAGAAATCCCAGGGCTGATCTCCTTCAGAATGGACTGGTTGGATCTCCTTGCAATCCAAGGGACTCTCAAGAGTCTCCTCCAACACCACAGTTCAAAAGCATCAATTCTTCGGCGCTCAGCCTTCTTCACAGTCCAACTCTCACATCCATACATGACCACAAGAAAAACCATAGCCTTGACTAGACGAACCTTTGTTGGCAAAGTAATGTCTCTGCTTTTGAATATGCTATCTAGGTTGGTCATAACTTTCCTTCCAAGGAATAAGCATCTTTTAATTTCATGGCTGCAGTCACCGGCTGCAGTCACCATCTGCAGTGATTTTGGAGCCCGGAAAAATAAAGTCTGACACTGTTTTTCCACTGTTTCCCCATCTATTTCCCATGAAGTGATGGGACCAGATGCCATGATCTTAGTTTTCTAAATGTTGAGCTTTAAGCCAACTTTTTCACTCTCCTCTTTTACTTTCATCAAGAGGCTTTTTAGTTCCTCTTCACTTTCTGCCATAAGGGTGGTGTCATCTGCATATCTGAGGTTATTGATATTCCTCCCGGCAATCTTGATTCCAGCTTGTGTTTCTTCCAGTCCAGCGTTTCTCATGATGTACTCTGCATATAAGTTGAATAAACAGGGTGACGATAGTAGCCATTTTAAAACTTATTTTGAAAAGCAAGGGAAAGGATTAAGTTCAGTTATTAATGCATAGTATCCTTTGCTTTTTGGTTCTGTTTATTTTCAGTTTGCTTTTCTTGATATTAGGAAATCCACAATAATAATGACTGTAGCTATTGAAACTGATCATCCGTGGCTTTTTTTTTTTTAACCCAAATCCTGACTTACTTCCTTACCCATTCCTGCTAATAAGATTTTGCTTTGTAGTTTAAACTATTCTATTTAGTGTAAATAAATATCTGGTTAAGGATCAATTCCAAATAACACACCCTTTATGCTTAATTCCTTGAACAGCCTGTGTTCCTGTGTTAAGATTAGAAACTATTTTAGAAAAATGCTTTGAGTGATAGGCTCTATAATCACATTTTTCAGGCCATTTGAGAAAACTATATTCTTGAAATTTTATTTACAGTAGCTTCAATTACATGACGCTTATGCCTAGAAAAGCAAAAGTTTCTCATTTTTAAAATCTACAGCAAAAATAAATAAAATCTACAATAAATTTATAAAATTTATGGGGTTAAGTAAATTGATACAATGAAGACAGTTGAGCACCAGCCTATAGACCATACAGACCATTATAAAACTATTAAACAATAGAATGTCTCGTACAGTCTTTTGGGGTTCACATTAAGCTTGTATTTTAGGACTGCTATTGAGGTACATGGCTGCGTAATGTTGTGCAAAGAGCACTGGACCTTGGTCATATTAGCTAGCCATGTTGACCCTCAGGCCTTTATCTGTATGACTTAACGTGTCCTAACTCACAAGCTCACTGCAAAAGTGAAACAATACTTGCAAAATCACTTAGTATACAGTAAAACATATGGCTATAAGGTGGGGTTTTTTTTTCCCTCACGGCACTTTGCAGGCAGTGTGAAGTTCATAAAATTTTGCTTAAGCATTTCTTTTTCTGACAAAGCTCATGCTATGGTTGATAATGCAAAAGACAAAACATTTCCCAATGTAGATGGTAGATTGATGGAACTCATGCACATATTACCTGGAATATATTGTGCTACAATATAACTAGACATAAAGATATGTGCATTTTGGGGAGATTTGAGATACTCTGGGTTCTTTTACTATAAAAGGTGCTTTTAAAAATCATACTATATCTACTACTTGTCTTGCTCCTCTGTCATTCCTCTTAAAAAAGGAGAATGTTTAGGAAAGTCATTAAATGAACGCTTGTAAAGTCCGTCTTTACAAGCTTTGTAAAGTACTGAATATTCATTGGAAGGACTGATGCTGAAGCTGAAACTCGAGAACTTTGGCTACCTGATGTGAATAACTGATTTATTGGAAAAGACCCTGATGCTGGGAAAGATTGAAGGCAGGAGGAGAATTGGATGACAGAGGATGAGATGGTTGGATGGCATCACCAACTCTGTGGGCCTGAGTTTGAGCAAGCTCTGGGAGTTAGTGATGGTTAGGAAAGCCTGGCTTGCTGCAGTCCATGTAAAGAGTAGGACACAAATGAGCAACTGAACTGAATTGAAAGTCTGTCTAGCAGAGGAATTACTTAAACAGGAGTCAGTTTGATGGAAAACTACTTTAAGTACAAGTTTAAGATAGGCCCTTCCTTGTTTGAGGGAATATTAATTGGTACAACCACTATGGAAAACACTAGGAGGTTGCTTAAACCTAAAAATAGAGTTGCCATATAATCCTGCAGTCCCACTCCTGGGCATATACCAGGAGAAAACTCTTAATTCAGAAATATACATGCACCCACAGGTTCTTAGCAGCACTGTTTACAATAGCCAAGACATGGAAGCCACCTAAATGTCCATCAACAGATGAATGGAATAAAGACGTGAAAGTGGTGTGTGTGTGTGTGTGTGTGTGTGTATGTGTGTGTGTGTGTGTGTATGTATACACACACATGTGCAAAATGGAATAATAGTCATAAAAATGAATGAAATACTGCCATTTGCAGCAACATAGAAGGACCTAGAGGTTATCATATTAAAGTGAAATAAGTCAGAAAGAGAAAGACGTATATATAGTATCACTTGTACATAGAATCTAAAATATGATACAAACAAACTTATTTACAAAACGGAAACAGATTCACAGACTTACAGTTACCACAGGGGCAGGAGGGTAGAGGAAGAATAAGTTAGTTTGGGATTAGCAGATATAAACTACTATATATAAAATAGATAAACAACAAAATTCTACAGTATAACGCAGGAAACTGTATTCAATATCCTGTAATAAACCATAATAGAAAAGAATATGAAAAAGAATATATATATATATATATATATATATAGAACTGAGGAGAAGGAAATGACATCCCACTCCAGTGTTCTTGCCTGGAGAATCCCAGGGACAGGGGAGCCTGATGGGCTGCCGTCTATAGGGTCGCACAGAGTCGGACACGACTGAAGCGACTTAGCAGCAGCAGCAGCATAGAACTGAACCATTTTACTATACACCAGAAACTTAATAATACAACATTGTAAATCAACTGTACTTCAGTTAAAAAAAATATATAGGCTCTTCCTCCTCCTTGTAGAATCGCAGACTTTCAATTCAACTCTGGTGTTCAAAATCGTGGTGTAATTGTATGTAGGACCACTGGTGTGGTCTGACAAAACTTTATCCAAAAATGTCCTTAAAAATGATGACCTATACCAAGGGACTTCCCTGGTGGCTCAGCTGATTTAAGAATCCACCTGCACTGTGAGAGACCTGGGTTCGATCCCTGGGTTGGGAAGAACCCCTGGAGAAGGGAATGGCTACCCACTCCAGTATTCCTGCCTGGGAAATCCCATGAACACAGGAGCCTGGTGCGCTCCATCTAGTCCATGGGGTTGCAGAAGAGTCAGACATGACCAAGTGACTAAACAACATTTCGTCATGAACATTTGATTCTCTGACTGCTGTAGTTACAGAATTCATTCATTCTCCAGATGTTTATTGAGCACCTACTTTATACTAGTTCCGTTGCTAGATTCTGGGGGTGCAGTGGTGAGCAAGAGCAGCAAACAAGGGAAGGAGATTGCTACGAAAGAAGAATCCTTGTTATTTTATTCCCTAATACCCCTCTCTGCTACTCTCTGTCCTTCAACCCCTCTTACATAGGGCTATGTATTTGGTAGAGCATACAAGAAAAGCTTAAATGAAAAGATGGAGTCTGAAATAGTAATTGGTATCTATAGATTAAAGTTGAGTTTTAGGTTTTAATTAAACCTGCAAAGGATGGGAATATAGGGGGAAAAAAAGAGGAAAGTCATTGTAATAATAAGAGTAACGGACATATGTGGTATTTCTTTTTAAAGCTATTTATGTAAGTTCTAAATATGTGTTATGTAGAATGCTAACAACTGATACATTGCATAGAATCTTAGAGCTGGAAGGTTTAGGAGAGTCATGTACTCAGAGTTTCTATCAGTGTAGGTGTCCCTCTGTTAACATCCATTCATGCATTGTTGATCATCTGCAGTGATGTGGAAATCACTCCCTCGCCATCAGTTCTGTTTTGGAGACAGCACTAATAATTTGGTTGCTTTTGTTTTTACCGTTGAACTAAAAGCTACTTTGCTGTAAATTTCTCTTGATCTTAATTCTGCCTTTCGAGCTACATAAAATCAACTTAAGTACTTCTCTATATCTCTGTCTTTAAAATGTACAAAAACATGCTCAATAAGTATTTTTAGAACAAATAAATGGATGTCCCTTCAGGATTTCTCTTCTTGATGCTGTGAAGAGGAAATGGGGTTAAGTCAGTTTTATGAGAACAAACATAGGCAGCCAATATAGTGGAGAGGGGTCAGTGATAGCTGGTTCAGAGCATGGTTTTTGCACTTCTCACGCAAAGCCAAACATACTGCTTTTTTTATAGATACAAATGAAACTAAGTGTAATATAATCCAAATTTAAATATAGATTGGGTTTTATATTATGTTGTGCGAGGCTCTTTGAGGACATACACCTTGGATTTCTAGGCTAACATTAACATTATTTAATGGGATTGGCTTCCTCATTAACCCTGTGCCATTGAACTGTAGACAGTCTGAAATAAATTATGGCTAACGATAACATATTTTTTTAAATTAGAGCTTGTATTTGCTGAAACACACAGGGTTAAATAATTGGAAGGAATGTATTATCTCTTAGGAAGTTAACCCTCAAATCAAAGTTTAACATAAATAATCCACAGTGAGGGTATGCCACAATGGAATAGATAATTGAGTTGGTGCTACGGTACAGATTTTGGTTCTTAATTGAGACATTTAGAAGTTTTATTTGATGTTCCTTTCTTTTTATACAAATATGGTCTGGTGAGAAAAACTGCCAAATTTTACATCAAACCCATATGTTTTTCATGGCAGCAAACCTTTCTCTAGTTCACTATTGTATTCCCATACTTAGCATAATGGAGAGCTCAGAAAAAAACTTTGCTGACTAAATAGGTGATTGTATAATAAATCGAATATGTTCGAATTTTATATATGTATTTTATTTTTTTCTCTTCCCATATTAGTGATGAGTGAAGATCCTCTAATCAGCCTGCGTAGACCTCCTCTAAGAAGCTCAAGATCTGGTAAGAGATTGTTTTGTCTGTTGGTTCAGCTTTCTCATATTTTTAAATAGGGTACTTAACATGTATTTATTGGAGAAGGCAATGGCACCCCACTCCAGTACTCTTGCCTGGAAAATCCCATGGATGGAGGAGGCTGGTAGGCTGCAGTCCATGGGGTCACTAAGAGTCAGACATGACTGAAGCGACTTCACTTTCACTTTTCACTTTCACGCATTGGAGAAGGAAATGGCAACCCACTCCAGTGTTCTTGCCTGGAGAATCCCAGGGACGGGGGAGCCTGGCGGGCTGCCGTCTATGGGGTCGCACAGAGTCGGACATGACTGAAGCGACTTAGCAGCAGCAGGAACATGTATTTATATAGTTCAAAATTCAAAATTTCTATAAATATTCGATGGAAAGTCTCCCAGCTCCCTTCGTTGTTTGTCCACCCAGTTTCCTTAAGCAACCAGTGTTGTCAGTTTCTTAGGCAGTCTTCCAGAGATATTTTATGGAGATATAAGGGAATTCATGTATAAATCATCCTTTCCTGTCTTTTTTAACCCACATTTTACCCCAATAATTACTCTTTTCTGTACCTTGTTACTGTTGATTTTTACTTAAAATATATTGAGACATCCTTCCATATAAGTGTATAAAATAATTTCTTCATTCTTTTTTAGAGGTTGTGTCCTTGTATGTTGCTATGATTCTTTTTGCTAGCAAAATGGCTTTAAATTAATGTCAGGGACTTTTTATTCTTCCCAGTATAATGCTAATAAAAAATTGAAGAATGAGGCTTTGTGGCTCAGGGCTATAAATTTTTCCTGCCTTAACGGCATTTCTTCCCTTGTGGCTCAGCTGGTAAAGAATTCGCCTTCTATGCAGAAGACCTGGGTTTGATCCCTGGGATGGAAAGATCCCCTGGAGAAGGGAAAGGCTACCCACTCCAGTATCCTGCCTGGAGAATTCCATGGACTGTATAGTCATGGGGTCACAAAGAGTTGGACATGACTGAACAACTTTCACTTTAAGACTGTAGAAGAGTATTGCCCTTAAATTGATTTCATGACTATGAAAGAAAACTAGGAATGTCATTCTAAGAGATCTACTTCATTTTTAGAGTTTCCCAGCCCATAAGGGTGCTTTATTGTGGAAACTAAAAAAGGAAACATTTACCTTCACATGAGGTTTCTATTTCTCAGTTATTCTCTTTTAAAAAGAGTTAGGTTTTTTTTTTGTTTTTTTGTTTTTTTTCTGATAAATGACTGTCCTTTTAAGTGATAAAAATCTGTTAAGGTTTTGATGATGAACCTGTGGTAAAGAACCATATGATGCATTTCCTTTTAAGCACTAATCATTTTGTTGCTATCTCTCTTGCAGATTCGGCACACAAAACAAATGGAAATGCTAAAATGAGTGAATTAGGTTTGTTTATCTCTAATTCTTATAGGTTCTCTTTGAGGCTTCAAATTAGCAGTAGAATACAGGAGTACTTTCATTTGGTCACTGGCTTGAAAATATTACTTTGTTCATTATTTCAGCTTGAGGGACAGTGTCTTTATGACCAATAGCCTTGGTTTTTATTCTCTGAAATTATGTCCTTTGTTATATTATTAAGTTCACGTAAGAAAATGCATAACCTATATTTTAGTTTTTATTAGCAGTTGTTAACACTATCGCGAGAAAAAAGATAACAACTTACCAATTAAGTTTTTTCTTGCTTTAGAAAGTGAATTGGAAATTTTTCTGTAGTAAGTTGTGTCCTTTGCCATGTTTGTTGAAGTGGTTTATATTCTTTTCAGGATTTGCCTTGATATAGGACTTGAGCTACCAAGATCTGTGGCTTTAAGTGAACTTACATTGATTGTGGTTGGACTTAGTCTTAAGTTACAAATTTTCTAAATTTGGAGATGAGTCAAAGGAGAGAAGCTTCATTTTTCTTTATAAATAGTTGCAGCTTGGTTTAAATTTGTCTTCCACTTAAGCTCAATTTTTTTTAGAGACTTCAGAATTTATAGTG
Organism: Bos javanicus; assembly: GCF_032452875.1. Classification (NCBI taxonomy): domain Eukaryota; kingdom Metazoa; phylum Chordata; class Mammalia; order Artiodactyla; family Bovidae; genus Bos; species Bos javanicus. The sequence goes on from NC_083883.1 coordinate 61,860,751, forward strand.
TCTGGGTACTGAAAATGATCCTTGTAGTATGCAGCTTATCATTTGTACTTTTACCTACCAGCTTCTCAAATGCTCTATGTAAAAACTTAAAAAAGGATTTTTTTTTTTAAGTCATAGAGTCTTAAATAGAAGCAAACTTGTAGATGAAATAATCTAGTACTTTTCTGTTCTTTCTATGCTAGATTTAGAAATTATTTCTGTAAGTACTTAATAATAAAAACTAACTTTACAAAAAGTACTTTCCAGCTTAAAGGAAATTTCTGTGAGATCAATAAAGAATGACACCCCTTTTTTTTTCCCCAATAGTAATGCTAGTAAATCTTGAAATGTATAAAATGGCTGTTCATGGAGCTTGAACATTTGTGATATTTCCAGACTATTCTTTATTCTCTTCTTGCTGCCCACTCTCTTGTTCTCCAAAGCATAATTGGCATTGAATAGTAAGGTATCTATACCGGGGATCCCCAGAGTACAGCCTCTGAGTAAAACCTGACATGTGGTCTTGTTTTTATACAGCCGGTAAGCTAAGAAAAATTTTTACATTTTGTGGAATAAATATATATATGTATACACACGCATATGACAGAGACCTTATGTGGCTAGAGAAGCCTAAAATATTTACTATTTGGTCCTTGATGGAGAAAGTTTACCCATCTCTAATTGCATTAATGGCAGACCTAAAGACAGCAAATCACCTAAATTATCATTTGTTTTAAGAATAAATTCAGAGAGTTAAATAACTGCCTGGACATAGATATATGTCCACACATAGATTGAACATTCCACACTAGGTTTTACTGACAACACAAAAAGGAGACACAGTGACTCCTGTCTTCTCTTTGAAAAAGCATGATCGTCTCACTTTTGAATCTTCATGCCTTTGTCCCCAGACATAACACAATTATGAAGTTTGTATTTCCTTGAATACCCTTCACGCCTCACACCAACACATTCCATAAATCTCTTGGAATAAGAAAGCCTATAGTAGAAATATCCTGGGACTTTGTATTTTTCTTTAAAACTGACCAGACAAAAGAAAGTGAACAGGAAGTGATACAGATAATGGTTGATGTTCACCAGAGGAGGTGGTTTTAAGTGATCTGTTTTTTATAACAAACAGAAAGACCTTAAACTTCTGAAAGTACCTTTTCCTAATTGGTTGAAACTGTTAGAAACATGACATCTCCTTAATAGCACATTTAATTACTGCTATTTGTCTAAAAGCCACAGCCTTTGTAATTTTTTTTAAATAACCTTTTTTTGGTTAGGATATTATTGCTCCAAATAGAATTCTAATGTCTTGAAAGTTTTCGCATGTGTGTAGGAAAGAGTAATACTTTAAAAAAAAAATTTTTTTTTTAATGCTTTAACTTCCCCCATGTAGCAGCCAAGAAGTTTAGAATAAAGGAAGCTGAATGACAAAAGAGGGAAATGAAATTAAAAGCTGTATAGTCATAGATACTGCTGATTCATCATCAAATTGTATTTGGATATTTATCTATACATTCTTTGCCGCTTGGGTAAAAAAATTGTTATAAGCATTAACATAGTGGTATATGCATATGGTAGAGAAGAGCCCTACTCTGTGGAAGAGGTCAGGAAGGTTTAATGGCGATGGCATTAGAATTTTGAAGGATGCAGAACAGGCAAAATGAGAAGGAGAGTTATAAATACTACAGTTTGTCTTGTAATAGAACGTCACTCTTTTACGTTTACAGTTCAGGCAATGTGAGAAACTCTTCTACGTTAGAAACAACACTCAGAGTAACTGCAGCTCCTTGAACTATTTTGTGGTAAATGATTTTCAGAATGACATTCTCAGTTGGTAGACTTGGGTTTCTAGAGTGAGAACTATGTTTTAAAATGTGTATATAACCAGGACAAAAGCCTATTACAGTGAAGAGTATGTGTCAACTATATAAAATGTATTATTGTTTAAGGTGTCTTAATTCATAAAATACTGCTGGATTATAAGGCACAAAATAATACTGATTTTGTTTTTAATGATGTTACCATGATAGCCTTGCTTGACAAATTATTATTTATGTCTTACATAGTGCTGATAAATATTTACTGTTAGGAACATGGAATTCTAAAGAAAGGATTTTTAGACCCTATATTAAAAGTCTTAAAAGTGTTCAAAAATAGATTAAATCCATGATTTATTTAATACTTCATATTAAAAGTAAGTGCAGAACTCCCTTATAGAAGCTGATTTAAAAATATTTCTAAATCCTTCATTGTGCTAATTAAAACTAATTGACATAACTAACATAAACTGAAAGAAGGGAGATTGAACTGTAGGCAACCTGGTATAGGAAGGATTGATTATTAGTTAATTTGCTCTAGACAATTGACACAGATTTGCAAAAGTATTGTGGAAATATATTTTATCAGGATGAAAAAAGAGGGATTACTGTACTATTTGTTTTTTCTGATAGTTTGGTGAATGAATGTAAATTTTCAACATACTTTTATTTCCATTAATACAGATTCAAAAATCAGTTCAGCCTTAAATTTTGCTACAACAAATAATTTTTGAACTATATAAAACATAATGCCTCAATATAAATGTGATTTTAACAAAGCTACTGTATTACATTTAGGTATTGTTGAAACCTCTCATTTTAGAAAGAATTCACTTTTCAGCTTTCCCCGCATTCATTCATTTACTCAAAAAATTACTGACGGAGACTTTTTAAAAAGTTCCACATGTAAGGAGTTTGGAAGTCACCACTTTAGCCTAATAACAAGTCAAAAACTGACAACTGAAAAATCAACAACTCTTCTTAGATCCATAAGAGAGGAAATGACACAGGTCAAATCACTGCCCCCAAGGTTGGAGAAATGGGCAAATACAGGAAGTCATAGCTTGCTGGAGCCGAGACTCACAAGTGGAAGCCTCTGCGGGAGGTAGTGCAGGGTAGGAAAACCTGAACTGCAGTTAATGAATTGTTGGATGTTCTGTGTGGACAAGTCTGAAGAGTTAAAAAATTTCAACAGGACCCAGTCTATGGCGGGCCCCTACTGTGTTGTGAAATTTACCTCCAGAGGCTCAGCCAGGCTCACATTAAAAAAAAAAAAAAAATCTCTTCATACTTCTGCAAGGTAGAGGGAGAAAGGCAGCATTTTGAAACATGTCAGGATATTCTGTTCTTAACAAGACAAGCCCTCAAGGAAATCTCCTTAACTGGAGCCTGTCCGTCTAGTCAAGGCTATGGTTTTTCCAGTGGTCATGTATGGATGTGAGAGTTGGACTATGAAGAAAGCTGAGCGCCGAAGAATTGATGCTTTTGAACTGTGGTGTTAGAGAAGACTCTTGAGAGTTCCTTGGACTGCAAGGAGATCCAACCAGTCTATCCTAAAGGAGATCAGTCCTGGGTGTTCGTTGGAAGGACTGATGCTGAAGCTGAAACTCCAGTCCTTTGGCCACCTGATGTGAAGAGTTGACTCACTGGAAAAGACCCTGATGCTGGGAAAGATTGAGGGCAGGAGAAGAAGGGAACGACAGAGGATGAGATGATTGGATGGCATCACTGACTCAATGGACATGAGTTTGGGTGAACTCCGGGAGTTGGTGATGGACATGGAGGCCTGGTGTGCTGCGGTTCATGGGGTTGCAAAGAGTTGGACACAACTGAGCGGCTGAACTGAACCGAACTGAACCTACTATATCAAAGCCCAGCTGACTTGAGAGATGGGAAATAAACCCAACTCCAGACAATTCTGAGCTCTCTATTTCACCTAAACAGGAAGGGGAAAATCTTTGAACTGTTGTGAAGTTCATGGTCTTGAGGCATGAGCTTACTAAAAAGTGGACACCTAGAGCTGGAAGATATTTCCCTTCTCCCAGGATACTGCCCCTCGCTGAACACCTTACCACCACTTTACTAAAGACCTATTTACAGCAGTATTCTTTTTACCCAGTATATCAAGAAAAAATTATAAAACATGACAAAATGCAAAAAAGCAGTTTGAAAAGATAGAGCAGTATCAACCAGATATGGCATGGATGTTAGAATTATCAGATCAGGAATTTAAAACGACTATGATTAATATGGTGCAGACTCTAATGGATAAAGTAGGCTACATGCAAGAATAGATGAACAATGTCAGCAAAGAAGTAGAAATCCTAAGAGTCAAATGCTGCAGATAAAAAAACACTAACAGAAATGAAGAATCTTGATGGGCTTATTGGAGTGGACGTGGCTTAGACTCTCTAGCAATAGAATATCAATAGCATTCTCAAAGAAATGATAATATATGATATGATTTATTAGCTAGTGCTATGATGATAATAATACAGCAATATGTAAATGTATCAAATCAACACATTATATACCTTACACATACACAATGTTAAATATCAGTTATATCTCAATTTAAAAAACAGAATCCTTAAAAACCAAAAAGCAAAGAGAACAATGACTAAATAATACAGAATATGCTAGACTGTGCAAAAGCTACAAAAGGTATAACGTATGCATACAGTGAATAACAGAGAAGAAAGGAACAGAGAAAATGTTTGAAATATTAATGACTGTGTGCTTAGTTGCATCCGACTCTTGGCTACCCCATGAACTATTGCCTGCCAGGCTCCTCTGTCCTTGGGATTTAGGCAAGAATACTCGAGTGGTTGCCATTTCTTCCTCCAGGGTGTCTTCCTGATCTGCGGGATTGAACCTGCATCCAGTGCGTCTGCATTGCCAGGTGGATTCTTTACCACTTGAGCCGCCTGGGAAGCCCAGTAATGACTAAGAATTTCCCAGGTTAATGTCAAACACTAAACTCAGATCCAGTAATCTCACAAACACCAAGAAAGATAAATGCCAAAAATAAAAATGCCCTTAGGCATATCTTTGTTAAGCCACAGAAAGTCAAAAGTCAAAAAAAAAAAAAAAAGAAACCTAAACAAAGCCTGAGGAAGACAACACGTGACCTGTAAAGGAATAAAGGTCAGAATTACATCTAACATCTCAGAAAGCATGCAAGCAAGAAGAGATCAGAGTAAAAGATTTAAAGTGTTCAAAGAAAAAAACCCACCAACCTGGAATATTGTACCATGCAAACCTATCCTTCAAAGGTGTAGCCTCTGCCCAAGTTAACTAAGAAAAAAAGAAAAAGAAAGAAGGAAAAAAATGGAGGGGAATAAAAGGTAGGATGCAAGTTACTAATATCAGTAATTAAAGAGGGGACACTGTATATCCTATGGAAATTAAAAGGATAACATGGGAATATTATGAACAACTTTATGCCCACCAATTTGATAACCTAGATGAGATGTAACTGATTCCTTGAAAGATATAATCTGCCAAAACTCACTCGAAATAGGTGATCTGAATAGCTCTATATCTCTTAAATAAATTGAATCAACAATTAATAACCTTCCAAAATAGAAAGCATGAAACCCAAGTGAGTTTCTTAGTGAATTCTATCAAACATTTAAGGAAGAAATTATGCCAATTCTCTACAGTCTCTTGGAGAATGGAAGCAGAGGAAGTACTTTCTAACTCATTCTGTGAGGCCAGCATTATGCTGATACCAAAACCAGACAAAAACAGTAGAAAAAACTATAGACCACCAGCGTCAGAAACACAGCAGTGTGAAACATCCACCTTTGTCTTCCCTTCACTCCATAACCAGTGAAAAATCCACAGCTTAACAAAGATGTCTCTGCTAAAAGCAACAGGATGCTGGAGAGTTCCACACATCTGTGCATCTACAGATGGGTGAAATGTAACACTTAGTGGAAGGGGAACTGAGGTAATAGTGGAAATGGGGCTGCGATTTGGGTCCATTGATGGGAACAGCAGAGCCCAGAGACAGAGAACCCAGAAACAGCAAGAAAGGCTATATGCATGACTCGAGCGAACCAACCAGCCTGGCACCCAAGGCCACAAGTAACTGGTCGACGGCAGCAGTGGGGCCTGGGATCCCAAAAACCCCAAATAGCAGCACCTCAATAGCTGCTGAGGTGCCCACATCCACATCACCTCCCATTCACAGTGGCAGAGCCTGCAAACCTTATAACAGACAAGGTAGAGTTGCCTGTGTGACTCCAGTCCCTCTGCCCCCTCCATCATCTTCCCTCATGATGGAGCTTGTGTCTCAGGGGATCCCAGATGCAAGGAATGGAAAGAGCCCACCATCCTGGTGATGACAAAGGCTCTAGCACAAGCAAGGAGCTATGACCCTGGTGGCACAAAAAAACTACAACAAAGGCACAGTCACACCTCTTACAGAGAAGGTGGAGTCTGTAAAATGCCATTCAGATAGATGTAACCAGTGGCAGCTCAGGTAAGAAAAACAAAACCCATGTGATAGTGCCACCAACTGGAAAACAAAGGAGTCTTAACTGCTAACCTATCATTTAATATCAAATGTGCTTACAGAGGAACAGTTCATCATCAAACAACACGAAGAACCACAGTAACAGTATACCACAAAAAGAAAATAACAGATCTCCAAAAACAAAAAGTCATGAAATATTGTAATCTGTTAGAGAATTAAAAAGTTATCATGAAGATACTCAAAGATATAATAAAGATATAATACTCAAAGATACTCAAAGATATAATAAAACTCAGTTTAATGAGCTCACTGATAAAACTAATGGCAGAAAGACTACCTTACCAAGACATTAAAATTCTGAAACAAATTCTGGACCTAAAGAACACAATAAATAAGATGAATTCATTAGAATGAGAGCAGACCACATGAAGAGAGAGTTCAGTTCAGTTGCTCAGTCGTGTCCGACTCTTTGCAACCCTATGGACTGCAGCACGCCAGGCCTCCCTATCCATCACCAACTCCCAGAGCTTGCTCAAATTCATGTCCATCACGTCGATGATGCCATCCAACCATCTCATCCTCCATCGTCCCATTCTCCTCCCACCTTCAATCTTTCCCAGCATCAGAGTCTTTTCAAATGGCCAAAGTATTGGAGTTTGAGCTTCAGCGTCAGTCCTTCCAATGAATATTCAGGACTGATTTCCTTTAAGATTAACTGGTTTGATTGCCTTGCAGTCCAAGGGACTCTCAAGAGTCTTCTCCAATACCACAGTTCCAAAGCATCAATTCTTCAGCACTCAGCTTTCTTTATAGTCCAGTTCTCACATCCATACATGACAACTGGAAAAACCATAGCCTTGACTAGACGAACCTTTGTTGGCAAAGTAATGTCAAAGTAATGAAGAGAGAGGTAGTGATGTCTAGATAGAAATCTAGAAGTGATACAAGTAGATGAGAAAAGAGAAATAAGATGTTTTAAAAATGAAGGAGTCCTAAATACTCAAAATTCAGTAACAGTATTTTAAAGGCAGCCAGAGAAAAAATGGTGACCTACAAAGGAACCCTCATTAGGCTATTGGTGAATTTCTCAGCAGAAACCCTATAGGCCAAGAAGGAATAGAATGACATTTTCAAAATACTGAAAAATAGAAACTGTCACAAAAGAATACTCTATCCACCAAAGTTACCATTCAGATATAAAGGAGAAAAAGACTCTCCCAGACAAAAACTGATGGAGTTCATCAACACTAAACATGCCTTGCAAAATATATTGAAAGGGGATCTTCAGCCAGAAACAAAGTGGCCAAAATGTGCAAAACTTTGAGCAGATAAGTAGATAAGTAGAGCCAGAAAATTACAACTGTCTATCAAAAAAGGTTTTTAAACCATCTTTTATCACATAAAGATTAAAGGGAGAAAAAAGAAGAAGAAATAGAGCTATCTCACTTTGATAACAGACTCACAACTTTAAAAGGGATAATTTAAGACAACAAAAACATAAAAGGAAAAGAGGAAAAGGACAGAACTTGTATAGGTGAATGAAGATAAGATGCTATCAACAGAAAATGGACTATTTTAACTGAGATATTTCATGCAAAACTTAGGATAAACATTAAGCAGAGACACAAAACATGAGAGGAACCTGTGGAAAATATCTTAGAAAATCACCAAACCAGAATGGCAACAGAAATACAAGGAGAAACAATGAAGATATAGATCAACCAGGAAAAAAAAAAAAAAGATATAATAGTAGTACTGTCCTTATCTCTCAGTAATCACCATAAATATAAATGGATTGTAGTCAGCAGTCAAAAGACACAGAGTGGCTGGATGGGTTGAAAAACAAGTACATGTTGCCTCTAGACCTCAGCTCTAAAGAGGCTAGAACTCTAAACATAGGCTAGAAGTAAAGGCATGGAAGATAATACATGAAGCAAATAGCAGCCAAAAGAAAGCTATCTCCATACTCATATCTGGAAAAATAGACTTCGAGCCAAAAAAGGTAGCAAGATGTAAAAATGAACAGTATATAGTAATGAGACAACCCATCAAGAAGACACTACAATGATTATCATATTTGCGTCTAACATAGGCACACCAAAGTGTATTAAAGCAATTGTTAGCAGACCTAAAGGGAGAAAGCGACAGCAACATAATAATAATAGGGCATAACACCTCACTTTCATCAATGAGTAGATCTTTCAGATGAAAGTCAACAAGGAAACACTGACTTTAAATTAAACATTAGACCAGATTGATTTGATAGATTTTTAAAGAACATTCCGTCCAAATGCAGCAGAATATGCTTTCTTCTCAAGTGAACACAGAGCTTTCTCAAAGATAGACAATATGTTGTGGCATAAAACTAGTCTCAGTAAGTTTAAGAAGATTGAAATCATATGCATCCTCTCTGATCACAGTGGAATGAAACTGGATATCAACTACAAGAAGAAAACTGGAAAAGTCACAGATATGGAAACTGTTTGAACAACTATTGGGTCAATGATGAGACAAGTGCAAAATTTAACAAGTGAGATTACATCAAACTAAGAGACCTGTGCACAGCAAAGGAAACCATTGAGAGAATGAAAAAATAACCTACTGAATGGGAGAAAGTTTTTGCAAATGATATATCAAATATGGGGTTAATATCAAAAATATATGAAGATCTCATACAACTCAAAAATTAAAAAACCCCAAACAACCTGGTTAAAAATTGGACAGAGGAGCTGAATAGATGTTTTTTTCTAAGAGACATACAGATGGCTAATAGATTCATGAAAAAATGTTCATAACTGGTTATTAAGGAAATGCAAATCAAAATCACAGTGAGATATCACCTCACACATGTCAGAATTCTCAAAAAAGGAGAGATAAAGCAAGTGTTGGCAAGGATGTAGAAAAAAGGGACTCCATACATTATTGGTGGAAATGTAAATTGATACAGTGACTGGAAGACTGTATGAAAATTCCTCAAAAAATTAAGAATAGAACTACCGTATGATCCAGCTTTCCCACTCCTGGGCATTTATCCAAAGCATATGAAGGTACTAATCTGAAGTGATATCTGCATCACCGCTTACCTCCATGATCATCACAGCATTACGTACAGTATCCAAGATATGGGAACAACCCAAGTGCCTATCAACAGATAAGTGAATAAAGAAGATGTGATGTATATATATACATACACAGACATATATATATATAACATATATACAGTGTAATATAACTCAGTAATAAACAGATGGCATTTTGCCATTTGTGACAACGTGTATGGATCTTGAGGGCATGATGCTAAGTAAGATAAGTCGGAGGAAGACATACATGTGATTTCATTCATATGTAGAATATAAAAAGCTAATATTTAAAATAAGTGAACAAACCAAACAAAAGTAAGCATGTAGATATAGAGAACAAAGTATTGATTATCAAAAGGGAAAGAACAATGGGGAAGGGGAAGTAGGTAAAGGGGGATAAAATATTTGATTGTGAGCACATAGATGTAGATATGTAATGCTGTATGCATGAAACTTATAGATCAGTGTTACTTAAATATTTGAAACTGTTTTACAAACTACAGACTAATATTTCTCATGAACACAGACACTGAAAGTACAAGAAGAATACACTACAACCAAATAGGATTTATTCCAGGTGTTCAAAGCCTGATTTAACATTTGAAAATCAACTCATATAATCATTAACAGAGTAAAGAAAAATCATAAAATAATATCAATAGATGCAGAAAAAAGCATTTGATAGAGTCCAACACCCACTCATGATAAAAAATTAGGAATAGAGGTAAACTGTCTCAACTTGATAAAGACTATCTGCAGCAACTACAGCTAACATCATGTATAATGGTAAGGAACTGGAACCTTTTGTACTAACCTCAGGTACAAGGCAAAGATGACTTTGCTCACCACTTTTAAATATCAGGCTGGAAGTTCTAGCTAGTGCAGTAAGAGAAAAGGAAATAAAAGGTATAGAGATTGAGAAGGAAGAACTAAAACTGTCTTTATTCACAGATGATATGACTGTCTATGTAGAAAATCCAAAAGAATGGACCAAAAACCTCCTGGCACTTACAAGCAGTCATGCAAGTTTGTAGGATACAAGGTTAATACACAAAAGTCAAGCAATGTCTTACATACCAGCAATGAACGATATATTTGAAAATAAAAACAATAGAATTATCATTAGCATATCCCACAATGTAATACTTAGATATAAGTCTAACAAAATATATATAAGAACTATATTTTTAAAAAATACAAAACTTGATGAGTAAAATAAAAGAATTACTAAGTAAATGGGGAGATGTTCCATGTTTATGGATAGGAGAACCCAATGTTGTCAAGATGTCATTTCTTCCCAACTTAATCAGTAGCTTCAATGCAACACTGAACAAAATCCCAGCAAGTTAACTCACGGATATCAACAAATCAGCCCTAAAGTTTATGTGGAGAAACAAAAGACCCCAAGTAACTAACAGAATACTGGAAGAATAAAGTAGGACAGAACTCCAAGCTAAACTAAACCTAAAGCTAGAATAACTGAGACAATGTGGTATTGTCAAAAGAGTAAACAAATACATCATTGGAGTAGAGTACAGACCCATAGGTAGAGCCATATATAGTCAACTGATCTTTGACAAAGGAGTGAAGGCAATGTAATGGAACAGAGAGTCTTTTCAACAGATGATACCGAAACAACTGGACATCTACATGAAGAAAAAAAAAAGAATCTGCACATAGACCTTAACACCTATCACAAAAATTAACTCAAAATAGATCATAGACCCAAACGTAAGCAGAAAGCTATAAAACTTGTAGATTACATAGAAGAAAACCTAGATGATCTTGGATTTGGTGATGCCTTCTTAGGTATAAACCAAAAGCAGAATCCATGAGAGAAATAATTGATAGGCCAAATTTTGTTAGAATTAAAAACTTCTGCTCAGCAAAAGACAGTGTCAAGGGAATGAGAAGGTAAGCTATAGATTGGAAGCAAATATTTGCAAGTGACGTATTTGAGAAAGTACTGTTATCCAAAATATACAAAGAACTCTCAAAACTCAACAATAAGAAAACAATTTAAAAATGGGTCAAAGAGCATAATAGATACCTCACCAAAGAAGTTAGATGGCAAACATACGTAAAGATGCTCTCCATTGTGTGTCATCAGGGAAATGCAATTGAAAACAATGAGATACCACTACTACTACTACTACCACCACTACCACCAGTCCCTTCAGTCGTGTCCGACTCCGTGCGACCCCATAGACGGCAGCCCACCAGGCTGCTCTGTCCCTGGGATTCTCCAGGCAAGAACACTGGAGTGGGTTGCCATTTCCTTCTCTAATGCATGAAAGTGAAAAGTGAAAGTGAAGTCGCTCGGTAAGTGTCCGACTCTTCGTGACCCCATGGATTGCAGCCTACCAGGCTCCTCCGTCCATGGGATTTTCCAGGCAAGAGTACTGGAGTGGGGTGCCATATACACTTAATACCAAATGCTGGTATGAATATGTAGCAACAGAAAGTCCTGTTTGTTGCTGGTGGGAATGCAGGGTGGTCCCCTTTGAGGTTACTTTTATAGTTTCTTAAAAAACTAAACATACTCTTAGTATGCAACCCAGCAATCACACTCCTGGATATATACCCAAAGGAGTTGAAAACTTAGGTCCACACACAAACCTGTACACGTGTGTGGCACCTTTTTATTCATAATTGCCAAACCTTAAAAGCAACCAAGGTATCTTTCCATAGGTGAATGGCTAAATAAACATCCAGACAATGGGATAATATTGTGTTAAGAACTATCAAGTCATGAAGAGACATGGAAGAACCTTAAATGTATCTTACTGAGTGAAAGAAACTAATCTGAAAAGGCTGCATACTGTATGATTCTCACTATATGGCATCCTGGAAAACGCAAAACTCTTGAGACAGTAAAAAGATCAGTGATTGCCAAGGATTGGGGGTAGGAGATGGGGGAGCAACGAATAAGTCTGGCACAGAAGATTTCTAGGACAGTGAGAATATTCTGTATAATACCATAATGGTATTATACATGTCATTGTACATTTGTCTAAACCCATAGAAGGTGCAGCATCAAGATAGAACTGAAAAAAGAAAGAAAAGAGCTGTAATGTAAATTACGGTCTTTGGGTGGTTATGATGTATCTGTGTAGGTTTATCAGGTGTAATAAATGTGCCACTGTGATAGGAATGTTGGTAATGGGGAAGACGATGCATGTGTAGAGGCCTGGAGCATATGGGCAATCTCTCTCCCTCCCCCAGTTTCATGAATCTTCAACTGCTATAAAAAAATTAATTTAAAAATAAAATTTTTTAAATTACTGAGTGCTTACTATGTGCTATTATTATGAACAAAGCTGATGTAGTGATAGAATAGTAGACTCGAAATCAGAAGAGTCTATTCCAGTCCTTTTTTTCACTTGTTGGTCTTGACACCCTTAGACAGGGCACTTGATATCTTTGAGCCTTACCTATGATAGTATCTCTTAAGATGTTGTGGGAATCAGATTAACACATGAGGTTTTTTGAAAACTAGCAACATGAAGATATTAAGGATTACTATTATTAAAATAACTAAGACGTGACCATTGGCTTTTAAAATATTTTTTGTATGCTTTGTAAATAGTTGCATAAATGAATAAAGCAAAACTGCTGTATAAAAAAGAAGTACTGTTAATGGTTATGAATTTAGAAAATAAAATGTCAAAGAGGGCAATACCTTTTAATGTGAATGGAAATATTAACATTTTAATAGAATAACGATAAAACAAGTTTGACTTTCCAGTTTTCTGCTTGGGAAAAAGAAGATAAAATGAAAAGACAGTCTTTCTAAAGAAAGAATCCTGTGCTGTGCTGTGCTTAGTCGTGTCCGACTCTTTGCAACCCCATGGACAATAGCCCACCAGGCTCCTCTGTCCATGATTCTCAGGCAAGAATACTGGAATGGGTTGCCATGCCCTCCTTCAGGGGATCTTCCTGACCCAGGGATTGAACCCAAGTCTCCCACACTGCAGGTGGATTCTTTACCTCTGAGTCACCGGGAAAGCCCAAGAATACTGGGGGTGGATAGCCTAACACTTCTCCAGGAGACCTTGACCCAGGAGTCGAATCTGAGTCTCCTGCATTGCAGGCAGATTCTTTACCAGCTGAGCAACTAGGGAAACCCAAAGAAAGAATTGCATAGTATTATTAGCAGTTTTCTCAGAGTTAATTTTTTTTATAGCAAAAATGTTGTCAAATGCCGATTTGCACTTGGCACTATCAAGTAAAAGTAGCTTGGCTAGTATTGATGTTACACCAGTCTAATTAAACTGATTTTTAAAAAGTATTTCCACATTCATAGTACGATGGGTTGTTGGTAGTTGCCTTCTACAATACAATCCTTTTTTCTTTTGAAAAGCAAATAGGAGTTACAGTCAACAGAGGAAGATCTGAAAGGAAACAAATTTTCATTCTGGTTCATTCTATTCTCATATGATCATTCAGCAGTATTTTAGCCCAATTGTGCAATGCTTAACATTTGGGTATATGTTCCTTTATTTCAAAAAAATCAGGAAATTCCCTGTGGTTGGGACTCTGCTCTTCCACTGCCAAGGCCTCAGCTTCAATCCCTGATTGGGGAACTAAGATACCACAAGCCAAGCTACACGGCCAAAAAAACCCCCAAAAATCAGAATAACCCATGTGAAAATACTGCATTTCTTTGACACATTGTACTCATTTATCTTTGTTCAAATTCTCTGACTTGAGAATAGTGGTGTATATGGACCTGCTGGAACTAGGAGCGTTTCTTTACCTTTCTTACAATCTCTGTAGACACACCTATGCATTAAAAGACTGGTTTTTCAGCTCCGCTTTTGTGGTTGGCTTTTTCAAAGGAGTATGGGAAATCTAGCAGATATGAGAAAGAGAATACAGTAAACCTATTTACCAACCTAGGGGACTCTATTTATCAACATAGAGCTTCACATTTTCTACAAACACAGGTTACATTTTATAATACAAATAGACCTCTCTGAAGAAACAAAGTTTCTGATTCTAGTTTGTAGCACACTTATTTCTGAAATACAGTGTAAAGGGAAATAATCCTTTCTTTTTTATGATTTAACGGGGAAAAAAAGTTTAATTGGTGTGATGTAATATTCACTTTCCTAAATTAAATGTTCTTATTTATTCCTGAATTTTGGCTTATAATGTTATATACAACATGTATGCTTCTCTTTTCTAGAAGCTGCCAGTGTCCAACAGAAGGTCAATTTCTTGGAAGAAGGTATTTTCGCCTAAAATACCATGCAGTATTTTCTAAATCTTTTTGTTGTTGTTAAGATTAGAAGCAATTGTGGTAGGTATTTAAGAGAGTGGACAGTAAAGAAGGCCTTTTTCTTCAAGAAAAAAATATTCATGCTTAAAATCTGAACTGTTAAATGAACAGGTAAAATAGGATAGAATGCGTGATGATGGCTCTTATGTATATTTTAAGCATCTTTTGTATGTTGAAATTAATTTAAGCAAAGCTAATATGTTCCATTTCTGTCATGTTCTAGCCTTTGATTATGGTATTAAAATAACCAGTTTTCCAAATCTTATATTTGAATAGTACCATAAAATTTAGTGTGTTTTTTTAAATTTATTTATTTTTTAATTGAAATATAATTGCTTTACAGAATTTTGTTGTTTTCTGTCAAACCTCAACATGAATCAGCCATCGGTTAGTCTGCTTTTAGGTTCACCGTAATCTGAGATTAGTCCCCTGCATACTGAAATGTTTGTGTATGGGTGTATGTATATACACACCCTTTTTGCAAACATACACACATATATGTAAACACATTAGTGCATATGCTAATCTTGTATGAATTTGTACACTAATTGTATGTACTTTTCCTCACCATAAGGTAAAACTTTCCTTCTGTTTAATGTTCGTTTGTTTACTTTTTTACTCTAAAGCCTTAGAATACAATCTTACTGAATATTCATTTGGGATATAATTATGTACTTCAGAGAACATGAAATAAATGAGCTCAATTTTAGCTTATTTAGAACTTTGTGACTCAGGATAGTAAGTATAATAGCAGTTCTATATCTGATTATTTAAAAGGCTTCATTTTAATGTCAGATTGTTTTTATTTTTTTTTAATCCAGATTTTTAAAGACATAGAATAAAGACTATAATAGTGTGTTTTTATTTTGTTTTAGGGGAAACTGAGGAAAATGATCAAGACCGCTCTGACAGTGATGTTACTGTTAAGGTCAGATCCGGGGATTCTGTTGAGTCTGGAGGTAACATTGCTTTATGCTTTATGACTCTTATCTTAGGAGCTGTAGTTCTAGGTAGAGTATAAAGTATTCTCTGAATTTGCTTTTTTAAAAAATATTTTAAAGTATTAAAACTACTTTTTAAAAAGTGTACTTTTAAACATTTATTAAAATTACTGATTCCACATATGTATCTGGATTAGTAATATATATCTAAACAAACATATCACTTCTACCTTGCCTTGTTATTTGTGGAACATATTTTTTTGCACCAAAAAAAAGTTATTTGTGGTTTTTAAAAAACTTTGATAGAGAAACTGATTACACTGGCATAGACTCACTATACTGTCAGGAGTGTTAGCTAGGTTTTAGGAAGTTTTGGTAAACTTAGATTACTACTTTTATCTGAATTGTTCAAATTCACACCAAGTTAGCAGTAACAGTTTCTGATTGTTCATGAAAATTGATGTTTAAGTTTATTCAAGGAAAAAATCAACTGAGGAAAAAGAAGTACCAGCTTGAGGCTTAATGAGAGTGCCGATCAAATTTGTAAACAGTGTAACTTATGAGTAGTTTTATTTATATGTTAGTCCCATTAACAATTAAATCTCTATTTACTCTTCCCCACCTTTCGAGAATTTCTATAATTTGTTTATGTTTTACTTAATCATTCTACTTTCAAAATGAGCTCAGAAGCCAGTTTATGGACATTTGATATTCTTTATATTTCCCATCCTTTGTCATTTTTCCCCATCCTTTCTTGACACATAAATCCCAAGGGAGATATGCAAGACTCTAATATAGTGGTTAAGATCGTGGCTCTTGAGTTTCACTGGGTTTCAGTCTTCCAGTACTATTGATAGGTTTTGTGCCCTCAGGCAATTGCTTAACTTTTCTGTTCCTCAGTTTCCTCACTGGTTTGTTGTGAGGTTAAATTACTCAGAGTGCCTGGCAAATAGTAAACACTCAAATTACGTGCTGCTGTTAGTTGTTGTTAGTTTTCCTATATGCATACACCTATGCTCTAAAACTGAGAGACTGAGTAAGCCATTCGTATAGCCGCTAGCTCGATACCATTGCCACCAGGGCTACTCTTTGGAACCACATAAACCACAGGCTCTGTAATCGCTTTTGAATTCTAATAAATTCTTATTGAACCACATATACCCCATGCAGAAGAAAACTCGAGCTAAAGAACAAAGAAGTGAAGCATATTAGGAAGAATACTGATGTTTCTAGATTCTCTTCTGGGCCTGTTGTCACCACAGAGGTGGGAGAAAATCCACTGGAGTGCAGAAGGGAAATATTAGATTTTAGTGTGTTACAGCTTTTATTTCATCCATTTAAAATGTCTATTTTAGTTTGTTTTATAGTATGTACATTAGTTAATATTATTTTAGTAATGCTTATATATAAATTTAAAATATATTTTGGAGATTGATGCTCAAAAGTTTTTTAGTTCATAGGAGTACACTAGCAAAACTACTTAGCCACTGCCTGGATGTCAAGTACTTTTGCTCCCAAGATAGCAATCTGATTGCTTTTAAACATAATTTGTTATAAATGCTACTTGTAAATGAAAAAAAAATGAAGATTTTTAAGAAGGGAAGACTAAAATATATAACATCTTGATCATTTACAAGAAAAATTTAAAGCAAAATGGATGGTAATGATTCCAGGAAGATCCATTATTGTAAACTTTTAAGATTTTCCCCCACTCACAGGTGTCATTATTTCTTTTATCTCCTGCCATGTTCTGTATCTTACTTTTATCTTTAAAAAGAAAAGACAGATAATTAATTTTTCAGATATAACATGACCCTTTAGAAACTATTTTTTTAAATAAATTATACATTCACATTCAAGTGTTGAATTCCCTGAGGTTTATCTGAATATTTTTGCTCTTTTGATTATTCATTATTTTCTGGTAAATGTGCACTTAGAAAGTTAAATGTGCTTTATAGTATACTATATTTCTTTTTTGTTTTTAGACCAAACCACCAGATCGTCAAGTCAATATAAAGAATCATTTTGGCAGTCATCACAAAGTAGGTAAAACCATAATTTACACTTTTAAAAGTCTAGATGTGATTGTGGTCAAATGCTATTCTTATTTTTGAAGATTGTCTTTTGCAGTTTAGTGTAAAATGTTGAAAGAGGGTATAGTGAATGTTAAAAAACAAAACAAAACTCATCTTGTATCTTGAATTTGCTTCTTGAGTTAATCACCTCTGTACTCAACTTTGGTTTTTGAATGAAAGAAAAACAAAAAACTACTGCTTTCTGCGGCTTGTTGAATGTCCTTGTTTGCAGTACACATTTGTTGATAAATCAGGTATAGTAAAGTTCATGGTACATTAGTTTGTGTGTATAACAGTCTTACAGCCTTGCTTCCAACTTTGAAATTTTTCATAATAAAATGTTGAGAAAATGTAACACAGATTGGGAGGTAATATAAAGATGCTAACAATGATGTGTTCAGGACAGTAAAACCGTTGTTGATGTTTTTCATTTTCTTTTATCTATATTTTGTAGATTATCTATAATGAGTATGTATTTCTTAGATTAAGCAGAAATTACACTGTTTTTTTCTTTTCCATTTTTAAGTAAAATCCCAAAATTCAAATGAATAATCAATCAAAAATATCCTGGAATGTAAAATCTTCAAGGACTTCGTTTTCCTCCCACATGGCCATTTTAAAAATGAGACTTTTTATATTTTTAAAGAAACATGTTTTTTAATATATGTCATTTTATTTATTTATTTATGGCTGTGCTGAGTCTTCATTGCTGCACTGACTTTTCTCTGGTTGCAGAGAGCAGGGGCTACTCTCCAGTTGCGGTGGCAGGCTTCTCACTGCAGTGACTTCTCTTGTTGTGAAGCCTGGGCTCTAGGGTACGTGGGCTTCAGTAGTTGCCACTGCTGGGCTCTAGAGCACGGGCTTAATAGTTGTGACACATGGGCTTAGTTGCTCCATGGAATGTGGAGTCTTCTTGGATCAGGGATTGAACACATATCTCCTGCCTTAACAGGCAAATTCTTTACCACTGAGCCACCAGTGAAGCCACGAGACTGGCCATGAGACTATTTTTATAAAGAAAGGCTTTGGAAATCTGTTTTATAATCAATATGTTCATAGAATTCCACTTTATATATGTGTGTGTGTGTGTGTGTGTATATATATATGTAAGTATACATATATATGTGTGTGTGTGCATACATATATACATACACAAACCTACTAAACCTATATACATACATATATATGTGTGTGTGTGTATATATATATACTATAAATGTATTAGTTTTTAGTAGGTTCTAAGTTTGGAATTTAAAGCAGCTGAAACAAAAATCAATCTTTTATGGAAAATTACTCTGAATCATCTTATATATTTGCCCTTTGTTATTCTAAATCTTTACTCTTTGGAAGCTCTGAAATGTGTCTCCCTATATTAATTATGCTGTACTTATGGTATACTTTACAGTTATGGAAAATGAGTTAGGTGATCAGTATATATTTCATTGAATGTAAAATGCCATTGCTTTTACATGTCACTGAGAAAGAAAACCATCTAGTTAAACTGTGTCATACCATTGATTGTAAGTTACAGCCCTAATGCAAAGGTGTTTTTTTAAAAATTACTTCATAGAATCAATGAAAGACAATACAAAAAAGCATGTGTCTACTTTTTTGGAGTTCTTTGTTAGTATAGACTGAAAACAAATCTGGAATATACGTCTGTCTGTGTTATTCATCATAGTTTCCCTACAGTGTTTTGCACATAGTAGACACATAGTAGATGTTAATGAATTTTTAGGTTATGCATTTCTAGAATGGTGTGTTTGTATTACAGCCAGCATATATATTACATTTATAGTCAGGAAAAAAAATTACGTTGAACATAAATTTATATTGATGCTTGTATCAGTAGGTAGAAGTAACTTGTTTCTTCAGGGCAGATTTGGAAATCTACCACATTATAATTGTAATATCATTTTCTAATTATCCCCTTGCATCATTTTATAGGTGTCCTTAAATAGCATCCCAAAACATGAAGTAGCGTCTTGCACTACTTTGCTTATACGGTGTTCACAAATCTGCTTGTGTGGTATATACTGTCGTATATGAACTGCTGGGTTTATATCTCAGTCCTACTACCTTTACATATTTAATTTTGGGGAAATTTTCAGTTTCCTTATTTGTGAAATAGGAACAATAGTATCTACCACATAAAGTGTGAGAATTAATAAAATTATACTTAGTACTGGTTAAGCAGTCAGTACATTTAGCCGTTATTTTGATGGTGTTCCTCTTAAAGCTAGCTTCTTATTATCCAACTCCTGAACATTTTGAAGTTTAGGAAAGGAAAACACAGGTTGTATATGTTTGGGACTGATGACAGAAAGGTTTGATTTTTTTGTTTGGTTTTGGTGTCAGTAGTAAACAAGCAACATGTCTATGCATCCAGCCATCTTCATTTTTTCCCCCAAGGTTTCTATGACCTTATCTCTGGCTTCTGTTTCAGGTGGAGACTTCACAGCTTTTGATGAGCAACCATTGAAGCTAAGTAAGTGGTTGGTTGTCTCTTCTTTATCAGTTAACCAAGTCTAACCCAGTCTTATTCTGCCAACAAAACTCTGAATAGGATTGACAGTCATTTTACCCCTTTGCCTTTTAACCCACTACAGCTTGGTGCTGTATGTAATACTGGTGCTCTGATGTGGAAATGTGCTCAGGACTACTTTACCAAACATAATTTATTTTCAAAAGTAAAGGTTAACCTTTCTCTTCTTAATTAACACCAAAGTGTTAGTTAATGAAGTTCAAGTATTGACAATCCCAGTCTCATAGACCATAGCAAAGGACTTGTACATAGTTTTGTCTGTTAGGAGATTATGTGTTTATTTGTTGCCTTTTTTGTTGTGGGAAGTAGTTCATCCTCACGGATGTGATCTTTTGACATTATTGTTAACTTCTGAACCTATTGCTTTTGTTTTTTCCCTCCTTAACTTTGTTTTACCTTTCTGATAAATGTACCTTATAACACTTAGATATAGTATACATTTTCAAAGTATGTGCAGTGATATCTTGATATGTTGCAGGCTCAGGATATCAGAAAACTCCTCAGGAATGGGCTGAAAAAACCGTAAGAATAAGGACTAGGATGCTAAGTAAGTTGATAAATCTGTACCTGTTACTGAAGTATTTTTAAATCTGTTATTGAAGTAATTTTATTTGCTGTTTTCTTGATTATTTAACAGATAAAGCTGTTTAATTCTTCAGATAAGCATTTGAGTTGTTTGCGATCTCATTAATAAAGGACTTTTATTATGATTGCTAGTGTAGTTATTTTTATGTTTGGACTGGTAAAAAATGTAGATAGTAGTGTGAGAAAACCAGTGGATGATACGTCTGTACTTGACAAGTTGTCAGTTCTATCCAGCAGTTGTACAATCTGCACATGAAAATGAAATTCTGATCTTTTGACAATACCAGTTTTTTTTTTTATATTTAACAATTGTTTGTGTGAAAGTCACTCGGTAGTGTCTGACTCTTTGCGACCCTATGGACTCTACAGTCCGTGGAATTCTCCAGGCCAGAATACTGAAGTGGGTAGCTGTTCTCTTCCGGTTGGGATCTTCCCAACCCAGAGATCGAATCCAGGTCTCCAGCATTGTAGGTGGATTCTTTACCAGCTGAGCCACCAGGGAAGGTAAACAGTTGTTTACCATTATGTAAATAAACACTTAGACCAGCTTTGCATGCCCATTATTTTTCAGTTATAAATGCTGAAATCCTCAAATTGTATTTTCAGTTATAAATGCTGAAATCCTCAAATTGTATTTTCATGTTTAGGTTTAAGATAGAGTAGATGTCATAGAGTTTAAGAAATATTTATTTAAGAAATAAATAGGTGCTGTAAAACTTTGAATTCATTGTCTATCGTAACACCTATAGCAATGTATCCACATTAAACTTTGTATTAAAAAAAATCCATGCCATGCCTTAAACTAAATTGATAACTCCTATGTAGTATATTCTCTTTGCATTTCTGCTTTGTCTTAAGTTTGTACATTTGCTATCGCGTAAACAGTTATATGCTGATTGATAGCCATCCACCTTATATATAGGACTTCCAGAATTAAATAGAAATTATGTAGCAGAAGTTTGTACATCAAGGTGCAGATAACAACATTTTTTAGATTTTTGACTGCACAAGGACTTTAAGATAAGAACAATAAACAGGAAGAATTTTCAAAGTAGAAGACTGCAGTGGTTTCTAGACAGCCTTATAAATTTCTCTTCAACCTAAGATCATTTGAAAAAACTTTTCCTTAGGTTTCCGAGTTTCAATCTCATTGTCTTAACTCTGAATTTCTGCTTCTTTGAGGAAAAAAATACTCATTTTTAGATTTATGTAAACTTGGATTTCAGATTGTTATTATTCCTTGTTAGTCCTGGCTTCTTGGGTAGACAGGTCCCAGTTCAGGTTTCTGCATGTATCCAAACCTTTTGGGAAAGATAGAGCCACTGTCTTTACTTTTGGTGTTTCCCAGGTGATAAAATAGTGAGAGTAAGGAAAACTGTCCATGGAAAGTCAGGCCTCCAAGTCTGTGCTTCCTCAGTATACATGTTTTGGAACCTGCCTCTGAAAGTAGTATAGAGAAAAGAGGAGAGCTTGGAATTAGAGCTACTGGGTTGTGGTCCCAGATCTTCTATTTACTAATTGAGTGATCTCGGTAAAGTCACTTAACTGTTGTCAACTTCAATTTTCTTAACTTAAAAGTTGGGACGGTAGTACCTGTAACTGGGTTATTCTAATGAGCTCGATATGTGAACACATTTTTTAAGTCTCAGTGTATTAGTTACTCAGTCATGTCCAACTCTTTTTGACCCCATGGACTTTATAGCCTGCCAGGTACCTCTGTCCATGGGATTTTCCAGGTAAGAATACTGGAGTGGGTTGCTATCCCCTTCTCCAAGGGATCCTCCCAACCCAGGTTTCCTGCATTGTAGGTGGATTCTTTGACCATTTGGGCCACTAGGGAAGCTCAGGTCTCAATGTATCACATGAAAAGTGAAAGTCACTCTGTCTGACTCTCTGTAACCCTGTGAACTATATAGTCCATGGAATTCTCCAGGCCAGAATACTGGAGTGGGTAGGCTTTCAGATTTTCCCAACCCAGGGATCCAACCCAGGTCTCCCGAATTGCAGGCAGATTGTTTACCAGCTGAGCCACAAGGGAAGCCCCATGTATCACATAATTAATACTTATTTATTATTAACTATATACGTGTAATAATCAGTAGTAATACCTATGAAATATTCATGCCCTCTGTTTTTGACGTTATAGAATGATTGATTGTTACCTACTCTTCATACTAAAAAAAACTCTGAGCTTTATCTTTTTAAAAAGAGCTTTTTTAAAGGAATTTTTATTACTGTCTCTAAACATATTTTTAATAAGAAAGATAGAGTTTACCTTTTAGACAGTGTGCTGCCTCAACAGTATGTGCCCTGCTAAGTTTGTGTTCTTTGAATTCTACAAATAAATATTTCATATAGTGTATAGTAGCTGTTAATAGTAAATTTTCATACAGTATGTAGTAGCTATTCCATAATCTTTAAAATCATCATAGAAGGGCATGTAAAAACATTGTTATGTGTTGTCACGTTGGATCTTTGCAACCATGGATTCAAGATAAACATCTTGATGGATTTCCTTCCTTTTAAGAATATTTTATTGAAGTGTAGTTGATTTACAACATCGTGTTAATTTCTGCTGTGTAGCACAGCGATCCAGTTTTATATATATATGTATATTCTTTATCATATGCTTTTCCACTATGGTTTATCACAGGATATTAAATTAACTTCCCTGTGCTACACACAGGGACCTTGTTTTTCCAGCCTATACATAATAGTTTGCATCTGCTAATCCCAGACCCCAATCCACTCCTCCTCACCCTCACCCTCTTGGCAGGTCAGCCTGTTCTCTATGTCTATCTATGTCTATGAGTCTGTTTCTGTTTTGTAGATATGTTCATTTTGTCTTGTATTTTAGATTCCACATATATAATATCATATGGTATTTGTCTTTCTCTGACTTACTTAGTTTGATAGTCTCTGGGTCCATCCAATGCAAATGGCATTATTTAATTCTCTTTTATGGCTAATATTCCATTATGTATGTATGTATATATATATATATATGCCACATCTTTATCAATTCATCTGTAACTGACATACATTTTATGTATAAAATTTATGTATTTAATGTATACAACTTGATGAGTTTGAACATAAGTATACATCTGTGAAACCATCACCATAATCTATACCATAACATATATATCACCTCCAAAAGTTTTTTCCCACCCTCTTTACTTATTGTTATGTGTGTGAGATAAGAACACTTAACATAAGATCTACCCCTCTTAGCAAGTTTTTAATATATAGGACAATAAATACAGGTACTCCACAGTAGATGTCTAGGATTTATTCATCTTATTTAACTGAAACTGTGTACTCTTTGACTAGTATCTTCTGATATCCCCCTGTCCCAGGCCCTGAAAACTACGTGCTTCTATGAATTTGACTATTTTAGATTCCTCACATAAATGACATCATGAAGTATTTGCACATCTGTATCTGACTTATTTCTTTTCCATGGGGATGGTCTTGATCCCTGTCTCCTGTGCAATGTCACAAACCTCCGTCCATAGTTCATTAGGCACTCTGTCTATCAGATCTAGTCCCTTAAATCTATTTCTCACTTCCACTGTAAAATCATAAGGAATTTGCTTTAGGTCATACCTGAACGGTCTAGTGGTTTTCCCTACTTTCTTCAATTTAAGTCTGAATTTGGCAACAAGGAGTTCATGATCTGAGCCACAGTCAGCTCCCGGTCTTGTTTTTGCTGACTGTATAGAGCTTCTCCATCTTTGGCTGCAAAGTGTATAATCAGTCTGATTTCAGTGCTGACCATCTGGTGATGTCCATGTGTAGCATCTTCTCTTGTGTTGAAGAGGGTGTTTGCTATGACCAGTGCATTTTCTTGGCAAAACTCTATTAGCCTTTGTCCTGCTTCATTCTGTACTCCAAGGCCAAATTTGCCTGTTACCCCAGGTGTTTCTTGACTTCCTACTTTTGCATTCTAGTCCCCTATAATGAAAAGGACATCTTTTTTGGGTGTTAGTTCTAAAAGGTCTTGGAGATCTTCATAGAACTGTTCAGCTTCTTCAGCGTTACTGGTTGGGGCATAGACTTGGATTACTGTGATATTGAATGGTTTGCTTTGGAAACGAACAGAGATCATTCTGTTGTTTTTGAGATTGCATCCAAGCACTGCATTTCGGACTCTTGTGTTGACCATAATGGCTACTCCATTTCTTCTAAGGGATTCCTGCCCACAGTAGTAGATACAATGGTCATCTGAGTTAAATTCCCATTCCGGTCCATTTTAGTTGGCTGATTTCTAGAGTGTCGACATTCACTCTTGCCATCTCCTGTTTGACTACTTCCAGTTTGCCTTGATTCATGGACCTAACATTCCCGGTTCCTATGCAATATTGCTCTTTACCGCATCGGACCTGATAGATAGAAGGTCACATCCACAACTAGGTATTGTTTTTGCTTTGGCTCCATTCCTTCATTCTTTCTGGAGTTATTTCTCCACTGATCTCCAGTAGCATACTGGGCACCTACTGACCTGGGGAGTTCCTCTTTCAGTATCCTATCATTTTGCCTTTTCATACTGGCTATGGTCATGTATGGATGTGAAAGTTAGATTGTGAAGAAAGCTGAACGCCAAAGAATTGATGCTTTTGAACTGTGGTGTTGGAGAAGACTCTTGAGAGACCCTTGGACTGCAAGGAGATCCAACCAGTCCATTCTAAGGGAGATCAGTCCTGGGTGTTCTTTGGAAGGACTGATGCTAAAGCTGAAACTCCAGTACTTTGGCCACCTCATGCGAAGAGTTGACTCATTGGAAAAGACTCTGATACTGGGAGGGATTGGGGGCAGGAGGAGAAGGGGATGACAGAGGATGAGATGGTTGGATGGCATCACTGAATCAATGGACATGAGTTTGGGTGAACTCAGGGAATTGGTGATGGACAGGGAGGCATGGTGTGCTGTGATTCATGGGGTTGCAAAGAGTTGGACACGACTGAGCGACTGAACTGAACTGAACTGATCTGACTTATTTCGTTGGGATAATGCTTTCCATGTTGTCAAAAGTGGCAAATTTCCCTTCTTTTTAAAAGATGAATAATAATTCCATTTTGTGTGTGTATCACATTTTATCCATTAATTTGTCAATGGACATTTAGTTTGCATACATGTTTTGGCTATTGTGAATATTACTGCAGTTAACATGAGTGTGCATATATCTCTCCCAAGATCCTAATTTCAATTCTTTTGGATATATATCCAAAAGTTGGATTGCCAGATCATATGGTTGTCCATTTTTATCGTTTGAGGAACCTCCATAATTCTTTTCCTAGAGATTGTACCAGTTTATATTCCCACCAACAGTGTACAGGGATTCTGTTTTCTCCACATGTTCTCCACATACCTTGCACTTTTGTTTTTTTGATAATAGCTACACAATACATTTGATAATGTGAGGTGATGTTGTGATTTTGATCACGTAAGGCATTGTGCTTTTTTAAGTTCGATGTCATCCCATGGTCTAATTTTACTTTTGTTGTCTGTGCTTTTGGTGTCATAACCAAGAAATCATTGCCAATGCCAACTTCAAGAGGGTTTTGCCCCATATTTCTTCTCGGAGTTGTATTATTTCAGTTCTTAGTTTAAGTCTTTAGTCTGTTTTGAGTTGATTTTGGGGGGTGGTATATGATATGGATCCAATATCATTCTTTTATATGTGGATATCCAATTTCCCCAGCACCATTTCTTGATGAGACTGTCTTTTCTTCATTGCTTATTCTTGACACCCTTATTGAGGATCAGTTGACCACATCTTAGGTTTATTTCTGACTCTATTCTCTTCCATTGGTCTATTATGTCTTTTTTTATGGCAGTACCATAGTGTTGTGATTACTCTAGCTTTGTGATACATTTTGAAATCAGGAAGTGTGGTGCCTCCAGTTTTGTTCTTATTCAAAGCTGTTTTGGTTATTTGGGATCTTCTGTGGTTCCATATGAATTTTAGGATTGTTTTCCTTTTCTATAAAAAAGAAATGCCATTGGAATTTTTATAGGGATTGCACTGAATCTGTAGCTTGCTTTTGGTAGTATGGACACTTTAAGAATATTCTCTAATCCATTACCATGGGATGTCTTTTCCATTTACTTATATCTGCTTTAATTTCTTTCATCAATGTTTTAGAAGTTTCAGTTATAATTCTTTTGCCTCCTCGATTAGTCTTCAATTCAGTTCAATTCAGTCGCTCAATTGTGTCCGACTCTTTGCGACCCCATGAATCACAGCATGCCAGGCCTCCCTGTCCATCACCAACTCCCAGAGTTCACTCAGACTCACGTCCATCGAGTCAGTGATGCCATCCAACCATCTCATCCTCTGTCGTCCCCTTCTCCTCCTGCCCCCAATCCCTCCCAGCATCAGAGTCTTTTCCAATGAGTCAACTCTTCACATGAGGTGGCCAAAGTACTGGAGTTTCAGCTTTAGCATCATTCCTTCCAAAGAAATCCCAGGGCTGATCTCCTTCAGAATGGACCGGTTAGATCTCCTTGCAGTCCAAGGGACTCTCAAGAGTCTTCTCCAACACCACAGTTCAAAAGCATCAATTCTTCGGCACTCAGCTTTCTTCACAGTCCAACTCTCCCATCCATACATGACCACAGGAAAAACCATAGCCTTGACTAGACGGACCTTTGTTGGCAAAGTAATGTCCCTGCTTTTGAATATGCTATCTAGGTTGGTCATAACTTTCCTTCCAAGGAGTAAGCGTCTTTTAATTTCATGGCTGCAGTCACCATCTGCACTGATTTTGGAGCCCAAAAAAATAAAGTCTGACACTGTTTCCACTGTTTCCCCATCTATTTCCCATGAAGTGATGGGACCGGATGCCATAATCTTCGTTTTCTGAATGTTGAGTTTGAAGTCAACTTTTTCACTCTCCTCTTTCACCTTCATCAAGAGGCTTTGTAGTTCCTCTTCACTTTCAGCCATAAGGGTGGTGTCATCTGCATATCTGAGGTTATTGATATTTCTCCCGGCAATCTTGATTCCAGCTTGTGCTTCTTCCAGCCCAGCATTTCTCATGATGTATTCTGCATATAAGTTAAATAAGCAGGGTGACAATATACAGCCTTGACGTACTCCTTTTCCTATTTGGAACCAGTCTGTTCCTAAATATTTTCTTCTTTTTGATGCTGTTGTAAATGGGAGTTCTGTTTGTGTTAACTTCGTTTTCTTAGTTCTATGTTCTATGAGTTATAAATGTTACATATGTTTCATAATAACAAATTTAGCTATTCTCCATTATTAATATCATCATGTATGTCACAGATTTTTCATATATTATCTCATTTGATCTTTGCAGTCATGGAGTAAGGTATTTAAGATAAACATTATCTAGTGGAATTTTAATTTTAATTTTGGTGACCTAACTTTGAAGCTTCTAAATAATGATATTTCCTAGACTAAACTGTAATGGCAAAGCAATTATTAGTTTAGAGTTACGGTTGATGTCATTTTGTTTCATTTGAGGTTGTTTGTCATATGACCAGAAATAAGGCTATTTCTATTAAAAACAACAGCATAAATTGTATTCCTCCAGTTTAGTCCAGTGTTTCTCCAATGAAAAATGTTGGTAAATATACCTAGAAAGATCACTTATCCACATAAAAGCTATAAAGTTCCAGGCAAGTGATAGATGACAATATTGGTAATGTAGATCATACAAATGAATAACTCATCCTCTTCACCTTCTGAACGCTGTCTTTCCATTTCCGTTTTCTTAGATGTTAAAATCTGTCACCATGCCAAAAAAGATGGAGGGGAAAAGGAAAGAGTTGGATAGTTTTTTATTTATTTTCTAAAGTAACGATGGAAATAGAGATTTGATGGAGTTGTGAGAAAATTATTTTTTATATCTATTGTTTAACTAGCCACAAAGCTAAAACAGAATTACTTGTCTATTAACAGAAATGGTGAAAAGTTTTTTAGTGTAATTTCTAAAATATTACTGATATTTGTAATGGTCAGAAGCACCAGAGGCAGTATTGAGTCAGTTTGAGGTGGAAAATAAGATTTAAGATTGAGTTTTACCTTAAAAATACCTCATCCAAATAGCTCAGTAATCCATAATCTATATTTTGTCCTTCTTTCCCTCTTTACAGCATCATCACCAGGCATGCGTTCAATATATGGCAGTTTTTCAGATGGTATAATATGTTTCCTTTTGTTATAGTTGTACTTGTTTTCTTTGTCCTCTTACCTTTGTCCCGGAAATTTCACCACTCCCATTAAATAATTTGGATCAAATTCAAGGCTTTCTCACAAAACTAATGTATTAAGAGTATGCTTTGTACTAGACTCTTATGTGCCATGAATAATTATGAAAGAAATGGGTCTTATGTCTCAAACATCTGTCAATCTAGTAGACACCTGAATCTTCTGCTTTTTCTTCTGTTTCTGGCTGATCTCTCCCTTATTTTCTCTTGGTGACATTTTCTTTTTTCTATTGGAAATACTGAAATTATGAAACATAAATTGATAATCTTTATTACTCCTATCTTTAGATGACAGTGTTCAGAAATCAGAGCTTGGAAACCAATCTCCATCAACCTCCAACCAACGTAAGTTTGTCTATTCACCTTTTATTAAATGAGTCTCAGTCTCAATACCACTTTCCACTAGGACAGTTAATAAGTATCCCTTAATAAGTATCCCTAGAGACCTTTGAGAAAAAAAGGGTTATACCTGTCTATAATTACCTAGAGATTAAAGCTGAAAAAAAATTTTTTTTAATGTTTGTTAATTATTTTTAAGTAATTTTGTGTTTTCTCTAATCTCTAATGCCTGGTTTAATAAAATGAGCTGGAATTTCATTCTGCTTCTGTATTTAGCCTGTTACCATATATTGTCTTGGTTGAGGTATCTGCAAAAATTTAGCTTTGTACGGATATATAATGTTTTAATAGTCTTTAGACAGTTGTGAATATTCTCTTTTGATACTCTCCCAAACTCAGATAACATTAGTTTCTAAATGTTATTTGAAATATGAAATCTGAAGCCATATTAATGAACTTTTGTATTCTGTTACATTTTACATTCTGTTAAAACCCATTGGTCTTCCTGGTACTTTGAGTATCATGCACTGATCATTTGGAAAAGGTTGGTTCACTAAGTTATATAGACCTTCCAAATGCTGACATGTTTTTAATACTATATAAAAAGATCACATTTGTTAAGATCACCACCAGTCTCAAGACAAAGAAGTCATAAGTATTGAGAGCTGTTAAATTCCTGATGGCAGATATCCTGCAATTCTAATTTTCACTTGAAACCTTGAATTTTACCACTGGGAACAAAGATTGTCAGTTTCCTTGAAGGCAAGAGGCTCATCCTGTTCCTTTTCAAGAAAATTTCTCCCAAATACGAAGTCTGACTAGCCATAGTTTGTCACTTGTCCTTTCCAGTAAAAATTCTATGAAAAAGCACTAGTTCAGCTGACAACTCAATTGCACAAAGTGCTTTATATATACTTGCCATTTTTTCACATAGAATGTTATACTCAAGGATTGAGTGTTAATAAGGTAAATAGCTTTGAATGCTTCATGAAGGATGTTCTTAGGTGAAATTGATAACCTTAAATACATGGCCATGAAGAATACAAAGACAGTCCTAGTATAGTTTGGTGCCACTGCCCTGTGATTCATCTAAAGCGTCAGTTGTTTTTCCTACCAAGGCTTTTTACACCATTGGTGCAGATATGAATATGGCGGGGAAAAGGTTGAATAAGATAGGAGAACAGTTTTAACCTCAAAGATCCCCTTGAGGAGATCTTGAGATAGCCTACCAGCCGTACTTTGAGACCTGTTGGTCTACAGGGTCCATAAATAGGAAGTAAAAATATTATTGCTCTCATATTTAAATGGTGAAATGATACGGTATATGAGAAAATGCTTTATAAACTGCAGCTGCAAAGCACTAGGTAAATACAAATTGATATCATTGCCGATAATAATTAGGAGTGAGTTACAAACGAAATTTGCCAATATTAACAACTGCATGCCACAAAAGATAGGCATCAGTGCAATTATATGGAAGATTTCATTTATAATGCATCCTTTAGTTTATCCCTTTTTATAATTAAATATTTCACATTGGAGAATAATCCATGTTAGTTTCTAAATTTAAAACTATTTTGTAAAGTGTCTTCTAATATTGTTTACCTCCCAAATATTAGCAGTAGTAATGATAGCTCTGGTTTGTAAATTATATTCTTTCCAATTTGCATATGCCATTTCATATACTTAAATTCTACTTTTCCTCTGAGACTTCCTATCATTTTGATATTGAAGAGACATATACATACTCATACATATGTAAATACATAACTTAAAATACATGTGTTGAATTATTTCTTTAAGAAAGTAAGTTATCAGCTCCCTTCTTTAAATTCCTCCCTCTCTTATCTAATGTTTGTAAATATTAATGTGGGCTTTAAAAGTCACTTGCTCTTGAACCTAAGAAAATAATATTTGGTGGTGCGGGAGCGGCAGGCGCAGCTTGGGCGCTGCTTCTGGGGCCTGAGGGCGGGCGCCGGGGCCAAGACGCCGGTATGCTCCGGACTCCCGAGCCACAGTTGGGGAACGCAGGGGCCGCGGGCTGTAAAAAAAAAAGAAAAAGAAAAGAATATTTGTATGTGTCATTTTTTTTCCCGAACAGAAATGACTGGGCAACCCAAAAGTGTGTCTTCTGTCAAGACAAAGCGGTATTGGCCCTTTGCTGTGATAGCCGCTCTTCTCATTGGGGGTTTTTTGTACACTCGTCCTCCTGAAGCGGAAACCACTGCTGTTCAAGAATTCCAGAACCAGATGAAACAACTGATGAATAAGTACCAAGGTCAAGATGAGAAGCTGTGGAAAAGGAGCCAGACATTCCTGGAAAAACATCTCAATGGTTCTCAATCTCGGCCTCAGCCTGCGATTTTGCTGCTCACTGCAGCCCGAGATGCTGAAGAAGCACTCAGGTGTCTGAGCGAACAAATCGCTGATGCCTACTCCTCCTTCCGGAGTGTTCCTGCCATACGGATCGATGGGGCCAGCAAAGCTACTCGAGACAGTGATACTGTCAAAGAAGAAGTAGACCAGGAACTGAGCAATGGATTCAGAAATGGCCAGAATGCGGCTGTGGTCCACCGCTTTGAGTCACTGCCTGCAGGCTCTACTTTGATCTTCTATAAGTATTGTGACCATGAAAGTGCAGCCTTCAAAGATGTAGCCTTAGTCCTAACTGTCTTGTTGGAGGAGGAGACGCTCGGAACCAGTCTAGGCCTAAAGGAAATTGAAGAAAAAGTGAGAGATTTCCTCCAAGTCAAGTTCACCAACTCTGACACACCCAACTCCTACAAACATATGGACCCAGACAAATTGAGTGGGCTCTGGAGCCGTATTTCTCACTTAGTCCTGCCTGTACAACCTGAAAATGACCTGAAAAAAGGCATCTGCTTATAAAGGAAGACAGAAGAGAAAATTAAGTCTCAAGTACTGAGAATTTTTTCAAACTTTAACGAGACAGCACTCAGTTCTTTTTGAAAGAACTGTTTTCTTCTTAAAGGAGGTTAGGTTCTTAGGTAAACATAGAACATCTGTATTGTTTATTCAGCCTAATTATCTGTTACCTAAGAGACTCGTTTCCCACTGAGATCTGTGTTAATGATATCTACAGACTATAAATTATATACAGTCCCATAGAGGATCTGCTTAGATTCCGGAGTGAGTCATTATTGCTGTGGTATGACCAGTGGGAGGGATTTGGCTCCTTCCTGTAAATCCTCCCCAATTTTTTAATTTGGATTTTTTTTCACAGAGTTTGTTAAATAGTAAGACAACTCCCTGAACGCAACTGTGGGCTTTCCTGTTTTGTTCTCTTTTTACATCATTTAGATGTGAATTCCTTAGTCAGCTTCTCCTTATAGGAACAGAAATAATGAAGGGCAATAATGAAGAGCCATCTGAGTGTTTGGGTGTTTCTTTTTTTCTTTAATTTTGGAGGGCAGGGAAAAGGAGACCAGGGAAAAGTTGTGGAATGGAGAAAGAAAGGGGAGGAAAAGTCTTCAAGATGAAATATTAAAATAAGTCACTGGGGGAATTCCTTGATGGTCTAGTGGGTGGAACTCCATGCTCTCACTGCCAAGGGCCTGGGTTCCATCCTTGGTTGGGGAGCTAAGATTCTGCAAGCCACCCCATGCACACTCAGAAATTAAAAAAAGGTCACTGTCACCAGGGGTTCATCAAACATAGCTATATGAACTCCATTCTCAGTGAATTCTGTTGGGACTTTTATTTTTCTTTAAGAAATTTTTATTCCTCCCAAGGATTCTGAAGCATGTATATGATGAGGTTTATTATATTTGCTCACTTGGCTCTTAAGAACAGGCAAATCCAGGCAGTTTATTTTGTTCATATCCTGAAAATTTTGTTCAGAAAGATAATGTCAGAAATTGGTAAACCGTTTTGTCAACCACCTGTCAGTGACTGAAGAGGGATTTGATTTTCTGAATGTCCATTTGTTGCAGTCTATGTCCTTTAATGACACTCTTGTAACAAGTATAAAGACTTACCATGCACGTGATAAATTCTATTGAGTGCCTCAAGCCAAAAAGAAAGTGAAGTTTACTGTATATGAAGGATGTTAAGATGTACTGCTGTATATAACTGTACCGTAGGATTTCAGTTTTAACTTTGCATCTCTTAACAGCTTTCTCATCTGTCAACAGCTTTAGTTTTCTTAGAATCTTAAAATTCTGGATCAACTTTCTTTATTTCTTTATTGTCTACAAACCTTTAAATGACAATATTGTTTTTAGAATACTAAAGCCTGTCAGTGGCTTCTTCATTTACCTTTTGAGGATCCCTAACTGATGGTAGAGTATGGTCTTATTTCTTCCCACTAGGACTACCAATATTCATAAATTTATACTCCTTATTATAATTTGTTCCCGACACTGTCAGAAGTCAGATATTCTTGATTTATAGAGGATTCTAAAACAAGAATTTTTGAAAAGGCTTATTTTATACATATATGTATTATACGGAGAAACAGATGTTTTTATTAACTGTTTCATTGACCAAAATTTTAAAATAATATTACTTATATCAGGAAAAATAATTGTAGCAGCTAATCTGTAAATGACTTTAAAAGCTATTTTAGTAATTTAAATAAATTTACTTTTTTGGTTTGTACTCTGTGTGTTGTACGTTTAATGACTCGTATACCTTTTAAAAAATTATTCCTAGGGTTTTCTTTACACTTGAACAATTTTAGTGACTTCTGCTTGGAGAAACAAAGGGCAAAGAGAAAACTGGAGCTGCTCACAAGTACGTTGGTAGAAAATACAATCACTGTGGTTTTCTGTTTCATCTGGGGATTTTGAATTATCACGGAAGTTGAATTAAAGTATTCCTCACTTGGTAAAAATCTACACCATGTTTCTCAATTTTTTCATTCTCACCTCCCTAAGGAACCTTTTTAGGTTTTTTTTCCCCCCTAATCATCTACCCCCATGAAATTTTAATACTTCATACAGACTGTGAATCACATACATACTTTTATGCTTTATACACATGAAGGGTAAGATTTTGTTGCCCTCACTAAAAATGGGTGCTCAAGAACATCTGTATTTTAGATCATTGATGCCTGAAATACTGTTTTGTTCATGTTACCAATAATACTTTTGGAGGGGAAATTGTAATAAATCATTGGCTTGAAAATAGGAACTTGGGCCTCTAGAAATTAGGCCATTGTGACTTTGGGTGACTACATGGGCCCAGGGAAAACCACAGTGCAATGCTGACCTTACAGATTTCTGTAAACATAATTTGCTTCCCGTCTTTTAATGACTCATATTACTTGTAAAAAAGTTTTCTTAATCTCTAATCTTCAAAACAAAAACTGAAAGAAAACCTGATTTTCATTCTATGAAGAGAATTTAGAAACTTAGAATTTCTAAGAAATTATAATTCGTAACTTAGAATTTGCATAGTTAATACCTAAACTAAAGCTGTAAAGCCAAATTTACCTCTGATCTTAGATCATCAGAAAGTGGACTTGATGTTCACAGTATGAAGAAACATTTCTCATTGACTGCAAAAAAACCAGTGGACTTTTCTACATTGTCCTTATCAAGGCCACAGAGTAAAATCTTACGAAGATTTTTACTGACCTTAACAACCTGGGATGAAAGTGTAAGTCCTGAGTTTGGGAAACCAAACTGAGAAGTCTTCCATTGTTTGCCACTGACTTGGAAAAAGAGAAAACTCCTGCTTTAAGCCTGTCTTTGGCCTAGATTCAGAGAAGTCCTGTTTGGCTTTCAGGTTCTTTTGGATGGTAGGGGAAATATAACCCATCATCTAAGGATAAACAGGAGAAACCTTTGGCAATTTGCAAATTGTTGTCTTTCTGCATACTCTTGAACACTTCAGAAATATTCATATATCTTGCCTTCTCTCTTTCTCGTCTCTGCTAATTATGCTCTGCTAATTCTTACTTTTTCTGAAGCCTTTATTTTTTTAGGCAAAAATTCACTGAAACCTTCCTTAAGTCCCTACTATGGAATACTGGTGCAGGTGCCTCTTTATGCTTTTGTTCAGCCTGTATTACTCCTGACACCACATTTAGCTCATTCCCACTACGATATTTGTTGTCTAGTCGCTCAGTCACATCTGACTCTGCGAT
The DNA here is from genome assembly GCF_032452875.1 of Bos javanicus. Taxonomy (NCBI): domain Eukaryota; kingdom Metazoa; phylum Chordata; class Mammalia; order Artiodactyla; family Bovidae; genus Bos; species Bos javanicus. The sequence continues at coordinate 61,896,241 of NC_083883.1, forward strand.
TCCAAGGACTGCAGCATGCCAGACTTCCCTGTCCTTCACCATCTTCTGGAGTTTGCTCAAATTCATGTACATTGAGTCGGCGATCCATCCAACCATCTCGAACTCTGTCATCCCCTTCTGCCTTCAATCTTTCCCGCATCAAGATCTTTTCCAATGAGTTGGCTCTTCGCCAACTGGAATCAGGTGGCCAAAGTCTTGGAGCTTCAGCTTCAGCATCAGCCCTCCCAATGAATACTCAGGACTGATTTTCTTTACGATTGACTGGTTTGATCTTGCAGTCCAAGGGACTCGCAAGAGTCTTCTCCAACACCACAGTTCAAAAGCATCAATTCTTCAGTGCTCAACTTTATGGTCCAACTCTCACATCCATACGTGACTACTGGAAAAACCAAAGCTTTGACTAGACAGACCTTTGTCAGCAAAGTGGTGTCTGTGCTTTTTAATACGCTGTCTAGGTTTGTCAGCTTTTCTTCCAAGGAGCAAGTATCCTTTAAATTCATGACTGCAGTCACCAACAGCAGTGATTTTGGAGCTCAAGAAAATAAAGCCTGTCATTATTTCCATTGTTTACTCATCTATTTCTTATGAAGTAATGAGACCTGATGCCATGATCTTAGTTTTTAGAATGTTGAGTTTTAAGCCAGTTTTTTCACACTCCTCCTTCACCTTCATCAAAAGGCTCTTTAGTTCCTCTTCACTTTCTGCCAGTAGGGTGGTGTCATCTGTGTATCTAAGGTTATTGATATTAATCCCAGAAATCTTGATTCCAGCTTGTGCTTCATCCAGCCCAGCATTTTGCATGATGTACTCTGCATATATAAATTAAATAAGCAGGGTGACAATATACAGCCTTGACATACTCCTTTCCCAATTTGGAACCAGTCAGTTGTTCTGTGCCTGGTTCTAACTGTTGCTTCTTGACCTGCATATAGGTTTCTAAGGAGGCAGGTAAGGTGGTTTGGTATTCCTATCTCTCAGAATTTTTCAGTTTGTTGTGATCCACAGTCAAAGGCTTTACCATAGTCAATGAAGCAGAAGTGGATGTTTTTATACCTGTTTTTAAAAAAATTGCATTTACAATGAAATTAGATTTATAATATTGTGTTAATTTCTGCTCTACACTAAAGTGATTCAGTTAACTATGTATATAGTCTTTTTCATGTTATTTTTATTATGGTTTATTACAGGATATTAAATATAGTTCCCTGTAGTTATACAGTAGGACCTTGTTGTTTATCCATCCTATATATCATGGTTTTTATCTGCTAATCTCAAACTCCCAATCCTTCCCTTCCATACCATTCCTCCCCCATTGGCTGCCACAAGTCAGTTCTCTGTAAATGTGGTTCTGTAATATGGATATATTCATTTGTGTCACTTTAAATTCCACATATAAGTGATAACACGGTATTTGTATTCCTCTTTTTTTCTATACAATTTAATTTTTATTTATTTTTGGGTGTGCTGGGTCTTTGTTGCTGAGCAGGCTTTTCTCTAGTTATGGTGAGCAGGGGCTACTCTTTAGGTGCAGTGTGTGGACTTTGCATTGCAGTGGCTTCTTTTGTGGGGAGCCCAGGCTCTAGGGCTAGTAGGCTGAGTAGTCGTGGCTCCTGAACTCTAGAGCGCAGACTCAGTAGTTGTGGCACATGGGCTTAATTGCTCCACAGTAAGTGGGATCTTCTGGGTCAGGAATTAAACCCACATCTCCTACACTGGCAGGTGGATTCTTTACCACTGAGCCACCAGGGAAGCCCTCTATTTCTCTTTCTGACTTACTTCACTCTGTAATTCTAGGTCTATCCTTGTTTACACTATCCTGCAAGTGGCATTATTTTGTTGGCATTATTTTGTTCTTTTTAATATACGTGTATACACACATCTTCTTTATCTGTTTAGCTGCAGATAGACACTTAGGTTGTCTCCATGTTTGGCTATTGTAAATAGCTGCTATGTACATAGGTATGCATGTATCTTTTTGAATTAAAGTTTTCTTAAAAGAGCTAGCAAGTTTCCTTACATCTTTTCATGTTGCCTAAGAGAGTATAGTCTAGATAAGAGATGGCTATTCATGTGGAGAGAAGATAGATAAGAAAAATATTTGAGAAGTAGAAATGGTAAGAGTTGGTGGTTGAATGTAATATTACAGAGAAAAACACCTCATAGAGGACTCTTCAAAGTGCTGTACTACTAAAAATATCTCTTCAGTCTATTTAGCTCATCTGTCTTCTCCCCAGATACTAAGTACACAGTGCTAGACTAAATTCTTATCTCTACATATCTTTCTGTTGACTTTTAGCATTTTGTAGTAGAGATGTAATCAGGAATTACTTAATTGTTAATAAAAATCCTGTCTAATCAACAAAAGAGAAAAGGAGGGGTAAGGTGGATATTATAAGAATATAGATCTCAGACTCCAAGGTGGGAAAATATGGGAACTGTGAGGACTGTTCTGCATGGAAACCTCATGGACGTTCCCTCTGCCTCTCTACTTCCTGCTTGCTGTGCCTCAGCAACTTCCCCCTTGTGACTTAAACACACCAAGAGAGTGAACCTGATTGGCTTGGTCCAGTGTATGGGGTGATCCCTGAAAAGAATGTATAATTAAACATAGCTGCCTAGGTCACCCCTTTAATAGGGTCTGTGGGCTGGGGATAGAGTTGGACAGTCTTCTGAGGTCAGGTCAAGGAATGGGCAGACACAGTTAAGGAACAACTGAATACATCCTCAAATTTATAGGCCTTCATATAATGTGATGCTATCCTTTTTCATTCATTTTGCCTTTAAAAAAAATCAGTGAAAGGAAATTAAAGGTAGTGGAAACAATGAAATTTTAAAATCTGAGTCCTGGTCATGGCTCTGTCTGATAAATTTGACCTAAGCAAGTCCTTTTTGTAGCTCTGCTACAAATGTGTTCTGAATTTTTCCCATTGCTTCTGTGTAGTGTTTCCTAGGAGAAGGCAATGGCAAACCACTCCAGTACTCTTGCCTAGAAAATCCCATGGACAGAGGAGCCTGGTAGGCTGCAGTCCATGGGGTCTCGAAGAGTCGGACACAACTAAGCAACTTCACTTTCACTTTCCACTTTCATGCATTGGAAAAGGAAATGGCAACCCACTCCAGTGTTCTTGCCTGGAGAATCCCAGGGACGGGGGAGCCTGATGGGCTGCCATCTATGGGGTCACTCAGGGTCAGACACAACTAAAGCAACTTAGCAGCAGCAGTGTTTCCTATGCTGAAAAAAAGAATGGCACAGTAAAAAAAATTCCAGCTACTATTTTAATGTATAATGGCTATTATTAATTTGTTCTAAGTCCCTCACAAGCACACCGAGCTTTCTTTAGTTTTCAGTCTGTTTCTTGGGCATGTGAGGTAGGAAGTGACCAAGTACTCCTGATTCAAACTTGATTTTTTTAAGAGTTTGTTTTCCCACTTTTAGAGAGCACCATTCTTAGGCTAAACCCAAGAAGAGAAACACTCCTTTCTATATAGCCCATAAGAGAACATTTAAATATAGTTGTTACGTCCTTTTCTTGACGAGCAACTCTTTTTAATGTGCTCTTAATATATCAAAGTTTCAATGGACTTTCTTTTACCTTGTCTGTAATGAAGATGGAAAAGATCTATATCAAAATTTTTGTATTTGAATATATATTAAGTTGTCCCTCATTCTAGTTTTTGTTAACTATTGAGTGCTTATTAATGCTCCAAACACTGTTTCGACAGCCCTATGTGTATTAACTGATTTGTCACAATAACCCTGCAAGGTGGTTCATTTCAGTTCAATTCGGCCCCTCAGTCATGTCTGACTCTGAGACCCAATGAACTGCAGCAGGCCAGGCTTCCCTGTCCATCACCAACTCCTGGAGCTTGCTCAAACTCATGTCCATCGAGTCAGTAATGCCATCCAACCATCTCATCCTCTGTTGTCCCCGTCTCTTCCTGCCTTTAATCTTTCCCAGTTTCAGGGTCTTTTCCAATGAGTCAGGTCTTTGCATCAGGTGGCCACAGTATTGGAGCTTCAGCTTCAGCATCAGCCCTTCCAATGAATACTTAGGACTGATTTCCTTTAGGATTGACTGGTTTGATCTTGCAGTTCAAGGGATTCGCAAGAGTCTTCTCCAACACCACAGTTCAAAAGCACCAATTCTTCAGTGCTCAACTTTCTTTATAGTCCAACTCTCACATCTATACATGACCACTAGAAAAACCATAGCTTTGACTAGATGGACCTTTGTTGGCAGAGTAATGTCTCTGCTTTTTAATATGCTGTCTAGGTGGATCGTAGCTTTTCTTCCAAGGAACAAGCATCTTTTAATTTCATGACTGCAGTCACAACCTGCAGTGATTTTGGAGCCCAAGAAGATAAAGCCTGTCACTGTTTCCATTTTTTCCCCCATTTATCTGCCATGAAGTGATGGGACCAGATGCCATGATCTTCATTTTTGAAATGTTGGGTTTTAAGCCTGCTTTTTCACTCTCCTCTTTCACTTTAATCAAGAGGCTCCTCAGTTTCTCTTTGCTTTCTGCCAGTAGGGTGGTGTCATCTACATATCTGAGGTTATTGATATTTCTCCTTGCAATCTTGATTCCAGCTTGTGCTTCATACAGTCCAGCATTTCACATGATATGCTCTGCAAGGTGGTACTATTACCCCAACTTTATTATCAGGAAACTGAAGCACAGAAAAACTAAAATGACACTTAAGAATACCCAAGTTAAAAATATTAAAGCAGAGATTTGAACACAGGCAGTCCATGTTTAAGACACCTATCCTTACTACTGTGCAGAGAGTCTCTAAAACCACATATATGTTTTCCTCCAGTTTATTCAGGCTCTATACCAGTTGGAGTATTTCAACTCCAAGTATTTTTGTATTTCAAAAATACAAAGTATTTTTCCAACTTTGTAGATTTTTTTTTCTATTGAATTATAGTTGATTTACAGTATTGTGTTAGTTTCAGATGTACAGCAAAGTGATTCAGATATATATTTTTTTCTGATTCTTTTCCATTATTGATTATTACAAGATATTGAATATAGTTCCCTGTGCTATACAGTAAATTTTTGTTTTTTGTCTATTTCATATATAGTGGTATGTATCCCATACTTCTCATTTATCCCACCTCCCTTCCTTTCCCCTTTTTTAACCATGTTTGTTTTCTATATCTGTGAATCTATTTCCACTTTGTGAATAAGTTTTTGTATCCTTTTTTAGATTCCACATATAAGTGATATCAAATGATATTTGTTTTTCTCTGTATGATAATCTCCAGGTCCATCCATGTTCTGCAAATGGCAATATTTCATTCTTTTTTATGCCTGAGTAATATCCTATTATATATATGTACAACATCTTTATCCATTCCTCTGTTGTGGACATTTGGGTTGTTTCCATGTCTTGGTTATTATAAATAGTGCTGAACGTTGGACTATATGTGTCTTTTCAAATTAGAATTTTTATCTTTTCTGATATATGCCCAGTAGTGGAACTGGGGTGTCCCATGTGGTTCAGTGGTAAAGAACCACTGAACCTGGCAATGCAGGAGACCCCAGTTCAACCCCTGCATTGGGAACATCCCCTGGAGGAGGAAACGGCAACCCATTCCAGTATTCTTGCCTGGAGAATCCCATGGAAAGAGGAACTTGGCAGGCTACAGTCCATAGAGTTGCAAAGAATCAGACACACCTGCGCATGCACACACACGGTAACTCTACTTTTAGTTTTTAAGGAACTTCCTTCCTGTTCTCCATAGTGGCTGTACCAGTTTACCAACAGTGTGAGAGGGTTGCCTTTCCTCTACATCCTCTCCAGCGTTTATTATTTGAGACTTTTTGACGATGTCCATGCTGACTGGTGCGAGGTGATACCTCTTTGTAGTTTTCATTTACATTTTTTTTAACAATTCATGATGTTGAGCATCTTTTCATGTGCCCGTTGGCCATCTGTATGTCTTCTTTGGAGAAATGTCTATTTAGGTCTTCTGTTCATTTTTTTTTATTGGGTTGGGTCTTTGATATTGAATTGTTTGCCAACTTTGTAGATTCTTATTTGTGATTTTCCTTTAAGCCATTTTCTTTCTTGCCTTCTTGCTCAGCTTCATGGAATCCAGTATTGCACACACCAAGGATCTAAAGAATTCTGAGTAGAGTGAGACAATCACACAGTCCTACCTGTTGACTCACATTGGTATACATTGACATCATGCTTTTTTAACTGGAAACCTGAAGTGTTGACTCACAATTCATCATTTTCGAAATAGCTGCACGCAACCGAGTTGTTAGCTGTGCCTGCATACCACAGAGCCTTTGTTTTTGCCTGCCCTCAGCCTTTGATATCAGACAGCACTTCTTGAAATTCCTAAGGAAGAGTCCATTTGCTTTAGTAGCATTGGTCATTTGGGAATTCCTTGTCAGTCCAGGGACTAGGCTTTCACTGCAGGATGAAGGGGGAGGTGGCCCAGGTTCGATTTCTGGTTGGGGAGCTAAGATCCAGCAAGACATGTGGTGTGGCAGACAAAAAAAAATTGATAATTTCACAGAAACTCTTGGAAAAGAATGATTAAGAGCACAGACCCTACAATGCCAGTTCCATACTTTTTTCAATGAGTGACACTGGCAAATTACTTCTCTGAGCCTCAGTTTCCTCATCTCTAAAAAGGGAGAAGTAATATAGCTACTCCCTTAATGGTATTGTGAGAATTAAGTCAGTTACACATACAAAGCACTTAGAAAGTGCTGAGCACATCAAAGGGTACAACATTAGCCACTTTTATTCACCTAAATTCTTACAAAGGATTCTCCTCTTCCCCTCTGTGTGGCATCCACTGTGGCTGGCTTCTATTGCTACCTCCTATGTGATCCTTATTACACAGAGTATGTGGGCTCTTTCCAGCTTACAGCTCCATCACAAACCCCAATCCGTTGCAATGTTCATTAAACAAAGGGCTTCCAGTTACCAGAATTCATCCTCCCCCCAAATCTGGGAGATTATGAAGAAGGAGAAAGCTTTCCATCTCACACATATTATTGATAGCTCTTTCATATTTCTGTGGCTTATTCAGCTTCACTGTCCTTGAATCCTTAAAGACCTTACTTTTACTCAAGCAACTGTAGTTTGTTGAGATTATTTTCCAAGTGCTGCACAGACCACTCAGTGTTAAATACAGAGATGTGCCACCTAGACACCCTTACAAGGAAAAAATTTTTGTGCCAAATGCTGAAAGTGTGGCCAATGGACAACTTCACAGTCTGCCACTTCATGGATTGCTTCAGCTGCAGAGTCACTTTACCCAAGGTTATGCCCGGGGAGAGGGAGGGGGTGCACATCCCATGGCTAATTGAGAAAATATATATAGACTCAGCTTTCTCAGCATGGAGTTCGGACTGGTCATTTGCATCCAGAGCTCCCCCATGAGCTTGGCTGAGGCTATAGCACTCTATCATAGTGTGACATCCTGCTTCCTTCCCCACCCTTCCACAGGTGTTCATTCATACCCAGCACATTCCCTGGTAAACATGCAGCATACTAAATTTTGTTTCATAGTCTGCTTCTCAGAGACACCCCTTCCTGTGTCATGCTCTAAGCTTAGTGTAGTCCATAAATGGAGCAAATAATAGCTAATGTTTACTGAGCATTAAGTATGTGCTATACACCATGATTAGAGAAGGCAATGGCACCCCACTCCAGTACTCTTGCCTGGGAAATCCCATGGACAGAGGAGCCTGGTAGGCTACAGTCCATGGGATCCTAAAGAGTCGGACACAACTGAGCGACTTCACTTTCACTTTTCATTTTCATGCACTGGAGAAGGAAATGGCAACCCACTCCAGTGTTCTTGCCTGGAGAATCCCAGGGACGGGAGCCTGGTGGGCTGCCGTCTATGGGGTCGCACAGAGTCGGACACGACTGACGTGACTTAGCAGCAGCATACACCATGATTGACACTGTAAATACATTGGATTGGCAAAAAACTTCATTTAGTTTTTTCCATAAGCTGGCTTTAGTAACAGTTATCTTTAACTTCATTCAAAGGAATTTTGTTAGATTGCATTGTAACAATTGTCATTAAAAAAAATCTAAGTTGGTGATTTTTTTATGTAGCCATTTTAATATTGAAGACAGAAGGAAAAAGTGACATTTTCAGCATATTATGTTTTATTATTTCAAGAAAGGTAAAAACGCAACTGAAATGCAAAAAAAAAAAAAAAAAAGGATTTGTGTAGTGTATGGAGAAGGTGCTGTGACTTATCAAACATGTCAAAAGTGGTTTGCAGAGTTTTATGCTGGAGAATGCTGCATGGTCAGGAAGACCAGTTGAAGTTGATAGCGATCAAATCAAGACATTAAGAACAATCAGTATTATACCACTCAGGTGGAAGCTGACATATTCAAAATATCCAAATCAAGCCTTGAAAATCATTTGCACTAGCTTGGTTATGTTAATCACTTTGATGTTTGGGTTCCACGTAAGTTAAGCAGAAAAAACAACCTTCTTGACCATATTCCTGCATTTGATTCTGTACTTAAACATAACAAAAACGTTCAGTTTTTAAAAACAAATTGTGACAGTCAATGAAAAGGGGTTATTGTACAATAACGTGGAATGGAAGAAGTCATGGGGCAAGCAAAATGAACCACCAACAACCACACCAAAGGCCGGCCTTTATCCAAAGAAGGTGGTGATGTGTATGTGGTAGGATTGGCAGGGAGTCCGCTACTATGAGCTCCTTCCAGAAAACTAAACAATTAATTCCAATAGTGCTGCTCTAAATTAGGCCAACTGAAGGCAGCAGTCCATGAAAATCAGCTGGACTTTGTCAACAGAAAACACATAATCTTTGATCAGGATAACACAAGACCGCATGTTTCTTTGACAACCAGGCAAAAATGGTTACAGCTTGGCTGGGAAATTCTGATTCATCCATGTGTTCACCAGACATCACATCGGATTTCCTTTTTTTTTCTGATTCATCCACGTGTTCACCAGACATCACACCTTTGGATTTCCTTTTTTTTTTTTCTTTACAAAATTCTCTTGATGGAAAAAATTTCAATTCCCTGGAAAACTGTAAAAGGCATCTGGAAATGAAATTGTCAAGTTCCTGAATAATGGCAGAAGGGGAACAAAATGGTCAATACATTGTTCTATATAGTTCTTGATGAAATGAAAAATATATCTTTTATTTTTACTTTAAAACTGAAGGAACTTTTTGGCCCACCCTATAGTATCTCATCGGAGAAGGCAATGGCACCCCACTCCAGTACTTTTGCCTGGAAAATCCCATGGACGGAGGAGCCTGGTAGGCTGCAATCCATGGGGTTGCTAAGAGTCGGACACGACTGAGCGACTTCACTTTCACTTTTCCCTTTCATGCATTGGAGAAGGAAATGGCAACCCACTCCAGTGTTCTTACCTGGAGAATCCCAGGGACGGGGGAGCCTTGTGGGCTGCCGTCTATGGGGTCACACAGAGTCGGACATGACTGAAGTGACTTAGCATAACATAGCATAGCATAGTATCTCATTTAATTTTCATAAACCTTTGAAGTAAATAGTACTACTATCTCACTGTTATAGATGAGAAAACAAAGATACAAAGCTATATTGTTAGTTACTGGTAGAGATAAAATTTGAATGCAGATCATCTGACTCCAGAGTCTACATTTTTAACCATCATGCTACATTCTATCCCATCAAAATACCTACTTCTTAAGAAGTGAAAATGATATTAAACTATGTCTTACAAACCATGACATATAGTGGCTGTAAGTTAGAAAAAACATAATGCATGACCTGTAAGATTACTTCACAATCTGATGAAATTTGTACCTCTCTATAAACACAAACAGAAAAGGCAACCGCAACCCACTCCAGTACTCTTGCCTGGAAAATCCCATGGACAGAGGAGCCTGGTAGGCTGCAGTCCATGGGGTCACTAAGAGTTGGACACGACTGAGTGACTTCACTTTCACTTTTCCCTTTCATGCATTGGAGAAGGAAATGGCAACCCACTCCAGTGTTCTTGCCTGGAGAATCCCAGGGACGGGGAACCTGATGGGCTGCCGTCTATGGGGTCGCACAGAGTCTGACACAACTGAATCGACATAGTAGCAGCAGCAGGATAGACATAAAACCTGGTTTTGAAAAATTCTTTTGAAACTCAATTAAGAAGAATACTTTTCTTTTTTTTTTAAATAAATTCTATTTTATTTTATTTTTAAACTTTACAATATTGTATTGGTTTTGCCAAATATCGAAATGAATCCGCCACAGGTATACCCGCATTCCCCATCCATACTTTTCTAATAACTAAGGCCTACTGTGGTTCTGATTTCCAAAATCTTAATGTAGGTTGAACTAGATGTGCATGTGTGTTCAGTTGCGTTTGACTCTTTGTGGCCCTATAGACTGTAGTCTGCCAAGTTCCCCTGTCCATGGGATTCTCTAGGGAAGAATACTGGAGTGGGTTCCCATGCCCTCCTCCAGGGGATCCTCCCAACCCAGGGATCGAGCCTGCGTCTACTGTGTCTCCTGCACTGCAGATGGATTCTTTACCCAGTGAGCTACCTGGAAAGCCTGAACTACGTGTAAGTTGAACTAAATCTCTGTCAATGCTCATTCTATAAATTTTGCAAAGGTTATGACTTCTGAAAATACTGTAAAGTCCAAAGTATTTTGCTTGATGTCACCTCTGAAAGAGTCTTTATCTCTTGTAGTGCATAATCTATCCATTGTTCAACAGATGATTCAAGCTGGGTTTGAGTGGTGTCATACTTGCTGCTTGAAATACAACACCCCAAATTTACTGGGCAAATTCCAGTAAAATCTTTCCCTTTGGAAACAGTCCCAAAGGATTAGATTTTCTGTTAACTGGTAGAATCCAAAGACCAAAGGTTTGCTTCTCTGAAACATTTTTATTAGCCTTGAATAAGCAGGTTGACAGACTCAGAGGGAATGGAATACTTTCATGTTCAGGAAATTCAGCCAACTTCCTATCTCTGTCTAAGTTTTTATTGTTACTGAATCAGCAAGTCTGCTCTTTGAATGATGTGGGTTATTCCTGAAGGAGCCCCTTTACTCTTGCCATTTTTCCTGAGATGGATGTGTGTTAGCTGGTTGGACTATAGGTTCAGCTCAGATTTAGTTCTAAGTGGCTAATCTTTTGCCCTTACAGCATATTATCTTGTTTCTCTAGAAAAGGCACACACACATCAAAATTTACAGCCATCTCAACATCTGCCTTAAATCGTTCACAGAGTGTACAGGAGGGACTATATATCTGTGCTAAAAATTGCCTTTTATTATGAAATAAAATGCAAATAATGTAAATAAGAGAGATAAATAAAGCTTGTATAACTCTCATAGCTATAGTTGTCTCTTCTACCTAGAAAGTTGTTCAAGTACTTTCTGATTTGTTTCAAATCTTAAATGTAAGCATATGAGTTTACATAAGTGAACACACCAAACATAAAACACTTTAAATCATGGTTTCCTCAAAGCATCAACTCTCCTTAAAACAACACAAACAGCACAATGAAGTTAAAATGCATAAAGAGTATAAATAGAAATGAATGGAGCTGAAAAGCAATTGAACAGGTAAAGGTCGGAAGTAAGGTGCTGGGCTAATCAGTAATCTGGTGAAGTTCATTTCTCCAGACAGTATGAGGTCATGCCTCAGATAACAAAATACTTCTGGCGCCTTTCATCTGAGTTCTTCAAGTGCTTTGCTGACATTATCTAATAGCAAATATTATTATCCCCATTTTATAGGAGGAGAAACTAAGATACTAGGAGATTAAATAACTTGCTTAAGCATGCACAAGGAGTTGGTGATGGAACCAGAAATTTATTTCAGGAATCTAATCTGCTTTTCTGTTCATATCATTAGGTCAGCTTTCCAGATACCAAAAGACATTTATTGGTATAAGTTTGTATTAAATGTACTTTTAAAACTGTTATCTTCTGTAAATAAGTCAATGAAAATGCTTTTCTTGTCCGTCATGGTTGCTTTTTGTAGGAGTTATTTGAGAGGTGATTTAAAAATAAATTCTCCCAGGTTCAAGAGTATCCACATTAAGTTAAGTTTACTTAGTAGAACTCGTTTTTGGATATCTAATACAGAACTATAATGAGATTATGTCAGCTAATATTCAAAGTCCTAATAATTGTGTGTGTGTGTCATACATTATTTTTGGTGGGGAATAGCATGAACAGGAGAGATCTAGGAATTATTCCATACTTCCTAACCCTACTCAACTCAGAATTGCCCCTGAAAATTCTATAATCTCTATGGGAACATATTAGGGGAAGAGGGGTGGTTTTTGTTGTTGTCCTTTCTCAAGATTATTATTCATTCTTTCCTTTGTCTTAATCTCCAAGTTCCTGTAAATCTTTTATAGTCTGCCTCACAAACACAAAATTTTCAATGTGTAATACTGACATTGCTTCTTCTGACAAGAATCACAAATATAAATTATTTATAATCACAAATATAAATTTTTTTTGCAAAGCTTTTAATTTTATTTTATTTTTAAACTTTACATAATTGTATTAGTTTTGCCAAATATCAAAATGAATCCGCCACAGGTATACATGTGTTCCCCATCCTGAACCCTCCTTCCTCCTCCCTCCCCATACCATCCCTCTGGGTCGTCCCAGTGCACTAGCCCCAAGCATCCAGTATCGTGCATCGAACCTGGACTGGCATCTCGTTTCATACATGATATTTTACATGTTTCAATGCCATTCTAAAAATATGGAACGCTTCACGAATTTGTGTGTCATCCTTGCACAGGGGCCATGCTAATCTTCTCTGTATCGTTCCAATTTTAGTATATGTGCTGCCGAAGCAAGCACTATAATCACAAATATGAATTATTTATATTCTACTACTATCAAATACTTGTGCTAAAAGTAAGCTGTTCACAGGACAAAAATAAAGTTTTATAGTATTAACTGCATGTAAACTCTAACTACATTGCAAAATGAAAAAACTAATAAACTTCTTCATTTTGGCCTGAACTTGGGATTAAAGTTACTGACAGGAGGTCAAGGGCAGGGCGCTGCATATGAACATGCAGGGATACACCCTTCCTTTATTACCTGTGTGTGCTGGTCCAAAGGTGACTTAAACTATACTTCAATGTGAAAAAAAAAAAAAAATAGGTCACCAAAGAGTTTCAAGAAAGAGAAAGATCATGAACTCAGCAAATACAGCTGTTCTTCATTTAGTCACTCATATCCTTTTTATTCAGCCAAAGCACAGAAATTCATATCCCAGTGTTCTTTCCAAAGAGCATCTAACTGCTTTGAACAGCCATGCTATGTAGTAGAACAGTAATACATTCTGGATCTAGAAGAGGGAGTTTCCAGTGCCGCCTCTAGCACTCTCCAACTTGTGTCTAAGAGCACCCTACTTCACCTTTGCTCATCTCAATGATGCAAATACTCCTCAGGTTTTCATGAGAATTACGCAAGACAGTGTGTGAATAACAGGTTATTGGAGGTTATACAAGAGTTACTTATATAGTATATACTATATAAGTACATATATTAGTTATATAAAATAAATATATAATAGTTGTATAGTTACACTGTAACCACTTATATGTGTAAAATAATTGTCAACATATGTTAGATCACTATATATGTTTGCTTGACACAAATTTTTCAATTCATGCTTGGTATATGCAATCATTTATATTTCCCAAAGCAGCTACCTATTCACCATCACTCTCATTTCTGCCTGTCATTTTTTGTCAGACAATTCCAGCTGCTTTTGCCTCTTATAATATTTTGTGGGCCTTCTGTTCATGCTCTAGGATTTGTAACCAAATGCTCACATGTTCTCATTTCTTGTTCAACAGGTGGGGAGCACTTGATCCTGGGATTCCAGGAGTGTTTTTAGTGGCTGATAAGCCTCATTAAAACCTGTGGGTCTTCTTCCCAGCTGCCTTTTTCTATTTTTGGAATGGCCAGAGAAAACGTCCTGTCAAGAGCTTAAAATTTTCCACTGTCTGTAAATAGGATGGTTTATCCCTTGCAAAACTTAACCTGGTTTGGTTACATACAATCTCATTCAGACTTATAGTCTTCAGTGTTTTTTGTTTTTTTTTTTTTAATTGCACCTGTCTTGCTATCAGATGTTTCATTGCACATTTCATTTGTATAATTAGTTCATAAATCAGCTCTGAAACCAAGAGATTCTCTTAAGAGAGATGGTCTCTCTGAGTGCTCTAAAAAACAGGGCTTGCCTTTGTATAGTGAAGGGATTACCATGTCTGTTAGCTAAGCTATTTACAAGCAATGCCAGTAGGTAAAATACTAAAAAGAAGGCACTCAGCAAAAAAGAGGCTAACCTTTGAAGATTCATGGAGATTAAACACAGGAAAATACAATTTTTAAAGCTTAGAAACGTTTCGAAATCACATGTTTCAGAAGGACTCTTGTTCTTAACAAGTATACAATTTAAGTTCGGGAAAATGGGAAAGACTTAGTACTTATATTCAAACATACTAGTTGTCTCACTCATAAATCTTGTTGAGGAAAACTAAAAAGATAGAAGTAAAGCATAGAGAGAAAATGATCAAAAGCCAACCTCACCCTAATCCATACCTCCTCTCCAATTTCAGAGTTTATCATTTTTATATATTGTTGCATATTTGTATATACACATGTACCCACAGAATAAGTATAGAATCATTTTGTTTTTTATTTACATAAAAGTCAGAGTGCAGACATCTGTTCAAGCAAGTTGCTTTTTTACACCCAACAACGCTTTTATTAAACAATATTTTTGAGACACACCCATTGTTTCCAATGTCTCATGATTGTCACAATACATGAATCTATGGTTCTAATCCTGTATATTAAAAAAAAAAAAAGATCAGCCTCAGATGTGCGCTAAATCCTGGTTTACTTTTGACCTTACCAGAAATTGAGGAAGGAAGAAATTCTCTAACCCCATTGCCTGTCGCTATGCCAAGAGTACTTCAACATTCATCTTACAAGAGGGATTAGCCATCAAAAGTGAAATGTGGGTTTGAAGCAATTTTCCAGATAATTCAGTCTCCCAAAGCTGCTTTGATCTGAACGAGAAGATACTTAAGAAATGGCTTTTGTTCTGCCTTAGACTTCCAACTAGTTCTCCTCATCTGCTTCACTAAAGGAATGAATTCATCCATCCATCCATTCAGTCAGTTTTTATTAACTCTTACAACTAAATGCATAGCACTATGTTAAACAGGTCTGCATTTTTTTGTGATTGCAAAGAAGGGCAGGCCCTGTGTGAAGGGCGTGTTTGTCCTTCTCACGTCAACTTTACACATTACAGGATGTACTCCCTTAATCCTAGCTACCTTTCCCAACCACTATGAACCAATAACTCAAAAACAAGATGGGAAAAAGTGTAGGTCCTACCACAGATTTAACTGCTCTACAATTTCATCACATCTTCAAGTCATACCCTATCTCACAAAAGTGGAAATAGACCCTAAAATCAGAATCCCTGCTAACACTAGGTCCATCCAGGTTAAATTTCTTGTTTTAGAATCACAGGGCAAGTCTGTGTGAGTAGAGTTTGGAATCAGACAATCAACAATGCCCTGCTATTTAAAATTTCAAGTCCTTGTAAACCCTGAGGTATTTTATCACAAGGCTTTTATTCTCAACAACTGGTTTGTGCAAAATCAATGTTAATTATATCTATAGATTATTTGGAATGGGGATATTAAGATCCTTTTTTTGGTCTGCAGTGCATGGCTTGTGGGTTCTTGGTCCTCCAACCAGGGAATGAATCCAGGTCCCCACAATGAAAGCACTGACCCCTATCCACTGAACAGTCAGGGAATTCCCATTAAGATATTTTTTAAAGTTCAAAAATAAATTTCCAGACCATCCAAAAGTAAATCTGAGCCTATTTGGGTTGTTTGCTGCTAAACTCATTTAGCTGCAACATACACTGAAAACCTCTCATTTCTTTCTGAAGCATGATGTCTCACTTTCCCAGGCAGGGTTAAACCTTTTCCTTAGCAATAAGACAAAGATAATATTTTAACATTTACTCAACAAGAGGTTGTAAGTAAATTAAGTGAAGGTCTCTGTTTTCATTTTACTAGATCCTATTTAATGAGAACTTCTTTCACTTCACTTCTTTCTTCTGAGCTATGGCTTTCTGCAATGGTCAGGTAACTTTTTACGTTTAAGAAGAGTGAGTATTCTGAGCCATGGCTGAGCTCAAATCCTACGTCCTTTTTTCACTGAGATAGACAACACTGCTGCCTTATTGGTGTATTCTATCTGTGACTTGAATGGCTGAATTCTCAGAGAACTTGAAGACATATTCTTACATGATGTATTTCTAATCAGCAATAGGCCTCATTGTGTGCCCTCTCACAGAATCTCAAAATCCCAGAGCAGTTCCTCTGAGCTGAGTCATGGTCTCAGGACTGAGTGGCATCCACCATGAGAAACACAATGCATAGACTGATGCCTACCCGTCTGTCCAGTGAAAAAGGGATTCTGCCGAGGTGACCCAGTAGATTCTTACCAAAGGCAAATTCTTGCCATATATTTCTTCTAGGGCTGTTGGGATCATTAAACAAATGGGCAAAGCCCACTGAAAACACTGCCATAAAGTATTATACCTAATTCTCAGCTGATGTCTAACTAGTCTGTACTAGTTGAGTTGTTTAAATATTAAAATAGTTCTGTATGAGTTGCTGAAAAACTGCTGTCCCTCAATAAACTGATTCATAAGATCTAACAACTAAGGAGCTTGTTATCCCCATCCCAA
This sequence comes from Bos javanicus, assembly GCF_032452875.1. NCBI lineage: Eukaryota > Metazoa > Chordata > Mammalia > Artiodactyla > Bovidae > Bos > Bos javanicus. The sequence goes on from NC_083883.1 coordinate 61,913,034, forward strand.
AAGAGGTGGTGGGGGGGGTGTGCTGTGACCCTGCTGCATCCTTATTGGCTCCAAACCTGACCACACATCATAAATTTTAGTGTCACTTTCACCTAAAACAAATGTAAAAATAAAAATGAATGATGCAACAAACGCATATACAAGTAGACGGACTATGTTTTATAAATTTAATGTCCAATTATTCACGTTACATAGCACATTATCCAGAAATTTAGTAGGTTAAATAAAAATACTGCTCAGAAGTCTACAGATTGGGCAGGACTTGTCTCTGCTTCAGTTATGTTAGCTGGGGTGGCATAAAGACTTGTGTGATGGTTAATTTCATGTGCCAACTTGGCTAGGCCACATAAAATAGCGCTCAGCTATTTTATCAAACAGCAGTCTGGATATTGCTATGAAGGTATTTCTTCGATGAGACTAACATCAAATCAGTAGATTGTGAGTAAAGCAGATCACCCTCCATGATGTGGATGGGCCTCATCTGATCAGTTGAAGACCTAAAGAGAAAACAGACTGAGGTCCCACAGAGAGGAAATTCTGCCAGTAAACTGCCTTTGAATTGAATTCTTCCCTGGGTTTCCAGCCTATTGGCCTACTCTCAGATATTGGACTTGCCAGGCTCCATGGCTATGTGAACCAATTTCTTAAAATAAATCTCTCTCTCTCTTTCTCTCTCTCCATATATACATAAAATATGTCATTTCCTTCTCCAGGAGATCTTCCTGTCCCAGGGATTGAACCCTCATCTCCTGCATCTTCTGCATTGGCAGGCAGATTTTTTTTTTTTAACCACTGTGCCAGCTGGGAAGCCCCATTTTTTACTTGAACTGGTACTAATTTACCCCCAATGAAGTTACTGTTGCTTTTTCTTGGACATAAATTCTTTTCTTGGCTTAAACTCTGATGAAAAGAATGACTGTGCTTTTCTGTCCAGTGTTGAAAAGGTGAAAACCTTCTTGAGCCCCAATTTTGTAAGATACCATTTCTACTGAGTGAATTACATTTTTGTGCTGTTCTTCCTCACATTCCCTGCAAGGATTTTTAAATTGCTTATTTTTATTTTTAACGTGTACTATTTATTTATTTATTTTTAAATTATGTGATAAGTGTTTATAACTAAAAATTATCCTTAAATATAGAAAAAATGGACAGGAAAATTGGTACATGGATTATAGTGGTTGTACTGGATACTTAAATTATAGCTTTTTTTTTTTTTCTTTCTACTTATATACATACCCCAAATTTTCTATAACAAGCAAGAAATACTTAGTTCCAAAAACTGCTTTTCTATATTCATGACTTGGGGGAGGAAGACAGTGGCTCAGTGCCGGGACCCTTGGGTTCTCATGCTGGTGTACACTTCTGACTCACCCTGAAAGTGACTTCAAATTTGGGGGCCTAAGTTTTTCATCTGTTAAGTGAGAGAAATGGGGACACTGGCCTATATAGTCCCAAATTGCTCTATGATTCTTATTCTTCTGCCTCTTCTTTTTTTTGTCCTTTTCTGCTTGCCCCTTTCTTCCTTCTCTTAATTTCCCCCTCCTTTCCTTTTTCTTTTCCTCTTGTCTTTCCCATTCTCTGACCTGCCTCATTATCAAAACTCTTCTCATGCAAACATCAGATAGCAGCAAAATTCCAACCAGTCTATAAAATGAAAAGGATTTATTCCTCCTGGAATAACTTTCTTGAAGTCAAGGGAAGCATAACTTCAGGGATGGCATTAACGTGTACTATTTAATATTTTGAATATAAAAGGGCTCTGAAGAATAATAATAGCACATCTTTATATCCACTGGAGAAGGAAATGGCAACCCACTCCAGTACTCTTGCCTGGAAAGTCCCATGGACAGAGGAGCCTGGTAGGCTGCAGTCCATGGGGTCACTAAGAGTCAGACACGACTGAGCGACTTCACTTTCACTTTTCACTTTCATGCATTGGAGAAGGAAATGGCAACCTGCTCCAGTGTTCTTGCCTGGAGAATCCCAGGGACGGGGGAGCCTGATGGGCTGCCGTCTCTGGGGTCGCACAGAGTCGGATACGACTGAAGCGACTTAGCAGCAGCAGCAGCAGCATATATCCACACCCAGCTTGAGAAATAAAACATTATCAACACAGTTGAAGCTTCCTGTTTTCACCCCATCACACATTGATTCTCCTTCTGCTCCCTCAGAAGTAATCGCATTTCTGAATTTGGTATTTTTTTATTCCTTGATATTTGGGCTTCCCTGGTGGCTCAGATGACAAAGAATTCGCTGGCAATGCAGGAGACCTGGGTTCAATCCCTGGGTTGGGAAGATTCCCTTGAGAAGGGCATGACAGCCCACTCTAATATTCTTGCCTGGAGAATCCCCATGGACAGAGGAGCCTGGCAGGCTACAGTCCATGGGGTCATAAAGAGTCGGACAGAACTGAGCGACTTAACACATACATTCCTTGATATTTAAAAATATTTCAGTATAATTGTGTGTATTCCTAAGTAAGCTATACCAAAATTGCATGTGTTCTTAAGTTTTATGGTAGCGGTACTATGTATATAAGGGCTTCCTCAGTGACTCAGTGGTAAAGAATCTGCCTGCCAATGCAGGAGATTCGAGTTCAGTCCCTGGGTTGGGGAGATCCCCTGGGGAAGGAACTGGCAACTCACTCCAGTATTCTTGTCTGGGAAATCCCATGGACAGAGGAGCCAGGTAGACTACAGTCCTTGGGGTCACAAAAGAGTCAGGAATGACTTACTGACTAAACAACAACAACAAATTATGTACATACCGTTTTTCAATTTGCTTTTTAAAAACTATGTTTGTGAGATTCATTCTTTAATTTCATTGCTGCTTAGTATTTTATTGTATAACTATTCCCCAGCTTACTCACCCATTCTCCTACTAATGGGCCTATTATTTCCCATTTTTGAGATTATGAACAATGCTTTCATAAAATCTCTTGTACTTGTCTATGCACTTGGGTTTCTTATAGAAGTTAACACAAGTTTGAAATAAGGAACTTGTATCAGAATATATATCAATGTACCATTTCTTTCATCAGGAAAGTTTTATTGCCAAAAAAAAGGTCAGCGCACCTAGGCAGTGTGCTTAGTGATGCAGCTGATTTATATCCTTGCACAAGCTTTTGGGGCTTCCCTCGTAGCTCAGCTGGTAAAGAATCTGCCTGAAATGCAGGAGACCCCAGTCCGATTCCTGGGTCAGGAAGGTCCCTGGAGAAGGAAATCACAACCTACTCTAGTATTCTGGCCTGGAGAAGTCCATGGACAGAGGAGCCTGGCAGGCTACAGTCCATGGGGTCACAAAGCATTGGACACCATTGAGTGACTTTCACTTTCACAAGCTTTTTATCTTATTGTGGCTCAGTAACAACAAGTTTGAGAACGTGAGCCACTTTCAGTGAAATTGTTGGTTCATAGGGATATCTTCCGGAGAAGGCAATGGCACCCCACTCCAGTACTCTTGCCTGGAAAATCCCATGGATGGAGGAGCCTGGTAGGCTGCAGTCCATGGGGTCACTAGGAGTCAGACACGACTGAGCGATTTCACTTTCACTTTTTCACTTTCATGCATTGGAGAAGGAAATGGCAACCCACTCCAGTGTTCTTGCCTGGAGAATCCCAGGGACAGTGGAGCCTGGTGGGCTACTGTCTATGGGGTCGAACAGAGTCAGACACGACTGAAGCGACTTAGCAGTAGCAGGGATATCTTCAACTTTACTGCCTATTTCTAAACCATTCTCCCAAATCATTGAATCAATTTACACAGCTATCAGAAGTGAATAGAAATTCCCATTGCTTCACAGCTTTGCCAACATGTGGTATTATTATACTTTAAAATTTTTGCTAATCTGGTGGTGTCAGATGGTTTCTTATTATGGTTTTATTTTGTCTTTCCATAATTGCTAGTGATGCAGAGCATCTCACCATTTAGAAGAATTTTAAAATTATTTTTTATTGAGATATAACTGACATATAACATTGTATTAGTCTTAGGTAAACAATATTATTATTTGATACTTGTATCTGTTGTGAACATATAGTATTTGTCTTTCTCTGTTTGACTTATTTCACTTGGCATTATGTCCTCAAGTCCCATCGATGTTGCAAATGGCTGCCACTTTTAAAAATTGGTTTTCAGTTGTTTTTTAAATCACTGAACTTTTCTGGACCGTTGCTACTAATCTTTCTTTTTTTATTTAGTCTTTTTTCTAAAGATGAACTATATCAGCTATTGCTTTTTCTTGTTTTTATTTATTTATTTATTTTTTTGATGTGGACCATTTTTAAAAAGTCATTATTGAATCTGTTACAATATTGCTTCTGATTTTTATGTTTTGGGTTGTTTTTTTTTTGATTGGGAGTCACGTGGGCTCTTAGCCCCTTGACCAGGGATCTTAACTGCACCACCTTCATTGAAAGGCGAATTCTTAACCACTGGACCGCCAGGGAAGTCGTCCACTACTGCTTTTTAAATCTCCTCCTCTTTCTTTCCCCACTGTTGATCATTCCACTCTTGCCTGTGGAATATTACTGATGCATGTATGACAAACTTTCTGCTTTTCTAACTCTTTGCTGGCTCAAATTCTCTCAGGATCTATCTCCAGTTGTAAAGGTCATGTAACTGACTGCTAAATAAGCAAGACTTAGGGGTACAATAATAAAAGCAGCATCATTCTTGCACTGTCCTGCTAAATCTATTCAGTGAGGGAAATCCTTCTCTTACTCCTAGATAAAGCTCAGGAAGTTCTCATGACTTTTCTGATCAATTTTAGTTAATAAAAAGTCTTAAATCACGTAAGCTGGCAAACAATGTTAATTCAGTAGTAAAACATCCAGTCCAATTTATGAATCAACATTTCTATTCTTAATCAAAAGTATGACTTCTACTTCCCTCCTATCTAGGGCTTCCTGCATTTGTGCTGTCTCCTTCCACAGAGGGAATAAAGTGCTTTTCTTTTTCTATCTGGACTGTCTCCCTTTCCTCAGGTTTACTGCTTAAACAGGGGAGGAAGGCAGGAAGTCAAGGAGGCAGCAGGGAGCTGTGAGGCTTAGGAGAACATTCCCACCTGTTGTAAGGTAGATGTTTAAAGCCAATGTTTAAAGCCAGTCCTTTCTCTTGGAGTACTTCCCTGGCTTCTTTAAGGGTTCTCCTGCCTGGTCACCATAGCTGCAGCTCCCTGGGTGGGTGTCTTGTGTCCTCTTCAGCTGACCACTCCCAATATCCCCTCATCTTCAGTTCCTGGACAAATACTCTTCTTTCTTTCTGAATTTCAGGCTGCCCTCTTGAGAGGATTCCTTCACTTTTGATTTTTTTTTTTTAAAGAAAATACTATTCTTTATTTTAAAATATTGGGTTGGCTGAAAATTTTGTTCAATTTCCCCAGAATATCTTGTGGAAAAAGCTGAAGAAACATTTTGGCCAACTCAATATTTGTTTTTTCAATGGTTAGTATATTCACATTCTTTACTGACAAGTCGCTTTAGTAACCCAGAGAAGTGAAGGAGAAAGCAGCTGCCTCACCACCCAGATATTGATTTGTTCAGATATTCCAGTGCCTCCTGATACAATAAAACCATGAAAATTTTCTTTTAAAAAAAGTTCAAAATTTTAAAAATATAAAGGAGTACAACTGATGTGTCTCCCTCTAGTCCCTGTTTCCTTCCACATTGACAATCAGTGTTGCACTCTCCTCTGCACCTCTGAGTGTGTAATCAAATGTTATATATCCTCCCCCCTTTTCTTAAGTCGAGTCAGTTCTTAAATTGACCAGTGGAATACTAATGACATGGGTTTCTACTTCAGGTCCCATCTCTGGTTCCTGGGATTCACTAATCTCTGACTCCCCTTTCAGAGCAAGACAAACTTGATTTCACAAGTAGCGTCAGATACTCAGACACAGAAGTTGTTCTTTTTTCAGGCCCATTTCCAGCCTCAGGCTACTCTGGCGTCCAAATTCCGGAGCACACATGTAGTTCTCCATGTCGACTCCTCAGAGCTCCTCTCTCACTAGCCTGAGGTAAGGAAGAAGCTACCTCTGCACCCCACTGCCTGTTTTTTCCCCCAAAATCTCTCCCTCAAAGCCTCTGAATCTACAATCTCTGAATTCCTTCATATCAGTGACCAAGTTGAAGGCTCTTTGGTGAAGTTATATGAAGAATCATAGTTCTCCTTTGAAAATGTGCTTCTTGGAGGTCCGTCATGTAATTTACTCTGGTTGTTGCTATCAGTGTGCCTTAGGGCTTCAGTCAAAAATAGTAATTTCACATTTTTCCAAAGAAGACATGCAGATGGCCAACAAGCACATGAAATGATGTATCACTCATGACCAGGGAAATGTAAATCAAAACCACAGTAAGATGGCACCTCACCTCTGTTAGAATGGCTGTTATCAAAAAGAGAGAGCAAGTGCTGATGAGGCTGTGGAGCAAAGGGAACCCTTGTACACTGTTGATGAATATGTAAATTTAGTGCCACCACTACTATGGAAAATCATATGGAAGTTACTCAAAAAGTTAAAAATAGAATTGCCATATGATCCAGCAATTCCACTTCTCAGTATTCATTTGAAGAAAATGAAATCACTTAACTTGTATAGATATATGCACCCCCATGTTCATTGCAGTCTTATTTATAATCGCCAAGATATGGATACAAACTGTTTATCAACAGATGAATGGTTAAAGAAAATGTGATATATATCTATATCTATATATATGTACAATAGAATATCAGCCATTGAAAGAACAAAATCCTGCCACTTGTGACAACATGGATGAGGGCATTATGCTGAGGAAATAAGTCAGACCAAGAAAGACAAATACCACATGATCTTACTTAGATGTGGAATATAAAAACAAAAGGAAAAGAAAAACTAAACTCATAGGTACAGATCTCTGGTGGAGGCCAGAGATGGGGAAGTTGAGGTGGAAGAAATGGGTGAAGGGAATCAAGAGGTAGAAAACTTCCAGTTATAAAATAAATGAATCATGCAGTTGTAATGTAGAGCATGGTGACTGCAGTTAATAATACTGTATTTCATGAAAACTGCCAAGAGAATAAATCTTGAAAGTTTTCATCACAAGAAACAAATTCTGGAACTATATATGGTGATGAATGTTAATTAGATTTATTGTGGTATCCTTCTGCAATATATACAAGCATCAAATCATTATGCTGTACACCTGAAATTAATATAATGTTATTTTTCAATTATATTTCAATTAAAAAGAAATGAAAAAATTAAAAATTGCAATTTAATATCCCTGTTAACAACAATCATATATGGGTACAAGCTGCCTTTATATATATTCTCCTTTTGCTTTCTGGATTTGGTGTCAAATGACTTCTCTGACCATGACCTGACCTTGGCTCATGTATACATACTCACATATGCACAACTATTTATATATATGAAGATAAATGACTGTGTCTGTTTTCTTGTCAAGCTTCTTATTGATAAATTTTAGGTTTTTTTTTTTTTTAATAATTCTGCACATCAGAACACCAAGCACTCTAAAATATTCAAGACTAAGCCAAAAGACTGAATCTAGAAAAAGCAAGTAACCAGAAAACCCATCCCTAAATTTGCACAATTTGTTAGAATTGAAGGGAGATTTGCAGTCTGAATGGTTGCATTTATTATTGAAAGGGTGTGGACAAGATTACAGATCAGATTTGACACCTAGGCTTGATATTTCAATAGAAGTGTCTTTAGCCAGTCCTGACACATAATTTCATTCAATTAACCTCAAATAGTGAATGACACCACCATAGCTGTGTCTCTCTGTTTCTCAATTTGTTATGTCTAGAGATCATTGTCAAAATTTACATTCTCAGGAGAGAACACATGTAGCGATTTACCTCAAACTTAATTAAATCCAACAAACATTCAGTTTAATTCAACAAATATTGAGTGCCTAGTACATGACAGGCACATATTCAGCTGATAAAAAATAGTAAAATATCATGTAAGAAACGAGTTGCCAGTCCAGGTTCGATACACGATACTGGATGCTTGGGGCTAGTGCACTGGGATGACCCAGAGGGATGGTATGGGGAGGGAGGAGGGAGGAGGGTTCAGGATGGGGAACACATGTATACCTGTGGCGGATTCATTTTGATATTTGGCAAAACTAATACAATTATGTAAAGTTTAAAAATAAAATAAAATTTAAAAAAAAAAAGCAAAAATAGCTAACATTTTTGAGCACGTACTATACACAGAGTATGTCCTTTATTTATTATTTATTTTTGGCTACACTGGGTCTTCGTTGCTGTGTGCAGGCTTTCTCTAGTTGCGGCGAGTGGGGGCTACTCTTCCTTGCAGTTCAAGAGCTTCTCCTGCAGTAACTTCTCTTGTTGCACAGCACAGGCTCTAGAGTGCTCGGGCTTCAGTAGTTGCAGCGCGTGGACTCAGAGTTGCAGCTCTTGGGCTATAGAGTGCAGGCTCAGTAGTTGTGATGAACGGGCTTAGTTGCTCCACATGTGGAATCTTCCCAGAGCAGGGAACGAACCTGCATCCCCTGCATTGGCAGGAGGATTCTTCTCCATTGTACCACCAGGTAAGTCCTATGTCCCTTACACATGTTGTTTCTTTTGAAAGTGATAGTGTTAGTCACTCAGTCATGTCCAACTCTTTGCGAACCCATTTCCTTCTCCAGGGTATCTTCCTAACCCAGGGATTGAACCTGGGTCTCCTGCATTATAGGCAGATTCTTTACTATCTGAGCCACCGGGGAATCCACACAAAACCTTATGGCTGTCAGGAAGATCCCCAGGAGAAGTAAATGACAACCCACCCCAGTATTCTTACCTGGAAAATCCCATGGATGAAGCAGCCTGGTGGGCTACACCCCATGGAGTTGCAAAGAGTCAGACTCTACTGAGCGACTAACACACAGAAACTATTGTAATCTCTACTAGACAGATGCGGGAATTGAAGCACAAAGAGGTTAAGTATCTGACCAAAATTATTTTATTTAATCCAGGCCCACTGCTGCTGCTGCTGCTGCTGCTAAGTTGCTTCAGTTGTGTCCGACTCTGTGCGACCCCATAGACAGCAGCCCACCAGGCTCCTCCATCCCTGGGATTCTCCAGGCAAGAACACTGGAGTGGGTTGCCATTTCTTTCTCCAATGCATGAAAGTGAAAAGTGAAAGTGAAGTCGTGTCGGGCTCTTCGAGACCCTATAGACTGTAGCCTATCAGGCTCCTCCATCCATGGGATTTTCCAGGCAAGAGTACTGGAGTGGGTTGCCATTTCCTTCTCCAAAATTTATGCTCTTAAGTAACTATGAAGGAGACAAAGGGCTTTACAGTCTAATGTGATGAAGATATGTGAGCTAAATGCAGAATTATCTATAGTAGATAAGCCCTAAGGAGGTACACAGCACTGTGGAGTGCAGGGGTGTGCTCAGTACTTGCAAAAGATGAGCAGTCATCTTTTCCTGCAGTTGATAGCTTTTGAGCTTGTACTCAAGGAATGTGGCAGAAATTATAAACCAGAGTGATATGTGATCTAGGTTATGGACAAAAGTCTATAAGTAGGAATGAACAGGCCATGTCCGATATCCAATTTGACTTGAACATAACATTCAATTAGGGAAGTAATAATAGCCACTGTTTATTACTCTCTTTTATGTGCAGGCTCTTGACAAATGTTATTTCTAATCTTTACGGATTTCCCAGGTGGTGCAGTGGTAAAGACTCCGCCTGCCAATGCAGGAGATGCCAGAGACACAGGTTTGATCCCTAAGTCAGGAAGATCCCCTGGAATAGGAAATGGCAACCCACTCCAGTATTCTTGCTTGGAAAATTTCATGGACAGAGGAGCCTGGTGGCCTACAGTCCATGGGGTCACAAAGAGTCAGACATGACTGAAGCGACTTACCATGCATACACAGACAATAAAATGAAGGGTTTTGAGTTCATAGGGCAAGTGATAGAGCCAAGATTTGAACTGGAATCTTCCTGACACCACACCCCTGCCCTGTTTGTTTGTTTTAATATGGCCTTACTTTAGTGTTAGTGTTAGTCGCTCAGTCGTGCCCGACTCTTTGTGACCCCATGGACTGCAGTCTACCAGGCTCCTCTGTCCATAAGATTTTCCAGGCAAGGATATTGGAGTGGGTTGCCATTTCCTTCTCCAGGGGAATCTTCCCAACCCAGGAATCGAACCCGGGTCTCCTGTACTGCAGGCAGATTCTTTACCGACTGAGCAACAAAGGAAGGAAGATAGAAAGCTTGGCTTGTGCCATATTGAGAAGATCTTAATGACTGAGGTGAGGAATTTTTACTTATTTTGGCAGGCACAGGCAGGCAGGGGCAAAACTCAAGCTGAACTCTAGGAAGACTGCTGAAATTATTTGGGCAATAGAAATGAGAGCCTGAATTAGAAGAGCAGTGGTGCAACTGGACAGAAAGGGAAGAGATAAAAGAAATATACATTCCTGGTATTTAGAGACAATAGTTGCTTGGGTATGAACAAGGCATAGAGAAGAATATATAATATTTTAATACTTTTGATTCTCTCAGTTCTCGGAAGTATGTTTGCAATGATCATTAGCAGAAATACAGGGCAGGAGGAGGATCTGGCTTTGTGGAACTGAAAAGAGGGAAAACAATAAACTTAATTTGGGAGTTGGAGGCACTGATCTGTATCTATGTGGAGATGGGTAAGACAGAGATTCAGTCTGAAGTTTTAGGGCTAAGATCCAGTGCTTAAAGAGAGTTGAGAATCAAAGCTAAGTTCAGAAAAATTTGATCTTGGTGTCTACTAAGAAGTAGGAGAAAAAAACAGAGCTGCATTAAATACCTATTATGTGGCTAGCACTGTGGAAACTACTTGGAGGTTAACGTTTCCTCATTAAGCTTCCAATCTTGTTCAAGAGATTAGTTACTCTTATGAAGAGCAAACAGTATAAAACTTAATATACTCAGGAGCCAACCTGTAGGGTATAAACAATAGGAGTAGGAGATGTTGGAAAGGAGAGAGCTTGATTTGTTTAAGGTATTTTGAAGGTGAGGGAGAGGCCAAAGATCGTAACAACAAAGATTACAAGTTGTAAGAGATGGAAATCGTGCATAGGCTGAAATGAGGGTAACGCTGCTCCCCATACAGTGACAGAAATTTTTGGCATTTTCTCTATTGCCCAGGGGATAGCATGGGGATGAAAAAAATATAAATAGTCTTTGGATTAAGGAGACCTCAAATTCTACAAATTCTGCCCTTTATTAATGGTTTAATACTGGGCAAATTACATAGCTTTTCAGAACTCATTTCCTGTTTTTTTAAAAAATAAGTATAATACTCAATAAGATCGTTGAATACATTCAGAAAATAGCATGAAAAGCATCTATTTCTTTGTTTTATATAGAAAAGTTGGGGGAAACCTAATGAACTCTTTCCTTATGTTGTTTTTCTAGCTACCACTTACACCACTGGGATACCCACATTTCCTGTTCTTCCCTCCAGCACAGCTTCCTGGAGACACAGCACACATTTTACACGTGTGCAGGAATTTTGTACATTCATTTACCTCCTATTTAGGCACAGGTATAGGCCCTACATAGAGGGGACAGTTATTGCCTCCTGCTTTTATTAAGATCCACTCGACAAGCATTTATTGAACACCCACAATGCTTCAGTTACTATGCTAGAACCTGTTGGGGTAAAGGATAAAGACGAAAACAACCTTTGGATATACGAGTTCAGAAGGTGGAGGAAAGTGATGGGTGCAATGTGCAATGAGCTTATGTGCAATGAGCACCTAGCAGGTGGCATTATTTGCAGAATAGATGTCATTTAAGCTAAGTCTTGTCAGATCATAGAATTCACCATGCAGAGTCTAGGGAGAGGATAAAAATGTTAGACTATATGGTGATCAAAGGGTCTCTTAAAGCACAGTTATAACAATGCCAACACCTAACGGGAGAAAAGTCCATTTTACTTGCTCTGGGGTCTTAAACCACTAGACAGAGCGCACGCTGAACAGAATTGTAACCCTCGCGAATAAAACGGCCAGTGACAGCAGTGGGTAACTGCGGCAGCCGCAGAGCCGCAATTACTCTGAAACTGACTGGGGTACAGAAGATTTATTTGGAAAACTGGTGAAACATCGTAAACTCTGAGAAGCTGCGATTTTCAGACTTCCAGTTCATTCTTGTCACAACCCCAGCTTGTTGTTTTTTTTTTTTTCCGGCCCAGGGTGAAATCCGCAGTCAGAGGCCCAATTAGCTTCTGAAGAAAGAGGGCGGGGGATGGGAGTGGGGGGGGAGACGAAGGGGCGGGGCGGGGCGGGGCGGGGGGGGGGAGGTCTCCGATGCGGATCTACTTTGGCTCCTCCCAGGTCCCGCAAGGCTCAAACTTCGCCACACAAAACATGGCGCCCTTGAGGTTCCTCTCATCGTTTTATCTCACATTCGCTTCTTGGCCACACTCAACATGGCCCTAACCGAAGGTTGCATTCCTCTGGAGCCGACTCGGGACAGTTCTCGCGAGGTTTGCCCGGACCCTGACTGCTCCCGCCCTGCCTCGCGCCGCCGCCACAGCCACTGCCGCCGGCGCCGCTCCTCCTCCGTGTCAGTTGTTGGGCTGTAATGGCGACTGGGCCGCCGCTGCCGAAGTGACTCCCGGGCGGGGGAGCCGGGCCAGACCTGCGCCAGAGGGAACTGCAGAGAGCCGCAGCTCAGGGGGTGGCTTGCTGTGGGGGAGGGGAGGCAGCCTTTCTGCCTCTCCTTCCTTCTCTGCAGACCGGCGGATCCCGGGAGCCGGTGTGAGGCGGGCAGCCGGTGCGTCCCCGGAGCGGGGAGGCCAGGCCGGGCAGCCCTGGGGCCGGTCGGGGCGGCGTCACTGCACCCTCCGCCAGGCCCCGCGGGATGCGCCGTAGGGGCCGAGGGCGGAGGCGACACTCTCAGGTGAGCTGTGGGGGGACCTGGCTAGGACCGTGGATGCTCGCTGAGCCGCCGCTGCCTCTGTCCGCGGTCCCCGGTCCGCGGCGGCGGCGAGAGAGGCGGGGCGGGGCGCGGGGAGCCCTGGCCCAGCCTGGCGTCCCCCTGAAGGAGCCTCCCTGGGTCCTGAAGCTTTGCTAGGAGGGCCATTCTGAGACCTGGGTTTCAGGTCCCACCGGTGCCTGCCGTGGACGAGATTTCCTTCTTTACCTGCCAGTGCGTGCGACGCCCCCCCCGCCCCCCCGACCCTCCTCTCTTCTGCAAAAGATGTGAGATACATTCTTGCCTTTGGTCTCCAGAGAAGTGTCCCTTCTTCATTTGGAGATCAGGCATATTTTGGGAAATTCCGGGGAACTGGCTACAGTGGCAAGGATGACGAGTTTCTGTTCCTTTTTGGTGGGAATAAACGTTCTCAAGTATAGGGAAAACTTTGATCTTCTGCTTCTCTGGCAGCTGCTGAATGTCGTCTATTCATTTATTCACAAGTGGTGGAGGGGGAGATTTAAAAAGCTTGTACGCTTTGTAAGTTGTCAGTATTCTCCCCCGCCCTCTTTAAAGTGTAGCCTAACATACTAAATGACATTTAACTAATGTCACAAATATGGGTTGGATTTTGACTGGCTTTTCGGATAGGAAGTTTGCACATAGGTATAGATTTTGGTGTGGTTTTGGTGTAGCAGCAAGTCCTCCATATAGGAAAAAAACGCGTTGTCAGGAATACTGATCAGTATCCATGTCTGTACTCCACCTGTTTGTTTTGTTTTGATGGTGATCCTTGTTTTGAGTTTCGAAAAGTCGTTAATGGTTATGTTGCCATGTTAACGATACCTCCTCCAGTCCTGACTTTTAAGGGTTTTAAAAGAATGGCTATTTTAGGCAAATCTAGTAACTGGAAAAGGTTTGTGGAAGCAGTGATAAACCACTCTCCAGAAAACATTTTCGTAGTTTAAAATATTGTTTTTTAAACAAGGCACCGTGCTGCTATTAATCATAACATGAGATTGTGACTTTGGGGGTTTGTTTGTTAGACCTGTGGTAGAAGTTGCCTTAAGCTCATGGGAATGTAATAATTAGTTTTGGTGTGCTAAATTGGCAGACTCCATTCAGTGTAATAAAATAAATCTGAACTGTTGAACTGTCATTGCATTCAATTTAAGATACTTTAATCAGAAAAATAAACACAAAACTAGGATACATTGTATATATGTTTAAATACATGTATATCTTATCTTTGCTTAGTGACTAGCAGGGCATGTGTTTGTAATGATGGTTAGTTATAATATGTAAAAAATTTCATGCATATGTAGAAGAATTTCTCTGATTCTCTAAGATATATTGGAGTATGGTGTTATGTAAGAGTGTTAATACTTGAACAACCAGCCTCCTGTTGGGTAATCAATGAATTATGAAGTTTAGAATTTTTTTCTAATGCTCTAATTGCTAGTCTTTTGTCCATTTTATAACACTTTTACTGAAGAAAGGAAGATGAAGTCACTATCTAATAAATTTTGTTGTTAGTTAAATAGCTGTAAGTTACTGTTGGAGCAAAAAGAAGCTGCTGCTAAAATAAATTACATCATTTTTTGGTGTGCTTCCACATAAATTATTTTATTTAGACCTCATAGCAACTTTATGAGGTACATTTGACAAATGTCTTTATTTTGCAGTTGTGGAAATTGACAGGGAATAAATAAATGAACAAGAAAGTTCATTTATTTATGTGAATGATGCTCTTATTTCCACTGATGATCAAAGGCTTTAAAATTTTTATTTACTTCATTGAGGTATAATTGACATATTAGTTTCAGGTGTATAACAATGATTCGATCTTTGTATATATTGTGAAGTGATCATAAATTAGTTAACATCCTAGGATTAATATCACTTAAAATTGAATATTAATATAGATATTTCTGGGATTTGTTTTCTTTTTACATCTAAAAAAGTTATTTTTTCTTCCTTTTGGTAAGCCAGAAGTTCCTTATATTGATGACTGTCAGTTCTTTAAAAAATTAGTATTTTCATAGCATTAGGTTAATTAGTAACAAGCCATGAATTATTGTAGTGAATTGCTTTACTTCTATATGTACTTTTTGGTTGAACAATGTTCTTAAGAAATGGTAGTTAATTTGTCATCTTTCATTTTGTTTGGATACTGAGAGTTCTGTCATTTTTAGTGTTTCAGATAGTTTATATTTTTGTTTAGTTGAAACAAATATTCAAGCCACAAGCAGCATCACTGAAAAGTATTGACATCTTGGTGATTTTATTATAGAATCGATGATTTTAAAAGTTAACTTGCCGCCTGTATTTGTGATTGCTAATTTTGCCTTGTGGGGCAAGTTGTGAAGTAATTTTCTTTATTGACTTTTTTTTTCCATGTCAATTTCTAATGTCACAAAATAGCCTCCTCCCAAACCTGAATTATCAAAAGATTGCAGTCTTTTTTTGTGTGTTAATATTTTTTTGTTCAGTGAGCAAGTATAACTGCACATTTGCTAGTGGTTTCTTTGGGTTATTTGCCTTTCTCATCTCGCTGTAAGTTCCATGATGGCAGAGATTGTCTATCAACTATTGTGCACCCAGTGCCTAGCACACAGAAAAATAGTCAATAAATATTGGCTGAATAAACTGACTAGAGAGTGGTGTTGGTATAGTATATAAACGAAGTAAAATACTAGTTCATGGTTCCTAAGCACACATCAGCTCTTCTTAGGAATATACTTCACAGGTAAACTCAGCTTTGGTAGGTGGCAGGGGAATGACAGCCTGGGATTAAAAGATATTGAGAATAAGCCACAGGTAGATCCTAAAAACTTTATTGACTATTTTAATGATTTGCCTAGATGTTCTGGCAATAGTTATTGTAATTTAAAGGAAATGGGAGCTTTAAGACCCTGACCTGTTACACTAGTATTGTAATTACAGCCTTTAATAACCTTAAGTCACTTCTTAATTACAGCATTGGGAGTTTTAAATCTTAAAGGCTAGCTAGTCCAATTCCCACGTTTTATACATAAGTAAATAGACGATCATATAGAGGAAATATCTCACCCATAGTTGATTTCATAACTGAAGACTCCACTATGCAGACTCTACTACATTTGTTTAATATGAAGATACTTATCAAATGAGAGGGTAATTGTGATCAACCAGCAATCTCTTCTCTATAAGAAGAAATTGTATAAGTATTAGTTAAAAACTCAAAAGAGGCTTCACTTTTCATGAATCAAAAATATTTTTTAACTTAAACATGAATCTCAACCCTCTCCTCTGTCATTGGGACTATAACGTGGTACAGCTGTTTCTGGAAGGAAATTTGGCATTACCTATCAAAATTAAAACTGCACATATTATTTGGTAGAGTCATTTCTTTTTTAGGAGTTTACAGAAATTTTAATACAGAAGCACAAGAACACATCTATAAGGATGATCATTTTAGTATTATTACAAATAGATGTCTATAACATTTATAAATAGTAAAAAAAGTCCTAAATGTCCATTGGTAAGGGCATAGTTAAAATTATAGCATATTTATGCTGTGACGTACGATGCACTTATTAACAGATTGAGGGAGAGCTATACTTCCTTCATGAGAAGTAACTGAGTGTTTCTTTGAGCACAGGGACCATGCAGCCCATTTTCT
Source organism: Bos javanicus (assembly GCF_032452875.1). Lineage (NCBI taxonomy): Eukaryota > Metazoa > Chordata > Mammalia > Artiodactyla > Bovidae > Bos > Bos javanicus. The sequence goes on from NC_083883.1 coordinate 61,929,626, forward strand.
GGGATCACATCCTAACCATTTATTAGCTGTGACCATTAGCAGGTTACTTAAACTCATCTGTAAAGTGGATATAATCATAGTTCTCACCTGCCAGAGCTGTTGTGAGAATTAAATGAGTTAATGTTTAAGCCCTAAGTAAGCACAGAGAACCTGCCTGCCAGTGCAGGAGACATAAAAGGCATAAGTTCGATCCCTGGGTCTGGAAGATCCCCTGGAGGAGGGCGGCATGGTAACCCACTCCAGTATTCTTTTCTGGAGAATCCCCATAAACAGAGGAGCCTGGCGGACCAGAGTCAGACATGACTGAAGTGATTTAGCATGCACGCACGCACGCCCTACATATGTATTTGCAATTATTGTTATGTTCTGACAGGGAAGAATGTTCATGATATAATATCGAATGAAAAAAATTAGTTGCACTAACTGTGGAATGTGATTCAGTGTAAAAACAAAAACATAGGCAAAGAAATGTAGTTTGATTTTGTTTTGATTTTGTATGTGCATAGGAAAGGCTCTGTAAGGGATAGACATTAAACTATTAGCCGTGTTTATGGCTGGGAGAGTAGATGACTTTCTTTTTTTTTTTCCTTTAGACATTTTTGTGTTGTTAATTGTAAGTTCCACTTTTTATCATTTTTGAAAATTTTTCTGAAAACAATATTGAGGTAGAATTTTTCTCTATTATACAAAAATATAAATTATTTTTGAATATAATTTTTTAGAGAGCTACAGAGTTCATTCACAGAATATCACATGATTAGGTTCTATTTTAAAACTTTTATTAATATTATTTATTAATTAAAACTAATCTATGAAAATTTCAAGTGAGTGTATTTATTTTCTTCTCACCTTGTGACCTTACATATTATTTCTTAATTTACAAAGTAAGCACATAGACTGGATCAGTGTTTCTTAAACCTTGGATCCCCCGGCCATGCTGTGATGCTGTGAGGTACCTGGGAGCACTGTAGTAAACTCTCCTGGGCACAGTGGGATGTTTCTAAATTCTTGAGGGAAACAGTTGTACTTGACAACTGTGGGTTCAGTTCAGTTCAGTCACTCAGTCGTGTCCGACTTTTTGCAACCCCATGGACTGCAGCACGCCAAGCCTCCCTGTCCATCACCAACTCCCAGAGTTGACTCAAACTCATGTCCATTGAGTCGATGGTGCCATCCAACCATCTCATCCTCTGTCATTCCCTTCTCCTCCTGCCTTCAGTCTTTCCCACCATCAGGGTCTTTTCAAATGAGTCAGCTCTTTGCATCAGGCGGCCAAAGTATTGGAGTTTCAGCTTCAACGTCAATCCTTCCAATAAACATTCAGGACTGATTTCCTTTAGGATATACTGGATCTCCTTGCAGTCCAAGGGACTCTCAAGAGTCTTCTCCAACACCACAGTTCAAAAGCATCAATTTTTTGGTGCTCGGCCCTCTTTATAGTCCAACATTCACATCCATATATGACCACTTTGAAACCATAGCCTTGACTGGATGGACCTTTGTTGACAAAGTAATGTCTCTGCTTTTTAACATGCTGTCTTGGTTGGTCATAACTTTTCTTCCAAGGAGTAAGTGTCTTTTTATTTCATGGCTGCAGTCACCATCTGCAGTGATTTTGGAGCCCAGAAAAATAAAGTCTGCCACTGTTTCCACTGTTTCTCCATCTGTTTGCCGTGAAGTGATGGGACCAGATGCCATGATCTTCGTTTTCTGAATGTTGAGCTTTAAGCCAACTTTTTCACTCTCCTCTTTCACTTTCATCAAGAGGCTCTTTGGTTCCTCTTCACTTTCTGCCATAAGGGTGGTGTCATCTGCATATCTGAGGTTATTGATATTTCTCCTAGCAATCTTGATTCCAGCTTGAGCTTCCTCCAGCTCAGCGTTTCTCATGATGTACTCTGCATATAAGTTAAATAAGCACAGTGATTGTATACAGCCTTGACGTACTCCTTTTCCTATTTGGAACCAGTCTTTTGTTCCATGTCCCATTCTAACTGTTGCTTCTGGACCTGCATATAGGTTTCTCAAGAAGCAGGAAAGGTGGTCTGGTATTCCCATCTCTTTCAGAATTTTCCACAGTTTATCGTGATCCACACAGTCAAAGGCTTTGGCATAGTCAATAAAGCAGAAATAGATGTTTTTCTGGAACTCTCTTGCTTTTTTGATGATCCAGCGGATGTTGGCAATTTGATCTCTGGTTCCTCTGCCTTTTCTAAAACCAACTTGAACATCTGGAAGTTCACGGTTCACGTGTTGTTGAAACCTGAGAATTTTGAGCATTACTTTGCTAGCGTGTGAGATGAGTGCAATTGTGCGGTAGTTTGAGCGTTCTTTGGCATTACCTTTCTTTGGTATTGGAATGAAAACTGCCCTTTTCCAGTCCTGTGGCCACTGCTGAGTTTTCCAAATGTGCTGACATATTGAGTGCAGCACTTTCACACCATCATCTTTGGAATATTTGGCATCTGTGAGCCCTTGATCAAACTATTAGTTTGAGATACTGTGCTTGAGTTTGTGTTCCTTTCCTTTGGGAGTCTTTTGAAGACAATGTGTCTTCAAAAAGCTAGAATTTGCTGTTTGGCTCAGGAAACTCAAACAGGGGCTCTGTATCAATCTAGAGGGGTAGGATAGGGAGGGGAAATGAGAGGGAGGTTCAAAAGGGAGGGGATATAGGTATACCTATGGCTGATTCATGTTGCGGTTTGACAGAAAACAACAAAATTCTGTAAAGCAATTATCCTTCAATTAAAAAATAAAAAAAAGAAAGCTAGGTTTTGGTGGTGGTTGTGATTAAAGGAAAGTTCTGTGCAGAAATCAGTGTGAAACAGTAAATCAAAGTGGCTGTATCCAAAGTGATTTCAAGGTTTGAAAAATTATGTATTATCTATTAGGTGCACACATCCCATTAGTAGGTAATAGTGGTTATTTAGTAATTAAAATATTTCTTTTAATTTGCTATGTGTTTTTCAGTTGCTACTAAGTTGTTAAGCTATAAATACTTATTAGGTTGTATGGACCTAACTGCCTAATAAATGGGGCTATTTCCATTAAATGTTTTTTTAGCCTATGAGCACTGTGAAAAATAACTGATACACTAAAGATTCTGTGAACTGAGAAAGCTTGGGAACCTCATGAACTCTTTGGGACACTCACAGTATAAAATAGATTTTCCACGGGAACATAATACACATAGCTACATATATATTTTTATGTAAAATGAAATGGAAGCTTCACTTTAAAAATCCAATACACTCTGATATTTCAATGTAGTTTTATTTGGTTTCAATAAAAAATTCAAGCTTCAGCCCACCAGGTTGATTTCGTTTTGATCTGCTAATGGTTCCATTACTGATATTTGAAAAAGATGAGGCTAGGTGACTCCTCACTTTCAACTCTAACATGCTGTGTTCTCTGTAATTAGTTATAAATGGAGTTGGACTATACTTCCATAGATATATCTCTGAAAATCTGTGTAGATGCTTCACTCTCTTGTTGAAATGATGAAACATTTAAATTCTGTAGAGAAATAATGATGTAAAGGAGGTCTTGTTATAGATGAAAGGATATTTTTGCAACCAGAAGAATTGGATTTATCTTTGATAAGTTTGGGGTTAAGTGATTTTTTAAAAAAATAACCAATTAAATTTTTTGTTGTTGTAAGTGGACTTTTTTTTTTTTTCTTCTTCCCTTTCCTCAGTCGTGTCTGACTCTTTGTGACCCTATGGACAGTAGCCTACCAGGCTCCGCCGTCCATGGGATTTTCCAGGCAAGGATACTGGAGTGGGCTGCCATTTCCTTCTCCTTAAGTGGACTTTTTAAAAACTAGATTTAAAAATCATGCATGAGTAATAATAGCACTGGGTTCATATATGTTAACAGGCTTTATTTCATTCATGATTTCATGTCTAAATTTATAAGAGTATTTTAATTTATTTTAGTTTGGGGCTTATTTTAAAATATAAAATATATCTGTATAACTGTTATTTTATAATCCTTATTTTTTTAATATATTACCACGAGAGAAATTTTTGCTTTCCAGTGGTTAACCTCTTCATATTATATGAAATACCTTTGGGTTTTTTTGTTTTTGTTTCTTTTGCTCTGTTTGCATTTACGAATTGGATTCTGATAGTTATCAGTGGGGCCATCATTCAGCAGAGAGGTCTGAGGCACCTAGTATGTGCTGTGTACTGTGCATGGACTAGGGCTATAAAGAATAAAACATCATCCCCACAGTCCCATGTAAAAGACAGATATGTAAATAATAGTATGGGGGTTGGGGAGGTAAGAGGAAAGGTAAAGTGCTATAGATCCACAAAATGGGAGCGACTGCACAGTGTCAAGAAGTCAGAGGCTTCCAATGAAATAAAAAATTGTATTTGTTTCCTTAACAGCCTCTAAATTAGCTGAATTATTGAATGTTGAAGAAAACTTCTGAAAATTATTTTTCCTTGCTTGTTTCCTCACAAGGTGATAAATGCAATCCTTACCCAGCCTTCTGTACTCCAGAGGCCAGACTGCTTTAACAAATTCAAAAGCATATCCACTGGAAAATCTGCTTTCTCAGACTCTCACTCTTTCTCCACAGAGTTAACCAGTGTTAATGGTTTCTTCTGTATTAGGGAAGCTTTTGTAGTGAAAATTTCATACTTTAGGGGAAAAAAAAAAATCCTGATTCGTACCATAAGACACTTTTATAGGGATATATTCCTTGAAATCAATTTAGAGGAGTAAATATTCAGAGTGGATAACTAGATAGTAGGTGGAACAAAATATAGGTTCCTATTTTTAGGGTTTTAAAAATAAAAGACTAGGGGTACCTTTAGTTAGGCTCTGGTTTAGCTCTTCATTTCATATCAGTGGAAGACATTGCATTCTTTGCAATCCTTATCCAGCCTCTTATACTCCAGAGGCCAAACTGGTACCAAATATTACAGGTTTTTTTTGGATTTCCTGGATTATAGGCAGTCATTCTTCATTTGTAAAAGTAGTTGTTGAGGTTTGTATATTGTACATGAGAAGAGGTAAGGCTAATTCTCAGATCTCAGATGGTAAAAGCATCTGCCTACAAAGCGGGAGACCCGGGTTCGATCCCTGGCTTAGGAAGATCCCCTGGAGAAGGAAATGGCAACCCACTCCAGTATTCTTGCCTGGAAAATTCCATGGACAGAGGAGCCTGGCAGGCTACAGTCCATGGGGTTGCAAAGAGTCAGACACGACTGAGCGCCTTCACTTCATTAGGGGAGTATTGGTTACTCTGAGAATTTACATGGAACAGTACAGGTCTGATTTAGAGCTGGAATGTTTTCCACTTTTCCTAGCCTGGTCCTTAGTAAATTTGTCCACTTTGAGACTAGATAGTATGATTATTGCAGGGTTGGTTTTCTCAACCTTTCAGGCAGGGATGGTTGTTACATAGGGTCTGATAAAGATGAGAGAAATGAAGCAAAGGTATGGAAAGTACTCCTTGGGAGAGCCAGAACAAAGTCACATCTTTCATCTTTTATCCCCAGTACCTGGCACATAGTTGGTGCTCAGTAAAAAGTTGAGCTGAATGAGTCTATGTGACTGAATGAGAGTGCTGTCAGTAAATGTGAAAGGAAAATTTACTGCTAGAAGATACTTGAGAGTTGGCTGTTTCAAAGTGTCACATCTTATTTGTATATACATATGATAAATATGGGCTTCCCAGGTAGCACTAGTGGTAAAGAGTCCACCTACTAGTGCAGGAGATGTAAGAGACGTGGGTTTGGTCCCTGGGTTGGGAAGATCCCGTGGAGGAGGGCCTGGGAGCCTACTCCAGTATTCCCGCCTGGAGAATCTCTTGGACAGAGAAGCCTGGTGGGCTTCAGTCCATAGGGTCGCAAAGAGTCGGACGTGACTGAAGCAGCTTAGCATGCACGCACTTGTGATAGATACAGATCAGTGTTTCTCATACCTCTCCGTGTCAAGAAGACACATTATATTCTTGATTTATTGAAAATTCAAGGAGCTTTTATGTGGACTATATCTACTGATATATATTTTATTAGAAATTTAAACATTTATTTATTTAAAATAGCCATAAACTCATATCATATTGGGCTTCCCTGGTGGCTCAGATGGTAAAGAATCTGCCTGCAATGCAGGAGACTCTGGTTCAGTCCCTGAGTTGGGAAGATCCCCTGGAGAAGGGACTATTAATACATAATAGTTTTAAATTAAAAAATAGCTATATTTTCCAAAACAAAAAAAAATTAGAAAGTGGCGTTGTTTGGCAGTTTTCAAATCTTTTTAATGCTTGATCTAATAGAAGGTACCTGGATTCTCATATCTGCTTCTGTATTCAGTCTGTGTGATATATGTCATGGAGCCTTCGGGAAACTCCACTACATGCACTCTGATGAGAGTGAAAAAGACAAATAAAGTCTTCATGTTATTATGGAAATAATTATAAGTTTAAAGACACCCTCAAAATGGTCTTATAGATCCTCAGAGATGCCTGGACCATACTCTGAGAGCTGGTGGTATAGATTATAAATTCAAAGGGTCTTAGAGGTCATATAGTATAATTATTGACTTCTTGTGGGTATTTCTTGCTTGTGCAACTGGAGTGCGATAGGAAACACCTCTTTTGGTTTTTGGGAATAATCATGAGTTGGATTTTGGAGATGATAAGTGTGATGTGCTTTGAGATTTCTAAATAAGCAGTTGGTTATATGGGCTAGGCTATCAGAGATGAGATCTGACCATAGTTTCAGAAATCAATAACATAGGCTCTGTATCACTGTATTGCTCTTGGTCTTCTTACACTACTGTAAACTTAATTTTCAGAAAACTTGAGAATACTTTTGTTATTTATTTGACTGAGGAGTTTTAGTGTAAATTTTACAGTGAGTTTAACTGCCATCTTACAGAGAAACAAGTTGTTTTGTGTAAAAGTCAAAGCATAAATGAACAATACTGCTTTGTTCAGACTAAAGTCAGATATCACAAGAACTAAAAAAGGAACTGTATTTGGCAATTTACTCTATATGCATCAAGTAAAATATAAATGAAAGCTCCAAACAATGAACTCAAAAATAAAAATGGCGAGTGTGTGTATGGGAAAGGAGAGGGCTGCAGAAGCAGTGGAGTAGTGGTGGGGAAAGGACTGACAGCTAACTTCCAAACCATAGCTCAGGGTGAGACTAACTTGCCAGTAGAAAATGGAAACACAGTTTCAAAAAAGCTATGATAAATGGTATAAAAAGAATCTAGTTAAAAGTGATATAAATAAAAAGCAGGAAAACCTATAAATCAAATAAGACTGCAACGAAAAAACTATTTGCTTGATAACAGTCATAATCTAAGGCCAACAAGGAGTTCATACTTCATGGATCACCAAAATATTGACCTCATACGAGAAGTAAGTACAGTCTAAGAGACGACCAACCAGAACTGAGAAATTTAAAGGAATTATATTTACGTTTTATCTTTCCCTTTTACTATGCAGGCTAAGAGTTCATAAATAGGGAGAATGGAAAAAAAGAAAAAGTAACTTTTAGAGGAAAGGGACCGTAAGAACACTTCATCTGTTTTAACATTTCCTCACTCCAGGTTCTCTCAAGAAACTTGGTAACCATCAATTATATTTTCTCTCATATGTATCTCTAGCCTTCTTTTCTCTCTGAGATTCTTCTTATCATCATTTATACTTAATCAAATCTTACTTAAACACAAAAATCCCTCAACACAATACCCTCCTCCGTTACTGCTGTTTTTTCCTTTACAGACTTCTCAAAAGAGTCGAATCCGTTTTCTGTCAGTGTTTAGAAGATACTTTTCAGTCTCTCTCCAAGCAGTTCCAGTGAATTTGCTACCCCCATTTCTCCGCATTTAGCTCTCAGTAAAATCACCAAAGAGCTCTTTATCTGTAAACCTAGTGAGCATTTTCAGATAGCAAATTCTCAACCTGCTTGGCCTTTTGGCAGCATTCATCTCATCTGACCACTCTCTTGACATATTCTCTTTCCTTTGACTTCTATACACTACACTCTGATTTTCTACCTCCACTCTACTTCCCTTTCTCGGTCTCCTTTGCTAGCTAGTCCTTGTCTTTCAAATCTTGAGGTGCAAGAGAGTTTGACCTTGGGTTCTTTTCTTCTCTAGTACTGTGTTTTCTCCCTGGGTGACCTTTCCTATGCCCGAAGCTATCACCTGTATGCCAGTGACTGCCATTATATGAATGACCATTAGTACCTTTCAGAGGTTTGAGAAAGGGAGAGATCTAGATTTAATTTCCAGTTCTGTCTTTTATTAGCTGAATGACCTAGGACTAGTTCCATTGTCTGATACTATTTCTTCATCAGTACAATGAGTATAGGAATATTGCCTCATGAGATTGGAAATAATGTGTGAAAAGTAATGTGCTCCCTTGGCCCACATAGAAGAAACATGGACTATATTAGCTGTGGTTATTTCCTACTAAATGCTCTCATGTTCATCCGCCATAGTGTTAGAGGTCTGTGATTTTGCTTCCTGGTTTAAAATGATTGTTGTTGTCAAGTGTTCTGGAACTTCAGGAGAGAGATGCTGTCAGGTGGTTGGGGAATAGGATTAGTTCTCTCCACTGATGCTCATCTTTATGGGATCAACAGTGTTTTGGGGCTTCAGGCTTCAAAGAGTAGATTGAAGATGATTTCTAGAGCTGTAGTTCTCAAAGCTCATATGTATTGGGATTTCTGTAGACCTTTAAAAATACAGGTTTTTTTACTTCTCAGATCCACTGTGGAGAAGGCAATGGCACCCCACTCCAGTGTTCTTGCCTGGAGAATCCCAGGGACGGGGGAGCCTGGTGGGCTGCCATCTGTGGGGTTGCACAGAGTCAGACATGACTGAAGCGACTTAGCAGCAGCAGTAGATCCACTGATTCAGAATCTCTTGGAGTAGAGCCTTGGCATCTGTTTTTAATGTGTTATCCAGGTGATATCTCCTCTAGAACTTCGTGAGAAAGTATACTCAAGAGACAGGAACTCCGCAGCTGCTTGGTGAAAGGCATTGCCTGGCTGCTTAGAATCTTACTTATAGTGGGAATGATTGGGAATGTAGAATTTTTGTTATTGGGTTTCAGTATACATCAGAGTTCATATCTGCTGAGGATATACACTCAAGAACATCATGATACTTCCAGAATCAGGAAATTTGATTGCTAACAGACATGGAATTTTTTTTTTTAATTCATTTTTTATATATTTTTGACTGTGCTAGACTTTTGCTGCTCTTCATAGGCCCTCTCCAGCTATGGTGAGCACAGGCCACCCATTGCTCACCCCCTGCCCCCCCAGTTGTGGAGTACAGGCTCTGGGGCACACGGACCTCAGTAGTTGCAGCCCTCAGGCTCAGCATTTATGGTGTATGGGCCCAGTTGCTCTGTGGCACATAGAATCCTCCCGGACCAGGAATCAAACCCATGTCCCCTTCATTGGCAGGCGGATTCTCATTCACTGTGCCACCAGGGAAGTCCCAGACATGGAATTCTCAACAAGGCAGGTGTGTTTGCCAAATTGTAACCTGACAGTTTGCAATGATGTGTGAATGTTCAGTTGCTAAGTTGTGTCTGACCCCATGGACTGCAGCCCGTCAGGCTCCTCTGTCCAGTATTCCAGGGAAGAATATTAGAGTGGGTTGCCATTTCCTCCTCTAGGGGATCTTCCCAACTCAGGGATCAAACCTGTGTCTCCTACCCCTCCTGCATTGGCAGGTGAATTTTTTTTACCATTGTTCCACTTGGGAAGCCCTCTAGTGATACCCTTCTAGTAATTCCCACAAAGTATCTGTTTAGCTGGGGCCGTACCATTCCCCTCCAAAAAACACTAAGATTTTTCATGAGGTTGAAACTATGGGTCTAGTAGTTAATCTTTTCTCTGGGTGAGTAGCTGGGAGAAATGTCTTCCTTTTCTGAGTAGTTTCTGCTGTTCAGTGAATCTTGATTACAGTGTATAAGTGAAGTGAGAGTCACTTAGTTGTGTCCGACTCTTTGTGACCCCATGGAGTATATAGTTCATGGAATTCTTGAGGCCAGAATACTGGAGTGGGTTCCCTTCTCCAGGGGAATCTTCCTAACCCAGGTCTCCTGCACTGCAGGTGGAATCTTTACCAGCTGAGCCACCAGGGAAGCCCAAGAATATTGGAGTGGGTAGCCTATTCCTTCTCTAGTGCACCTTCCCAACCCAGGGAATCAAACTGGAGTCTCCTGCATCCCAGGTGGATTCTTTATCAGCTGAGCTGCAGGATTTATTTCTCCAGTTTAACTGCTCATTACCTTGTACATGTCTAGAGAGTGAATAAATGAACCTCAAATACAGTTTATACATAGTTCTTGTACTGTTTTTTGACCCAATTGTAATAAGGCCTTTACTTGATTATAGCCCTAGCAATAACATTGTCTTTTGCTCCTGTCTTCTGATTCATTGTACATTAATGATGGATGATGTATTTTTACCAAATGACTCCCATTTTTTCCATGGTGTTGTACATTTAACTTATTAAATGGTTACCTGTAGACCTCTTCTTTGCCCTGCTATCAGCAAGGTCGATTACACTTTTTGTATGTGTGCCTTGTAGTTTATTTTGCCACATATTCTTATAGGCTACTTGCAATTCATCAATAGGGTATGAATTCCATTCCTTTGTTTCCCATTTCTTTTTTTTTCCTCACTGGCTTACTGGCCTAGTGATATAGGTTAATTGTGTTCCTCTTCCTTTATATGAGTAGTTTTCTAGCCTGGCTTTCTTTTTTTTTTGGCCATGCCTCGCAACTTGTGGAAACTTAGTTCCCTGACCAGGGATCGAAACCAGGCCCTTCACAGTGAGAATGTGGAGTCCTAATCTCTGGACCTGCCAGGGAATTCTTAGCCTGGTTTTTCATCCACCTCTTCTGCTTCTGTGATCATGTTGCTTGTCACTTCTAATGATCTACTTCACTCTCTTTCCTATATATCCTTTCACTGGCAGCTCTTTCTTTGATTCCTTTTTATTTTTTCCTGTTTCTATTTGTTTATATGTATGTCTCTCTCACTGAATTGTGAACATTAAATTCAGTTCAGTCGCTCAGTTGTGTCCGACTCTTTGCGACCCCATGAACCACAGCACGCCAGGCTTCCCTGTCCATCACCAGCTCCTGGAATTTACCCAAACTCATGTCCATTGAGTTGGTAATGCCATCTAACCATCTCATCTTCTGTCGTCCCCTTCTCCTCCTGCCTTCAATCTTTCCTAACATCAGGGTCTTTTCAAATGAGTCAGCTCTTTGCATCAGGTGGCCAAAGTATTGGAGTTTCAGCTTCAACATCAGCCCTTCCAATGAACACTCAGGGCCGATTTCCTTTAGGATGGACTGGTTGGATCTCCTTGCAGTCCAAGGGACTCAGAAGAGTCTTATCCAGCACCACAGTTCAAAACCGTCAATTCTTTGGTGCTCAGCCCTGTTTATAGTCCAACATTCACATCCATATATGACTACTTTAAAACCATAGCGTTGACTAGACAGACCTTTGTAATGTCTCTGCTTTTTAATATGCTGTCTAGGTTGGTCATAACTTTCCTTCCAAGGAGTAAGCGTCTTTTAATTTCATGGCTGTGATCACCATCTGCAGTGATTTTGGAGCCCCCAAAAATAAAGTCAGCCACTGTTTCCAGTGTTTCCCCATCTGTTTGCCGTGAAGTGATGGGACCAGATGCCATGATCTTCGTTTTCTGAATGTTGAGCTTTAAGCCAACTTTTTCACTCTCCTCTTTCACTTTCATCAAGAGGCTCTTTAGTTCCTCTTCACTTTCTGCCATAAGGGTGGTGTCATCTGCATATCTGAGGCTATTGATATTTCTCCTAGCAATCTTGATTCCAGCTTGAGCTTCCTCCAGCTCAGCGTTTCTCATGATGTACTCTGCATATAAGTTAAATAAGCACGGTGATTGTATACAGCCTTGACGTACTCCTTTTCCTATTTGGAACCAGTCTTTTGTTCCATGTCCCATTCTAACTGTTGCTTCTGGACCTGCATATAGGTTTCTCAAGAGGCAGGTCAGGTGGCCTGGTATTCCCATCTCTTTAAGAATTTTCCACAGTTAATTGTGATCCACACAGTCAAAGGCCTTGGCATAGTCAATAAAGCAGAAATAGATGTTTTCTTGGAACTCTCTTGCTTTTTTGATGATCCAGCGAATGTTGGCAATTTGATCTCTGGTTCCTCTGCCTTTTCTAAAACCAACTTGAACATCTGGAAGTTCATGGTTCATGTGTTGCTGAAGCCTGGCTTGGAGAATTTTGAGCATTACTTTACTAGCGTATGTGATGAGTGCAATTGTGTGGTAGTTTGAGCATTCTTTGGCATTGTCTTTCTTTGGGATTGGAATGAAAACTGACCTTTTCCAGTCCTGTGGCCACTGTTGAGTTTTCCAAATTTGCTGACATATTGATTGCAGCACTTTCACAACATCATCATTTAGGATTTGAAACAGCTCAACTGGAATTCCATCACCTCCACTAGTTTTGTTTGTAGTGATGCTTGCTTTCTAAGGCCCACTTGACTTCACATTCCAGGATGTCTGGCTCTAGGTGAGTGATCACTCCACTGTGATTATCTGAGTCATGAAGATCTTTTTTGTACAGTTCTTCTGTGTATTCTTGCCACCTCTTCTTAATATCTTCTGCTTCTGTTAGGTCCATACCATTTCTGTCCTTTATTGAGTTCATCTTTGCGTGAAATGTTCCCTTGGTATCTCTAATTTTCTTGAAGACATCTCTAGTCTTTCCCATTCTATTGTTTTCCTCTGTTTCTTTGCACTGATCATTGAGGAGGACTTTCTTATCTCTCCTTGCTATTCTTTGGAACTCTGCATTCAAATGGGTATATCTTTCCTTTTTTCCTTTTCTTTTTGCTTCTCTTCTTTTCACAGCTATTTCTAAGCCTCCTCAGATGGCCATTTTTCTTTTTTGCATTTCTTTTTTTTGGGGATGGTCTTGATTCCTGTCTCCTGTACAATGTCACGAACCTCCGTCCATAGTTCATCAGGCACTCTATCAGATCTAGTCCCTTAAATCTATTTCTCACTTCCACTGTATAATCATAAGGGATTTGATTTAGGTCATACATGAATGGTCTAGTGGTTTTGAATTTGGCAATAAGGAGTTCATGATCTGAGCCACAGTTAGCTCCTGGTCTTATTTTTGCTGACTGTATAGAACTTCTCCATCTTTGGCTGCAAAGAATATAATCAGTCTGATTTCGGTGTTGACCATTGGTGATGTCCATGTGTAGAGTCTTCTCTTGTGTTGTTGGAAGAGGGTGTTTGCTATGCCCAGTGCATTTTCTTGGCAAAACTCTATTAGCCTTTGCCCTGCTTCATTCTGTACTCCAAGGCCAAGTTTGCCTGTTACTCCAGGTATTTCTTGACTTCCTACTTTTGCATTCCAGTCCCTTATAATGAAAAGGACATCTTTTTTGGGTGTTAGTTCTAAAAGGTCTTGGAGGTCTTCACAGAACCGTTCAACTTCAGCTTCTTCAGCATTACTGGTCAGGGCATAGACTTGGATTACTGTGATATTGAATGGTTTGCCTTGGAAACGAACAGAGATCGTTTTGTTGTTTTTGAGTTTGCATCCAAGTACTGCATTTTGGACTCTCTTGTTGACCGTGATGGCTACTCCATTTCTTCTAAGGGATTCCTGCCCACAGTAGTAGATACAATGGTCATCTGAGTTAAATTCACCCATTCCAGTCCATCTTAGTTCGCTGATTCCTAGAATGTCGACATTCACTCTTGCCGTCTCCTGTTTGACCACTTCCAATTTGCCTTTATTCCTGGACCTGACATTCCAGGTTCCTATGCAATATTGCTCTTTACAGCATCAAACCTTGCTTCTATCACCAGTCACATCCACAACTAGGTGTTGTTTTTGCTTTGGTTCTATCCCTTCATTCTTTCTGGAGTTATTTCTCCACTGATCTCCAGTAGCATATTGGGCACCTACCAACCTGGGGAGTTTATTTTTCAGTGTCCTATCTTTTTGCCTTTTCATACTGTTCATGGGGTTCTCAAGGCAAAAATACTGAAGCAGTTTGCCATTCCCTTCTCCAGTGGACCACATTCTGTCAGACCTCTCCACCATGACCCGTCTTGGGTGGCCCCACTTGGGATGGCATAGTTTCATTGAGTTAGACAAGCTGTGTTCCGTGTGATCAAATTGGCTAGTTGTCTGTGATTGTGGTTTCAGTCTGTCTGCCCTCTGATGCCCTCTTGCAACACCTACCGTCTTACTTGGGTTTCTCTTACCTTGGGCGTGGGGTATCTCTTCATGGCTTCTCCAGTGAAGCACAGCTGCTGCTCCTTACCTTGGAAATGGGGTAGCTCCTCTTGGCCGCCGCCCCTGAGCTTGGACGTGGGGTGGTAATTAAGTACTCATTGACTGAATGAATGATTGTGTGTGTGAGGATAAGTGCTGTAGAAAGTGAATAAAATGGTATGGGAAACAGATGAAGTAGTAATTCTTAAGGGACTGCCTGGGAAAGATTTATAGGAGATGACATTAGAGGTTGGTCTTGAAGGGTATTACTGCTAGAGAAAATTTAGGAAAAGAAGATATGGAGATAATGAAAGTTTCGATGTTTAGAGAAAGCATGCTAGGTATAGCTGTTTGACAGGAGCAGTTGGTATACTGTGACAATAGCGAGGGGTAAGACAAAATTAAGGGTTGTGAAGAGTTTAGACTTCCATCGTGCTAAGGGATTTGGAACTTTATCCTATAGATGATAGTCACTGAAGAGTTACAAAAGTAGAGTTGCTAGGATCTGTTGTAGAAAGGTAACTTTGGTTGTAGTATGGAGAATGTTAGGAGCAGAATAATTTAGGAAGCTTTTTTACTATAATTTAGGCTAAAGATGATGCTCTTACAGAGGCAAGGGGAAGAGAGAAATTAGAAATATTTTAAAGATTTATTTTTCAGCATCTTTGCAGAGGCATGTTTTACATATTGTAACATCTTAAAGTTAGCATTGACTTGGTAACTCAGTAAATAATGAAGTGAGGAAAAGGCAGGGATGTCAAAGATGAGATGGATGCATGGTAATCCCATTTGCTAAGAGAACAAGAAGAAGGAACTATTTTGAATATAGATGATAATGAATTTGGTTCTGAACTTGATAAGTTTGAAAGGCCAGTTGAACTGGGAGATGCACCATCAAGTAGACTGAAAACTTGGGTCCAGAGCTCAGAGAACAATTCAGGACATAAAAATATGGTGACGTTTAGGAAGTAGTTGAAACCATGAAACTGTGTGAGTTTGCCTGGGAACAAGGAGCACAAAAAGAAGATGCCTAGGAATGGAATCAGGAAGAAATAGAAAATATGAACAGATTGATTACTAGTAATGACATTTAATCAGGAATCAAACATCTCCCAAGAAACAAAAAGTCCAGGACCAGATGGCCTCATGGGAATTCTACCAAACATTTAAAGAAGAGTTAATACTGTCCTTCTCAAACTGTTCCAAAAAATTGAAGAGGAAGGAATACTTTCAGACTCATTCTTCAAGGCCAGAGTTACCTTGATAGTAAAATTAGACAAAGACCCTACAAAATAAAGGAAGGAAGGAAGAAAGAGAAATTGCAGATCAATATTACTGATGAACATAGATGCAAAAATCCTCAACAAAATATTAGCAAACCTAATTCAAGAATACATTAAAAGTAAACACCATGATCAAGTGGGCTTTATTCCAGAGATGCAAGGATGGGTCAATATCTGCAAATCAATCAACCTGATACATGACATTAAAAAAATGAATAAAAATCACACAATCATCTCAATAGATGCTGAAAAATCATTTGACATAACATAGCATCCATTTATGATAAAAACTCTAAACAAAGTGGGTATAGAGGAAATATACCTTAATGTAATAAAGGCTGTATATGACAAACCCACAGCTAACATTATACTCAACAGTGAAAAGCCCAAAGCTTTTGTTTTAAGATTGGGGACAAGATAAAAATACCCACGTCTGTCACTTTTATTCACACAGTAGTGGAAGTCCTCCAGTTCAGTTCAGTAGCTCAGTCATGTCCGACTTTGCGACCCCATGAATTGCAGCACGCCAGGCCTCCCTGTCCATCACCAACTCCTGGAATTTACCCAGACTCATGTCCATTGAGTTGGTGATGCCATCTAACCATCTCATCCTCTGTCATCCCCTTCTCCTCCTGCCTTCGATCTTTCCCAGCATCAGGGTCTTTTCAAATGAGTCAGCTCTTCACATCAGGTGGCCAAAGTATTGGAGTTTCAGCTTCAACATCAGTCCTTCCAATGAACACCCAGGACTGATTTCCTTTAGCATGGACTGGTTGGATCTCCTTGCAGTCCGAGGGACTCTCAAGAGTCTTCTCCAACACCACAGTTCAAAAGCATCGCTTCTTCTGCTCTCAGCTTTCTTTATAGTCCAACTCTCACATCCATACATGACTACTGGAAAGTCCTAGCCACAGCTATTGGATCAAAAAAATAAAGAAAGAAAAAAAAGGCATCCAGATTGAAAGGGAAGAAGTAAAACTGTCACGATTTGCAGATGATGTGATACTATGTATGGAGAACCCTAACAGCTCCACCAAAAAACTGTTATGCATAATAAATGAATTCAGTGAAGTTTTAGAACACAAAAGTAATATACAGAAACTGTTACATTTTTATACAGTAATAACTTTCAGAAAGAAAAATTAGGAAAACAGTCCCATTTACAGTTGCATTAAGAAAAAATATACCCAGAAGTAAATTTAACCAATAAAGTGAAAAACCTGTACTCTTCAAGCTGTAAGACATTGATGAAAGAAATTAAAGGTGACACAGATAAATGAAAAGAGATACAGTCCAATGTTCATGGACTGGGAAAAATAATATTGTTAAAACCCATACTACCCAAGACAATCTTATGTAATCCCTGAAATGGCATTTTTTACAGAACTAGAGCAAATAATCCTAAAATTTGTATGGACCTGCAAAAGTTAGTAAAAGAAAAGTTTTGATAGATTAGATTCTCTTCTTTCTATGAGGAGATTTTTTTTTTTCATTGTAGTTATTCCTCAATGATTCTTTTTTCTATTTTTATAGAAAATGGTGACATATGTATTATATATTCTTAAGAACAAACCTACTTAAATAGATTTTATTAATAACATTTATTGGGCATGGGATAACCATGGATTATGAAAGGTGAATTATTGTCAAATTGAAGTACTTCATGATACTGAACATATTATAGAATTTAATTAAAATTATAATTGTAAACCTAAGCTAGGATTTAGTTATTTCATGTTATCTGAAAATACTTTGGGAGAGGGGAGAATAAACTGGAAGATTGGATTGACATATACACACTACTATATATAAAATAGGTAACTATGAAGGACCTACTGTGGGCTTCCTTGGTGGCCACTTAAGTGGTGGGAGACATGGTTTTGATCCCTGGGTCGGGAAGATTCCTTGGAGAATGAAATGGCAACACGCTTCAGTATTCTTGACTGGGAAATCCCGTGGACAGAGGAGCCTGGTGGGCCACAGTCTATGGGGTTGCTAGAGTTGGACATGACTTAGCTACTAAACAACAACAAAGGACCTACATTATAGCTCAGGGAACTCTACTCAATAATCTGTAATTGCCTTTTTGGGAAAAGAATTTAAAAAAGAGTGGGGCTCTTCATCAAGAGGCTCTTTAGTTCCTCTTCACTTTCTGCCATAAGGGTGGTGTCATCTGCATATCTGAGGTTATGTATATGTATATGTATAATTGATTCACTTTGCTGTACACCTGAAACTAACACAACATTATTATTCAGCTGCTGCTGCTGCTGCTCACTAACTTCACCGGTGTTCCTGGCCTTTTGTCTACCCATCACCCTGACTTTTAGCAGGCATTTATTGATAGAGCCATACAGGTCATTATAGTTTTTATATATTTTTATTTTATATACTTTCCTTTTTATACACTTTTCCTATTCCTTTCTGGAATTCCTTGAGTCCCCCACCTCTGGGGCTGCTCTGGTGCTAAGTCGCTTCAGTTGTGCCTGACTCTGTGCGACCCCATAGACAACAGCCCACCAGGCTCCGCCGTCCCTGGGATTCTCCAGGCAAGAACACTGGAGTGGGTTGCCATTTCCTTCTCCAATGCATGAAAGTGAAGTCGTTCAGTAGTGCCCGACTCTTAGCAACCCCCATGGACTGCTATACACTAGTAAAAATTTAAAGAAAAAAGAAAATACTTTTAACTGAAGTTTAATATATATTGATAAAGTATATGAATGTACAGTTTGGTGAAGTCTTACAAACTGAACACACCCAAAAAGTCAGCACCCAAATCAGTTCAGTTGCTCAGTTGTGTTCGACTCTTTGCAACCCCATGGACTGCAGCACACCAGGCTTCTCTGTCCATCACCAACTACTGGAGCTTACTCAAACTCATGTCCATTGAGTAGGTGGTGCCATCCAACCATCTCATCCTCTGTCGTCCCCTTCTTCTCCCGCCCCCAATCTTTCCCAGCATCAGGGTCTTTTCAAATGAGTCAGTTCTTCGCATCAAGTGGCCAAAGAATTGGAGTTTCAGCTTCAACATCAGTCCTTCCAATGAACAGAACTGGTTTCCTTTAGGATGGAAGGGATGCTCAAGAGTCTTCTCCAACACCACAGTTCAAAAGCATCAATTCTTTGGTGCTCAGCCCTCTTATAGTCCAACATTCATGTCCATACATAACTGCTGGAAAAACCATAGCCTTGACTAGATGGACCTTTGTTGGTAATGTCTCTTTTTATTATGCTGTCTAGGTTGGTCATAGCTTTTCTTCCAAGGAGTTAGTGTCTTTTTATTTTGTGACTGTAGTCACTATCTGCAGTGATTTTGGAGCCCGAAAAAATAAAGTCTCTCACAGTTTCCATTGTTTCCCCATCTATTTGCCATGAAGTGATGGGACCAGATGCCATGATCTTTGTTTTCTGAATGTTGAAGCTGTAAGCCAACTTTTTCACTCTCCTCTTTCACTTTCATCAAGAGGCTCTTTAGTTCCTCTTCACTTTCTGCCATAAGGCTGGTGTCATTTGCATATCTGAGGTTATTGATATTTTGCCCAGCAATCTTGATTCCAGCTTGTGCTTCATCCAGTCTAGCATTTCTCATGATGTACTCTGCATAGAAGTTAAATAAGCAGGGTGACAATATACAGCCTTGATGTACTCCTTTTCCTATTTGGAACCAGTCTGTTGTTCCATGTCCAGTTCTAACTGTTGCTTCTTGACCTGCATATAGGTTTCTCAAGAGGCAGGTCAGGTGGCCTGGTATTCCCATCTCTTTAAGAATTTTCCAGTTTATCGTGATCCACACAGTCAAAGGCCTTGGCATAGTCAATAAAGCAGAAATAGATGTTTTTCTGGAACTCTTGCTTTTTTTTTGATGATCCAACAGATGTTGGCAGTTTGATCTCTGGTTCCTCTGACTTTTCTAAAACCAGCTTGAACATCAGGAAGTTCACGGTTCACATATTGCTGAAGCCTGGCTTGGAGAATTTTGAGCATTACTTTGCTAGTGTGTGTGATGAATGCAATTGTGTGGTAGTTTGAGCATTCTTTGGCGTGGCCTTTCTTTGGGATTGGAATGAAAACTGCCCTTTTCCAGTCCTGTGGCCACTGCTGAGTTTTCCAAATGTGCTGGCATATTGAGTGCAGCACTTTCACAGCATCATCTTTTAGAATTTGAAAGAGCTCAACTGGAATTCCACGACCTCCACTAGCTTTGTTCATCTCGATGCTTTCTAAGGCCCACTTGACTTCACATTCCAGGATGTCTGGCTCTAGGTGAGTGATCGCACCATCGTGATTATCTTGGTCATGAAGATCTTTTTTGTATATTTGATTTTGCCAAATCAGTAAACAATATTATTAGTACCTCAAGCACTTCCTTGCTCCAATTTTTGTCACCCTCCTGCCAAAAGCATACATAAGGAAAAAAGAAAGCATAAATAATGACCATTGTCAGTTCTAACAGAGTAGATTAATTCTGCCTGTTTGATGTTTTATAAAATGTATACAGTGTGTACACTAGTTTCTGGCATTCTTCACTTAACATGTTTGTGATGCTCAACTGTGTGGTTGTATGTAGTTGTGATTAGTTCATTCTCATTTGTTAGGTGGTGAATATACTGCAGTGTATTTACAGGGTGAGATTTCTGTAAATGTCACACTCTTTGTATTTAGTTATTGCTTTTGAAGATGATTATTAATAGGGCTGTTATTTTAAAGTGGATAGATTCTTTTTTTTTTTTTTTTCCTTGGCTGCACTCTTTGTTGTGGCACACAGCCTTTCTCCAGTTGCTGTGTGCAGAGGCTTCTCTATTTGTAGAGCATGGGCCCTAGAGCATGGGGGCATTCTCTAGTTGTGGTGCACAGGCTTAATTGCTCTGCAGCATGTGGGATCTTAGTTCCCTGACCGGGGATCGAACCTGTATCCCCTGCTTTGGAAGGCTGATTCTTAACCACTGGACCACCGGGGATGTCCCTGAAGCAGATTCATTTCTTTTTGCTAATCTCCATTGTCTCAGCTTTATCGGCATTAGCTCTTAAGCATAGAGATTTTGGATGTATATGCAGGTTTTGATTATTTAATCTGTTTCTGCTTCCCATTAGAAAATTGATCATTATTATACATTTTAGCGTTTATTTTAAAATGAGGTCTGCTCAAAGAAAAGTTTTGTCTAGTCATTGACAGATGATTTAGTGATATAAAATAGCTCATGTTTGTTTCGGAGAAGGCAATGGCAACCCACTCCAGCACGCTTGCCTGGAAAATCCCATGAACAGAGGAGCCTGGTGGTCCGTAGTCCATGTGGTCGCTAAGAGTCAGACACGACTGAGCGACTTTTACTTTAATTTTTCACTTTCATGCATTGGAGAAGGCAATGGCAACCCACTCCAGTGTTCTTGCCTGGAAAATGCCATGGACGGGGGAGCCTGGTGGGCTGCCGTCTATGGGGTGGCACAGAGTTGGACACGACTGAAGCGATTTAGCAGCGGTAGCAGCAGCAGCAGCAGCCACATGTTTGTTTAGTTATCATTTGACACTTAACTAGACCAAAAGTATCTTTATGAGAAGGACAGTGAAGTGAGTTTATTTTTCTAACTATGTTGGTAGCTCTGATTCTAACTCTGGTTAGAGTAACTTTAACTATTGGCATATTTATTGATTTAAAATTTTTACTATTCTATTTTTAAACATCTAGATTGACTTTTCTTAGAATCATATTGTATAACCTATGAAAATTTTAGTTTTAGAAAATTTTTATTTTTGGAACCTTTTTGAAGTTTTTCCTAAGAAGTTTATAAATCAGGATTGTTTATTATAGGTAAAAGTAACACTCTTAAAAATTAATTATACCTTTAGTTTTTCATGTTTGGACTTAGTAGGTAGGCTTTTCCTTTTTTACGTAAATTAGAGTCTTTAATAATTACAATATTGAACTGCCTTTACAGACATTGAAGAAAATTATTTTTATCAAATATGACAAAGGTTTAATATACTATTTATAATGTAAGATGGCACCCTACTCCAGTACTTTTGCCTCGAAAATCCCATGGATGGAGGAGCCTGGTAGGCTGCAGTCCATGGGGTCACGAAGAGTCGGACACGACTGAGCGACTTCACTTTCACTTTTCACTTTCATGCATTGGAGAAGGAAATGGCAATCCACTCCAGTGCTCTTGCCTGGAGAATCCCAGGGACGGGGGAGCCTGGTGGGCTGCCGTCTCTGGGGTCACACGGAGTCGGACACGACTGAAGCGGCTTAGTAGTAGTAGTAGTAGTATAATGTAAGAACTCAGCAAATCAATAAGAAAAACTTTAATATCCTGGTAGTTTAGTGGGCAAAGAACAAGAAAAGATAGTTCACAAATGAGGATCTAAAATTAAGTTCCATGGCAGAGTGTTTACTCCTTCAAGCAATCTACTAAATTGAAATTAAAGAAACCTTTTTCTGGTACAAATGAACTTACTTACAAAACAGAAACAGACTCACAGATTTAGAGGACAAACTTATGGTTGCCCAGGGGAAGGATGGGGGAAAGAAGAGATAGATTGGTAGTTTGGATAGATAGGTAGTTTGGTAGTGTGTGTGCGCTACGTTGCCTCAGTTGTGTGTCTGACTCTCTGCCTGCCAGGCTCCTCTGTTCATGGGATTCTCTAGGCAAGATTACCAGAGAGTGTTGCCATGCCCTCCTCCAGGGATCTTCCTGACCTAGGGATCAAACCCATGTCTCTCGTGTCTCCTTCATTGGCAGACGGATTCTTTACTAGCGCCCCCTGGGAAGCCCAGATGGACACATACACTGCTTTATTTAAAGTGGATAACCAACAAGGACCTACTGTATAGAACTCTGTTCAATGCTATGTGGCTGCCTGGATTGGGGGGCAGTTTGGGGGAGAATGGATACATGCATATGTATGGCTGAGTCCCTTCGCTGTTCACCTAAAACTATCAAAACATTGTTAATGTACCCCAATACAAAAGCTGTACCCCAATACAAAATAAAAAGTTTTTAAAAAGCCATTTTCTTCCCTAAAAGGAATATAATTAATATTCCTTAATAATCAACAAAAGTAAAAAGCATAGTTAATACTAAAATATATTAATAAAACTGATCAGCTCGTATTATTGCAAATTGGAAAACAGTTCAACATTGGATCTCTAGAGTAGCATGTTCTATATATTCTTTAGTTCAGTTTTTGCATACTTTGTAGATCCTGTTCTTGTTGAATAATCCAAATGAGCAAACATTCATATATATAGCTATTTTCATTACAGTGTTATTTATCATAGAGAAAATGAGTCATATTATTGTATTGATAAACTCTTGTTGGATTACTTCCAGGATGGCTCATTCATATGGCTATAGGCAGGAACCCTAAGTTTTTTTTGCCACATGGATCTCTTCATAGGGTTGCTTGACTGTCCTTATGACATGGCAGCTGGATCCTTGAGAGAGAACAGGCAGTGCCTTTTGTGACTTAGTTTTGAAAGTCACACATCATTTCTACCACATTTGATTTGTTAAAAGTAAACCACTAAGTCCAGCCTACATCCAATGAGAAGAAAATTAAGCTCCACTTCTTGAAGAAAGGAGTATCAAAGAATTTGTGGATATATTCTAAAACCCACTTCAAATGTCTAGCATTTAAATAAGACACAAAATTGAAATTATAGTGATTACAGTTGGACTCTGTTGCAGAGGGAGAGGGTGGGAAGATTTGGGAGAATGGCATTGAAACATGTATGATATCATGTATGAAACGAGTTGCCAGTCCACGTTCGATGCATGATACTGGATGCTTGGGGCTAGTGCACTGGGACCACCCAGAGGGATGGTATGGGGAGGGAGGAGGGAGGAGGGTTCAGGATGGGGAACACATGTATACCTGTGGCGGATTCATTTTGATGTTAGGCAAAACTAATACAATTTGTAAAGTTAAAAAAAAAAAAAAAAAGACAAGCTCAAAACAATAAATTAAGGAACCTAATTCAATCAAAAAAAAAAAGTATAAAGAACAGAAGGGATCTTAATGATTGTGTTAAGATTTGGAGAGCAGGAATGAGTTTTCCCCTTCTACATTTTCCAAACTGTGTTTTTATGTGACTTTTACAACAGAATTTTGTCATCAGTCTGTTTAGTTAGCGTAAGTAGATCATGATCTTTCTCTTTGAGTCATTATATACTTTTTTCCCCTTTTTAATTTGTGTTTTGTGGTGAGATACATGTAACATAAAATTTACCATGTTAACCATTTTCCAGGATTCAGTTTAGTGGTACTAAATACACTATTACTATTATGCAGTCATAGTAACCATCCATCTCTAGAACTCCTTTCATCTTGCAAAAATGAAACTCTATACCCATTAGACAATAGTTTCCTATTTTCCCCTTCCCCCAGCCCCTGACAGTCGATATTTTACTTTCCCTTCCTATGATTTGGACTATTCTGGGTATCTCATATAAGTGGAATCATATAGTATTTGTCTTTGTAACTGGCTTATTTCACTTAGCATAATGTTCTCAAGTTTCATTTATTGTAGCATATGTCAAAATATCCCCCTTCTTTAAGACTGAATAATAATGTTTTATGTGTATCCTGAAAGTGAAAGTGAAGTCGCTCAGTCGTGTCCGACTCTTTAGGACCCCGTGGACTCTAGCCTACATCCATGGAATTTTCCAGGCAAGAGTACTGGAGTAAGTTGCCATTTCCTTCTCCAGGGGCTCTTCCCACCCAGGTACTGAACCCGGTTCTCCCGCACTGCAAGCAGACGCTTTTACCGTCTGAGCCACCACACTACATTTTACTTATTTTTTCATTTGTTTATGGACACTTTGGTTGCTTTCGTCTTTTGACTGTTGTGAGCAGTGCTGTGAACAAATATCTCTTCAAGCCCCTGCTTTCAATTCTTCTGTGCTGGACCATATGATAGTTTTCCTTTAAATTTTTGAGGGGCTACTGAGCTATTTTCCATAGCAGGTGTACCATTTTACATTCCAACAAACAGTGCACAAGAGTTACAGTTTCTTCACATCTTCATTAACACTTTTGTTTGTTGTTTGGTTTGATAGTAGCTATCCTAGTTTGTGTGAGGTGGTTATGGTATAATTTTTAATGGTTTAGCTTTCCAAGCAAAAATTAAGTTACTAAATTATCAGGAACTCTTAAGAGAATATAAAGATAACTTTTAGAGATGACAAAATTCTTTTTTGACTTTCACAAAAGGCAAGATAGGGCATTTTCTTCACTGATATTATAATGTTGATATTCAGTGAATGCTTTTGATTGCAGGTAAATTGGCAGGATGAGGAGCAGCAAATCAAAAGAGGTGCCTTTACCAAATCCAAGGAACTCTCAAAGCACGGATACTATTCAAGGTATGATTTGTTTTTTTTTTTAAACTGAACTTAATGCTTTGTTTAGGTCCTGTGCCTAAGATTTTGGGCTATTCAGTAAATGAAAATACCCATATGCTTTGATTTATAACAAATGGATAAATGCTTTTTAAAATTCAGTTTCATTTTAAATATACGATGTACTTTACCTTCAGAGGCACACAATAGTAAACTGTCTTGTAAAGCAATACATTCTTTTTTTAAAAAGAATCAGTATATGTAAAATTAGTTATATATAATATTTTACAATAAATTCTGACTTAATGTCAATAAATGATACTATATAGCTCCCGATGTAGACCTGTAGTGCACAGATTAAAAAGTTATAGTCTCATTGAACTTCTTGTTTTTAGTGATGCATGGGGGTAACTTTAATTTAGGACTTGATTATTTTGAGGGACTTTGACAAATGTGTACATCTGGAGCAAGATAATTGGGTTCGTGAGGGACCTTGAAATCATGTCACATGAGGAGCATTTAGAGAAGATGAAAATATTTATCCTAGAGAAGGCTGACTCGGGAAATATATAGACTGTTTGAATATATACTCTTTGAAGGGCTATTGTCTGAAAGAATGAATAGATGTTACCTTTGTTTCTGCTAGTAGGTTGAAGTCTGGAGTAGTTTTCTGATCTTTTCATATCATAATACGAAATGCAGTATGGTACTTAACAGTGTATTTGTTCAGCTCATTGGGATAAACTGAGGATACTGCTTATTGTTGGAAATGTAGATGGGGGTGTTTGTCTAGTTGTCCTATGGGATCAGTGTCCTAGGGGGATCAGTGCCTAATACAGCTCTAAACCATGTATTGGGAAGCTAGGCTTTACAGAATGGGAGAAGAATCATGTTTTGGCTCAATGTAATAAAGCGCTTGCTGGAGAACAGTTCTGCCTAATAAAGTGGTTCTCAAACTTTTGAGTGCATTTAGGAGCTTATTAAAATGCAGATTTCAAGGTCCACTTCAGAGATCCTAATTCAGTAAATATTAATGTTGCCCAGCAGATATAACCGCACCATGGGATGCACTTTCTCAGACCAAGGCTGCTGTAAGTAATTATAGGTTCCATTTATTTCCTTCTAGTTTAAAATTTTCTGTTATGATTGAGTAGATTAAAATTCTTTTCTATAGTGCTTTTTTTATGAGAAAATAGTTAAACTTTTCAATATGAAAAGTTACATACTATGTTACAAAATTAACGTTAGTGACAACTATTAGATAGTAAAGTAGTAATTAGGACATTACTTTAAGTATCAGAAACATTAGCACTATGGCATATAAATTATTAAACTATGTTGTGTTATTTATTCTGCTTTAATAAATTTACTAAGTTGATATGTTGAGATGAAGTTTTAAAATGTAGAATTTATTAGAGAAGGTAGGAATGTGTCTATGTAGGAAGCTCATAGAGCAGAAATGAAAGGGACAGCTTTTGTTTGAGTGGACTGTGAGTCACCTGCTAGTTTTTTGTGGCAGTAACAGGTTGTTTTCTCTTAGTACTGCTGAAGAAGGATGATTATGTGCCACCGTTCTCATTTATATTCAGTCCAGTCTTGTCTGGAGTTTAGGAATCCAGATTTGTCAAGTGATACATAGCTCTTTAAAGAGAGACCTTTTTCTTTTCTTTTTCATTTGCTCTCTAGGCAAATTGCTCTTCTAATATATATTAGGTTGGTACAAAAGTAATTGTGGTTTTTGCATTATTGAAATTTGCCATTTGATATTGGAATACACTCTAAATGTGGTTATGTTATACATCATTTTAACGTGCATTTCTCACTTTATGTTTTTTTTTTTGCTAAAGACTTAAATTACTTGCTGCTTATTTTATATTTTTTTTAGACTATGGAAATTATGTTAGACAAAAAGCAGATTTGAGTGATTTTCTTATTCAAGTTCAAAATGGGTCATTTGATGCAACAGAGACAACTGACAATAACAGTGCTTTTGGACCAAGAACTGCTAACAAATGTACAGTGTAGTGGTAGTTCAAGAAGTTCTGAAAAGGAAACAAGAAGCTTGAAGATAAAAGAGCATAGTGGCCGGCCATCAGAAATTAACACGGCTAATTGAGAGCCATCATCGAATTGATCCTTATATAACTGTGCGACAAGTTGCTGAAGAACTCAGTGTTGACCATTCGACAGTCGTGCAGCATTTGAAGCAAATTGGAAAGGTGAAAAAGCTCTATAAGTGGATGCCTCGTGAGCTGACTAGAAGTCCAAAAAATCATCATTTTGAAGTGTCTTCTCTTATTCTATGCAACATCAGTTGTATTTCTGATTGAGAATCCATTTCTCAATCGGATTGTGCCATGCGACGAAAAGTAGATTTTATATGACAACCAGTGACAACTAGCCGAGTGGTTGCACCGAGAAGCAGCTCCAAAGCACCACCCTAAGCCAGACTTGCACCAATAAAAGGTTCTTGTCACTGTGTGGTGGTCTGCTGCCCGTCTCATCTACTGCAGCTCTCTGAATCCCAGTGAAACCACTACCTCTGAGAAGTATGCTCAGAAAATCGATGAGATGCACCCCAAATTGCAACACCTGCAGCCAGTATTGGTTAACAGAAAGGGCCTAATTTTTCTCCATGACAGCACCCAACTGCATGTTGCACAACCAGCACTTCAAAAGTTGAACAAATTGGGCTACAAAGTTTTGCCTCATCCAGATATTTACCTGATCTCTTGCCAACCAACTACTACTTCCTCAGTATCTCAACAACTTTTTGCAGGGAAAATGCTTCCACAGCCAGCAGGATGCAGAAAATACTTCTTAGGAGTTTGTTGAATCCTGAAGCACAAATTTTTATGCTACAGAAATAAACTTCTCATTGGCAAAAATGTGTTGATTGTAATGGTTCCTATTTTGATTAATAAAGATGTGTTTAAGCCTAGTTATAATGATTTAAAATTTGCAGTCTGAGGGCTGCCCTGTTGTGTCAGTGGTAAAGAATTCACTTGCCAATGCAGGAGACACAGGTTTGATCCCTGATCCACAAAGATTCCACATGCTGCAGAGCACAATAGCTGAGTTCAAGAGCCTGGAAACCACGACTACTGAAGCCCTTATGCCCTAGAACCTGTGCTTCCCAACAAGAGAAGCCACCGCAATGAGAAGCCGACACACCACAACTAGAGAGTAGCCCCCGCTCTCTGCAACTAGAGACTCAAGTCCACACAGCAATGAAGACCCAGGACAGACAAAAATAAATAAATAAAATTAGTTTTAAAAAGTCACAGTCTGAACTGTAATTATGTTTGCACCAACCTTATATATGTGTGTGCGTGTGTGTATGTATATATATTTATATATTTGTCTTATTTGTTTTGTATTCTACCAGAATTCAAGTCATCTGTTTTTTAATAGTATAAACTTGATATTTTCTGTCCTATAATCTTTTGAACTGATTTGAAAGTCAATCTGATAACCTAGATTTGGTCATAATGCAGAGTCAGATTTTGGGTCCATGAATGTAGCAATCAGCATATATTCTCTGTGAGCATTGTACATTTATAATGTAAGAATAATTTTTATCCCATATTAAATTTAGAGGTAAACTAACTTAGAGCTGAATTGTTAATAGTTTTTAAAAAAAAATTATTGGGTTTTAAAAATAATTTTTAGGGGTGATCAGTGGTTCATAATATAAATGGGGGAACAGTCTGATAATAGAATTATTAATATATAAAGGATTATTCCAGTTTTGTGAGTACATTGCACTGCTAAAATATGAAAGAAGATAAATCAGAATTTTACACAAAGCTTTTATTTCTTTGTGGTGGAATTTGGAATTTTGATTAATTTTATTTTTTTCTACTTTCTTCTGTTTTCTTCACATTTTCTCCTGTAAGCATTTAGGAGAAAATACTTTTTAAAATCATTGGTGGTTATATCAAAAGTCAACTGTAGTGCCTGGAAACCTGAATTTTATCTTATTAACTTTGTCCTTATTGTAAAACTTATTTTGTAGATATAAAATGATAAAAAGTTGTGGCTATTTAAATAATCCTAAATTTTAGTCTCGAGGAATTGTTCTTTCCTCACTTTTGCATATAAAACACATAAAATATGTAGAAATGCAGAAAATATATGTAGCATAATGATATGCAGCATACAATGTCAGAAAATTTACTGCTTTTAAAAAACTCAACAATTAAAAAAGTAGTCAACAGGTCAAATGGAAAACTCTTGGTATTCTATAGACATTTTTATTTTTGTGTCCAAATTTGGGCAGCATTGGCCAATTGCTTAAGTAGTAAATAATAGAAAAACTATATTGTTTTTAGTTAAAATAAAGCATTCCTAAGTTTTTTCTGCTTTGGAGAAAGTTGTTGGATAATATAAGTAATTAAATTGATGGTAGCTGGTTTAGAATAGAATTAACCTATTTGTTTTGATGGTGTTTAAACTTTAGCTGAGACACATTGAAAACAAATTGGAAGTAGCCCCTACAAGTACAGCTGTGTTTGATTCTGTCATGGATACCAAGAAATCTTCTGCAAGTGCTACCAGAAAAATTAGTAGAAAAGGTATGTATGAGGTGACTTCCAAAGATATAAATATATTAAATATGAATTTTTGGCGTTTTGGTTTAATTTCTCCATATAGTCCCATGTATTTCCTTGTTCTTTTGTCAGAGACTAGGTGCTTCATCAGCATTTAGTTCTTTTCCTTTGGTACTGAGTAGTTACGAAGCAGCCTCATGTTCAGTGACTGTAGGCGACGTTTTCTCCATCTTTTGATCAGGGACTTAGCACTACAGCATCACCTTTGGCAGTGAGTTTTCATTTGTTAGTGAGAATTTGATTTTGAGCCTTTAGGGTTATATATGTCCTTTTTAAAAAAGAAAAATTACAGGTATTTTAGTTTGAAATTTAGTTGACTTAAGACTTTTGTTTTTTTGGTTGGGATTTCTGATCAAAATTAGAATATTTATCTTACAAATACTATCATAAATTGACACTGTCAATATTTTCTTTGGTTACCTTTTATATATTTAATTTTGTGGTTGCATAATTAGTGGAATAAAGCTGCAGATTAACTGAAACTATGATTCTTTTTTATAATCTGTGAGTCTTGGGTTTTAGCTGGTGCATCTTTTTTGAAGTGAGAGCCTTTGACAAAAGGAATTTTTTATTTAGAATTTCACTTGGTGTTGTTTGCTTAGAATGCAGTCTTTCTCTATAGATTGAGTTACTGTAATAATAGAACCTGAATTTTTTTTTTAATCTACTTGTATTCAGCTTGAGAGTCCAGAAACAATAAGATACCTAAGTTATTTTCTTAAATGCTAGCCACGTTCAGAGACAGTTGTATTTTATATTATATGTTTTCATAGATTTCCTTTTTCTTCAGATGGTAGATACCTAGATGATTCTTGGGTTAATGCTCCAGCCTCCAAATTTTCTAAATCACGAAAAGAGAAATCTCGTAGTCCTCTCAGAGCTACCACCCTGGAGAGTAATGTAAAAAAAATTAATCGTGTGGAGTTTCGTGACCCTTTGGTTTCTTACAGGTTAGTGTGGGTTTCTTTTTTTTTTTTAAATTATCTATAGAGTTAACCTATAGTATTTGTACTAATATTATAGTTTATTTTCTCAGTTTTTCATCACACTCTGAATCTAGTAGTATTACCTTTTCCATTTTCCAAAAAGGTAAAGCAAAATCTTTTATGAAATGCTAACTTTCTGTTCTTTTACAGATTGAATATTTGGGGAGAAGTAGTAATATTTACTCCAGACCACTCCATTGTAATATGCTTCCTGCACACAAATTATTCGGTTTCTGGAAGTATGGCTTTCTTCTCCCTTATATCTCAGATTGGATGTTCTACACAGTGCTCTTCACATAGTTTAGTTTTCTTCTCTTTTTTGAGCTGGAGGGGGCTAGCATTAATCAGTTACCTAAAATTTCTTTCTTCTGAGAATGTGAGTTGGTTTATTGTTTGTGTTGCCAGTGGTTCCTTTTAACAATTTAGTTAGATGTTCAAGATTGATGAATGAATTTTAATATATGAATAGTATAAAATGCTTTGCATTTTTGTTAGCTAATTTAGGATATTTACCAGATAAGATTAAAGAGTTTTGTATTTGAGGGACGTTTTAACTACTGATAGAAATATGTTCTTGCTGTTAGGATAGCAAATAGTATTAAGTAATAGACACTGAAACTTATAGTTTGTTGTTTCATTTATAATCATTTTTTAGTATTTTAAAGTATCAATCAGTAAAGTAAGGAGTTTTTAATGATGGTGCTTGGAAATACTTAGTTTTTATATTTGCTCTTGTTCAGTTGCTAAGTCATGTCTGACTCTTTGTGACTTTATCAACTGCATCATGCCAGGCTTCCCTGTCCTTCACTATCTCCCCAAGTTTGCTCAACCTCATGTCCATTGATTCAGTCATGCCTTCCAACAATCTCATCCTCTGTTGCCCCATTCTCCTCTTTCCCTCAGTCTTTCCCAGCATCAGGATCTTTTCCAATGAGTTGGTTCTTCACATCAGGTGGCATTCAGCATCAGTCCTTCCAATGAATATTTAGGGTTGATTTCCTTTAGAATTGACTGGTTTGATCTCCTTGTTGTCCAAGGGACTCTCAAAAGAGTAGTCTCTAGCACCACAGTTCAAAAGCATCAGTTCTTCAGTGCTCAACCTTCTTTATGGTCCAACTCTCACATCTTATATTTGAGATAAAAAATTTGGATGATGAAGGTGAATTATGCTTCCCCAGTGGCTCAGCGGTAAAGAATCTGCCTGTAATGCAGGAGCTGCGGGTGATGTGGGTTCGTTCCCTGGGTCGGGAGGATCCCCTGGAGGAGGGCATGGCAACTCACTCCAGTATTTTTGCCTGGGGAATCCCGTGGACAGAGGAGCCAGGTGGGCTACAGTCCATAGCGTCACAAAGAATTGGACACAAGCAACTTAGCACACAAGCATGCAGAGGTAAATTATGGGTTTGATTTTCAGTGTGTTCCATTTGATGCAATTTTGAAATATCTAGGTGAAAATATTCAGTAGGCAGTTGGATGTTTGGGTAGGAATGTGTGTGGAAAAGTCAGTGCTACGAATATAAATATGGGAGTTGTCAGTAGCATTGAAGTGATAAAAGTGAAAAAAATAAATAGAGAAAAGGCCAGGGACTTAATCTGGGTACAAGTGCATAGTTTAGAAAAAGGAGAAAGGGAAAATTTAAAAGAATAATGAGATGCCTAGAAACATAATCACTATCAGAATTGAAACTAAATTACTATTTCTATTCTAATATTCTTTCTGCAAATAATACTACCTCACATTTAAAATTGTGTAAATTATGTGTATTTTAAGAAAAGAAACAAATATCCATAGGATAGCTGTGAATAGAACACCCTCCACCTGGCCAGCTCCATTCATCATCTAAAACTCAGCTTTTATCACCTTCTGTATGAAACACTGCTGTATCTGTTTCTACCCCATTTCATTCCCTAGCTTATTCAGACCTTCCTCTGTGCTTCCCAGGTGGCACTAGTGGTAAAGAACCTGCTTCCTAATGCAGGGGACAGAAGAGACTCAGGTTCGATCCCTGGGTCAGGAAGATCCCCTGGAGGAGGGCATGGCAACCCACTTCAGTATTCTTGCCTGGAGAATCCTATGGACAGAGGAGCCTGGCAGGCTGTAGTCCATAGGGTCATAAGGAGTCGGACAAGACTGAAGCGACTTAGTACCACCTGTGCTTCCTCTGTTGGAGCATTTTCATGCTGCATTATATTTTGATTAAATGTGTACCCATTACATTACTTTATATAAAACTACAAATCTGTCTCATTCCCAAATCATCTTAATGCTTGTTATTTAACTAAGTATTCTATAGATATTTTTTCCAGCATTTTATTACGACAATTTTCATATTTATAGAAAAGTTGAAAGAATTGCATAGTGAACATCCTTATTCATAGTAGATATTTAATGAGTGAGTGAGTGAAAGAATGTGTGAAATTACTTTTTTTTTTTTTTTAAAGTTCATTTATTTTGGTCTATCTAATTTGGCTCTGCTGGGTCTTAGTTGTGGCGTGCTGAGATCTTTAGTTGCAGCATGTGGGATCTAGTTCCCTGAACCTGGCCTCCTTCATTGGGAGTGCAGAGTCTTAGCCATTGGACTACAAGGGCAGTCCCTACTTTACTTTTTTTAGTTAATTTTCTTTCCCTTAACGATTAAGACATGTAGGTAACCTACCATTTTATACTTTATTTTATTCTCTGTTGTTTAGTCGCTAAGTTGTATCTGACTTTTTGTGATCCCATGGACTGTAGCTTGCTAGGCTTCTCTGTGGGATTTCCCAGGCAGGAATAGTGGAGTAGGTTGCCATTTCTTCTCCAAGGCATCTTCCCGACCCAGGCATAGAACCACATCTCCTGCATTGGCAGGTGGGTTCTTTACCGCTGAGCCACCAGGGATTCCTGTTTTATTCTCTGCATGTGCTGATTTTAGACCTTAATCATTTAAACAGTGAGTTGTTGCAGTCTGGTTGAGATAGTGAAAATAATTGAATTTAGTCTTGATCTCTAGTGAAAGCTGCAGAACTCAGTTCTCAGCCCCCGTCTTATTTAATAATCAGCCTCTTAGAAGAGGGTCTAATGTTTTTTGAGTCATGGACCCCAGTGAGAATCTGATAAAAGCTATAGACTGTCTCTTTAGAGAAATGCACACACTTGTGTACTCATGATAGCTGCAAAATTAACCATATTTTGCTGTAATAGAGTCATGACTTTAATAATTTTTGTGATATTTAGAGTTTTATGCCTAAACTGAAAGATTTAGGTCAGTATATACAATGGCACCATTAAAGTGAACCACACATACGTAATTTAAATATTTTTAGTAGTCATATGCACACACCCAAAGATGTTTTACGGTCTTTATTTTTTAATTTTTAAAAATCTGGTATGTAATTTACATTACAGCACATCTCAGTTTGGATTAAGCACATTCTAGTGCTCAATTGCCACATGTGGCAAATGTCTACTCTTTCGGAACTTGGGGGTCCAGATGATTGTTATGTCTGTCCCTATAATTTTGTTGGGTAGCTTTTCATGTCTTCTTCCTACTGCTGAGGCTTGTCTTCATTAATCTCCCTTTTAATAACTGCTTCTGTTTCTAAAATATAACTTACTAGAATGATACGTAAAATCAAAATAGTTTCTGAAGGAATACTTTTGCTAGTGTTTTTGTGAGTAGAGAACATGGACTTTGTGATGCATGCTTTGGCTGTGTCCAGTCTTCTTTGCCTACTCTGGAATTTCTAGACATGCTTTACATAACTTGAAGCTGCCAAAAAAGTTGTCTGTAGTTCAGAGAGATTTAACTTTACTAACCACGTTTATCTGGAGGTGAATGTTTATTGTACTTCCACTTTATTTCTACTCCCAATCTGTTAATTTCGTACACTATTTAGAAGTTATATATGTGAAATGCCAGAATTTGAGAACTTTTCCCCCTAGTTCTTAAGATTTTATGGAGAAGTAAAATGTACATTTTGGTAGTAAGTGTCAAGTGAATATCCAAAGTCAGATTGTATTTCTGCTTTCTGGGGTTCTTAAGGAAATCTCTGCATGCATCTTTTGCATAGTTTTATAATATGCACATTATGATTTAGATTATTTGCCATAATCTAACCTTTGATACCCAGGAGGCATTGAGCACTGAATTATTTCTAACCTACTAGAGTGTCTAAGTTTTGGGGTCTCTAATGTTTAGAGTTCTCCACTCAGTTTGTATGACTGGTTTTTGTATTCTTTATTTAAAGCTTATTATTTTTTAATAATAGGGAAGTCCATGGCACACCATCCAGTATAAGCCCCAGCCATTTAGAGTCAAAGCACGTATATTGTGTGGATGTTAATGAAGAGAAGCCTGAGAGTGGGAACCGGTTGATGTGCAGTCAAGAAGATCGGAATATACTTTGTTGTGATTTTGAGAGCTCCCAATCATCTGCCGTTGATGATACAGTTGTTAGGTTTTTAAATGATCGACCAACAATTGATGCGTTGCAAAATTCTGAATGTTTGATTAAGGTGGCAGCTGCCATGAGAAGTGATGAAGAAAAACCTAATAGAACAAAAGGAAATGAGAACACTTTGAAGTCTTCTGTGTGTACCATGGGCCATAATATTGATTCAAAAGTGTTACGGTTAACTGACTCTTCTCCGTCTTCTACTAGTACTTGTACTTCCCAAAGATTAGATATCCTAAAGCGACGACAACATGATGTCAAACTGGAAAAACTCAAGGAGCGGATTAGAAAACAATGGGAACACTCAGAAGAAACAAATGGCCAGGGCCAGAACCTGGGTCATATTGACCATCCGGTAATGGTTGTTAATGTTGATAGCTCAGTGACAGCGAAAGTCAGGAAAGTGGCAACAGCTCCACCTGCTCCAACATATAAAGGTTTGTAATCAGTGTTTACATCTTCTCTTTTCCTGCCTCCTTGTCTCCTTGTTTCCCTAGGGTGTATTGGAGTAGAGAGGATCATTTAGAATAGGGGGTGATTCTCAAATCAAGTGCATAAAAAAATTAATTCAAAGTGCATGCTAAAAATGCAGACTTAGATCCTTCAAGAGGTTCTTTTAGTTTGAGACTTCCCATATGAACCTTTAATAAGTTGTACAAAAGAGAAAATAAAAATTAGTATAAATTTTAAAATAAAATATATATAAATAAAATATAAAAATAAAAATATAAAAATAAGTATAAAATTTCAGAGAACTGAAAGAATATTACTCTTACTCTGTCATTGTATTTCTGTTGTTATTAGAAATTCTTTTAAAAGCAATGTTTGAAAAATACTTCAATCACTGCTAGTAAATATTTGGTTACAGAATATCTTGGCACTGACATTTTGATCCTCTTTTATTAACCTTAGAATTTTGACAGGGGTTTTCTCCATGTTTAAGAAAACAATAAATCAGATTTCCATTGAGAAGATGCTTTTCAGAGAGAATTTCTGCTTTCAGCCTAACTCAAGTTTTTATATATGGTGGTTTTGCATTTTTATGTTCCTGAAATTATTTTCACAGGGTCAGGGTCATCCATGTAAAATTTTGATTCATTGATGAGGTTAGACTTTGGTCTTAAAGTTCCTACCATTCTGGCCTTTCTTTTGCAGATATTTTTTCAAGTTCAGTATTTATAAATGTATGACAATCAAAATATAATCAAGATTGGTTTATTCTGTTAATTTTAACAGAACAAACTTAACTATCTATAGTTTGAACAGTTTATCAGTTTTTTTGTGATATGTTTTGCTAGTAATATTCATTATGAATTAAAGATAGATAAGTAGCATTTAATTCTAGACAATTTATGATAAAATTGTGGGTAGTTCCCTTAATAAAATTCTTTCTTATCCTTCTAGTTGTTTGTGTGCCGTGTAGAAATTGTCCACATTGTTGACAGAGCAATTAGCAAATGATGGGGTCAGAAGTTCTGGCTGGTTCTAAGATAGTGATTATATAAAACTTTGGCTATATTTATATCAGACCCATTAAATGCAGATTGTACCTTTAAGCTTTGTTCATTCTAGAAGTCAAAGTCTGCGGTTTCAAAAGTTCTTCCACTAAGGCAGAGTTAAGATGGTTGATTTGAATCTGTGTTCTATTTAATAATTTGTAAAAATCTAAAAATTAAGAAAGAAAGCAACCTTAAAGAATCAGAGTGAAAATCTTAAGTATGACTTTGAGTTGTGACTAGATTTTGTATATTCCTTTTATTACTAGTTTTAATACTTTAGTTTCCATATTAAAATATATTATGAATGTAACTTTTATGAGGTTAACTAATGAAATATAGTATTCATTTCAGAAATCATAACAGAATATGGTTTCCAGTGGCATCCTGAGCAGTGGATTTATCTTTTCCACCAGTGAAGAACTGTTTTTCTGCTAACTTTTTGTTAGTGTAAATTAAAAGTATCTTAATATACTGTATTCTAAAGTGACATTTTAATTTCATTTGTTTAAATACTTAGTAAATTCACTTGATTTGCAGTTGAAAAGATGAAAAAGACATACATTGAAAAGCTGTATCATTCTTGTGCTCCAGTCACCTGGTCCCCTTTCTGGAGGTTACTTGTGTTAACAATTTATGTACCATTCCAGAGATAATATTCTCTTACACAAATGAAAGAGAGAGAGAAAAGAGAGAGAGGAGGAGATTTTTCTTTGTCTTTTTATATAGTTGTTAGTATATGAAACCCATTCTAAACACATTACATTTATGTGTGTATATGTTTAAAATTTGAAGTAGTGAACACAGTGGTTCTTCATTGTTTTATACTTAGTGGTTTACATATCTTTTTCTTTCTGGTTTAAATGCCCAAGAAGATTAAGCCTTCATTGATCATCTTATTTTATTTCAAAACTTAGTACAGTGTCTTGGACACAAATGCACAATAAATATTTTATTCTATTCAATAAATTCAATTAGTAAGAAAAATGTACATAAAGAGAATGGAAATAAAAACTGGGGAACAGAAAGAGAAACTGATGTAGATACTGAAAGCTGCTTAAAGTTGACTTATAAATAAAGATGCAAATATAAAGAAAGGCTCCCATAAAGATAAATGTTTCCTGAAGGCAAGAGAAGAGAAAAGTGATAAGGTTGAATGTAGAGAGATGGAACGAGGGTAAGAAATGTTGGGAGGAAGATAGGTTTACATGGAATTGCCACACTTTCTTGTTATAAACTGTAGTTTGCAATAGACTAAACACTTTATAAACTTTTTGTTTATATAGCTATAAGCATAGTTGTATGTGTCCTGTGGTACAAATTTCAGGTGAAATTAAGCTTATGCTGTTGTCTTAAGAGCTGAATAGAGTACTTCTTATTAGACATGTAATTATTTTACCAGTAACATTTTATCTAGCACTTTTAAAGTGCTTTTACCAATTTTTGACTCCATTAAATTGATTTAATTTTTACAAAATATTTAGTGGCAATTCTTTGGTAAGTTGAGCCCATTTGAAAAT
Organism: Bos javanicus; assembly: GCF_032452875.1. Lineage (NCBI taxonomy): Eukaryota > Metazoa > Chordata > Mammalia > Artiodactyla > Bovidae > Bos > Bos javanicus. Next base: position 61,967,599 of record NC_083883.1, read on the forward strand.
ACAGATCTTTTTACTATTCTGGTTATCATCCATATTCATTACTTCATCTTTTTTTGCAAAGTGACATTTTAAGTTTAGTATATTTCTTAAGGAATAAGTGATAAATTTGAAGTAGGAAACTAGAATGATAATTTCTAGGAAATAGCACATGTGTAATGTTTGTTAAGAAATAGAACAAGTATGTTTTAAGCAACTGTTTTCCACACTTTGGTTGTCTGATTTTGCCTGCGTAGACAGAAGCTTGTCCATTTGTTCAGCCATAGGCAAAATCAGAAAAGTGTGATTATTGTTGTTTCTCCTCAGACTTGAAAAGGTAGTTTCTTTCTCGGATATCCATAATTTATGATTGACATTCTTTTATCATTTAATTTGGTGCTTCTCCATTTCTAGTCTTTTTGAACAAATGTATATTGCTTTGTCTAACTGAAGCTTACTTTTCCAAACAGCACTTGTTAACACATTATGTGGTAGCTAATGACGCATTCCTCTTTTAAAAGCTTATAAAGCTGTTCAATGTTTAATTATTAGGGATGCACAAATTAAAACCACAATGAGATACCATTTTATACCTATGAGGGTGACTATAATAAAAAAGACAATAACAAGTGAGGATATGGAGAAATTGCTGGTAAAAATGTAAAATGGTGCAGCTTCTTTAGAAAACATTTTGATAGTTCCTCAACAAGTTCAGCGTAAGAGTTACCATATGACCCAGCAATTCCACTCCTAGATATACTGCTGCTGCTGCTGCTAAGTTGCTTCAGTCGTGTCCGACTCTTTGCGACCCCATAGACAGCAGCCCACCAGGCTCCCCCGTCCCTGGGATTCTCCAGGCAAGAACACTGGAGTGGGTTGCCATTTCCTTCTCCAATGCATGAAAGTGAAAAGTGAAAGTGAAGTCGCTCAGTCGTGTCTGACTCTTCTCGACCCCATGGACTGCAGCCTACCAGGCTCCTCCGTCCATGGGATTTTTAGGCAAAAGTACTGGAGTGGGGTGCCATTGCCTTCTCCGCCTAGATATACTACCCAAGGGAATTGAAAAAGGTATATTTACACACATCCTTGTGCATATATGTTTATAACGACATTATTCATAATAGCCAAGAAGTAGAAAACAGCCCAGATGTTCATCAACTGGTAAATGGATAAGCAAACATTGATATATCTGTACAGTGGAGTATCATTCAACAATAAAAGCTAAGTGAAAAGCCAGACACAAAAGGCCACACATTGTAGGATTCTATTTATATGGAAATGTCCATAATAGGCAAATCTGTAAAGATAGAAAATAGTTGAGTATTTGGCAGGGAATAGAGGGAGTAGTGTGGGGAGCAACTGCTAATGGTTACAGGGTTACTTTTCAGGGTGATGAAATGCTCTAGAATTAGATGGTGGTGATAGTTGTGTAACTATCTGAATATCCTAAAAAGCAGGGAGTTGTACACTTTAAAAGAGTGAATTTTATAGTATATTAATTTATTTCACTTAAAGTTAATAATATAACAAAACTTTGAATGCAGTATTGATAAGGATGTTTTGTATTGTTGGTTATATATTAGGCTTCAATCCTTCAGAGACCAAGATTCGAACACCTGATGGGAAAGTGTGGCAGGAGGCTGAGTTTCAAAACATGAGTAGAGAACTGTATCGTGACTTAGCACTTCACTTTGCAGGTGAGAGTAGAGTGTTCCTAGGTTTTCAGTGTTTTATCATGCATACTACCTAAGCTGCAATGCTGAAACATAAAATTGTCACCAAACTAAAGTTATTTCCCATTTCTAAATGCATGGTATACTTAAGTGGTGATATTATCAGTCACAAGACTCTTAGCTTCTAGGCTTTGCTCCAGGGTTAAATTAGCATATATAGCTGAAAAGAGAAACTAGGCTATTTTTAAACTAAGGGACGTTCTGAGTGGGCTTGTCTGATTTGAAGGAAACATAGGAGTCTAGAAGTTTAGTAGCCCTCTGAGATCTTTGAAATGGTCAGTAATTTGGTGGGCAGCAGATAAGATACTATGAGGGCAAAAAGCAGGAAGAAAAATGAACATTATCAGAAGGGAATAATGTGTGTTAGAGGATTGAAAATAGAGGAACTTATGGAAGACTCGAAGAGGAAAATAGGAAGATCATACATATAATATTACTATATTGAAACCTTGTATGATTTGGGGCAAGATGCTGCCCAACATTTAGTCTCCTAAATGTTTTACAGTTGAGGAAGTGTAAGGTCAAGGAGTAATTTTTCCATGGTTGCATAGAGCAGTTAAGAATTGAAGCCAAGGTTTAAAACCAACTCAGTCTGACTCTGAAGCCTGAAAATTTTCTGGTAAGCCCTAGTAGAGACTCTGCTAATAAATATTATGGCATTCACAGTCCAGTCCAATTTTCCTACTATTATTTTTGAAACAATATCTTCAGAAATTTTTTCTCATATAAAAAGGAAATATAATGTAATAGTTAAGAGCAAGATTTTGGAATTAGTTTACAAGGATTCAAATTCTGGCTCTGCCACTTAATTAGTTTTTCATACTATCTGTGTTACATAAACTCTCTTCCTTGGTTTTCTCATTTGTAAAATGGGAATGGTAATATGCTTCATAGAACAGTATCAGTAGACTAGTGGAATGATGTATGCCAAAGAACTCTTAAAGAGGTCTGCCTATTATAGTCTGCCTTCTCTTTTGTTTCGGTGGGTCAACTCTCCCGCTGCTTCTGTCTTAAACAAAACCCATCTACTTCTGTATTAAATTCCAGTTGCTCTAGTGTATTTAAGGACATTACTACAGCCCTGTTTTCTCTTTTCCATTATCAAGTTTTCCCTCTCTATGAGGTCATGCCCATCAACATAGTGTTTGATAACCTGCTGTTATCTGGGCCATCATAAAAGAACCCCTCTTTTGGCCCTACTCTGCTTTATTTCTCTCCTTTTATTTACAGTGAAGCTTCAGAAAGTTGCTTTATCTTCATAGTCTCCAATTTTTCTCCTCCATTTTACTCTTGAATCCTTTCTGTTAGGTTTTTGCTCCTACTTCTCTGGACTGCTGTTACCAAGGTCATCAGTGACTTCCACATCGCTAAATCCAGTGTGTAATTCTCATTTGTTATCCTGCTTGATCTCTCAGAAACATTCAGTTCAGTTCAGTCGCTCAGTCATGTCCAACTCTGCGACCCCACGGACTGCAGCATGCCAGGCTTTCTCAGAGCTTGCTCAAACTCACGTCCATCAAGTTGGTGATGCCATCCAACCATCTCATCCTCCGTCGTCCCCTTCTCCTGCCTTCAATCTTTCCCAGCATCAGGGTCTTTTCAAATGAGTCAGTTCTTTGGATCAGGTGGCCAAAGTATTGGAGTTTCAGCATCAGCATCAGTCCTTCCAATGAATATTCAGGGATGATTTCTTTTAGGATGGACTGGTTGGATCTCCTTGTAGTCCAAGGGACTGTCAAGAGTCTTCTCCAACACCACAGTTCAGAAACATCAATTTTTCGGCACTCAGCTTTCTTTATGGTCCAACTCTCACATCCATAGATGACTACTGGAAAAACCATAGCTTTGACTAGACAGACCTTTGTAGGTAAAGTAATGTCTCTGCTTTTTAATATGCAGTCTAGGTTGGTCATAGCTTTCCTTCCAAGGAGCCAGTGTCTTTTAATTTCATGGCTGCTGTCACCATCTGCAGTGATTTTAGAGCCCCCAAAATAAAGTCTCTCTCAGAAATGTTGGATATCACTAATCACTTCATCTTTGAAATTCTTCACTTGGAATCTTATCTATGATACCATAAGTGTTTAGTTTTCCTCCCAAGTTTATCTGCTCTTTTTTGTTCTTTTTTTTCCCTAATCAACTATCTGATCTCTGAATATTGGCATGTCCTGGTCCCTGTGCTTGGATCTGTGTTTCTCATTGTTTTTCTTTTTTCATTTTTCTTTTCTCTTCCATCCCTTTCTTTTTCCTTTGCTGCTGCTGCTGCTGCTAAGTCGCTTCAGTCGTGTCCGACTCTGTGCGACCCCATAGACGGCAGCCCACCAGGCTCCCTGGTCCCTGGGATTCTCCAGGCAAGAATACTGGAGTGGGTTGCCATTTCCTTCTCCAATGCATGAAGGTGAAAAGTGAAAGTGAAGTTGCTCAGTCCTGTCCGACTCTGAGCGACCCCATGAACTGCAGCCTACCAGGCTCCTCCTGTCCATGGGATTTTCCAGGCAAGAGTAGTGGAGTGGGGTGCCATCGCCTTCTCCGTCTTTTCCTTTATTGTTTTTTAAATTTTTTGTTTATCCATATACAAACTAGGCAAGCTCATAGAGTTTCAGTACTTGAAATATTCTCTGCTGATGATTCCCACATTTATGTCTCTGACCAGACTTCTCTGAATTCAGATTCATATCCACCTGCTAACTCTGCACCTCCCCCTGGATGTATAATAAATTTCTTAAGCTTAATATATCCAAAAATGGAGCTAGCTAACTAAATGAGGTCATGGTACACCCCTTAAACTTATTCCTCTGGTAGTCTCTCCATCTAACTGGAGAGTAAATCTTGTCCTTCTGATTATTCAGGTCCCAAATCCTTGGTCATCCTTGACCCCTCTGTTTCTCTCAAACCTTATATCTAAATTGTCTGAAATACCTCTAAAATATAATCACCTTCACCTACCACCTAGGTTCAAGCCATCCACTGTCAGTCTCCTGGCTGGATTACTGCAGTAGCCTTCTAACTGGTTACCCTGCTTCTGCTCTTCTTCTAATGAATCTGTTCTCATCATAGCTATCAGAGTAAGCTTATTAAAATAACATTTAGGTCATGTCACTCCTTTGCTCAATTTCTCATCCTATTCTTGAGTAAAACCTGAAGTTCTCACAATGACCTGTAAAGCCCTATGTAATCTGGCCCTCAGTCATGTCTTTTGACCCTAACTCTTATTGCTTTTCTCTTTCTTCACTTCATTCACATTGATTTCCTTGCTATTTCTTAGACACTAAGTATGCTTGTGCCTCAGGGCCTTTGAATCACACTTAACTTCTTTGCTCAGAATGCAGAGCTCTATATATGTTTAAAGTACATTTATCCAGATCTGTGGTTGAGATTAATTTTCAAGTTTATGTGTATAGTCAGTTTATTTCTGCAGATTGGAATTTAAAAATTAGTGAGCATAGTTTATATGTGAAATACTTTGACATATTTCACTAGCCTAATCATCAGATCAGATCAGATCAGATCAGTCGCGTCCGACTCTTTGCGACCCGATGAATCGCAGCACGCCAGGCCTCCCTGTCCATCACCAACTCCCAGAGTTCACCCAAACTCACGTCCATTGAGTCAGTGATGCCATCCAGCCATCTCATCCTCTGTCGTCCCCTTCTCCTCCTGCCCCCAATCCCTCCCAGCATCAGAGTCTTTTCCAGTGAGTCAACTCTTCGCATGAGGTGGCCAAAGTACTGGAGTTTCAGCTTTAGCATCATTCCTTCCAAAGAAATCCCAGGGCTGATCTCCTTCAGAATGGACTGGTTGGATCTCCTTGCAGTCCAAGGGACTCTCAAGAGTCTTCTCCAACACCACAGTTCAAAAGCATCAATTCTTCGGCGCTCAGCCTTCTTCACAGTCCAACTCTCACATCCATAAAAGGGCCTAATTTAGGAATATTGAGTATTTTATACAGTTTTATTCTAGAAGTTCATGATATTTCAGTTAAGTGGGAATTTTTAAATGAAATAGGAATCTGTGAAAATGCTTGCTTCTGAGATTCTGTAAATGCTGTAATCTAGCTTGGAAAGCATTATTGTAGCTTCTTTCAGTTTGTGAAAACCAGGTGAGTGTCTCAAGGGTTTCCTGAAAAAAAAAAAAAAAAAACCCACAAAGAATTGAGACTTAACAGTAGAGTAATTGTGATCTCTAGACCTTTCTGTAAGAGGACTTGACATTGCAGCTTTTGAGTCAAAGAAATAGTGAAGGTTTCTCTCTCCCTTCCTGAACCATGTATTCTATATAGCTTTCTCATACTGGGGGGAGGATGAGTGGGTCAATACCATTTATTATAATATTTGCTATAAATGTTTCTGTTTTTCAGATGATAGCTCTATGAAAGAAAAACCAGCTGAAAAAAGTAGAGAGAAGAAAGTGGTCAAGCCAGTACGAAAAGTCCAAAAGGTAGCACAGTTATCAAGTTCAGAATGTAAAACAGGTTGGTTTTCTCAATATTAGGCCCATCTTAAAATTACATATTAGTGAAATGGCATCTATTCAGAAATAAATGTTCTTATTATTTGACACATACAAAAATTCAGTATATTTTATATATCATTTTATGTGTGTTTTCTTGAGGTTAATTGACATATTTAGAATATGTAGTCTGAAAAGTCTTCATATATGTATATACTCATATGTTCACCATGATACTGAACAGTGCCCCCCCCATTTTTTTCTGTCATTATTTTTAATAGAAATTAACCAGATTAAAGGTAATGATTTTTATATAGTGAACTTTTATACACAGAGGGATGGCTTATGCCTGTAGCTAAGTCTCTTTACTTATTCTAATGAGTGAATAAATATTACACAAGAAAATCCGGCAGTTTGTGGTAGTAATGGACTGGATGCAGAATAAATCAAGATGAGGGGAAAGAGAATTCCCTGGCTTTATAGTGATTACCATTTTAGGCTTAATCTATATTGCCTGAATTGATACGCTGGTTCTGTCATGTCTAACTTTATTCCTTTGGTAATTGAGTTAATTTTGGTGTCCTTTGGTTTCCCTGTTTGTAAATGGGAAACCACTAGTTACTTTTCTCATAGGTTGTTGTGAGAACTAAAATAGTTAATACCAAAAGTACTCAGTATAGTACCTGACACATTGTAAACACTCACTTGTTAGGTGTAATTTCTCTACTACTAATTATTATTTCTAGCTATATTGAAAATGGCTGTTTAGTGTGTCATATTTAAGTCATTGAGTAATTTGGGTCAAGGGAGTGGAGAAAGTTGGAAACTTGTCACTTTCAGTTTGGAGACAATTCACACATTCATTATGCAAATATATGTGCTTTATTTAAGGCACTGGGATATTCTAAGCTTAGGCAATATAGTGGTAAGCAAGATGCACATAGCTCCTTCCCTCCTGGAACTTAGAATCTTGTCAGGAAAAAAGTAGATATGTATTATAATAAAGTGTAATGAATATTGAATAAAGTGAAAGTTAAAGTGTTAGTCACTCTGTCGTGTCTGACTCTTTGCCAGCCCATGGACTGTAGCCCACCAGGCTCCTCTGTCCATGGGATTCTTCAGGCAAGAATTACTGGAGTGGGTTGCCATTCCCTTCTCCAGGGGGTTCTTCCTGACCCAGGGATTGAACCCAAGTCTCCCACATTAGAGGCAGATTCTTCACTGTCTGAGACCACAGGGAAGCCCCCAAATAATTGAATAGGGAACATACAAAGTCCTATAAAAACATGAAAATAGAGTGATGGGGCACTGGTTTCTGACGAAGTGCTTGTTTTTCTGATCATAGACTAATCAGTTCAGTTCAGTTGCTCAGTCATGTCCGACTCTTTGCGACCCCATGGACTGAAGCATGCCAGGCCTCCCTGTCCATCACCAACTCCTGGAGTTAACTCAAACTCATGTTCATTGATTGGGTGATGCCATCCAACCATCTCATCCTCTGTTGACCCCTTCTCCTCTCACCGTCAATCTTTCCCAGCATCAGGATCTTTTCAAATGAGTCACCTCTTCACATCAGGTGGCCAAAGGATTGGAGTTTCAGCTTCAACATCAATCCTTCCAATGAATATTCAGGGCTGGTTTCCTTTAGGATGGACTGGTTGGATCTCCTTGCAGTCCAAAGGACTCTAAAGAGTCTTCTCCAACACCACAGTTCAGAAACATCAATTTTTCGGCGCTCAGCTTTCTTTATGGTCCAACTCTCACATCCATACATGACTACTGGAAAAACCATAGCCTTGACTAGATGGACCTTTTTTGGTAAAGTAATGTCTCTGCTTTTTAATGTGCTGTCTAGGTTGGTCATAACCTTCCTTCCAAGGAGTAAGCGTCTTTTATTTCATGGCTGCAGTCACCATCTGCAGTGATTTTGGAGCCCCAAAAAATAAAGTCTGCCACTAGTTCCATTTTTCCCCATCTATTTGCCAGGAAGTAATGGGACTGGATGCCATGATCTTGTTTTTCTGATCATAGACTAATCAAAAGAGTGCCAAATAACTTACTTTGTGACATCCATTGTTAATTGTAGATGCCATACAAGAAAGACCCTGGCTATATACCAATAAAAAAATAAAATTTTATAGGAACAGGAATTACCTGGGTGTAAACTAAACTAATTCTTACATTAAAAAAATGTAAGAGTGTTTTTCATGTGATATTGTTGTGAGGGGCATAGTTTGAAAGGAAACACTGGGACCACTGTAACTTGTAAATACTGATCTTGGATTGTATTTATCCAGTTTTGTGGTGGGCTAATTCTGCCATGTGTATACTGTGGCAGTGACTGCTACAGAGAGTCATTTAATTGAGTTAAAGCTATTTTAAGAGTTTATCTATAGTAAAAGTTCTTTTTCTACCAATGACTGCATGGGACTATTCCAGAAAGCCAGAATTTAGAAATAACCACCCAGCATATTTGGAAGCCAACATTAATAACCACCCAGCATATTCATGATTGCTTGCTCTTGATTCAGAAAATTAAGCTGAAATTGAAGAGAAACCTATTCTCCCATTTTGCTTAAGCACATGAAGTATCTTATAAATAGATTGAACAGTAGACTTAAAACCATTTAAATATTTTAGATAAACTTTTTAAGGTTAATAGCAAGGTGCAAAAGCTTTTATAAAGTAAATAGTACACATTTATAATTCATGTTTTTTAATGATAGACGTTTTCATTAAAACTACTTTCATTTAAACTTTTAAATGGTACTCTAAATATTTTTAAAAATTATAGATGCAAAGTAGTATCACAGAAAGCTTGGAAAATAGAAAAAAACAGATAAAAACCACTGCTCTTACTTAAACAAAGGACTAATAGTTTTGTGTATTTTCTTAATTTTAAAATCAGTAGTAGATTACTGTAGTCATTGTATTATAAGATTTTATCTTTTTCTCTCAGCATCTTAGGACACGAATATTTCTGCTATTTCTTATAGAAATTGTAATGGAAATGGCCACACAGTACTCCTAATAGAAACATAGTTTATCTACTATTCAATATTTAGGTTACTTCTGATATTATAAAAATAATACAGTGAACATTGTCATTTATTTTTTTTCTTTCTGTTGGATACATTTCTATTACTTCGATTATTTGATCAAGGGAAATGACCCCTTTGACATGTAATACTATTTTTTAAAAGGAAACTATATCCATTGATATTTCAACAAGCATAGTAAAAATGATTTTTACTGTAATTTTACCAGCTTTGGCTAGAATGTAAAAGTATTTTTTCTAATTTAATTAGGTTTAAAGTATTACTTCATTATTTTCATTTCTATTACATTTTTATATTGCTTTGTATTTAAATACTTTTGCATATTTATTGCAGATTTTTTAAAATGGTTTCTATTTTATAAATGGTCTTTCATGGTATTTTTTGTTTTTTAAGTCACTGTTTTGAAATAATGGTCTAATTTTATTTTTTTTTACTGTCTCAAGCTAATAAATGAAAATTTTTTCTCTTGGTAAACAGCTGTATTTATTGGAATATACTTTTATTTTTATGAACTTCTATAATGGCAGTTTAAAGCACTGATGATATTTGCTTTTTGAGTGTCATTGTTTTATGCATTAAAAAGTAATGTGTTATATGTCTGTAAAATCCAATGTTAAATTCTCTGTAATAACCATCCCCTTCAAAGATAGTAGTCACTGTTAACTCTTTGTTACATGTTTCCTTAAGGTTTTTTTCTATGCTTTGCTTAAGTCATTTGCTCATTCAGCAGACATACATTTTACTGTGTCAGGTACTGTGCTAATTTTGGTAAAACCAAACACTTATAGTTAAGACATATTTTTATTCTGTGCCAAAATTGTTGAATTTGGTGCCCTGCTTAAAGTTTCATAATTCATTAATATTTGATACTTAACTTTCAAAGCATTTTACACTTAGTATTTGAGGTGTGTGGGTAAATAAAAATTTAAACAGACTCCATTAATTGATTTGGGGGGGGACTTGAGTTTAAAAATAAAATTAGATTGTAAATATTTTGACTTTGGCATAAGATAAGCAAAAGATTAATTACAAGTACTTGTATGGTTAAGTAAGAAGTACTTCTTACAGCTAAAATTTAAGTTTTATATATATATATATATCTTTTCTTTTTTAGGTAGCAGTCATCTGATTAGTACATCGTCTTGGCGAGATGGACAAAAATTAGTAAAGAAAATTCTTGGTCCTGCACCTAGAATAGAGCAAAAAGATCGAAGAGCAGCATCAAGTGACAGAAGTGGAAGAGAAAGAACTACTAAATTTGGTGAGCAGTTACGTTAGTTAAACTACTTAATCATTTAAATTGTTGAGCAAAGTGATTAAAAGTTGATTGTGTAAGTACTTTGAGAGATGAAAATATTCCTTTAAGAATACTCTTTAAATTTTTGCTTTTTAATTGTGAATGTAGCTTAAAAAAGAAGAAATGTTCTGTTGGGCTTGGCTATGGGTAATTTCCATATATAGATGTTATGTTGATCCTTATTAAGAATTTTGTTTGTGTTATAGTAATTATATTTATCTGTCATTATGAATAAATAGCAAGGCATCATATAATCAAATCCTATTAGACTATTAGGGACCTTTAGAGGATTAAGTCCAATCTGTCTTATCTCCATAGATACAAGCAGAAGTAGATACAAGCACAAGGTTGGATTTGTTTGTTTGTTTGACAGATTAGGAAACAGGCCCTGAGAGAGAAGTGAGTTTTCTCAAGGATATACAGTCAGTGGGTGACAAAATTTGATCTAGATCCAGCACTCTTTAGTTTGACACTCAAGTCCATTCTCCTTTTAAAATGTCATGAGTGCCATTTGAAATAACTAGTTACTTTTTCATGAACACTAATTTTAGGAAATGAAATATAAATACCTACAAGCCAGTTTTCCTTTTCAGTTGAAAAAAAATTGCCTCAATTTGAGCTTCTGAAATGGATTCAGTAAGAAATGCTATTTGATAGAAGTTAACACATATTTTGTATTTGCTCTTTTTATCTGACTTATAAATAAACTCATACCATTGTCAGTCTAAGACTAAGCCACATCAGCAAACATTTAGTTGATAAAATGATTGTTTTTCTATATATTGAATTTTTTCCTGTTATTCATTGGAGAGTTGTGGCAGCCTGACATCAGTTTTTTAACAACTGATTGAGGGTTTGGGGAGAGAGATAAATAGTAACATTAAATATGCATATGGGAGAGAACTGTATCTCTCTATTAATAGTTGATATTGATAATTATTAATAGATATTCACATAAATAGCAAGATTGTCCTTATTTCAGAAATATTAAAAGATACACTAAAAAAATGCTGTGGAAGTACAGTTTCTATGGAGTATCAGAATTGTTCTCTGTTTTTCTTTTCTTATGTTCTTTATAAGACACTTTAAGATATTTGAGTTAAAGTGAAATTTCCTAATTTTCTCCTTAATGCAGTAAATCTTAGAAATGAATATAGAATTTTCATACTTTGCAGGGGGCCATATTGGAAGAGCAGAGTCGGATCCTAGATTGGATGTTTCACATAGACATCGTCCACGAAACTCAGAACGTTCAAGAAGTAGAGCTCGGTCAGAAAATAATGTAAAGAAATTAGTTCCATCTCTTCCAGATAATAAACAGGAGGAAAATGCTGCCTTAAATAAGGACTTTTTACCTGTTGAAATTCGTGGAATTCTTGATGACCTCCAGTTGGATTCAGCAGCTCAGACTGCAAGACAAGAGACAGGAGAGTTACAGAATCAGAAGTCATCAGCATCCATACAAGCTCCTAGAAGTCATAGCCCAATAAAAAGAAAACCTGACAAAATAACAGCTAATGAAGATCCCCCTGTTATTTCTAAAAAGCGTCACTATGATACAGATGAGGTACGACAGTACATTGTTAGACAGCAGGAAGAAAGGAAGAGGAAACAGAATGAGGAGAAGAAGGCCCAAAAGGAGGCCACTGAGCAGAAGAACAAACGATTACAGGAGCTCTACCGGAAACAGAAAGAAGCCTTTACTAAAGTGAAAAATGTGCCTCCTTCTGAGCCATCAGCAACTAGGCGACTGCAAGAAACTTACTCCAAATTGCTTCTAGAAAAGTCATTGCTTGAAGAGCCAACTCATCAACATATTATGCAGGAAACACAGGTAATGGTACTGACAAAATTAGAAAGGGAGGTAATTCATGGTTAGGAAAAACTTGCTTGCTGTAATATTTAAAAATTACTCACCATTCCTAATATTCAGACATATGTTCAGACAGTATTGATAATAATGATGGCCTTTCATGAAGTTTATTCTATATGCAGAGTAATTTTATAAATACAATTGAAAACAAGTGCTCAGTTAGTTTCCTAGAGTGATTGTTGATCTGTCTCATTTCTGGTTAGTTATATTCTTGCCTAGTTTTTGTTGTATTACTGAGCAAAGTTAGACTGTGTTAATAATGAAAAACCTAGTTTTGTTATCTGTGCTGAAATGAGAGAATATTCTATTATAGTATGCTAATTTTATGAGTATTGATTTTGTTTTTAAGGATAATAAAAATAGCATCTGAGTCTATGCTGTGTGCCACTTACCATTTTAAAAGCTTTACAGGCTTAAGTTTCAGTAAACACAACTCTGAGAAGGGGAAGTACTGCTAGCATTTCCACTGATTAGGTGAAAAAGAGAATTAGAAAGAGTGTTATTTCCTCCAAAGTACACAGTGAATTAATTGTAGGTGCCCTTGTTGGATTTCAGGTGTAATTTTTGCTGTTAACCGTAATGGTTGGTTTTAAGACAAACTAATTTAAATTGGTTTTATTTGAGAGGAAAACAGCTCCGGCATTTCATGATCTTTGTAAAGCTGAAGTGACTTAATATTTGTCTTATGTATAAATGTGTCTTTATTATGGGAGTCAGATAAAAATACCCTTTTTTTTACAGACCAGACCAGGGTATCAGCCATCTGGAGAATCTGACAAAGAGAACAAAGTGCAAGAACGTCCCCTAAGCGCATCTTCCAGTAGTGACATGTCTCTGTCAGAACCTCCACAGCCTCTTGCCAGGTATAAAGGGGAGAATGACAGATGCTTAAGGTTCTTTCTTTCTGTGATTTTTACTATAGTGGTCTATGCCCAGTGAATTTTGTTCATTGACCTTCTGTGAGAACAAGAGGTTTATCTAGAAATTGGTTAATATCTTCTAATGGACACTTAAGCATGGTTATACATCTGTACTTGGTGCATGCCCTATTTTGCTGTTTAGTTTCTTCCCTGTTCTTTAATATTTGGTGTAAATAGCAGTTCCTCTTGGGGATCACCTTCAGTTGGAAGTACTCTTGCTTTCTCTGACCTCAACCCATGAAAAAAGTTTGTTGGATAAGTAAATCACAGTGGAATTAATATTTTTAAGTATTTGTGTTAAATATTTTTGAAAAGGTGTTTCTTTATTTATTATTACTCAAAATTTCTTCATATAACTCCTGCATCAACATATCTTACCTCTCAAAAGCTGTATTTGGATACACATATGAACAAATGAACAAGGACTAAGAGGGGATTTGATTTGAATTCAGATTGGTGACTGAGGGCTATTTTACCTTAAATTAAGAAAAAGGTTTTTTTTTCCCCCTTGGGCTGTATTGTTTGCAGTAAACAAACAAACCTATTTGTCCATGAAAGTTAAGGTGATCTTCAGACTGCATGATTATAAATTATGCTTTGAAATAATCATTTTTGGAAGAGAAAGATTTTAAAATTCTCTTTTGGGAATGCACAAATAAAAATCAAGTCACTGGTTTGGGGTTAATGTACATATGACCCTCTCACCCCTTGCTGACCCCCATGACCACCCTCCACAAAGAGAGTAATAAGTTTGATAAAAATAGCTAACATTTATTGTTTGTTACATTTCGGACACTGATCTAAGTACTTTGCATTTAACCCTTGTAAATTCTTTGAGTTCTCTCAGTTGTTGTTGTTCAGTTGCTACGTTGTGTCCAACTCTTTGTGACCCTGTGGACTATAGCATGCCAGGCTTCCCTGTCTTTCACTATCTCCTAGAGTTTGCTCAGACTCAGGTGCATTGTGTCTCTTGGTTTCTTTGTGCTTAAAAGCACAGCATTTCTTTTCCTTTCCCTTCTTGTTCCACCATTCTGCATTGAAAGTGAAAGTTGCTCAGTTATATCTGACTCTTGTGACCCCATGGACTATACAGTCCATGGAATTCTCCAGGCCAGAATACTGGAGTGGGTAACTATTCCCTTCTCCAGGGGATCTTCCCAACCCAGGGATGGAACCCACATCTCCAACATGGCAGGCAGATTCTTTACCAGCTGAGCCACCAGAAAAGCATACCCTATTGAACTTTTATTATAAGTGAAGTTGCTCAGTCATGTCCAACTCTGTGACCCTGTGGGCTGTAGCCTGCCAGGCTTCTCCATCCATGGGATTTTCCAGGCAAGAATACTGGAGTGGATTACCATGTCCTTCTCCAGAGGATCTTCCTGACCCAGGGATTGAACCCTGGTCTCCGCATTGCAGGCAGACTCTACTGTCTGAGCCACCAGGGAATTTCATTGAACTTTATATATTTTCGTATTAGTACTTAATGGCATCGTGTTTAGCTGTTTATTAGTCTGTCACCCCTGTTAATTCTTTTGAAACTGAAGGATTAGGTCTTAATTGATCAAGTTTATTTCCTTTTTTGTGTATGGCTGTTCTTCTACCGTTAAAATTAGCATTCTAAACACTTGAATATAAAGATCACAGATTTTTACTCAGCAGTACCTTTTTATTTGTAACTTGCTTTGTATTTCCATTACTACCATTACTAGTTTAGTTTGGGCACTAATAACTTCACACCTTGCATACGTAATAGTCTATATTCTGTGGCATAGAATCCATTCACTAGTCTTCCTTTACTCCGCTTTCATAGCAGTCCTTTAATATGAAAGACTGCTACAACATAACCTTCAACCAAACTGTGCATGACATGCTTTTCATTTCCTTTCCCTGGTTACTCTCTTCCAGATGGGTTTTTTTTTTTAACTTAATTGGTAGGACTTCATATTTATTCATATTTGATTGGTCTGAGGTTGCAGCCTGTCTAAATACCTTTGAGTCATAATTTGATTATATGTTGGGTTAACCATGCCTCCTAGCTTTCTATCATCTACAGATTTGATAAGCACACCTTCATGTCATCATCCAAAAATAATGGACAAGGCCAAGGACGAAACCTCATTTTTTTTTCTCCTCTAAAGATCTTCTTAATAGTTAACACCAGCCTTTAATCTTTGTGTATGGTATTCCTTAATATACAGGGAGGTATCCATAGTCTGGAAACATAAGTGAATTATATAATGTCATCTAGGACATCTTTGTTTTGTTTCTAGCCTCTGTGGATGGACTATCGGTTATTTCTGAGAACTAGTTTGTATTCATCTCATTTCTTTAGAATGCACAATGTTAAAACCTAACTGTTTGATGCTTACTAAATATACGTTGATTAGAGTAATATAATGCCTATAATCTTAAGCATTTCTCTTTTATGAAACATTATTTTTAAAGGGAAAGGTAGAGCCAATGTTGTGAAAAATTTTGTCCATAGAGTTTTAAGGGTTATAAGGCCTTCTCTTTAAGTTTTAAAAATGACTTAGTTTAAAAAAAAATGTCATAGTGAAGAAAGCTGTTTACAAAACAATATGTATGATAAAATCTCATTTTTGTGGAAGTAACACCACCAAACACAACATACATGTAGAAAAGGGTTTGGAAAGATATAATTCTAAGTGAACTAGTGATAGCCTTTCTCTCATTGGTTAGCTATGAGTGATCTTTATCCTTTTCATCCTTTGTTGTTGTTGTCCTCGTCTTTTTTTTTTTTTTTGCAGTGGCTATGCATTATTCTTATAATCAGCAAATGCAAAACTTTAAAAAAGAAAAGGATGGCTTAGTTATGAGGTCCTGTGGTAACATATTGTAACTTTCATTTCCAGAAAGGACCTGATGGATCCTTCATGGATGCAGCCTGACAGACTAAGTCCACGACTCCACCATCCTCAACCACAGCCTCTTGTTGGGACAGCTGGAAGTTTACTTTCCCATCTCTTGAATCTAGAGCATGTAGGAATTTTGCATAAGGATTTAGAATCCATTTTACCAACAAGGAAGAATCATAATATGGCTTCGGGGCCGTTAACTTTTACACCTCAACCATATCTGACCTCACCAACTGCTCATCCAGATGCCTTGTTAAAATCTAGTGCTAGCCAATATAAAAGTAAACTGGATCGTATTGAAGCCTTGAAAGCAACAGCTGCTTCTTTATCCAGCAGGATTGAAAGTGAAGCCAGAAAATTAGCTGGGGCTAGCGTTAACTATGGGTCAGTATGGAACACTGAGTGTGATGTGCAGCGAACACCACAAGAAGATGGACATTGGACCAAGGCTATAAGTCCACCTGTGAAAGAGGATGCAGAAGATGTTTTCTCTGCTCGAATTCAAAAGATGCTGGGAACCTGTGTATCTCATGCAACTTTTGATGATGATCTTCCTGGTGTAGGCAACCTCAGTGAATTTAAAAAGCTTCCTGAGATGATAAGACCTCATAGTGCCATATCAAACCTCAGAATGAGATCTCCTGGACCCAAACCAGAAGGGCTGCTAGCGCAGTTGTGTAAGAGGCAGACCGACTCTTCTGGCTCTGATATGCAAGTTTGTTCTCAAGACAAAGCCAAGATGTCTCTTGGTTCTAGCATAGATTCCGTCAGTGAAGGGCCTCTTCTTAGTGAGGGCAGTCTCTCTGAAGAAGAAGGACATCGAGATGAACAATCCCCTTTGAAGTTAACAGAGATCTTGAAAGAAAAGGAATTTTGTGCTGGAGAAAGAAATGCTTATGAACCCATCAAAGAGTTTCAGAAGGAAGCTGAAAAATTCTTACCACTCTTTGGGCCTATAGGTGGTACACAAACCAAAGGACCATGGGAAGAATTGGCAAAGGGAAGTCCACATAGTGTCATTAATATTTTTACAAAATCATATAAGTTATATGGAAAAGGTGAGAAAAATAGTAACCCTTGTAATATTTGTATGTTATCTTGCTGCTGTTAATGCTGCTAAGTCACTTCAGTCGTGTCCGACTCTGTGTGACCCCATAGACGGCAGCCCACAAGGCTCCCCCGTCCCTGGGATTCTCCAGGCAAGAACACTGGAGTGGGTTGCCATTTCCTCCAATGCATGAAAGTGAAAAGTGAAAGTGAAGTTGTATCCAACTCGTAGCGACCCCATGGACTGCAGCCTACCAGGCTTCTCCGTCCATGGGATTTTCCAGGCAAGAGTACTGGAGTGGGTTGCCATTTCCTTCTCCAGTATGTTATCTTAGGATAAATTATTTTGCAATCCTGTACAAGATAATACTTAACTACAGATTTTCATCATTCATTATAAGGGTAGTAGAGATATATCATTATCTAAATTAATCTCAATTATCTGCAAGCTTCAACTAGAGTATTGTAATTTAATCTTTAAAATTTTATTTTTTAGCTGTTGTGATTAAAACAGTAGTTGATTGATGGTTATGGAAATTTTGGTCTGATTCAGAGAAATTCTTAGATGATGTTCAAGATTGGTATATTATCAAGTGTATACTCGGGTTACTCTGGCCAGAGTTATATATTTAGATAGAAAATATATGTATTTCTTAAAATGGTGATTTGTGTGTGACTCATAACAAATAGATCTTTGGGACTATAATGGTCAAGAATTGAGAGGGGCAGCTGTAGTAACATTTCTAATATGGAAGCAAATTTGTTATTGTTTGTCTAAATGAATGCTAAAAACAGACTTTGAACAGTAATGTAGCTGTATATTTGGGTCCTAAAATAATAACTTTTAAGGTACCCTTGTGATCCCTGAGATCCTGCAATGCAGCATTTCCTTTTGTGTGGCAGACTCAATTCCTTCAAGTTCCTTTCTTTGTCCTTCCTACCATAGGTGGATTCTACCGATCTTATGCTAATATCACCTTAGAATTCCCAGGTTGGAGAGTGAGTGAGGCTGAACCTGAAATAGGCTATGGATACTGTGGGGTTTTTTTTTTTTTCATTTCCATTCTACATAGTGAACGATTTATCTGACAGATGAATTGATTTCATCTTTTCATCTTACGCTTAATTGGGTTTCCCATTACATTTGACTAGAATTCATAGTTAGCTATTTCATTTGATCTTGTGCAGACCTATATGTGCCTGTTTATCTCTTTTGTTTAACACTTATTTCTATAAGTGGTCATTTTCAAGTTCTTTGAATATTAAAGTTCTTTTGATTAAAGCAAAGTGCTTGTAAATCAACCCCCTCAATTTTTTTTCCACAAGAAGGTTGGATTTGTTTTTAAATCCTTCTATTAGATTTTCATTAAGATATTATAGTTATACTGAAATATTTAGAGTTGAGATGTTATCTGGGATTTGTTTCAAAGTAATATTTGAGGAGAATTACAGATGGAGGGAGTATGAAGTTTGTGTTGCTATTTGTTAAAGCTGGATAATGGATGCATTAGTTTCATTATATGACTCTCTACTGTCATATATGTTTGAAAATTTCCCAAATAAAAAGTTAAAAATGTATTATCAGATATAAAGATAACTTGAAAAGAAGAGCTAATAAAAGAAAACTAAAATATTCCTAAATCCATGTTGTTAATCCCCAGGTTGTGGAATGCTTTGCTTGTAGTTTTTTAAATTTTTATTTTAAAACACATTTCAATTACTACTTTTGACAGAATTTGAAGACAGGTTGGAAAGAGGAACATCAGCATCACGGCCTTTGAATGCCATCACAACCCCTTTAAGCAGCATTTCCTATGAAGATGATTTTGTCTCCTCTGCAGGGAGTGGGACTTTGACAGAAAGAAAGTCAGCTCTTGAACCCAAGTAAGACTGTGTTAACAGTATGGAATAAAATCTGAAGAGTGAGACAAATGTACAAATGAGAACTGAGGTCTGGATATAAGTCAGATTTTGCTTGTTTGAAGATCATGTAGAAGCTGCATAGCCTAGTAGTTATTAAGAGCATGGGCTCTGGATCCAGACCACGTGGGTTTAAATACTGACTCTACTAGTTTGTCTTTGGGCATGTTGTTTATCTCCCTGTGCCTCAGTTTTCTTCTCTGTTTAAGTGTTATGAATGTTCAGTGAAATACAAAATACTTGGAATGAGTCTGGCACATAATAAACAAAATATAGATTGTTAAATCAATCTGTGAATCCCCGGTCGAGGTTAGTATTGGGAAAATTATCCCATGGTGTGTTAATGTGAGATGATTAAGAAATGGTTTTCTATAACGGAGTTGAAGATGACTAGCTAAACACTTGGCTCCATGATCCTATTCAGTTCAGTCACTCAGTAATGTCTGACTCTTTGCGACCCCATGGACTACAGCATGCCAGGCTTCCCTGTCCATCATCAACTCCCAGAGTTAACTCAAATTCATGTCCATTGAGTCGGCGATGCCATCCAACCTACCTCATCCTCTGTCATTTCCTTCTCCTCCCACCTTCAATCTTTCCTAGCATCAGGGTCTTTTCAGATGAGTCATTTCTTCACATCATGTGGCCAAAGGATTGGAGTTTCAGCTTCAACTTCAGTCCTTCCAATGAATATTCAGGACTGATTTCCTTTAGGATGGACTGGTTTCATCTCCTTGCAGTCCAAGGGACTCTCAAGAGTCTTCTCCAGCACCACATGATCCTAAGTAATCAGTAAATTTTTTTATAATTGGAATAGCATCAAACACTTTGCAAATCTTTGAATAGTAGCGATATTATAATGTTAATATTTATTGAGCAGTTAATGTACAAGGGACTTCCCTGGTGGCTCAGTCAGTAAAGAATCTGCCTGTAATGCGGGAGACCAGGGTTTGACCCCTGGATGGGGAAGATCCCCTGGAGAAGGAAATGACAACCCACTCCAGTATTCTTGCCTGGAGAATCCCATGGTCAGAGGAGCCTGGTGGGCTACAGTCCATTGGGTCATAAAGAGTTGGACACAACTGAACAACTGACACTTTCACTTTAATGTGTTAAGTTACTAAGAGGACTGATTGGGCTTTCCCTGTATGAACTCATTCTTCTAGTAGCCTGATATGATAAATATTTTTGTTACTATTCATACTTGAGAGAGGAAACTGAAGTCCTAAGGTTGTTACTTGTACAGTGTCATATAGTAAGTGAATCATATTTCGCCAGAGAATTTCCTCCCTAAATTTTGTTACCATATAAAATAATCTGTAGTCACTCACATGCAGTATAATTTTCTTCACACATTACAAATTGTAATGCACATAAAATTATTGGATGATCTTTTAAAAATTAGTTATATCCTCATATATATGAAATCTAGAAAGATAGTAATGATGATCCTACATGCAGGGCAGCAAAGGACACACAGACATAAAGAACAGACTTTTGGACAAAGTGGGAGAAGGGGAGAGTGGGATGATTTGAGAGAATAGCATTGAAACCTATACCTACCGTATGTAAAATAAATAGCCCGTGGGAGTTCAGTGTATGATGCAGAGAACCCAAAGCCGGTGCTCGTGACAGCCTAGAGGGGTGGGATGGGGAGGAAAGTAGAAGGAGGGATTCAAGAGGGAGGGAACACCTGTGTCTCTAATGCCTGTTCATGTTGATATATAGCAAAAACCATCACATTATTATAAAGTAATTATCCTGTAAAAAATTTAATCAAAAAATTAGTTATATATAGCTGGATTAATGAAAATAAGTATTATTAAGATTATAGCAGAAGTGTAGTTTTAAATTTTGAACTTCAAAGAAAAGGTTTATTTTTTAATCAAGATGTGTAAGGATTTAATTGTGGTAACATTTAGTATCACCAATCAATATGATTTATTATATTTTATTTCTGAGTTGGAGTAGAACATATTATTCCCTGTAAGATTGTTAGAAGGAAAATAATAAATTATACATTTGAATAGAAATTGAGCTCACATTTTTCAGTATCCAGCATTATATTTTTTTCTTTTATGTGTCCGAATTACCCATTTTTATTGGTTTCACTTCAGTAAAAAACTGCCTAAGACTTTTCTCAGTAATAAATTGAGCCATAGGGAATAATGCAGGCTTCTGGTACTGACAAAACAAGACAAGTGGAAAGCATCTTTGATTATAGTTATATTCTCTTTGTGACTAAATAGATTTTAAAATATCTATAGTTTTAGCTGTGAGTTGAAACTTTTTATTTCTTTCTTTAATCACTGTTACTTATTCTTTGACAGTATTGGGGGTCACAGTTTAGGCATTCAGGAGGATCATTCTAGCAGAAAGTCTGCCTATGATCTCTCCTCTGTGGATGTTACTTCCCAGCACTCATCAGGGGCCCAGTCTGCTGCATCGTCTCCTTCTTCTTCTTCTTCTAAAGGGAAGAAAGGAAAAAAAGAAAAGATAGAATGTAAGTGGAATCTGTGTGATGATCTTTTTCTCTTTACCAGTGGCTTTGTGACTGATCTAAAGTTAACAATTTGATTTCATAAGTTAGATAACTTCGTTATGATAATAGTATAATTGACTTTCATACTTACTTATCATTACAATAATACCTTTTGATATATAGCATTATAAATCTTTTGCTTACTATGAAAGGAATACATTAACAATGGTAAAATATTAAAAGTTGTAGAACAACAATTATAAACCACTGTTGATTCTTCTCCTCAGAGATAACTACTATTGATGTTTTTGGTGCCTATTTTTCCAATATGTACATAAAACCAGGCACACTCCCACATGCATTTTAATGAAATAATATTTTGCAGCTGCTTTTTAAAAACTTTGTATCCTGTATGTTTCTGAGTGTTGTTAAATATAATGGTCAAATTTCTGTATCTACAAAGGGAAGATGATAATAAATGCTTTCTATGGTAATTTTGAAGCCTACATATATAATATGTACATCTCAGTACTTGCCACAGTAGCTGGCCCTTTGGCATTCTTGACTAATTGAGAATACCTTTCAGTCCCCTCAGTTCTACTGGCTATAATTTGCTCAGTAGGCCTAATGATGAGAAGATAACAGTCATTAGGCAAAGGCCTCTTAGATTCACAGGATGGTCTCTAGGGAATGATTTTGCTTCCACAATTATTTTTTCTAATAGTAAAAAATTGCTTGTTGAGTTAAAAAAAAAAAAAAGACTGGGGAGGACAAATGTATAAATATAGAAAGCTATTTAAAAATGAAAAATCATCTGTATTCCCTCCACCTAGAGATAACCAATGTTAATGTCTTTTTAGATTTTATTTTATTTTACTGTGATAAAATATACATAATGTAAACTTATCATTTTAACCATTTTCAAGTGTTGAATTCAGTACTGTTAATAAGCATGTTCATTGTGTTCCACAACCATCATCATTACCCAACTCCAGAACTTTTTCATCCTGCCATGCTGAAACTTGGAACCCATTAAACAGTAATTTCCCTTCCCTGAGCTGCTGCTAACCACTGTTCTACTTTCTGTTGCTAAATTTGACTACTCTAGGTACTTCACATAAGTGGCATCGTCCGATATTCTTTTTGTGTCTGGCTTATTTCATTTAGCATAGCATCTTCAGATTTCATCCACATTGTTGCATGTATCAGAATGTCCTCCCTTTTTAAGGCTGAATAATATCCCATTATATGGATATACCACATTTTGTGTATTCTTTGATCAGTTTATGGGTATCTTGGTTGTTTCATCATTTTAGCTATTGTGAGTAATATGGACATGAACATTGGTGTACAAATACTGTTTGAGTCCCTACTTCCAGTTCTTTTGTGTATATATCCAACTGTAGACTTGCTGGATAAAAAGTCATTTCTATATTTTAGCTATAACATTTTACATTCTCACCAGTAATGTACAAGGGTTCCAGTTTCTCCACACATATACTAACGCTTGTTTTGTAGTTTTTGTTTTTTTAAGAATAGATATCTCAATGCATGTGAAATGTTAACATTTTTAGTGAGAATACTTCTAGACAGTTAGTAGGCATATGTAAATAGAAAATGTTACATGTATGAGATCACATTTTATGTGATTTTTTTTTTCCTGTCAATGGGTTACAGAAACCTTTCTCTGTTAGTAAATATGGTTAACCCTTTTTAAGGGCTTCCTTGTTTGTTGCTTAGTCACTAAGTCTGAATCTTTCTGCAACACCATGGACTGTAGCCCACCAGGCTCCTCTGTCCATGGGATTTCCCAGGCAGGAATACTGTAGTGGGTTGCCGTTTCTTTCTCTAGGGGATCTTCCAAACACAGAGAGCGAACCCGCATCTCCTGCATTGCAGACCGATTCTTTACCACTGTGCCACCCGGGAAGCCCAGTGGCTACCTAGTGTTCTGTTGTTTGAATGTATTGTAATTTGTTATCCAGTTCCCCATTGCTGGACATTTAGATTCTTTCTTTTCTGTAATAAACACTGCTGCATTTTCTATAATAAACACTGTAAGGCATTGAATAGCCTTACAAATGCATCTTTACACATTGATCTGGTTCTTTTAAGAGAAAATCCTAGAAGGAAGATAATGGACAATGAGTATAACTTGCTTAAAATTTGGATACATTTTGCTGAATAGCTCTTCAGAAAGCTAGTGCCACTTTATACTTCCAATGTGAGACTGCCAGGAGAGATTTTTTTCTTTTAATTTTAATTTTTTTATTGAACGATAATTGCTTTACAGAATTTTGATGTTTTCTGTCAGATCTCAACATGAATCAGCCATAGGTATGCATATATCCCCTCCCTTTTGAATCTCCTTCTCATCTCCCTCCCCATCCCACACCTCTAGGTTGATATAGAGTCCTTGTTTGAGTTTCCTGAGCCATACAGCAAATTCCTGTTGTCTGTCTGACAGTTTTACATATGATAATGTAAATTTACATGTTACTCTTTCCTCCCCTCTCCTCCCCTCACCCCATGTCCATAAGTCTATTTTCTATATCTGTTTCTCCATTGCTGCCCTGTATATAAATTCTTACAGTAACATTTTTTTAGATTCTGTATATGTGTATTAGAATAGATATTTATCTTTCTCTTTCTGACTCACTTCACTCTGTATAATAGGTTCTAGGTTCATCCACCTCATCAGAACTGACTCAAATGTGTTCCTTTTTTATGGCTGAGTAATATTCCATTGTGTGTATGTACCACAACTTCTTTATCCATTCATCTGTCGATGGACATCTAGGTTGCTTCCATGTTCTAGTTATTGTAAATAGTGCTGCAAGAAACTGGGATACATGTGTCTTTTTCAGTTTTTATTTCCTCAGGGTATATGCCTACGAGTGGGATTGCTGGGTCATATGGTGGTTTATTCCTAGTTTTTTAAGTAATCTCCATATTGTCTTCCATATTGACTGTATCAATTTATATTCCCACCAACAGTGCAAGAGTGTTTCTTTTCTCCACACCCTCTCCAGCATTTATTGTTTGTAGACTTTTTGATGAGGGCCATTCTGACCAGTGTGAGGTGATATCTCATTGTGGTTTTGATTTGCATTTCTTTAATAATGAGCGATGTTGCGCATCTTTTCATGTGTTTGTTAGCCATCTTTATGTCTTCTTTGAAGAAATGTCTGTTTAGGTCTATTCCCTACTTTTTGATTGGGTGGTTTGTTTTTCTTGCATTGAGTTGAATGAGCTGCTTGTATATTTGGGAAATTAATCCTTTATCAGTTGTTTCATTTGCTATTATTTTCTTCCATTCTGAGGGTTGTCTTATCACCTTGCTTATAGCTTCCTTTGCTGTGCAATAGCTTTTAAGTTTAATCAGGTCCCACTTGTTTACTTTGGTTTTTATTTCCATTACTCTAGGAGGTGGGTCATACAGGATCTTTTTGATTTATGTCACTGAGTGATCTGCCTATGTTTTCCTCTAAGAATTTTATAGTTTCTGGTCTTACATTTAGGTCTTTAATCCATTTTGAGTTTGTTTCTGTGGATGGTGTTAGGAAGTGTTCTAATTTTATTCTTTTACATGTAGCTGTCCCGTTTTCCCAGCACCATTTATTGAAGAGGCTGTCTTTCCCCATTGTATATTCTTACCTCCTTTGTCAAAGATAAGGTACCCATAGGTGCATGGGTTTATTTCTGGACTTTCTGTCTTGTTCCATTGGTCTATATTTCTGTTTTTGTGCCAGTACCATACTGTCTTGATAACTGTAACTTTGTAATATAATCTGAAGTCAGGAAGGTTGATTCCTCCATCTCTATCCTTCTTACTCAAGACTGCTTTGGCTATTTGGGGTTATTTGTGTTTGTATATGAGCTGTGAAATTTTTTGATCTAGTTCTGTGAAAAATGCCATTGGTAATTTGATAGGGATTGTATTGAATCTATAGGTTGTGTTTGGTAGCATAGTCATTTTCACTTTCCTACCCAGGAACATGGAATGTCTCTCCCATCTGGTTATGTCATCTTTGATTTCTTTCATCAGTTTCATACAGTTTTCTGTGTATAGTTCTTTTGTCTCCTTGAAAGTGAAAGTGAAGTCGCTCAGTCATGTCCGACTCTTTGCGACCCCATGGACTGTAGCCTACCAGGCTCCTCCCTCCATGGGATTCTCCAGGCACGAGTGGCCTTAGGTAAGTTTATTCCTAGATATTCTTTTTGTTGCAATGATGAATGGGATTGATTCCTTAATTGCTCTTTGTGTTTTTTAATTGTTAGTATATAGAAATGCAAGTGATTTCTGTATATTGATTTTGTATTCTGCAACTTTTTTTTTTTTTTTCCTGCAACTTTTCTTAACCTCACTGATTAGCTCTAGTAATTTTCTGATACTATCTTTAGAGTTTTCTATGTAGGGTTTACTTCTTCTTTTCCAATCTGGATTCCTTTTATTTCTTTTTATTCTTTGATTGCTGTAGCTAGGATTTTGAGAACTATGTTGAATAATAATGGTGAAAGTGGACACCCTTGTCTTGTTCCTGACCTTAGGGGGAAAGCTTTCAGTTTTTCACTATTGAGAATAATGTTTGCTATAGGCTTATCATATATGATCTTTACTATGTTGAGGTACATTCCTTCTATGCCCATTTTTTGAAGATTTTAGTTATAAATGGGTGCTGAATTTTGTCAAAGGCTTTTTCTGTGGCTATTGAGATTATCATATGGTTTTTGTCTTTCAGTTTAATATGGTGTATCACATTGATTGATTTGCGTATATTGAAGAATCCTTGCATCACCGGAATAGACCCAACTTGATCATGGTGTATGAGCTTTTTGATGTGTTACTGAATTCTGTTTGCTGAAATTTTGTTGAGGATTTTGGCACCTGTGTTCATCAGTGATACTTTGCTGTAGTTTTCTTTTTTTGTGTTGTCTCTGGCAAGGAGAGGTATAACTCTCTTGCGCATTGGAAGTGTTCTTTAAAACAGATTGGAACATTAGACATCATTTTATCAACACTTCTCAAAGCCTGTCTTTTCTTGTGAAATACTGATTCACTGCAATAGGCCGCTTCATAGGTGTTCTGAGAACAAAAGAACTCCCATGATTCCACAAACCTGGGAAATGCTTTTAGAGTGAAACAGGCTTCTTTCTAACAGGACTTATCAATACTTTTAATATGCTGATATGGATTATTTAGGATGAGGATGAGACTATAGTGTGGTATTTTTCAGATTTATTTGACCACAGAATCATTTCTTCAGTTAGCATGTTACATACAAATTCAGCAGAATACATTTCAGGAAATGATTTTGCTCAGTTTTTTTTATTTTGCAGTTGTTATGCTTTATTATGTTAGTTTCTCACCTAAGGTTACTAACTGCTGCTGCTAAGTCGCTTCAGTCATGTCCAACTGTGTGACCCCATAGACAGCAGCCCACCAGGCTCCCCTATCCCTGAGATTCTCCAGGCAAGAACACTGGAGTGGGTTGCCATTTCCTTCTCCAATGCATGAAAGTGAAAAGTGAAAGTGAAGTCGCTTAGTCGTGTCCGACTCTTCACAACCCTATGGACTACAGCCTACCAGGCTCCTCTGTCCACGGGATTTTCCAGGCAAGAGTACTGGAGTGGGGTGCCATGGCCTTCTCTGAAGGTTACTAACTAGTTATTGGCAAAACCTAGATTCTGACTTCTAACTTATAAATCAAGTTTATGTTTTACTATAATATATTGTACAACTTAAGATATCATGATATATTAAATTATGAGCGTAAACAATATGATTCAGTGTAAGTTTTAAAAATTATAAGCTAATCCTTGATTAGGTGAAATACAGGTAATTTTTTATGGTTTTCAGTTTCCCTGATTCCTT
Organism: Bos javanicus; assembly: GCF_032452875.1. NCBI lineage: Eukaryota > Metazoa > Chordata > Mammalia > Artiodactyla > Bovidae > Bos > Bos javanicus. The sequence goes on from NC_083883.1 coordinate 61,995,106, forward strand.
CTCACAGTGCCTTAAGAAAACCCATATATTTTACTTACCACAGCATCAACTTAAACTTAGTATCTTATCCCAAAGTTCTAAGATGTATACATTTTGTTGCATATACTTCGATCTGGTGGTGAAAAAGAGTGCATGCTCACTCACTTCCTCAATGTTGATGAAAATAGTAGATGAAAGTGGTAATCATAAGAAAAAAATTATGTTAATTTAACTTTAAAACATATAAATATACTTTCATTTGGAAATCTTTTAAACTAGGGGCAGATGATTTCTTTGCATATAGGTCCCTTGAATGGAGTTTAGATCTTTCTTGCATAGACCATTGTATTGTCTACGATTTCTAGTTTTTTGAAATGAACAGTTTTTAAATTGTGTATTTTAAAAAATAATATATTAAGTGAATGAATTGTTTTTATTCTATAAGAGTGCATCTTTATTATGGTAAAGTTAGAGATAACCAGTATTAACAGCTTGTTTCTATCCTAGGGGTCATAAATAGATTTTAGATTGTAGAATCCTTTCTAATTGATGGACAGTCCTATTTGTATTTTTCTCCTCATTATGATATACTGACTAGCATATTTAATTCATTGTATACATCCTCACGTAGCTTCCTAGGATAAATTGCTATGAAGAATTCTGCTGTCAAGGGTTTGGCTGGAAAATTATTTTTATGTATTTTTTGAGTTGTCCTTAAGAAAGGATATATGATTCCTTAAAAAACTAGGAATAAAGCTACCATATGACCTAGCAATTCCACTACTGGTCATATACTGTGTGAAAACCATAAATGAAAAAGACACATGTATCCCAGTTCATTGCAGCACTATTTACAATAGCTAGAATATGGAAGTAATCTGGATGTCCATTGACAGATGAATGGATAAAGATGTGGCATACACACACACACACACACATATACATATACACACACACAATGGAATATACTCAGCCGTAAAAAAAAGAATGAATTTGAGCCAGTTCTAGTTAGGTGGTAGATTTACAGAGTGAAGTAAATCAGAAAGAGAAATATCATATTATTGCACATAAATGGTATCTAGAAAAGTGATATTGATGAACCTATTTTTAGGGAAGGAATGGAGATGCAGATACTGAGAACAGACTTGTGGACACAGTGGAGGAAGGACAGTGGAACAAATAGAGAAAGTAGCATCAGCATATATACACTACCATGTGTAAAATAGATAGCTGGTGAGAAGTTGCTATATAACACAGGGATCCCAGCCAGGTGATCTGTGATGATCTAAAGGAGTAGGATGCGGGGAGGGGAGGGAAGCTCAAGAGGGAGTTGATGTATGTATAACTATGGCTGATTTACATTGTTGTATGGCAGAAATTGTCATAATGTTGTAAAGCAGTTTTCTTCCAATTAATAAATTAAAAAACAAAGAATATATGAGTTTGCACTCCCATGAAAATGGTGTGTGAGTATTATTTCATGTGTGTGCTGAATGACAGTCAAGGTTACATTACTTCAAAAATATTTGCTAATCTGATATTGAAAAATGGCATCTCATTGATTTGCATTTCTTTGGTACTTGGGTTTAATATTTTTCACATGGTAAGACTGTTCAAATTTTTCCTTTTCAAACCAAATTTTGATGAAAAATTGTTACTTTATTACCATCACTACAGAATAATGTAGCTTAATTTTAAAATTTATTTTCTGTGTGACAAACATAGCTGACATAAAATTTGCCATTTTAACCATTTTTAAGTGAACCATTCAGTGGCATTTAATTTATTCACACTGTTTACAACTAAGTTTCACTACTATCCACCTCCAGAACTACTTCATCCTCCTGTACTGAAACTCTCTATACCTATTAAACAGTGATTCCCTGTTCCCCCCTTTCCAGCCCCTGGCAGCCCCCATTCTACTTTCTGTCTATGTGGTTAAGTGTGTAGTTCAGTATCATTAGGTACATTCACAGTGTGCCACTGTCACCATTTCATTCATCACAGCTGTTTCATTATTCCAAACTAGAACTCTATGCCCACTAAATAATAGCTTTCATTCTCCCCTCTGCCATTGTGTTTCTATGAATTTGTCTATTCTAGGTACCTCATTTAGATATGTAATGATACTATTGTTCTTTTGTGACCAAATGGCTTGTTTTATTTAGCGTAATGTTGTCAAAGTTCATGCATGTTGTAACATGTGTCAAAATGTCCTTTTTTAAGACTGAATAATATTTCATTATATGTATATACCAGTTCTGCTTATGCAGTCACTGTTGAAGGACATTTGAGTTGCTTCTGCCTTTTGGCTATTGTGAATAATGCTGCTATGAACATGGGAGTGCAGCATAATTTGTTTTTTACTTTTCCATTGTCTTTTGATCTTTAACCATTTAAAAACCAGATTAAAAAAAATTTAGCTGCCATTAAAATGTGTACACGGTTCTTTTGTGCCTTTTTTTTTTTTTTTAAACATAGCGTGCATTTTTCTTTGCTGCTATTGAAGCATATCATCAAGATGAACAATGCCCTAAAGTCTGGGTTTATGTCCTATTTCTGCTGTCAACCATGATTCCTTAAGTTATTTAGCCTCATAGATCTCTAGTTACTGCATCAGCAAATTAAACATACAATACCTACTTCATAAGGTGTTTAAGAGCAATAAGGTAATGTATGTGTTCAAATTACAAAAAGCTGTTTCTTTATTCAAGTTACTATTATCTATGTAATTTAGACAATTCTATTGCTGGTAATGGAGGTTGAAATTTTTTTAATTATAAAGTTATACTTTGAATGTCATGTACAACTTTTGTTTCAACAGTCTCCTTAAGATACCCATATAAGTAAAATTATTTTGAATCAGAGAATAATTGTTCAGAGAATATGAACAGTTTTGTAAATCTGGGTGCGTAGTTCTTACCATAGAGTTTTTCAAAAGGATTATGTAGTTTAGTTGACAGTTGATAACCTTTTTCTCTCACCTCTGAGTTTTACCCTTAAAAATGTGGTGGTGGTTACTTTCTTATAGGGATGGAGTAGTACTTCATTCTTATTTAATATGCTTGTCTTTTTTCTGAACCATTTGATTTAAAAACAGTTTATTTTTTAATAGCAAGTAGATGTTAATGGAAGAAATGTCACTTCCCTTATATGGAAGTAAAGAAAGAACTGCATTAAAGTCCATTTTAAGATATTCTGGTTTGTGTTTTTCATTATTTTATTGAAATCTAGGTGTTATCTCTTAGTAGCTTCTAATACTGGGAATCAGTTTTATAAGAAATTTACTTTACAGGGCTAGATTCACTCACTGGAAATATTCAGAACTCACTTGTTGATGAAGAAAAAGTACACTCTGGTTCAGAACGTGGCTCTCATCAAGGAAAGAAATCTGGGACCAGTAGCAAACTTTCTGTGAAAGATTATGAGCAGACTCTTGATACCGATAGCACTTTGGAAGAAATTTCTGGGCATTCTTTGAGGTAAAGTTATGCATATTTTATACTGGAATTTGTATTTCATTAAAGTTATAATATCATTGATGCTCAGAGAATTCACTTAGTAAATTTATGTATTTTTTATAGTTTTGTTCATAGCTCTAGTCTTTATATTATAGAATATACTCATCTCTCACCTAAACTATTATAGCTACTGCTACAGGAATTCTTTGCCTCTAGCACAATCCACCCTTCTATTCCAAACACAATTTTCACAGTTGTTTTCTTCACTCAGTCATTTGACCAAGCAACTACTCTCCTTAGAATACTCTGGAGCTCACAATTACCCGACAGATCAACACTTAGAGCTTAACTTTATTTGAAGTGTTATCACTAGGCTACCAAAGACTGTCTTACTTCCTTTGTTTATGCAATTTTTCTTCTCAACTGTATTCTTCCACTCTTTAAACATAACCACTTAGTACCCTTTTGGTATCATTGTTTATTTGTACCTCTGAACTTTTCGCTTGTGCTCAACTTATTAGACAATTAGATTTTGAAATCTCTTAAATTGATTGTGTAACTTGCACACTGTAATATATTATGCACTTAGCCTATTGCTTACAAATAACTATTGCTTCATGTACAATTCCTGCTCTGTCTCCATGACTTTTATCTGCTATGCTGGTTCTGTTCTTCTGGAAATTTAAGCTCTGAGAAGGCATGGACTTATTTTTTTACTTTAAAACTATTTGCTTTTTCCAATACAGTGTTACATACAGACAATCATTTTTAGTGCTTTCATGTTGCAGATAGTGCCATATTATTAATACCATCATTCCTGTGTCTAAAGTTGAATTTTAATTTCTTTGTCAATGATTTTGGAATTCAGAAAACTTTACCTTTCCTTAAGAGATACCTGATGATTTAACTGGCAAAATTTACAAAGTTAAACATTTCTAAAACTCCAGAGCCAAATAAGTTGATAAATGCCCCATGCTATAGTCTAGACCCCCTACTTCCTCACCTATGGAATTTGACAGTGGATAAAACAATTTAAGGATTTGATACAAAGGAGTCCAGTTTTTTAAAAAAATTATTTAACTTATATTGTCTTATTTGGCTATAGACACTTTCTGTGTCCACATTCTTTTCCTTTGTTTCTTTTTTATATTTTAGAAAACTTATTAATATCATTGGAAACAGCTAGTCTAGGTAAGTCTCTGCAGAGCAAATATGAATTCATCTTGTAAATCCATATGGTGAGATTTATCTTATGAGTCAGTTCAGTTCAGTTTAGTTGCTCAGTCATATCGGACTCTTTGTGACCCCATGGACTGCAGCACGCCAGGCCTCCCTGTCCATCACCAGCTCCCGGAGATTACTCAAACTCACGTCCATTGAGTCAGTGATGTCATCCAACCATCTCATCCTCTGTCATCCCGTTCTCCTCCTGCCTTCGATCTTTCCCAGCATCAGGGTCTTTTCAAATGAGTCACCTCTTCGCATCAGGTGGCCAAAGTATTGGAGTTTCAGCAATTGGAATATTGAGCTTCAGCATCAGTCCTTCCAGTGAACATTCAGGACTGATTTCCTTTAGGATGGACTTGTTGGATCTCCTTGCAGTCCAAGGGACTCTCAAGAGTCTTCTCCAACACCACAGTTCAGAAGCATCAATTCTTCTGCGCTCAGCTTTCTTTATAGTCCCAACTCTCACATCCATACATGACTACTGGAAAAACCATAGCCTTGAGTAGATGGACCTTTGTTGGCAAAGTAATGTCTCTGCTTTTTAATATGCTGTCTAGGTTGGTCATAACTTTTCTTCCAGGAAGTAACTGTCTTTTAATTTCATGGCTGTATCACCATCTGCAGTGATTTTGGAGCCCCCAAAAATAAAGTCTGCCACTGTTTCCCCATCTATTTGCCATGAAGTGATGGGACTGGATGCCATGATCTTTGTTTTCTGAATGTTGAGCTTTAAGCCAACTTTTTCCCTCTCCTCTTATGAATACTTTGTTTTAATATTGTGTTGGAATTCTTTCAGGGAAATCTATTAGGAAACAGAAGCAGTGATAATTCTTTCTATGTTCTATAAATTGTCAGACTGTTAAAAACAGTATTTCTCTAAACTTCAGAAAATTAAAGGTTACTGGAAGCTAGTAAGTGCCTCTGAAGACTACTTTTATTCAAATTTAAATGCTGGTATAAGAGAAATTTTTACCTTTTAAAACCATGTCATAGTTTTATTAAAGCTAAAAGTAAGCTTGCTTTAGTATGTTGAAATATGCTAACTGCTAACATGCTTTATAGGATATTTGAGTCAGTATATAAATCTTTAGTGCAAAGCAACATGCTTTTTGTTATCAGAAACATTACCTTTAATGAGCTTAATTTATCAAAGAAGGACTTGACCTGTGCCTTGTGTTGAATTAAATGCTTTGAGTTGTTTTAATAAAACTGCTATGAGAGGTTACTTCTTAGAAAGTTCAGGAAAGAACTATAGCATTAAAAAGTGGAAAGAAACAAATGGACATATATTTTTAGAGATGGTTAGTATGAAACTTTGCTGTGACTTTTTGGTTAATAAAAGTAATAACAAAAGTAGTTTTGTCATTTTAAATTTTTTAACATAAAATGATATTCTCTTTCAGAGACATTTTAAGGTATTTTTATGAAATAGGCTTTACCTTGCTTTTTTTATATGTTTGTAATTTTATTGCTATATAAGATTTTAGTATTCTAGAGGATTTTGCCTGCTACTAAAATAAGTGATTCATAGTAAATTACATTGTAGAGGAAGGAGTTTAGTCCCAATTTAATCAAAAGACTCCTTTTCCATATTATTTTGAGCAGGGCTTGTCCCTAGCTTTTTCCCCTCTGTAAATCTAGCAATAAAAGGAGTATTTATAGTCATTTATTCAGTGTAGCAACTCTGTTAAAATGAATAAATCAAAGCTTTTTAAAGCTAATGTTAATAAGTTTTGCATGTTGTTCTTATTGTTTAGATGGTTTTTGAAGTAGATTTCCTGTCTCTAATGTCTTTATGAAACAAACTTGTAGTGTCTCATCAGATAAGGGAAGATCTCAGAAAACTCCAACTTCTCCCATATCTCCAAGTTCTCAGAAACTGTTGCAGTTTGACCTTCCAGGAACTTCATTAGAAAGATCTAAATCCTCAATAGTAGTGACTCCAACAGGGTTTAAGCCTAATGCAACTTTTGCTGATGTGAACCTGGCTGCCAGCAGAACGACAACAGAGATGGCGTCAACACCAGGCAAGTAGATCCATGCAGCTGTAATTTTAAAAATAGGATATGAATTTATTTCTAAAAATTTATTTCAGTTAAACCATAGAGGAATGTTACTTCAAGTGAATGCAATTACTATTTGAAGTATTAAACAAAAATTGTGCCAGAAAATAAATATTGAAAAGCATGAGAGATTCAGTAGTGGTGACTTTTCCCATCTAGCCAGCATCAGTCAAAAGACACTTGAAAAATGTGTCTTGTGTATGTATTATGTACACTGGCATGGTTTATACGTACGTTCACATGCATACACACTCAAAAAAAGTAGCTAGTAGAATACTATGTACTAAAACGTCACTGTCTTTCCTACAAAGGATAGCAGACTTGTTTTTGGACCTTAAGATAAGAAATGAATTTTAGAAATCAGATGTAATTTCACATGAACTTTTATATATGACAATTATATGTCTTCCAGGTTCTAAGCGCTTTTCTCCTGCTGGCCTCCAGCATCGGATGGCAGCAGAACTCAGTTACTTGAGTGCCATTGAGGAGTCCGTGCGTCAACTATCAGATGTAGAAAGAGTTAGAGGAGTTTCACTTGCTCAACAGGAGAGCGTGTCTCTGGCTCAGATCATAAAGGTATTTGTGGAATTTTCTTTAGCTTTCTGTGTTTTTTTTCCTCTTTTCTTTGCTATTTAAAATGATCTTAATGATGAGTTAAAAAGAAAACACGAAACTTTAAAGTGCTAAGTAGAAAAAATAGTCTTGTCACACAGTACCTATAAATAATCTTGAGAAAAACTGTCATATGCTAAAAAGATAATTAAACATGCAGTATTTGGCAACAGAACAGTAATACAGTCATTCTCTTTCAAATACTTCATTTTCCACATTCTTTACCTTTTTTTGTTACAGTGTGAAAATTGGCTTATCAAAATATTTCAATATTTTCTCTTTTTGTGTGACAAGTCAGAAATGACTTAGTTTTGTTTTGTTTTTTTAATACTTTATTTGTACTGAAAAGTTTCTGAGCTCTAAGTGTTTGGTAGTACCAGGATAATAGGACTTTTCCTTAAGGAAGCTAACAAAAATCTTAGTGTTCCTTGGTGGAGATGCTATTGGTATCTTAAAAAAAAAAAACCTGAGGTGACATTTGCATATAATAAAATACACAGATTTTAAGTGTATAATTTGATGAATTTTGAGCATGTAACAACCACCTTAATCAAAATGTATTACACTTTTATCACTCCAGAAGGTTCACCCAGGCCCCTTTTCAGTTAATCTCACCACCCAGAGGCAATTAGTATTCTGATTCATATCACCATAGTTTATTTCTGCCAGTTCTGCTGCTGCTGCTAAGTCGCTTCAGTCGTGTCTGACTCTGCGTGACCCCATAGATGGCAACCCATCAGGTTCCCCCGTCCCTGGGATTCTCCAGGCAAGAACACTGGAGTGGGTTGCCATTTCCTTCTCCAATGCATGAAAGTGAAAAATGAAAGTGAAGTCGCTCAGTCGTGTCCGACTCTTTAGCGACCCCACGGACAGCAGCCCACCGGGCTCCTCCGTCCATGGGATTTTCTAGGCAAGAGTACTGGAGTGGGGTGCCATTGCCTTCTCCTTCTGCCAGTTCTAGAACTTCATAAAATGGAAGTATACTTTGTAATGTGTTGTGTTTAGTTTATTTTATGCAGCATAACATTTTTAAGATTGATCCATTTTGTTGCATGTATGGTGCTTTTGGTTTTTTTGCTGAGTAACATTCCACTGATGGTTATATCACGTATATTTATCCATTTAAATTCATTTGGATGAATTTAAATGGATAAATATTTAAATGGATGAATGGATAAAATTCATTTATCCATTCTCTTTGTTGGTGTACATTTGTATTATTTCCAGCTTTTGGCTATCATAAATATTCCTGCTGTGAAATTTTTTTTTCCAATTCTCTGTGTACGATACAAAATTTACTTTTCTTGCTTAAATACTTAGGAGTGTAATTGCTTGGGTTAAGTATATATTTATGAGAAAATGCCATTCTTTTTTCCAAAATAATTGTAACATCTTATACTCTGATGGCAGTTATATGAGAGTTCTAGTTGTGTTGTTTCTTTGCTGTTATTGTGTATTCTAGTCATTCTAGTGAGGGTGAGGTAGTATCTCATTATGGTTTTTAATCTGCATTTCTTTTATGACTGATGAAATTGATCTTTTGGTATATTTATGATTCTTCTTGTATCTTCTTTTGTGAATATGTGAGCAAATCATTTGCCTCTTTGATAATTGGGATATTTGTCTTTTAATTATTGAGTTGTAGGAGTTCTTTATATGTTCTAGAACAAATCCTTTTCAGATATATCTCTAATACTGCTTTCCATCCTAGACTTGGGGCTTCCCTGATAGTTCAGTTGGTACAGAATCCTCCTACAGTGCAGGAGATCCCAATTCGATTCCTGGGTCACAAAGATCCACTGGAGGAGGGATAGACTACCCACTCCAGTATTCTTGGGCTTGCCTTGTGGCTCAGCTGGCTCAGCTGTGCCTGCAATGTGGGAGATCTGGGTTTGGTCCCTGGGTTGGGAAGATCCCCTGGAGAACGGAAAGGCTACCCACTCCAGTATTCTGGCCTGGAGAATTCCATAGGCTCTGTAGTCCATGGGGTCACAAAGAGTTGGACATGACTGAGTGACTTTCACTTTCACTCACACCCTAGCCTTGCCTTTTCATTTTTTTAAACTCTGTTTTTTGAAGAGCAGAAGATTTTAATTTTGATGAAGTCAATTTTTAATTTTTTTCTTTTATGGGTAGTGCTCTTTGTATTCTAAGAAATCTTTCCTTACCCTAAGATATTAAGATACTCTAACAAAGATATTCTTTTATGTTTTTCCCCAAAACTTTATAGTTTTGCCTTTATATTTAAGTGTGTGAGCTATTTCAAGTTAATTAAGAATTGTGAGAAATGGGTCAAAGTTAATCCTTTCCCTCCCATTCAGATGTTTGGTTGTACTAGCACCATTTTCTTAAATTACCTTGACACCTTTATCAACAATTAAGTAATCATATATGTGTTGGTCTGCTTTTGCATTCTGTTCTTTTCCATTGACCTATTTGTCTAGTACCATACTGTTTTACAATAACTTCAGAGTGAGTCTTTTTTCTTCTTTCTTTTATTTTTTCAATTAAAAATTTTTTATTGGAATATAGCTGATTTACAACGTGCTGTTTCGGGTGTACAGCAAAGTGAATCAGTTATACATATGCATAATAGCCACTCTTTTTTAGGTTCTTTTCCCATTTAGGCCATTACAGTTTATTGAGTAAAGTTCCCTGTGCTATGCAGTGGGTCTTTATTAGTTATTTAATTATCTATTTTATATATAGTAGTGTGTATATGTTAATCCCAATCTCCAAATTTATCCCTCTCTCCCATAGTGGGTCTTGAAATCAGGCTGTAATTACTCCAGTTTTGTTCTTCCCTCAAGATGATTTCAACTTTTCTTTGTTTTTTTCTATCTAACTTCTAGAATCAGTTTGTCAGGTTCTACCACAGTTTTTTAAAAGCCTGGTGTAATTTTGATTTGATTGACATTGAATCTACAGATCAGTTTGGGAAGAATTCACATCTTAACAGTATTGCATCTTGTAGTTCATGAACATAATATCTTTCTCTGTTTGTTTAGGATTTTTAGATATTTCTCTCAACTGTAATTTTCAGTGTAGAGATGTTACACTTTTTAAAAGTTATTCTTAAATTTTATGTCTTTTTGACGATAAATCTTTTCTTTTATTTTTAATTTGATTTTCTAGTTCCATCTTAAAATATCTAGATAGTTTTTTTGAGTGGAACTATTCAGCCTTCCTTCACTCCTCGCAGTAAATAACAACAGTGCTGTCCATTCATTGTGACAGTAAAAGCTCTCCAGACACTTCTAAATGCTCACTGGCGAACAGTGGAGAGGAGCTAATTCCACCTTTGTTAAAAAAGCAATGGATTGAGAAATAGCCCTTTTGCAGCTGCCATCTTTTCCTTGAAATCTGAACCACTGATACTATGTAGTATTTTAGGGATTTATTGTAACTCCAGGTTTCCACATATGGCCAGGGCATTGTATGACTTCATATGTAAACTTACCACCTTTAGAGAATCTATATTATTTAGCACCATTCTAGAAGAGATAATAATATATAAATTTATAGATAACATTATATGGAATAATTGTAAGAAAGTGTTAAAAAGGAGACCTTTGGGGTGACGTTTTAATGAAGCTGCTCCTGCAAAGTCAAAGGAGTCATAAAATTGTGACTTATGAAGCATTATTTTTATTTTTACATGTAGGATGTTTTAATGTCCTCCAAAGAGCTGCCTGTAACTTTTGTTTTAAACAAGCTTTTTGATATCAGTTCTTAGTTCTGTATGCCTTGGAAATTTTTTTCTGTTATATTATTTGACAAACAGGTGGTGGTCACTAAATACTTTCAGATCAGATCAGATCAGTCGCTCAGTCATGTCCGACTCTTTGCGACCCCATGAATTGCAGCACGCCAGGCCTCCCTGTCCATCACCAACTCCCGGAGTTCACTCAGACTCACGTCCATCAAGTCAGTGATGCCATCCAGCCATCTCATCCTCTGTCGTCCCCTTCTCCTCTTGCCCCCAGTCCCTCCCAGCATCAGAGTCTTTTCCATTGAGTCAACTCTTCGCATGAGGTGGCCAAAGTACTGGAGTTTCAGCTTGAGCATCATTCCTTCCAAAGAAGTCCCAGGGCTGATCTCCTTCAGAATGGACTGGTTGGATCTCCTTGCAGTCCAAGGGACTCTCAAGAGTCTTCTCCAACACCGCAGTTTAAAAGCATCAGTTCTTCAGTGCTCAGCCTTCTTCACAGTCCAACTCTCACATCCATACATAACCACAGGAAAAACCACAGCCTTGACTAGACGAACCTTTGTTGGCAAAGTAATGTCTCTGCTTTTGAATGTGCTATCTAGGTTGGTCATAACTTTCCTTCCAAAGAGTAAGCGTCTTTTAATTTCATGGCTGCAGTCACCATCTGCAGTGATTTTGGAGCCCAGAAAAATAAAGTCTGACACTGTTTCCACTGTTTCCCCATCTATTTCCCATGAAGTGATGGGACCAGATGCCATGATCTTCGTTTTCTGAATGTTGAGCTTTAAGCCAACTTTTTCACTCTCCACTTTCACTTTCATCAAGAGGCTTTTTAGTTCCTCTTCACTTTCTGCCATAAGGGTGGTGTCATCTGCATATCTGAGGTGATTGATATTTCTCCTGGCAATCTTGACTCCAGCTTGTGTTTCTTCCAGTCCAGCGTTTCTCATGAAGTACTCTGCATATAAGTTAAATAAACAGGGTGACAATATACAGCCCTGATGTACTCCTTTTCCTATTTGGAACTAGTCTGTTGTTCCATGTCCAGTTCTAACTGTTGCTTCCTGACCTGCATACAAATTTCTCAAGAGGCAGATCAGGTGGTCTGGTATTCCCATCTCTTTCAGAATTTTCCACAGTTTACTGTGATCCACACAGTCAAAGGCTTTGGCATAGTCAATAAAGTAGAAATAGATGTTTTTCTGGAACTCTCTTGCTTTTTCCATGATCAGCAGATGTTGGCAATTTGGTCTCTGGTTCCTCTGCCTTTTCTAAAACCAGCTTGAACATCAGGAAGTTCACGGTTCACGTATTGCTGAAGCCTGGCTTGGAGAATTTTGAGCATTACTTTACTAGCGTGTGAGATGAGTGCAACTAAATACTTTAGATAAATAATAAAGGGTTGATGTGTATGCTATTTACTCTCTTTCCTTTAGGCTCTCATGGGTTGCTTCAAAAGATTTGTGTTAGGAAAACAGCTTTCCATTTAATATAATTTCTGCATTAAAATAGTTTAGTATCTTAGAATTAATAGTTGATCATTTCTTTATTTCTGAAGGCACAGCAACAACGCCATGAAAGAGACTTGGCCCTTTTGAAGTTGAAGGCTGAACAAGAGGCTCTGGAATGTCAGCGACAATTAGAAGAAACCCGAAGCAAAGCAGCTCAGGTAGCTTCTTTTACAAATTTCTATCCTTGAAATCACTTTAGATTTCTTTTAATTTTATAGGAGGCATAAGGAAAGATGTAAATAATAATGTTTTAGTACATTATCCCATGAGTTGATTTTATGTCATTTGACTCTAATAGCCACCTTGTGAAATTTAAGTAGTCACGTCAAGATTTATCCTCAATTTAGAGAAATGGAAACGGAAGTACATGGTAGTTACTTGTCTACAGACACATCAACTTGTAAAGAGTGGAGTTAAGACTTAAACTTCAGCAGTGATTTTAAGATTCCAGATTTTAAACTCTAAATTTTAAGACGTGAAATCCAGATAGTCAAAGTTTGGTCCCCCCCGCCTCAACAAGGCAGTTGATCCATGAAACTGATTTACATGTTAAAACTAATTTGGATAGGATGAAATTAGACATAAAGAAAGTTATCTTTCCCCCACTTTTATTAACAGGTCCATGCGGAATCATTACAGCAGGTGGTTAAGTCACAACGGGATATGACTGAAGTCCTGCAGGAAGCAACATGTAAAATAGCCACTCAGCAAACAGAGACCGCTCGCCTGACCACAAATGCAGCACGCCAGATCTGTGAGGTAAGAGCCACTGACAGCACTTTTCCTTTAGGTCTTTTTAGTCAGCCTGAGTACCTTTGGTCTTAGCAGTAGTGGGTCTCTAACATCTAGCAAATGCATGCTTTTAATAAGTGACTTTCAGTGAGGGCCATACCCTATTGAAATGAGGCATCATTTATTGTAATGTGTTGTCCAGGTCAGTGATACAGGGGCAAAAGATGCAAAAGAACTCTATATTTTTTCCCCCGAGTAATCTTTTTAAAAAGATTATGTAATGTATACTAATATATATTTACAATAATGTGTGTGTATGTATATTTACAATAATATTTATCCCTTTTAAGTATACAGTTTTATGATTTTTGACAAATATGTAGGTATAGGCATCTGTGTATATTTCTTATTTATTTATTTATGACTGTGCTGGGTCTTTGTTACCCTGTGCGGGCTTTTCTCTAGTTGTAGTGGGCAGGAGCTACCCCATGCGGTGCATGGGCTTTTCATTGCAGTGGCTTCTCTTGTTGCCGAGCACAGGCTCCAGGTGTGCAGGCTTCACTAGTTGTGGCACGTGGATTCAGTAGTTGTGACTCCTGGGCTGTAGAACACAGGCTCAGTAGTTGTGGCACACAGGTTTAGTTGCTCCATAGCATGTGGGATCTTCCTGGACCAAGGATCGAACCTGTGTCTCTTATATTGGCAGGCACACTCTTTACCACCAAGCCCCAGGGAAGTCCTAGGTATATTTCTTTATCATATCTTTCTATCCCTATAAACACCACCATAATCAAGAAATATCCAGCACTCTTAAAAGTTCCCTCATGCTTTGCAGTCAGTCCCCAATCTCAGTCCCACATCTGTTTGGTATGTAGATGTTTCATTGTTATCCAGAGTGATATTAGTGTCTTTTTTTTTTCCTTAATTGTACTAAGTATAAAGCCAGAAATAGTTTTACTGCTGTCTCTGTATAGGATATCATGATCTATACTATAAAGTTTCAGTTTATTTTAGCAGTTACTATTTAGGACTGTTTGTGAAATGATTCTGTTATTAAAAAGCCATGAACCTGCTATATGCTGAGTACTTGGGGTTGTGCAAAAAAGTATAGAGTCTCTTCTCTCAAGAAATTTTAGGTTACAATTAACAAAGGTTTTAAAAACACTTAGTTTGTCAAAGCAATGATGGAATTAACACCAAATAAATAATATATGGCACTAATGGCTAAGAGTAGGGAAAAGGTACTTCACATTATTGGTGAAGTTAGAAAATTCTAATTGAGTTTGCTTATTGAAGAAAGATTTAATTTTTGGTTTTAGTTAGTTCAGTCACTCAGTCATGTCCAACTCTTTGAGACCCCATGGACTATAGTACACCAGGCTTCCACGTCCATTACCAATTCCAGAGCTTGCTTAGACTCATGTCCATTGAGTTGGTGATGGCATCCAACCATGTCATCCTCTGTCATCCCCTTCTCCTCCCCGCTTCAATCTTTCCCAGCATTAGTTCAGTTCAGTTCAGTCGCTCAATCGTGTCCGACTCTTTGCGACCCCATGAATCACAGCACGCCAGGCCTCCCTGTTCATCACTAACTCCTGGAGTCCACCCAAACCCATGTCCATTGGGTCGGTGATGCCATCCAACCATCTCATCCTCTGTTGTCCCCTTCTCCTAAGGCTGTCAATCTTTCCCAGCATCAGGGTCTTTTAAATGAGTCAGCTCTTTGCATCAGGTGGCCAAAGTACTGGAGTTTCAGCTTCAACATCAGTCCTTCCAATGAATATTCAGGATTGATTTTCTTTAGGATGGACTGGTTGGATCTCCTTTTAGTCCAAGGGACTCTAAAGAGTCTTCTCCAACACCGCAGTTCAAAGCATCAATTCTTCAGTGCTCAACTTTCTTTACAGTCCAACTCTCACATCCATACATGACCACTCGAAAAACCATAGCCTTGACTAGACAGACCTTTGTTGACAAAGTAATGTCTCTGCTTTTTAATATGCTGTCTAGGTTGGTCATAACTTTCATTCCAAGGAGTAAGCGTCTTTTAATTTCATGGCTGCAGTCACCATCTGCAGTGATTTTGGAGCCCAGAAAAATAAAGTCAACCACTGTTTTCCCATCTATTTACCATCAGGGTCTTCTCTAATGAGTTGGTTCTTCCCATCAGGTGGCCAAAGTATTGGAGCTTCAGCATCAGTCCTTCCAGTGAATATTCAGGACTGATTTCCTTTAGATTGACTGATTTGATCTCCTTGCGGTCCAAGGGACTGTCAAGGGGCTTGTCCAAACCATCATTCAGAAGTATCAATACTTCAGCATTCAGCCTTCTTGGTGGTTCAGCTCTCACATCCGTACATGACTGCTGAAAAAACCATAGCTTAGACTAGACAGACCTTTGTCGGCAAAATAATGTATCTGCTTTTTGATATGCTGTCTAGATTTGTCATAGCTTTCCATCCAGGAGCAAGCATCTTTTAATTTCATGACTGCAGTCACCAACAGAAGTGATTTCAGAGCCCCCCAAAATAAAGTCTCTCACAGTTTCCATTGTTTCCCTATCTATTTGCCATGAAGTGATGGGACCAGATGCCATGATCTTAGTTTCTTGAATGTTGGGTCTTAAGCCAACTTTTTCACTGTCCTCTTTCACTTTCATCAAGAGGCTCTTTAGTTCCTCTTCACTTTCCACCGTAATAGTGGTGTCATCTGCATATCTGAGGTTATTAATATTTCCCCTGGCAAATTGATTTCAGCTTGTGCTTCATTCATCCCAGCATTTCACATGATGTATTCTACATAAGTTAAATAAGCAGGGTGACAGTATACAGCCTTGATGTACTCCTTTCCCAATTTAGAACCAGTCTGTTGTTCCACATCCAGTTCTAACTGTTGCTTCTTGACCTGCATATCGATTTCTCAGGGGGCAGGTCAGGTGGTCTGGTATTACCATCTCTTTAAGGATTTTCCACAGTTTATTGTGATCCAGGCTTTGGTGTAGTCAATAAAGCAGAATTAGATGTTTTTCTGGAGCTCTTGGTTTTTGATGATCCAGTGGATGTTGGCAATTTGATCTCTGGTTCCTCTGCCTTTTCTAAATCCAGCTTGAACATCTGGAAGTTTTCGGTTCATGTAGTTTTGAAGCCTAGCTTGGAGAGTTGTGAGCATTACTTTGCTAGTGTGTGAGATGAGTGCCGTTGTGGGGTAGTTTGAACATTCTTTGGTATTGGCTTACTTTGGGATTGAAATGGAAACTGACCTTTTCTAGTCCTGTGGCCTCTGCTGAGTTTTCCAGATTTGCTGGTATATTGAGTGCAGCACTTTCACAGCATCATCTTTTAGGATTTGAAATTGCACAGCAGGAATTCCATCACCTCCACTAGCTTTGTTCATAGTGATGCTTCCTAAAGGCCACTTGACTTCAGGATATCTGGCTCTAGGTGAGAGATCACACCATTGTGGTTATCTGGGTCATTAAGATCTTTTTTGTATAGTTCTGTGTATTCTTGCCACCTTTTCTTAATATCTTCTGCTTCTATTTGTTTTTTTTTGGTTTACTGTGGCCTATTTTAGACTTGAAGACTTTCTGCTTAGTAATTCATAGATTGTTATAGTTAGGTGAAACCTTAGAAATCCTGTGGTCTACCTCTGTTTATTTTATAAAGATGTGAAACTTCAAGAATCTAAATGACTTGCCCACAATATGTTACCCTATTATGGTAGAATTTGCTTGCTTTCAATACAGTGATCTTTCCAAGACACTCTACTCTCTCTCATTTCTTCTGTGACATTACCTTTTTGCTTCTTCTTTGCCTTCTGTCTGTTCATATTTAGATGGCGGAGTTGACTCGAACTCATATCTCAGATGCCATCACTGCTTCAGGAGCTCCCCTAGCAGCACTATATGATCACCAGCGGCAGCACGCGCCAGACTTTGTGAAACAACTAAGGACAAGAGCTGAAACAGATAGGTTAATATCCAGTCGTTCAGCAAATATGTAATGAATATCTGTTATGTTCCAAGCACTGTTGTGGGTACTGAAAATATAGTTATGGACATATAATCTAGTGGGGAAGAGAGACATTAATCAAATGCTCTTTTAGGTGAGTAAGCACAAATTAAGATAAGTATTACGAAAGAAAGGAACATTTGTTTTTGAGATATACAGCAAAGGAGTTTGAATAACATGGAAGTCAGAGAAGATTTTCCTGAGGAAGTAAAGCTAATGGTGAGATCTAGTGGATGAAAAGGAATCAGTGATATAAAGGAGATAAGGAATAGGCAGGTCAGTGCATGCAAAGGTGGAAAAGAAAGTGAAAGAACACCAAGAAACTGGAGGCAGAGGGCGAAAGGAGAAAGGTAGGAGATGATGCAGGAGTCAGATCATGGTAGAACTTGGCAGATCCTCTGGATTTTGGAGTTTATTCTAGGAGCAATGAAAAGTCGCTAGAGAGTTTTTTAGGCAGTGCTGGGTGATGTCATCATGTCTGTGTGTATATATTTTTTATATCAGCTTTGTCTCTAGTTCATAGATTTTTTTGTCTATTCACGTTCATTGATAATTGAGGTGATTTGTGTTTATTTTGCATAGTAAATAGATATTCTTTAATGTGTTATATACTTTTCTATGAACAAATACCTTTCTCAAATAGTTCGTAACCCATATTTCATAATTTCTATTCAAGATTTTATCTCAATATTAAACAGTATTTAAAATCTTTCTCTTATTTGAGACTTTAAATGTTTTAATCAGTTTTTCTTTTCTTTGTAGGAAAAGTCAATCTGGTTCACTTTCTCAGAGTAAAGAAGGAACCCTTGACTCTAAGCATCAGAAATTTTCCCCTTCGTATGATAGTTATTCTGAGTCTTCAAGATACAAGAATCGTGATAGAAGGTGAAGACAGTTTGATTTAGTAAAGTTTGACAAATGGCTTAGACATTGCTTTTTTAAAATTCTTTTGTCTTATTTCTTTAAATGAAATAGTGTTTTCCCTTCTGTTCTGGCTTCCCTGATTTTTAGCCCGTTTATGAAATAGTTGTTTCATGTAATAATATAGCTACCATTCCTTGACAATCTACTGTACAAGTACTGTAAGAATTGTTTTTACTGCATTTAATCTTCACAACAACCTTCCAAGACAGATGTTATTGTCCTTTTTTAGGTAAGGGAACTAAGGATCATGGAGATGTTAAGAAACTTATCTATAATCACATAGCTAGTAGGACATCAAAAAATTGAACCATGATGTATCTGGCTTGAGAGTACACTGCTTTGCTGATATCCATATTTTTTGACATTACTGTATGTACTAATTTTTATCATTATGAAAGAAGATTGAATACTTTGTCATTGATACTTGATACTTGGTAACATCTGTAATTTTCAGTGATGGATCTGTCCTTCGATTAAAAAGTTTTAGAGGCTACTTTCCATCATTCCTAGAGATAGGATACCTATGTTATCAAAGTATACTAAAACCTCAATTTAAAATATTAAATCATGAGACTGAAAAATATGAAAATTAATGGGGGTTAAGTACCAACAGTTATTAAGTACTTTCATACTTAGTAACTGTTGTGTGGAACTGTTGTGTGGAAAAAGTGTCTGGAACTATGTGACTTTCATTTAACCTTCACTGACAATTTAGGCCATCACCTGAGTTCCTGCAGTGGTCTCCTAATAGGTTTTCCTGTCCTTTAACCTTTCCCTTCCTCTATTCATTAACCACATGGCAACCAGAGTGATTGTTTGAAAATTTGCAGCCGATTGGTTATTTACCTCTTTGAAACATCAGTGTTTCCTCAGAGCCGCTTAGTACAGCACGGAAGTCCCTTTGTGATTAAGCCTTTAGTCCATCTCCAGCTCTGTCACTTGACATTTCCCCTCTTACCATATTTTACTAGTTCTAACTACTTCATTTCTCTAAGAGCCTTGCTCTCTTTGTCTCCTGTGCCATTACATGCTGTCCCTTCTTTCTAGACCCTCCCTACTCCATTTTATTTACTATAGTTTTACTTCCCCTTTAAGAATCAGTATTAGCCCCTCATCTGCTTTAGACATCCCTTCTGTGTTTACCCACAGCAATCCAAGTGTAACTATTACAGCCATTAGCAGCTTCTATATTCTTACTCCTTTACTTATTACTTGTAGACTAAACTTGGAGCTCTTTGAGGACTTCATTTTCATCACCCCCACAATGAAACCCTATACCCATTAGCAGTCAGTTCGTATGTCCCTTCTTTCCCAGCTTCTGGCAACAACTAATCTACTCTTTGTTTTCTATGGATTTTTGTCTATTTTGGATATTTCATATGAATAGCACCATTCAATAGGTGGCTCTTTGGAACTGGCTTCTTTGACTTAGCATAATGTTTTCAGAATTCATCTATCATGTATCAGTACTTTTCCTTTCTATAGCCAGATAATCTATTGCATGGATGTCCCACATATATCCATCAGTTGATGGACTTTAGGATTTTTTTCATTTTTTTTTTTTGCTCTTGTGAATGGTGCCACTGTGTACTGCTTCATTCATGTACAAATTCTTGTGTGGATATATTTCATTTCTCTTGGGTATATACTTAGGAAAGGAATTGTAACTCTGTTTAACATCTTGATGATATGCCAAACTGTTTTCCAAAATAGCTGCTCTGTTTTACATTTTCACGAGGAATATAAAGATTTTCCACATCCTTACTAACACTTCTTGATAGGCTGATGAAGACTGTGTGATTCCTATATCCCTAGAGCTTAGCAATATGCCAAGTACATAGGTAGGCAGTCTACTACATGTTTATCGAGTGAATGATTGGCACATAACTGCTAAGTAGAAGAATTGAGATTAACCGCATACCCTACTGATTGCAAAGCGCTTGTGGTCTCTTGCATTCTTTTACCTTATAGCTTTATTATACAATTTATCCTTTCAAAAACGTTTATTAAGTCAGACAAATAATTATATAATATTCTGATAAGTACCATCATAGAAATCTGCACACACAGTATAAACACAGAAAAAGAAATGACCAAACCCTCTTTGAGAGTAGAGAAGGGGTCTACAAACAGTTTGCAGAAATGCTACTTCAACTGAGTCTTGAATTCATTAAGCACAGAGGAAAGGTAGGGCGTGTCACAGGAGGGAAATAGCTTATTCAGGGGACCTTAAAACTTGGCTCATGGTTGGCTATGTATTTATATTTAGTGAATAGATAAAGAAAGCAAAGAGGGAGGGAGGAAAATACTAAACTTTAAAACAAGTTCACTAAGCATTTGGAAACCCGAGGCTTAAAGTAAGGAGAAGAGCAGAGCTAATGATACAGACTTGAGGCTTACTCCAGATGATAGCAGTAGAAATTATAGATATGCATAAGATTGTCTAAGGAGAGTATAGAGCATAAAGGAGAAAGAAACCAAAACCCTAAGAAGCACAATCATTTTAAGAAAAGATAGAAAAATTAAAAGGAAGTGAAAGAAATACAGGAAAACTTGCTAGGGAGGTAGGGAGAGAAGCAGGGGGGAGTAGAGTCAGGGAATATAAGAAAGGAGAGCCCTTTTATCATTTAATTTTGTTATAATTTCAAGCTTACAAAAGCATTGTAAGAATAATACAAGTTTCCCAAATATCTTTCCTCCAGATTACTCTACTGTGTTAACATTTTACTACATTTGCTTAGCAAGTTTTTAAAGGAAGGAGATAAGAGATTCATATCACCTGATGTAGAAAAATAAATTATCTATTGGATGTGATAGTTAGAATTTAGGTAGAGTTTACAAGAACAGTTCCAATTAGAGCAGGTGGGAAATGAGGCAGGCTTCAATAAATTATGAGGTTGATGAAAAGTAAGGAAGTGGAAACAGCAAGTAGAAGCCCCTTTTACTAGTAGATTGATTGATTTTAAAATGAAAGGCAAAAAGGGAATGAGAGCCTGAGAATAGTGGTTCCCCATCATTACTATTTAAAAGTGAAACCTCTTCTGCTACTCATCTTTTCTAAAATAGTTTCTTCTCAGACTTAGGTCTAAGTGGCATTTTTATGTTTTATATCTTTCATTGTTTCAAATCTTGATCATAAGGCACATTTCCTTGGCCAAATAAGTTACTTTGAAATTATATCCGTATTTTGTTGCCTTAATTTTTTTTCTCATTTGTTTCCATAATATGCCTAAACAGGAGTAGTAGTGGTAGCAGCCGT
The DNA here is from genome assembly GCF_032452875.1 of Bos javanicus. Lineage (NCBI taxonomy): Eukaryota > Metazoa > Chordata > Mammalia > Artiodactyla > Bovidae > Bos > Bos javanicus. The sequence goes on from NC_083883.1 coordinate 62,016,596, forward strand.
CAAGAAAGTCTTTCAGTTCCATCTTCTAAGGAAAATGAGAAGAAACATCATGGTGAAAAGATGGAGAGTTCTATTGATGAACAGGTTCAGACCGCTGCTGATGATTCTTTTCGAAGTGATAGTGTACCATCTCTTCCTGATGAAAAAGGTAACTTTGTTTGCACATATATGTGTAATTACTTATGTGCGGAGGCTTCTGAGCCCTTCCAGATATTTGTGACTGAGCTAATTAGTATAGTTAGAACATGGTGATATTATAGACAGGTTTCGTGTTTGATATTAAATGTGTTCAGGTAAAACTGTTTCAAATGCACCATGCCTTGATGGTGCATTTATTAGTAACATTGCTAATATTTTACATGATTGTGTGTCATGATCCTAAAGGGAGGCAAAACTAAATCTAGGAGAATGTGCATGTGAATGGAAAATATATATTCAGTACTGAAAAAAACTACTTTTCTCCTATTGTAGGTATGTAACATGACCATAAGAAGGAAAATACATTATTAGACCTTTAAATTTTAAACAATATAGTAAGGATACAATTTCTTATAAATGATGATGCCATCAGATATATTAATTAGAATAAACTCATTACCTAACTCCTCCTGGATCATAAACTAAACGTGTACACCTGTCAAATCAAGAATAGTAAATAATACAGCAAAGAAAATAAAATTTGGCAACAAATGGCACCTTTAAGACATTAACTCAACAAATTAACAGCCTCATTTTTAGATATGCTCTTAAATAACTTTATTAAGCAGTGTTTTTGATCAATAGTCTAAAACTCTGTTCAAAGCAGGATGAGCTAGACAGTCTTTGGAAAGTAAGAAGAAAATATTTAAATTTATTCATCCTTTAAATATTTTTTTTGTAAATTTTATAGTGAGTATAAAATAGGGGTGCGTGCTAAGTCGCTTCAGTGGTGTGCGACTCTTTGCGACCCTGTGGACCATACCCTGAGGGGCTCCTCTGTCCATGGGATTCTCCAGGCAAGAATACTGGAATGGGTTGCCGTTTCCTCCTCCAGGGGATCTTCCGAACCCAGGGATCAAAACCAGTGTCTCTTGCATGTCTCCTGCATTGGCAGGTGGGTTCTTTACCACTGGGAAGCCCTAATATAGGGTATAGTAGTCTATAGTTATGGCAGCCCTAGCTGATTAATACAGATGTTGGTACCTAGAAGTGAGGTGCTGCTATACTTTAAGTGTGAAAGTGGCTTTGAAACTGGATAATGAGTAAAGGATAGAACAGTTTTGAGGTTCATGCAAAAAAAAGCTCACATTGCCCTGCAGAGATTATTGGTAGGAATATATATATATATTAAAGGTGATTCTGATGGAGTCTGATAAAGGTGGAAATAAGGAACATCTTGGGCTTCCCTGATGACTCAGTGGTAAAGAACCCACCTGCCAACGTCAGAGGCGTGGGTTCGATTCCTGGGTCAGGAAGATCGCTTGGAGAAGGAAATGGCAACCCATACCAGTATTCTTGCCTGTGAAATCCCATGGACAGAGGATCCTGGCAGGCTACAGTCCATGGGGTCGCAAAAGAGTTGGACACCACTTAGTGATTAAACAACAACAAGGAACATGTTACTAGAAATTGGAAGAAAGACAGTCTTTGTTATACAGTGGCAAAGAACTTAATTAAACTTGTTCTAGTGTTTGTGGAAGTTCAGTTCAGTTCAGTCACTCAATCGTGTCCGACTCTTTGCGACCCCATGGACTGCAGCACTCCAGGCCTCCCTGTCTGTCACCAACTCCCGGAGCCTACTCAAACTCATGTCCATCGAGTCAGTGATGCCATCCAACCATCTGATCCTCTGTTTCTCCTCCCGCCCTCAATCTTTCCCAGCATCAGGGTCTTTTCCAGTTAATCAGTTCTTTGCATCAGGTGGCCAAAGTATTGGAGTTTCAGCTTCAGCATCTGTCCTTCCAATGAATATTCAGGGATGATTTCCTTTAGGATTGACAGGTTTGATCTCCTTGCAGTCCAAGGGACTCTCAAGAGTCTTCCCAACACCATAGTTTAAAAGCAGCAATTCTTCGACACCCAGCTTTCTTTTTGTCCACTCTCAATCCATACATGACTAGTGAAAGAACCATAGCATTGACTAGACAGGCCTTTGGTGGTAAAGTAACGTCTCTGCTTTTAGTATGCTGCCTAGGTTGGTCACAGCTTTTCTTACAAGAAGCAAGCATCTTTTAATTTCATGGCTGCAGTCACCATCACCATCTGCAATGATTTTGGAGCCCCCAAAAATGAAGTCTGCCACTGTTTCCACTGTTTCTGCATCTATTTGCCATGAAATAATGGGACCGGATGCCATGATCTTAGTTTTCTAAATGTTGGGTCTTAAGCCAACTTTTTCACTCTCCTCTTTCACTTTCATCAAGAGGCTTTTTAGTTCCTCTTCACTTTCTGCCATAAGGGTGGTGTCATCTGCATATCTGAGGTTATTGATATTTCTCCCGGCAATCTTGATTCCAGCTTGTAACTTCATCCAGCCTGGCATTTCTCATGATGCACTCTGCATATAAGTTAAATAAGCACCGTGACAATATATAGCCTTGACATACTCCATTCCTGAATTGGAACCAGTCTGTTGTTCCATGTCCAGTTCTAACTGTTGCTTCCTGACCTCCATACAGATTTCTCAGGAGGCAGGTCAGGTGGTCTGGTATTCCCATCTCTTTTAAGGATTTTCCACAGTTTGTTGTGATCCACACAGTCGAAGGCTTTGGCATAGTCAATAAAGCAGATGTTTTTCTGGAACTCTGTTGGTTTTTTGATGATCCAGTGGATGCTGGCAATTTGATCTCTGGTTCCTCTGCCTTTCCTAAATCCAGCTTGAACATCTGGAATTTCATGGTTCACGTACTGCTGAAGCCTGGCTTGGAGAATTTTGAGCATTACTTTGCTGGTGTGTGAGATGAGTGCAATTGTGCGGTAGTTTGAACATTGTTTGACATTGGCTTACTTTGGGATTGGAATGAAAACTGACCTTTTCCAGTCCTGTGGCCACTGCTGAGTTTTCCAGATTTGCTAGTATATTGAGTGCAGCACTTTCACAGCATCATCTTTTAGGCTTTGAAATAGCTCCATCACCTCTGCTAGTTTTGTTTGTAGTTTTGCTTCCTAAGGCCCACTTGACTTCACATTCCAGGTTGTCTGACTGTAGGTGAGTGATCACACCATCGTGGTTATCTGAGTCATGAAGATCTTTTTTGTATAGTTCTATTGTGTATTCTTGCCACCTCTTCTTAGTATCTTCTGCTTCTGTTAGGTCCATACCGTTTCTGTCCTTTATTATGCCCATCTTTGCATGAAATGTTCGCTTGGAATCTCTAATTTTCTTTAAGAGATCTCTATCTAGTCTTTTCCTTTTTGTTGTTTTCCTCAATTTCTTTGCATTGATAGTTGAGCAAGGCTTTCTTATCTCTCCTTGCTATTGTTTGGAACTCTGCATTCAAATGGGTGTATCTTTCCTTTTCTCCTTTGCCTTTAGCTTCTCTTCTTTTCTCAGCTATTTGTAAGGCCTCATCTGACAACCATTTGCCTTTTTGCTTTTTTTTTTTTTTTTCTACTTTTTCACTCTCCTCTTTCAGTTTCATCAAGAGGCTCTTTAGTTCTTCACTTTCTGCCATAAAGGTGGTGTCATTTGTATATCTGAGGTTATTGATATTTCTCCCAGCGATCTTGATTCCAGTTTGTAATTCATCCATTACAGCATTTCTTATGATGTACTCTGCATATAAGGTAAATAAGCATGGTGACAATATACAGCCTTGACATACTCCTTCCCTGATTTGGAACCAGTCTGTTATCCCATGTCCAGTTCTACCTACATACAGGTTTCTCAGGAGGCAGGTCAGGTGGTCTGGTATTCCCATCTCTTTCAGAATTTTCCACAGTTTGTTGTGATCTGCACAGTCAAAGGCTTTGGCATAATCAATAAAGCAGAAGTAGATGTATTTTCTGGAACTCTCTTGCTTTTTCAGTGTCCAATGGATGTTGGCAATTTGATCTCTGGTTCCTCTGCCTTCTCTAAATCCAGCTTGAACATCTGGAAGTTCACAGTTCATGTACTGTTCAAGCCTGGCTTGGAGAATTTTGAACATTACTTTGCTAGCGTGTGAGATGAGTGCATTGTGCAGTAGTTTCAGCATTTTTTGGCATTGCCTTTCTTTGGGATTGGAATGAAAACTGACCTTTTCTAGTCCTGTGGCCACTGCTTAGTTTTCCCAGTTTGCTGGCATATTGAGTGCAGCACTTTCACAGCATCACCTTTTAGAATTTGAAATTGCTCAAGTGGAATTCCATCACCTCCACTAGCTTTGTTCATAGTGATGCTTCCTAAGGCCCACTTGACTTCGCATTCCAGGATGTCTGGCTCTAGGTGAGTGATCACACCATCATCATTATCTGGGTGGTGAAGATCTTTCTTGTATAGTACTTGCATTTCTTCTTCTTCGGATGGTCTTGATCCCTGTCTCCTGTACAGTGTCACGAACCTCTGTCCATAGTTCTTCTGACACTCTATCAGATCTAATCCTTTGAATCTATTTGTCACTTCCACTGTATAATCATAAGGGATTTGATTTAGGTCATACCTGAATGGTCTATTGGTTTTACCTACTTTCTTCAATTTAAGTTTGAATTTGGCAATAAGGAGCTCATGATCTGAGCCACAGTCAGCTCCCGGTCTTGTTTTTGCTGACTGTATAGAGCTTCTCCGTCTTTGGCTGCAAAGAATATAATCAATCTGTTTTTGGTATTGACCATCTGGTGATGTTCATGTGTAGAGTTTTGTCTTGTGCTGTTGGAAGAGGGTGGTTGCTATGACCAGTGCGTTCTCTTGGCAAAACTCTGTTAGCCTTTGACCTGCCTCATTTTGTACTCTAAGGCCAAATTTGCCTGTTACTCCAGGTAGCTCTTGACTTCCTACTTCTGCATTCCAGTCCCCTATAATGAAGATGACATCTTTTTTGGGTGTTAGTTCTAGAAGGTCTTGTAGGTCTTCATAGAACCATTCAGCTTCAGCTTCTTCAGCATTACTGGTTGGGGCATAGACTTGGATTACTGTTGTATTGGATGGTTTGCCTTGGAAATGAGCAGACATCATTCTGTCGTTTTTGAGATTGCATCCAAGTACTGGATTTTGGACTCTCCTGTTGACCATGATAGCTACTCCATTTCTTCTAAGGGATTCTTGCCCGCAGTAGTAGATACAATGGTCATCTGAGTTAAATTTCACCCATTCCAGTTCATTTTAGTTCAGTGATTCCTAAAATGCCAATGTTCACTCTTGCCATCTCCTGTTTGACCACTTTTAATTTGTCCTGATTCATGGACCTGACATTCCAGGTTCCTATGGAATATTGCTCTTCACAGCATTGGACTTTACTTCCATCACTAGTCACATCCACAACTGTGTGGTGGTTTGCTTTGGCTCCATTCCTTCACTCTTTCTGGAGTTATTTCTCCACTCTTCTCCAGTAGCATATTGGGCACCTACCGACCTGAGGAGTTCATCTTTCAGTGTCATACCTATTTGTCTTTTCATACTGTTCATGGGGTTCTCAAGGTAAGAATACTGAGGTGGTTTGCCATTCCCTTCTCCAGTAGGCCATGTTTTGTTGAAAGTGGAAATTAAAAGTGATGACCCTGGATATTTAGCTGAGGAGATTTCTAAGCAAAACATTGAAGGCCTGGCCTAGTTTCTTCTTACAGCTTATAGTAAAATGTGAAAGAAGAAATAAATTGAAGGAATTATTAAGCAAAAAGGAACCGGAATTTGAAGATTTGGAAATTCTCAGCCTGTGCATGTTGTAAAAAAAAGGAGAAAGCGAGTTCTGGAGAGAACACTAAGGGCACAAGTAGACAGTTACTTCATAAGAAACCGCCCGTGGATTTAATCAGCCACCTCAGCATGTTCAGCTGAAGCCAGGAGTACACATGGGATTATATGAGCAGAGACACAACCAGTTTGGATTAAAGGGCAAGAGACAGGATGAAAAAGGAAAGCTTTCAGACTTCTGGGATTCTGTGGGATGAGACATTAGAGCTATCCAACAGTGAACATGCCTATAGAAGATTAAGGTGGCTAGAATTGATGGGGCAACCAAGATCCAAAGAAATTAAAACTTTGAAAAACTAATATGAGGAAGAAAAAAAGAAAAAATCTAAGTCACTTTGGTTTGGCAATGATTTGTTAAATATAACACCAAAAGTACAATCCATGAAGGAAGAAATTGACAAGATGTACTTTATTAAAATTTTTTAAATTCTGCTCTATGAGAGAGATTATTAAGATAATGAAAAATTACAGACTATTAAAAAATATTTGTACAAAAACACATATTGGATAATAGACTTATATCCAGAGTACATAAAAGACTCTTAAAACTCAACAGGAAAATCAGCAACCCAGTTAAAAAATATGCAGAGATCTAAACAGATACTTCATTGAAGAAAACATACAGATGAAAATTAAAATCTCAGTGAGATAGTGTAACTTGCTTATCAGAATGACTGAAATCCAAAATAACAACAAATTGGTGGCAAGGATCCTGGGCACCAGGAACTTGAATTGATCACAGATGAGAATGTAAAATGGCATGGTGCCTCGGGATGACATATTCACAGTATTTAATAATGACCCAGTAGTCATATGCCTAGGTATTTACCTAGTGATCTGAAAGCTTAAGTCCACACAAAAATCTATATGTTTAATGTTTATGGCATCGTTATTCACAATTGCTAAAAAACTGGAAGTAATCAAGATGTCTCATGGGGGGAATGGATAAACAAACTGCTACATCTAGGCAGTAGAATACTGTTCAGCAAGGAACAATTTGATTCATGGACCAACACGAATCAATTTTAAGTGAATTTTACTGAGTGCAGTTAGCAAGCCCCCAAATCATATATACTGTATGATTCCATTTATATGACATTCTGGAAAAGGCCAAACTATAGGGGTGGAAAACAGATTAATATTTCCCAGGTATCAAGTGGAAGACAAAGTGTTAGACTACAAAGAGATGCACAGAAGAACTTTTAGTGTGAAACAGCTGTTACGTAATAAAGTATTGTGTGTTCAGCATGTACTGTCTGATGTGCATTTGTCAAAACCCTAAAACTGTACATTACAAAGAGTAAGCTGTAACATATGCAAACTAAAGACACACACACCAACCAGGATGTTGGAATGGGGAGGTCCCAGGATGCAATGTCTGTGACAAATCAGCCTAAATGCAGTACAAATGAATAGCATAACCGCACTGAAGGGGTAGGGGTGGAGGGAAAAGGAGCTGGCCCAGATAAGTTTGGAAAATGGTATTTTCCAGTAGGAATTGTAAGCTTAAATACAAAAGAAATAGTATAAAAACTCTGTATTCTAGTTGGTAAGTTTGTTTTTTACAGATGGACAGTTTACAGTTGTTTACATATCTGATGGGGTTGAACAGATAAGTAAATGGATGTTAAATTGTGGGAAATAGATTTCTCAGTGTTGGAGATAGAAATCATAGACATACAAGAAAGGAAGACTAGAATGAATCCTGTGATACAGGATTAGAGTCAGAAACATCAGTATGGATCATGTTTGGATGGGTGGATGGATACAGGAACGTGTATGTGTGTGTGTGTGTGTGTGTGTGTGTAGATGGGTTGGTATACCTGCAGTTATTAATATTACTTGACTCTCTCCACTGAGAGTGAAGAGAGAAGCTCTGTCCACTGAGAGAGAGTGGAGAAGCAACAATGTCCTAGGAGTTATAAGGACAACCATGCCAAGATTGTGGTTTCTAAATATTCTCCAATAAAAGAAACCAGAGCTCTTTGGAGAAATGACTGACTCTAGGACTATACAGGGAAAATATGAAGTGAAAGAAGGGATTGAAGGGCAGGGGGAATGTCAAAGGCGCACAGGAACCAACCTAAAAGAGCTGTTATGTTTTTAATTAAGCATGGGATTGAGGAATTTCTAAAAATTTTTTCATTTGCATTTCTTTAACTTCTAGTCATGTTAATCTTTTTTAAAAAACTTAATTTTGGCCATTAATATTTCCTTTGTGAAGCATCATATCATGGCAGTTTTTCATTTTTCTGTAGGGGTATTTGTTGTTTAGTTTCTCAGTTGTGTCCAACTCTGTGACCCCATCGACTGGTTTTCTGATTGATTTATAAGAGCTCTTTATATATGAAGTACATCACACTTTTGCCATATTTCTTGTACTAGTATTTTTAGATAGTTTAGGTTTTTTTCTGTTTCTTGTTTGTAAAGTGAGTGAATTTTGCTTATTATTCCATGCCTATTAATAACTAGTGTTCAGTTCTTTAATTTGTTAGATGGTCCTGTAAAGATGCAACAGGGGCTACTAATTGAATATCTACTGAAACCTTTGTAATGGTAATGCCTACTTGCTCCATATTCTTTTAGATTCAACTTCTGTTGCAACAGAATATTCCCTGAAATTTGATGAATCCATGACAGAAGATGAAATAGAAGAAAAATCATTTCGATCTTTACTACCTTCTGAGAGTCATCGCAGATTTAACATGGAAAAGAAAAGAGGCCATCATGATGACTCTGATGAAGAAACTTCTCCAGAAAAGACTACCCTGTCCTCTGCCAAGGTGTGTTTCAGTTTACCCGTGGAGATACTTCATATATAGTTATGGATATGCTCTCTCAAAGGTGTGAAGTATCATTTTGTATTTGAACTCAGTTGTCAGCTACCAGAATATTTTTCCTAAGGTACCAATTTTGGGGTTTTTTTTTTGGGGGGGGGAGTATAGAATTTAGCTTTTCTTTCCTTATAAAGTAGCTTAACAAATATATTCCTCGAAATAATACATAGGACCTTTGAGGATGTGAGCCAGAGTTATGTCTTGAGCTTTTTCATTCACTTCAGTCTTACAACACTTTATTCCATTAAAAAAAATTGCATTTATATAATCCTTCTTATTAAATTTTAAGCCTTTTGGATAACAGGGACAAATTCTTACCATCTTTACATCCCTGGGACAGTGCCTGACTTACTCTAGTTATTTGTTAAAATTTTATTGGGTAAATAAATTGGCAGTTGAGTGTTACTTTCTCTCTCATGTGCCTTTTTTTTGAAGAATGTTCTTTAACATGGTTGGCAGCCTTTCTATATACATAATTTATTTTTATAAGTGCATACCTCTTTTAATGAAGTTAATTAAGTTCCAAAAGGTATATACAGTGATCAAGATGACTTAAACTCTCTAACTCAGGAGCTGAGCATGCCATTCTCAGGAGGACAAGACAGCTTTTCTAAATTTACTATGGAGATGGTTCGACAATATATGAAAGAAGAGGAAATGAGAGCAGCTCACCAGTCTTCACTCCTGCGTCTCCGTGAAAAGGCCTTGAAGGAGAAAACTAAAGCTGAACTAGCCTGGTTAGAGCATCAGAAAAAGTAAGTTCTTTCAATGAACATAATTTTGACTGTTCAGTTTCTCCTTTTATGAAATGCTTTGTTTTTAAAGATGTTTTTGTTTCCTCATTTAATTTGATCAACCTTGTTTCTCAGGCTAGAAGTATAGCAGTCATTGTTGAATCATGTTGCTTTCAAGACCTCCTACTCATATAACATTCTCTTTGTATTTCTTTCATCACTTAACTGACTCTTATATTGTTATTTTATGCTTAATTACTTTATTGTGTTATAGATTCTCAAAGCTATTCTATCTTTAAAGGACATAGTCTAAGATTTGCTTATATCACATATCCAATAAAATATTGGTTGGGATAGGAATTGTTGCATAAAGCAACTGTTTTCTACATTTGAAAATGTTAAATGATTTAAAAATTTTAAGGGGTTGAGAATTCTTGATATTAGAATAGGAATTTAAACTAATTTTGTCTCAATGGGAATGATTGCAGACATCTACGAGATAAAGGTGAAGATGACAAAATGCCCCCACTCCGGAAGAAACAGCGTGGTTTGCTCTTAAGGTTGCAGCAAGAAAAGGTATGTTAGGAAAAACAAAGGGGACAAATTAGATTGTGAAATCTATTATTTCGCCTAATCTTTTTTCTTATTATCTCACTGAAGGAGATTTAGTTGATATTAACCACTCGTTATGCCTACTACTATAATTACAAGAGTTGCTTAATGGCCTACTGTATTTCTTCTAAATTAGGATTGTGCTTCACTGCCAACAGAATACCGTATTAAGTCAAACCTGCTTTCATTTGCTGTGTAAAATATTGTACAATTGTGTTTTGATATGTGTATTTTAAAAATTATAATATTTGTGAGTCTAATTGTCTTAACTTTTTAGTCATTGTTTCCCTAAAAAGACTTTTAAGATACATGAATTACAAATTGACAAATATTTAGGCTTAGTGGACCTAGCAGGACCTGGGATTTGAATCCTGGAGAGGCAGTGTAGTGTCATGGTTAAAAATTCAGGCTCTAGATTCAGATTGTTTGTTGTTGTTTAGTCACTGAGTCGTGTCCAACTCTTTGCAAGCCCCTGAACTGGAGCCCTCCAGACTCCTCTGTCCACTGGATTTCCTAGGTAAAAATATTGGAATGGATTGCCGTTTCTGTCTCCAGGGGATTTTCCCAACCCAGGGATTGACCCATAGTGACAGACAGATTCTTTACCACTAAGCCGTAAGGGAAGCCCTAAATTCAGATTGCCTAGATTAAAATCCCAGATCTACCAATTATTAGTTTTATAATCTTGAAAAGTTACTTAACTTATCTGTGCCTCAGTTTCATTTTCTATAAACTGATCATAATAGTAATAACATACTTTGTTGTTGAGAGGAATAAATGAGTAATATATATAATAAATTTAGAACAGACCTTGGCACAAAGGTAAATGCTCAATAAATGTTAGTTGTTATTATTTGAATTCCAGCTTTGCCAGTTGCAAATGTGTAATCATGGTCAAGTTTAAGTAACTCTCTGAAAAAAAAAAAAGTAACTCTCTGAGACTTAGTCTCCCCATCTATTGAAGTGAGATTATATTTCATATGGTGGTTGTGAGGATTAAATGAGATAACATATATATAATGTGTTTCACATTGCCTGGTAAGTATTTAATAAATTCTGCTGCTGCTAAGTCACTTCTGTTGTGTCCAACTCTGTGCGACCCCATAGATGGCAGCCCACCAGGCTCCGCCGTCCTTGGGATTCTCCAGGCAAGAACACTGGAGTGGGTTGCCATTTCCTTCTCCAGTGCATGAAAGTGAAAAGTGAAAGTGAAGTTGCTCAGTTGTGTCTGACTCTTCGCAACCCCATGGACTGCAGCCTTCCAGGCTCCTCCGTCCATGGAATTTTCCAGGCAAGAGTACTGGAGTGGGTTGCTTAGTTTCCCTTTATTGACCTGTTAGCAGGTACTAGCTGCTATGTTGTATAGGCTATGAACTTAATCATTTGAGTCATATATTGGAATGTTACTTAAAAGTTTGTTTTTGTTTAACTTTTGCCATAGAGGGAATTCCTTGGTGGTCCAGTGGTTAGGATTTGGTGCTTTTATTGCAGTGGTCCAGGTTCGGTCCCTGGTTGGGGAACTAAAATCCTATAAGCCACACAGCATGGCCCAAAAAAGAATGTTCACCTGAGGAAGCATCACTGGTCATATGAAGTTGAGAAACTTTTTTTTTAAAGATGTTATTTTTTTAATCCAAAAAAAAAAGGTTTTAAAGTAACTTAAAATTCTCCCTTAAATAAATAATTTTTTACAATATTACAGTAGCTTTCTCTTTGTAAAGCAGGAAAAAACTGAATTTACAAATAATTTCTCATTCCGTGGGCTTGTTTTCACTTTCTTGATACTATACTTTGAGGCACACAACTTTTAATTTTGGTGAATCTGTTATTTTATTGTATGCTTGCTGATACCAAATTTTACTTTCATTAGTTTGAAGATATACTTGTTTTACCTTCTTTTTTTTTTCTTTTTTTCCCATATTTTTTGGCCATGCTTTGTGGCATGCAGGATGTTAGTTCCTTGACCAGGCATCAAACCCATGCCCCCTGCAGCAGAAGCATGGTGTCTTAACCACTAGACCACAAGGACAGTCCCTTACCTTCATTTTTGAAGGATATTTTTAAGTAGGTATAGGATTATTTTCCTTTAACATTTTTAATGATTTCATTTTCCATTGTCTACTGCTTTCCTTTGTTCCCATGGAGACACAAGTTAATTCTTTCAGAGATTGCTTTTAAGATTTTAAAGAATTTGTCTAGGGAATTCCCTGGTAGTCCAGTGGTTAGGACTTGGCACTTCCACTGCCAGGGATTGGGTTCAGCCCCTTGTTGGGGAACTAAAATCCTGCAAGTCACACAGTGTGGCCAAAAAATAAAAACAAAAATTTGTCTTTGATTTTACAATGATTTAATATAGATTTACTGTGATGCGCCTAGGTAGTTTTTTTTTGTTTTTTTTTAATATTGATACTATTAGAGTTTGCTGAGCTTCTTAAATCTATTGTCTGTATTATTTCATCAGTTTTTGAAAACTCTCTCTTTAGGGTTTTGCACTGTGATATATACTGTTAAATCTATCCAATGAATTCTTAATTTGAATTTTTTTTAGTTCTCTAATACCTGTTTTGTTCTTTTTTATAGATTTTCATTCTTGTTGAAATTTTCTACCTTTTCATCTGTTTTTCTGTATTTTTCTATTATTTTTTGAACACATTATACATAGTTTTTTTAACTTGAAAGAAAAGTGAAAGTGAAGGTTGCTCAGTTGTATCTGACTCTTTGTAGCCCCATGGACTATGCAGTCCATGGAATTCTCCAGGCCAGGATACTGGAGTGGGTAGCCTTTCCCTTCTACAGGGGATCTTCCAAACCCAGGAATCTAACCCAGGTCTCCCGCATTGCAGGTGGATTCTTTACCACCTGAGCCACCAGGGAAGCCCAAGGATACTGGAGTGGTTAGCCTGTCCCTTCTCCAGCAGATCTTCCCGACCCAGGAATCAAACCGGGGTCTCCTGCATTGGAGGAGGTTTCTTTACCAACTGAGCTACCAGAGGAGCCCACTTTTTTAACTCCCTTATCTCCAACTCCATCATTTGGACATTTGTGTGTCTACTACTATTGTCTGCTACTATTTTTTATTATCATACTATCCTTTTTCTTTGCATGCCAGTAATTTTTTTAAAATCAATGCTGGACAGTGTGTATAAATAACTGCAAAGGCTCCAAATGATGTTATCTTCCCTTAGGATTTGTTTTTTCCTCTGCTATGCATTTGGAGTGGTCAGCTGTTCATTTTATTCCACTCAAGGGCTCAGCTGGGTTGATATTGGGTTACGGTGTTGATAAGCCTCAGTGTCCTGCTTTGCATTGAGCCTAGGTTGTGACCCTGCAGGGATTTTAGCTAAAAGCCTGGTTAACTTTTTTTTTTTTTTTTTTACCAGCACAAGAGACTATAGGATTTCTGCTGTGCTGTTGAACGGTTTCTGGCTTAATTCCTTAGCCTTTTTGTCTATGCTACTTTAGAATTTGCAGATAATTTGAGGGGAAGACTGAGTTTGAAGAATTAAATTGGAAGTTTTAAGACAGGTTTAAGAATTAACTGTCTTAGGTCTCCAGTTTTTGTCACTGAAGTTCTCTGTAGCTGGTGAGAGAGTTCCTGAAACTGGTGTAACCCCTTTCAGAGTAGTTTGATTGTATCTAGTCAACTTGAAGACACATATAATCTGTGACTCAGCATTTCTGTGTCTTGGTATATATCCTCGAAGCTTTTGCACTGTATAGGGGAAAGTGGAAACAACTTATTTCTTCAGTGATAGATGAAATAGAGCACATTTCTGCAAGAAAATATAACAATGCAGGACAAATTGTACAAGATATAAAACCCATTCAATAATGGTAACATTCTGTATCTCTGCTGTCCAATACCTGGAGAAGGAAATGGCAATCCACTCCAGTATTCTTGCCTGGAGAATGCAATGGACAGAGAAGCTGGCAGGCTACCATCCATAGGGTCGCAGAGAGTTGGACATGACAGGTGGATTCTTTACCAACCGAGCTATCAGGGAAGCCCAGATAGTAAAGAATCTGCCTGCAATGCAGGAGACCAGGTTTGATCCCTGAGTCAGGAAGATCCTCTGGAGAAGGGAATAGTTATCCACCCCAATATTCTTGCCTGGAGAATTCCATGGACAGAGGGGTCTGGCAGGCTACAGTCCGTGGGGTCACGAAGAGTCAGACATGACTTATGACTAAACAACAACAACACACATAACATAAAATAAGCATTTAAAAATGAATGTACCATTAATCATTTTAAAGTGAACAGTTGCTTCTACAACCTTATGGCTTATTCTTAAGAGAGACGCAAACATTTCCCCCTTAGAACCCATTAAAAAATATTTTCTTTCTGCTAGTCTTGGATTGGGTGAAATTATACATTAATTGATTTAGAAACTCGGGCCTAAGCTAGTAGGTGGTTTGTAGAGCTCTGGGAATCCCTTCGACCTTTTTCATGGGAGAAGGAGATCAAAACTGTTTTCATGAGGACAGTAAGATGTGAATTTGCCGTTTTTATGTATTGATATTTGCACTAAATGGTGCAGCAGCAATGGTCGGTAAAACTGCTGAGGCCTTATTTAGCACAAATCAGGCAGTGGCACCAAACTGCTAGTAATCTTTTATCTTCCATTGCCATACACTTGCAGCGAAAAAAAGCTAATTTCACTAAAGAATGTCTTGATTAAGTCTAGTAAAATTATTTTTATTATGTTGGCATTTGAGTACTTGTTTTTGTGTTCTGTGTGACAGGAATGGGAAGCCTACAATGCACTTTTCCTGGATATTAGGGGAAGGTGATTAACTCATGGGAAAGCATTTGTACAGTTGTTTCAGCTGCAAGCTGAGCTAGCCACATTTTTTCGTGGAATACTGTTCTTACCTGAAAGAGTTATCCAGAGACAAACTATGTTTATTCAGAATAGAGTATTTGACAGTCATTTTCTCAAAAATGAACAAAGTGTGCTTGTACTTCAAAGAAGACAATTGATAGTATTTGTTGCCAATGGTAAAAACTTCTATCTACCACCTAAAACTAAAGAATTTTTCTTATAAGATCATAGTGATAATAATTGTGATTTTCTTGGTATTGTGCAATGAAATATATGAACATTTGGAAGATCTTCATAACTGAGTGAACTAAGCATTTTCCAAATAATCAGTGCATGGTATTTTTTTTTTTTTTTAAATCAAGCCATGGTGGAGGGTGGGATAGAATAAATTAGGAGTATGGGATTAACAGATATAAACTATTATGCATAAAATAGATAAGCAACATGGAATTACTGTATGGCATAGGGAACTATATTCAATATCTTACAATAATCTATAATAGAAAATAATCTGAAGAAAATATGTGTTACTGAATCATTTGCTGTACACTGAGACTAATACAGTATTATAAATCAACTATACTTCTGTCTAAAAAATTTTTTTAAACCCCAAAACTCAAGTCAGAACAAAAAAATCAAGCCAGACAATAAAGATTTACAAACATCTGAATACTACTCTTTTCACTAATTTTGTTTGTTTTAGAAAATAGAATTATTTTCTTAAAACTGTGCTCAATGCCACTGTATACACATGAGAGTGAAAAGACAAATAATGTCTTAGTATTATGAAGATAGTTTGAGAGTCTCCAGAAAGGATCTCAGGAACCCCTAACGACCATGGACTGTACTTTGAGAACTGTGTTTGAGAGGAATTTTATACATGTGCCCAAGGAGACAAAAAAGTGAAAGACTGTTGATTTTAGTATTATTTGTAATAGTAGACAGCAACCTCATCTAACCATAGGGGTAACAGATCCATGAAATATATATACCTCCAATGTAATTTTATGCAGAATTTAGGGACAAATCAACATGGAGACATATAAAAGCAATGTTTAGTAAATAAAGCAAGATTGAAAATATGTATGTATGATATTATTTATAAAATATTGTAAAACATTATACAAACCAAACAGTATATTTATTTTTGCAGGTAACTACAATTATTTGTAGAAGAATTTTAAAAAGCTGTATACCGTGGAAGCGTATATACCATGGTAGTGGTTACCTTTAGGGAGTGGGGTAGGGGATTGCAGACTGGTGTTATCTGTAATATTTTAGTTCTTTAGAAAATTTAAGACTAAGAGGAAATATGACAGAATATTCAGTTCAAGTCAGTCGCTCAGTCGTGTCCGACTCTTTGCGACCCCATGAATCACAGCACGCCAGGCCTCCCTGTCCATCACCAACTCCCGGAGTTCACTCAAACTCACCATCGAGTCGGTGATGCCATCCAGCCATCTCATCCTCTATCGTCCCCTTCTTCTCCTGCCCCCAATCCCTCCCAGCATCAGAGTCTTTTCCAGTGAGTCAACTCTTCGCATGAGGTGGCCAAAGTACTGGAGTTTCAGCTTCGGCATCATTCCCTCCAAAGAAATCCCAGGGCTGATCTCCTTGCAGTCCAAGGGACTCTCAAGAGTCTTCTCCAACACCACAGTTCAAAAGCATCAATTCTTCGGTGCTCAGCTTTCTTCACAGTCCAACTCTCACATCCATACATGACCACTGGAAAAACCATAGCCTTGACTAGACGGACCTGTGTTGGCAAAGTAATGTCTCTGCTTTTGAATATGCTATCTAGGCTGGTCATAACTTTCCTTCCAAGGAGTAAGCGTCTTTTAATTTCATGGCTGCAGTCCCCATCTACAGTGATTTGGGAGCCCAAAAAAAAAAGTCTGACACTGTTTCCACTGTTTCCCCATCTATTTCCCATGAAGTGATGGGACCGGATGCCATGATCTTTGTTTTCTGAATGTTGAGCTTTAAGCCAACTTTTTCACTCTCCACTTTCACTTTCATCAAGAGGCTTTTGAGTTCCTCTTCACTTTCTGCCATAAAGGTGGTGTTATCTGCATATCTGAGGTTATTGATATTTCTCCCGGCAATCTTGATTCCAGCTTGTGCTTCTTCCAGTCCAGCGTTTCTCATAATGTACTCTGCATAGACGTTAAATAAGCAGGGTGACAATATACAGCCTTGATGTACTCCTTTTCCTATTTGGAACTAGTCTGTTGTTCCATGTCCAGTTCTAACTGTTGCTTCCTGACCTGCATATAGGTTTCTCAAGAGGCAGCTCAGGTGGTCTGGTATTCCCATCTCTTTCAGAATTTTCCACAGTTTATTGTGATCCACACAGTCAAAGGCTTTGGCATAGTCAATAAAGCAGAAATAGATGTTTTTCTGGAATTCTCTTGCTTTTTTGATGATCTAGTGGATGTTGGCAATTTGATCTCTGGTTCCTCTCTGCCTTTTCTAAAACCAGCTTGAACATCTGGAAGTTCACAGTTCACGTATTAATGAAGCCTGGCTTGGAGAATTTTGAACATTACTTTACTAGCTTGTGAGATGAGTGCAATTGTGAGGTAGTTTGAGCATTCTTTGGCATTGCCTTTCTTTGGGATTGGAGTGAAAACTGACCTTTTCCAGTCCTGTGGCCACTGCTGAGTTTTCCAAATTTGCTGGCATGTTGAGTGCAGCACTTTCACAGCATCATCTTTCAAGATTTGACAGAATATTCAGTTCAGTTCAGTTCAGTCGCTCAGTCTTGTTGGACTCTTTGCGACCCCATGAATTGCAGCACGCCAGGCCTCCCTGTCCATCACCAGCTCCCGGAGTTCACCCAAACTCACGTACATCGAGTTGGTGATGCCATCCAGCCATCTCATCCTCTGTCGTCCCGTTCTCCTCCTGCCCCCAATCCCTCCCAGCATCAGTCTTTTCCAGTGAGTCAACTCTTTGCATGAGGTGGCCAAAGTACTGGAGTTTCAGCTTTAGGATCATTCCTTACAAAGAACACCCAGGACTGATCTCCTTTAGAATGGACTGGTTGGATCTCCTTGCAGTAACAAGTGTTAATTTTGGAAATTAGATGTTTATTGTGCACTTTCCTGCATTTTCAGGTAGTTTCAAAATTTCTTAAACATGATTTAAAGAAATTATAATAAGTTATTCATATCTTTATTATGCTTACTTTATTGATGAGAAAACAGATAACAAGAAATTTATGATAAAAAAAGGATAATTGTTAAATTTTAATGATTGTTAATAGTGAAATGTGTTATCTTTTGCTCACTGTTAGCAACAGAAATGGAGAAGGCAGCGGCATCCCAGTCAGTATTCTTGCCTGGAAAATCCCATAGATAGAGGAACCTGGTGGCCTACAGTCCACAGGGTCGCTAAGAGTCAGACACAACTGAGCAACTTCACTTTCACTTTTCGCTTTCATGCATCAGAGAAGGAAATGGCAACCCACTCCAATGTTCTTGCCTGGAGAATCCCAGGGATGGGGGAGCCTGTTGGGCTGCCGTCTATGGGGTTACACAGAGTTGGACACGACTGAGGCGACTTAACAGCAGCAGCAACAGAAAATAATATCCTGTGTGGAGAATGTTTGATGCAATGTTGTCTTAAGTGTTTTCTGTTGGCATTTTATGTGGAGAAAATTCTTTTCTAAAAGCAATTTTAAAAACTGTTCTGCTGCTGCTACTGCTGCTAAGTCGCTTCAGTCGTGTCTGACTCTGTGCGACCCCATAGACAGCAGCCCACCAGGCTCCCCCGTCCCTGGGATTCTCCAGGCCAGAACACTGGAGTGGGTTGCCATTTCCTTCTCCGATGCATGAAAGTGAAAAGTGAAAGGGAAGTTGCTCAGTCGTGCCCGACTCTTAGCGACCCCATGGACTTCAGCCTACCAGGCTCCTCCGTCCATGGGATTTTTCCAGGCAAGAGTACTGGAGTGGGGTGCCATTGCCTTCTCCTATAAGGCCATAAAGTGATTCATTCTCTTTGACTTGTTTGTCCTACTTTTTGGAATCTCCCCTAAAGAACTAGCCCATGGTATGAAACAATTATAGGCATTAAAGCATTATTTGGGATGGAGTTTACAATAGAATAATGGTTATATTAATTACTTTACATGATATGCAGTTATTAAACAAAGAACTGTAAAGATTGAAAGGCACTATGGAAAAATGTGAAAGGTATGTTAAGTTTTAAAAGGGAATATGAAATTATTACTCTGTTGTGGTTATAATTACTTAAATTAAGGATTAAATCATGTTAAATTATTTTACAGTGATAGAAATTTTTCCTCCTTCACTACTAAAACATTTTTCAATGTTATTTTATCTTGAAGTTCTTTATGTATGTAGTTTTGTATATGTGATGATTGTATTTTCTTTTTAAAATATTAGTTTGAATTTGTCTCCTCCAAATTTTAAACCCTCTCCTAAATCTTTAAACCTTAGGCAGAAATTAAACGTCTTCAAGAAGCCAATAAGGCAGCTCGGAAGGAAAGACAACTGATTCTTAAACAGCAGGAGGAGATAGAAAGGATCCGACAGACCACCATAAAACTGCAGGAAAAGTTGAAATCTGCAGGAGAGAATAAATTGGTAAACTATATGAAATTCTTGTTTGTTTTCTGCCTCATGTAGCTTCCTAACACCTAACTCTGCCTCCTTACATGATGGATGTGTGTTCATCCCAACACTGTGATATAGTAATGCACCAGGATAAAGTTGTATGTACATGCCTTTATATAAAATGAGAGTTCTAATTTTATTTTCCCCATGGATTATTCTTTTGAATGGGACACATAAGTCATATCTTAGTTTCAAAATGTTTTCTATTTATAAACTCAGTTGGGATAAAGAGCTTTGCTTTTTGCTAATCAATCCAAATATATTCTTCAGAACTAATGGGAGGAATTAATTTTTTTACTCTTTATGTGATACCTCTTTCAGCTGTCTAATGTCTTATATAATGATACAAGGCTAAAGGAGATATTCAGACAAAAACAAAATTGGACTTATTCTGAAGTATTGTAAAGTGTCAGTGTAGTGTTGGAAGATTCAGACTGTATAGAAATATAGTTAAATAATACTTTAATATTCACTGCTTTGACTTTTAAAATACACTTTAAAGTTTGAAGCAATCTCAAATTTATAGAAAGTTTCAAACACATAAAAAGAGCTCTGATTTTCTGAGCAAGAGTTATGTTGCTAACAAATTAATATTGACACATTACTACCATTTAATCTGCAAACACTATTCAAGTTTCTCCAGTTATCACAATAGTGTTCCTTATTTCAAAAGGTAAGTTCAGAAGCACATATTGTATTTAGTTTTCATATATCTTTAGTCTCTTTCAGTCTGGAAAGGTTCCTCGATTCTCTTGACCTTCACATTTTAGATTACAGGCCAGATACTTTGTAGAATGGTCAAGTTGGGTTTGTCTGATGCTTCCTCATAATTAGATTCAGTTTATGCATCTTTGGCAGGAATATCACAGATGTGATGCTGTGTTCTCTGCATTCGATCTGGTGGTACCTGATTTCAGTATATCTCATTACTGATGTGTGTGCATGCATGTTCATTCGCTCTGACTCTTTGTGACCCCATGTCCTGTAGCCTGCCAGCCTTCTTTGCTCATGGAATTTTCCAGGCAAGAATACTGGAATGGGTTGATGTTGACTCAATCACAGAGGGAAAAAGGGTAACTATACAGTGAAGGTGGCATCTACCATATTTCACTGTAGTTACCCTCTTTCCCTTTGTGATTAATAAGTACTTTGCATGATGATTTGATGATTAATAAATACTTTGTGATGGTATTTTGAGACTACATTAATTCCTGTTCTTCATCAGAGTTAAATTTATTCTTTTATGTCAGTATGGACTCACAGATTCCTATTTTACTCAGGAGTAAAATCTGTTACTATCATTATTTATTGTGATGCTCACTTTTTCTTAAGTTGGGCCATTCGGAGCCTCTTAAGCAGGTTTCTGTGTCCTTGTACTCATCAGTCTTTGAGCACTTCCATATTTTCTGAAACAAGATGTTTCAGTCATTTTTTACTCTTTTTTGCCTCAGCCTTGGTTTCAGCTGTTTCTCTGAAGAGGATACTTACTTAGAAATCAAGATCTGGTGCTAGGCATGCTCACTGCTATTTAGGTTTTGTTCCTCTAAGCAACAAATCTGGGGACTGTGTTAGGACATATATATACATTTTACTTGTGCAGTATAATTTTGTCCTTTAAGTAATACCTTAATTTCAGCTATTTTACAAATACTGTTTAGAAGATAAATTAATTTTGAGAAGACAGTGTTTAAATCAGTTTGAGATCTTAAATTCTAGTTTAACACTTGTCCTCTTTTGTTTGCAGGAGTCTCATAGTGATGATGATACAAAAGATAATAAAGCAGCCAGTCCTGCTCCAACTGACTTGGAGACACGCAGTCCTTCCCCTATTTCAATCTCCAGCAGTGAAACAAGCAGCATTATGCAAAAACTGAAGAAAATGAGAAGCCGCATGGATGAAAAGTAATTCATTTTTTAAAATATCTCGTTTACACTGAAAGTAGTAGGAACAAATAATATTTTTAATGTACTTCATCAGATTAGATGGATACAACATAATATTTTATGGCTTCAGCTGCATTTTAGTAGATTAAGTCATCCTGGAAGTCAATTAACTATAGACCTTATTTATAAAACAAATTTTCTCTATTTTAAATACTGTCAAGTTTCTTATTTTAAAACTAAAGTAGTATTTGCAGATATACCCATGATAATGTTTTCTCCTTGCTTTTATTAAAAGTAATAAAATGAGTAAGTGTGAATTTTTTTGTCTTTTCTGAAATCTGAGGACATGTCCACTAACTTGGGAAAACAATCCAGTGGTATAGCTTGAGATCTTATCTTGTGACTCTGACAACTCTCAGGCTTACCCAAGTAGAAGAGTGAACTCTTAAACTCGTGAGTGATTCTGAATTGCTCAATTGAAACCATAAAGTCTGAAATTCTCCCAGAATGTTGAATGATTTGGCTGTCTACCATTCTACTAAAATATTTCTATGTATTATTTTTTAAAGACTCTTGGAGAAAGCTACTACTACTTGGATATAGCTCAGTCGTATGCCAGCTTTGACCATACCAATGATATTTACCTGACAGTTTACTTTTTTGCATGTGCATTTAATTAAATATACTTATAAAGTAGCTGCTTGTAGACTATTTTCTACCTTCTTTAAATATGGAAGAGAGGTCCTTTAAAATTTTTGTTGATTGCTATTTTATGTTAGCAGTTTGGACCACAGATTGAACTTAAATTGTACCTTGATATCCTTTGGCAGTATACTACACATCACCAAATTTAGTGATGTTCTATCTTTATATGTGATATTAGCCTATGATTTAGGTTCTGAATAGTCAAACAGTTCTAAGTCAAATCTTACTTACTGTAAGTACAGTGTTGTACACTGGCACTTCATTGCTTAATTGAATTGCATTTCAGTGACTTAAAATTGGCATTTCACAACTTAAAAATACCTAAATTGATTATGAAAATAAGTTTAAAAAATAAATATAAATTTAAAAAATAAAAAGTATAAGGGAGTTAAAACTGAATATTTACAAATTTTATAAGAATGCGTTTTCTAAGATTTCCATGGACTAGACCAGTTAAGACGTATTCAAGTAGGAATTCTTTCTTCCTTTCCTGACAAACTTTCCAGTAGTCTATGTGGGCATACTGTATTGCTCCAGGGATCTTTAATTCAGAATAATCTATCTCATAAAATTTCATAACTAATTAAACATTTTCTATCTGCCTTGTAAATGCCTTTGGATCATAAGTGTTGGAGGAAAAAAAGCTTCACAGGAAATTTCTTCATTGATTTCTTGCTTGTCTATACCAGTAAAATCTTCATTGCTGGTCTCTATGAATAATATTCTAATAATTTTAATCACATCTGTGGAAGGAACTGCTTATTCTGCTTGTAAGATTAGTCAGTTTATGTGGTGTTTATTTCCAATTTTGTTAGAGTTTTAAAAATCCTAAATAACAAAAGTTGAATATATTGACTTTGTTCTAAGTTTTGTTATTTTCTCAGAGCCCAAAATATTAAACACCTAGAATTTTTTTGCAACATTGCTGTCCCTTCCTTTGTCAACTACTGCAATAAATTTTTGAGAAATTTGTCAAAGAGAATAGGCCTTGAAGCATTCAGTGACTTCTTAATTTATTGTTTGAAACAATACTTTTGTGTTTATGGGAGGGATGGCGTAAAGACAGCAAAGAAATTAGTTTTAATGTTTGGAAGATGATGCTGAAATTTGAGGATGAACAGGTGTATTTTTCAAAACTAGCAATGCATTAAAAAGGGAGGTTATTGTTATGCGATTTTTTTTTTTTAATCTCTAGAACAGTGTACAGTTGATCCTTGAACAGTGAGGGACAGAAGTATTAGGAATGTTAACCATCTACATGGTTGAAAATTCACCTATAACTTCTATGATCAGTTCAGTTCAGTCGCTCAGTCGTGTCCAACTCTTTGTAACCCCATGGACTGAAGCATGCCAGGCCTCCCTGTCCGTTACCACTTCCTGGAGCTTGCTCAGGCTCATGTCCATTGTGTCAGTGATGCCATTCAACCATCTCATCCTCCTCTGTTGTCCCCTTCTCCTCCTGCCTTCAGTCTTTCCCAGCATCAGGGTCTTTTCCAGTGAGTCAGCTCTTTACATCAAGTGGCCAAAGTACTGGAGTTTCAGCTTCAGCATCAGTCCTTCCAATGAATATTCAAGACTGATTTCCTTTAGGATTGACTGGTTTGATCTCCTTTCAATCCAAGGGACTCTCAAGAGTCTTCTCCAACACCACAGTTTATTTATTTATTTTTTTACTTTACAATATTGTATTGGTTTTGCCATACATCAACATAAATCCACCACGGGTATACACATGTTCCTCATCCTTAATCCCCTTCCACCTCCATCCCTGTACCATCCCTCTAGGTCCTCCCAGTGCACCAGCCCCAAGCATCCTGTATCCTACATTGAACCTGGACTGGCAATTCGTTTCTTATATGATATTATACATGTTTCAATGCCATTCTCCCAAATCATCCCACCCTCTCCCTCTCCCACAGAGTCCGAAAGACCGTTCTATACATCTGTGTAAAAGCAGCAATTCTTTGGTGCTCAGCTATGTTTATGGTCCAACTCTGACATCCATACGTGACTAGTATAAAAACCATAGCTTTGACTATACACACCTTGTCGACAAAGTAATGTCTCTGCTTTTTAATATTTGTGATTCCTCCATATACGTGGTTCCTCTGTATCTGCAGTTGTACATCTTCAGATTCAGCCAACCACAGTCATGCAGTACTGCAATATTTATTGAAAAAAAAATCCACATGTAAGTGGACCTATGGAGTTCAAACCCCTACTGTAATGTGAAAACTATTTTTGAATACTATTCAGATTACCAAAGCTTTAGAGTTCAATCTCTTTCAACAATGTTGAGGTGTCAGCTCAATAAATAGAATGAGTTAATTTTGTAGTCATTTGCTACAGTAAATAACTAATGACAAAATCATTTAAGCCTTTGCTACTAAGCACTATTATTTGTTTTGTAGATTGGAAAAGCCAGTCTTCCAAGAGATTGCTATTTTATTAATATAAAATACCTGTCAGAAAATAGTCAACCTTCTCAATAAGTTAAGATACTTTGAGAGGAACATTTTCATTATGTATTACTGCTTATTGTTAACTCTTTGAACTTTGATTCTGTGATAAATATTTTTTCTGAAATGTTGAAACTATTCTTGGCTACAATTAAAGATTTCCTTCATTAATGTTTCCCTGAAACAATAATGCCTTTGTTAAAATTTCTAGTCTGTGGCTTTTATTGACCTATTTAACAAGTTGACATTTTAGAAATCATTTCCATTTCTCAACATAGTGAAAAGCAAAAGAACTTTAAACTATGGAAAAAGTTAGTTACAATGCAGATATCAGTATGTTTGCAAAAGCCAGACTGTCTAGACCTCAGTTTTTTGATCATTATTGGTAAATGGAATCTGAGTTTTGTTTACTGCTGTGAGGGGTATTATTTACAGTATAAAGTTATGAAACAGATACTCGTGGGGAAAAACCATGCATTTGACTTCCTGTTAAGTTGACAATTCTATTTTAGGAAAATTATTTACCGAGCAAATGAAACACTGAAAGAATGATGTTATCTTCCTCATTAAGTGTTAAAATAGGACATAGGGCACTTTTTCTTTCATTTGTTAACAGCAACTTGTTCTTTATTAATTGTATACTTATTCTCTCAGCAATTATTTACTGAGAATTGTGTGAATATAGTAGGTTCTGAGGGACATGAAGATGAATCAGACATAAACCCTGCTCTTGAAAAGCTTACTGTCAAGGTGGAAAAAAGAATAAATACCAGATTCCTTTAGTAAGGTGTATAAAAATCTAATGCTAAGAAACTCAGAAGAAGAAGTTTTTACTGAAAAGAGTACATATCACAGAGATTTTCTTGATGAGTGTTCAAAATTAAATACTTTGGATTTGCACTACTCCATTAAAGAAGACATTTTAATTAAGATTTTAAACAATGTATTAAATATCATTGCCTAAATTAGATACACAGTTTTCTTAGAGAAAGTTCTAGACTAAGTGTAGTGGATGAATAAATCCTGATAGTCTAATAATATGCTCTTTTTTTCCTTTACTTCCTAGATTAGGGATAATGCACCTGTATTATTTCATTTATTTAAGTACAGTATGCTGCTGCTGCTAAGTCGCTTCAGTCGTGTCCGACTCTGTGCGACCCCATAGACAGCAGCCCACCAGGCTCCTCCGTCCCTGGGATTCTCCAGGCAAGAACACTGGAGTGGGTTGCCATTTCCTTCTCCAGTGCATGAAAGTGAAAAGTGAAAGGGAAGTCGCTCAGTCGTGCCCGACTCTTAGCGACCCCATGGACTGCAGCCTACCAGGCTCTTCCGTCCATGGGATTTTCTAGGCAAGAGTACTGGAGTGGGGTGCCATTGCCTTCTCCGATTTAAGTTACAGTATATGCAGATTATTAAACAATTCAATAGATTTTGCTGTAGGAAAAATAGACTGTGTTTTGTTTATATCAATACTATCCATATGCTCATTTATCTTTTTTGAATATCATTAGAAATGAAAGAATTGATTCATTTTAAAATTAAGAGCACTGTTTCATTTTTACTTGTAATAGTATAGAATTAAAGAATTGTTTATATCCAGAAAAAAAATAATTCAAGATGTTAGGTTTTGTATTTTGTTTAATATCTTTCAGAATCAGATGACTTTAGAACTGAAAGTTTTATTTAAAGTTTAGATCATAATTCTGCTCTTTCAAATTGTAACCTAGTTTTAGAATCTGTTGGAATACAATGCACTGTTAGCTCAGTGGGAAAAAAGGGTTCTCGTATCACATGGTCTAGCAATGTGTTGAGGTATGTATTTTTCAAAAAGTGTGAAAAGGTACCTAAATGAAGAAAGAATCATAAAACGTTGAAACTAGGGAATTTTAGGGAAGTTGTCTATTACAGTCTCTTGGTTCTACAGGATGAAATTGAGGCCAGTAGATATTGAGTGCCTTGCCCTAGGTCACACAGGTAGCATAATGGCAGAGCTCGAACTAGAGCCCTGCCCTGTGGACTTCAGCCAGCTACAGTGAAAATTAAGTTAGCATATCTGTTTTCAATTTTGTAACTTTTTTTTTTTTAACTTAAAGTTGTCTTAGTAGAAACTGACCTTCTAAATAGCATTTGTTGAAGCTGGGCAAGTGCTCAGTGGCTGATTACTAAGGTTCAGTAGCTGCATGGCTAAAGTTTAGAGTCTAACATTTTGACTTTCTTTTGAATTTCTTAGGCTTAAGCATTATAGGAACATTATTTCCATACTAGATTAAATCTGTCATCTATCTCATGCTCATCCAGAGTTCTGTAACCACCAGAGGCCTTGTTGAGGAATGCCTTGACAACAGGCATAAGGTGTATCAGTAGCATTTTCTATGAGTAGGCATTTGTGTCTCCATCATTCATAATTTTGTTTCTTATTTGTGTGGCATTAACTCTAGTGTGAAGTATTACTGCTTTTATCTCAATTTTAATCAATTTTTGGAGGACCCTCTTGAATTCTAGAATATATGTATATTAAGTAAGGAACATGTTTGTGGGAAGAAATTCCAACTTTAAACTTTTCTTAATACTATCTCTTATACTGCTGTCTTTTTTTAGCGTTTCTTTTGTTGTGCATTTCTACCCTGGAGCTTTTGAATATGCTTTAATCTTTGTAAGTGAGAAGTAAATGATTAGTATTTGTTCTAAGAGAGAAAGTTATTATTCTCTATATTGAATTGGACAGAAACATTTAATATGTATTTGTTTTGTTTTTTTTTACAGTTTATTTCACATGTTCCAATATTCTACTTTTTCTACTAGGTCATGCATGCATTTAGCTGTTATATACTTAAGAGGGTGGGTGATATTTGAATGTTATGAATAGAATTTTGGAATCTTTTTTGAAGTACATTTGTTTTTGCATAATATTTTGATAATTGGCATCAAAATAAGCTTATTATATATTCATAAAGAGGGGCAAGGAAGAGTGCAGTGTCTTATTGAAAGTTGGTAAAATTGGTTCTCCTTGCACTTCAGTGCAGAAAATCAAGGCAATCGAG
This sequence comes from Bos javanicus, assembly GCF_032452875.1. Lineage (NCBI taxonomy): Eukaryota > Metazoa > Chordata > Mammalia > Artiodactyla > Bovidae > Bos > Bos javanicus. The sequence goes on from NC_083883.1 coordinate 62,044,200, forward strand.
AAACAATAGAGAGAAGGAAGGGAGAGAGAGAGAAAGTGAATATTAAGTTGTATGTGGGGAAACAGACTTGAAATCATCTACACATGTAGTTATCTAAAGATATACATGTAGTCAAGATTCTACATACTTTTTAAATTCCAAATAAGTAACTGGATTCATACCTAGATTTTCTCACATCTGTGATTTACTGATATATTATTCCTTGCTCTTCCAAGGCAATAAGTGTTGGCCTTGATCTACAAGTTACTGTGTGCATGTGAGCAGGAGCATGCTCTGTCAAAGAGAATTAACCTTTTTAAACCTATTACTAGACTTATGTATCCTTTCATATATACAATGATCTATTTAAAATTTTTTTTAAAAAGAGAAGCTAGTGCTTTTTTCCTACTTTTGTAAGTTTAACATATGGAATTTCTTACAACTTTTAACCTTATGATTGATTGAACTGTCCACAGCATGATTTTTTTTTTCTTTTAAACTACTGGTAGTATTTATTGGAACTAGCTTAGTTTATTCTCTCTTTTTTGGGGTGGGGGAGCCACATCATACAGCTTGCAGGATTTTAGTTCACCGACCAGGGATCAAACCTGGGCCATTGCAGTGAAGCAGTGAAAGCACTGAGTCCTAATCACTGGATTCCCAGGGAATTCCTATTTAGTTTATTCTTAATTATGCACCCTAATATTTTATAGAATGGGTATTATATTCCAGTATTGTTTAAATGGGCCTTTGTTAAATATAAAGCAAGATAGCTCCACTAGGTCCAGTTAGCATTAAGTTTTATGTTGTAGATATGAACAAGATATCTTTACTATAAATTGATTTTCTAAACTATATTACTGTTTTAGGCTAGATTATGATGGTGAGTTGAGTAAGGCAAATGTAGTGCTTTTTAAATTTAAATTCAAGTTTAAAATATATGATAAGACACAGATATAAAAATTACTTGTTTAAGATTACATATATGTATAGAATTGCTGATATGCGAGGTTCATGGCCATAATTTTTGTACTCTATGTTAAAGCTTATGAGAAAAAAAACTTAGCTTCACACTCCTCATTACTTTACTCGCAAATAAATTTACCTGAAAGTATAGATGATGGTTAAGCAACATCTGAGAAGAAAGGCACGTACATTCAGAAATCATTGGTAAGATCTATAAAAGCAAATGTTTTATATGTCACACAAAGTATAACACTTGCTTTAACCAAGTGGCTTATTGTTGTTCAGGAAGCATATTTAAAGTTCTGTGATCGGCTCTTATGCTTTCCCTTTCTCATTCTTTCTCCTTCTTGATCTCTTGGTTTTAAAATCTTCCTCCTTATTTTGTAGACACTGCTCTCCTGTTCACTACTTCTTCTCTGTCTTTACGTCTCATCACTGGGCCTCTCTCAGTGTCTGTTTTCCCAACCTTCATCCCAAATTCCAGCTGTATATCTACAACCAGTTGGTCAGGTAACTTTGCACCTTTTTCAGTGCACTCTTTGATAGAGCATGCTCTGTTCTTTTTGCTTGTCTTTATTGCTTTTTTTTTTTTTTCTTTCTTTCTTTTTTTCTAACAGCCTAGGGGCCTCTTGTCAAATGTCCCATAGATTTTACCTTTTTGTTCCCACAATTATTTGACATGCTGATTGTTCAAAAAGTAGAGTGACAGTTCTTGTGCTTTTTATTAAGTGTGTGTTGGATATGTGAATGCCTTTTTGTTGATTAGCTACCACTACAGATCTAACACTTGTAATATGAGCAGCCCAGCTTTTATTTAGCTATGACATCTACATTTGAGGAGAGCTTAATAGAAGCTTTTTAACTTCTCAAATAACTTTTCCTAAATCAATGCTATTCTCTAACCCTTTGGAGCCAAGATCTGTTAGGCTATCTAATTTCAGAGATTGGGTTAAATTGAGAAGTTTGAGGATTTGGTGCATCCTTATTTTTTACTCAAGTAAATAAATAGTTATGTTTTATGCGTAAGGCATCTGACTGTGGTGCATCTGACATTGTTTCTCTCCATGAAAAACAGATATAGATTATCACTTGGCATGGCATCTCCCAGGTAATGCTTCACTATACCTGAAGCAAAACCAGACTGAATTTGAAATAAAGGTCAAAAAGGGACAAGAATATGTTTTTTGTTTGCTTGCTTGCTTGGGATTTTGGGGGTTTTTGTTGTTGTTGTTTTGGTCTTTGTTGTTTTGAGTTTGTGTGTTTTTTGGTCTGAGCCTTCAGAATAAATTCTTTATACCTTCTGTTATGAAAAAAGAATCACCTATGAAGAATGAATATATAAGTACTATCAGTCATGGTTGGCTGAATATTCTGAAAAAATTTTTTTCTGAATTTACGACTGTTTTTCCTTTGCTAATCTTCCAAACAGTTAACTACAAGTAGAACATAAATTCTCTCATTTCCTGAATAAGATCACTTATAAAGTTTCTGTTCTCTCAAAAACTTTTTTCAGAGAAATATTATGAATGTCCTGCTGTTATACAGTTTGTTGATAGTATAATGAGTGATAAACCTCTTTAAGTGATTTCTGCCTATAGATTTGTTTTCTCACTATTCTTCATGGTGCGACCATAGGTTTCTGACAAAACGAGAGCAAAAACTAATGCAGCGGCGACAACATGCAGAAGAGCTACTAGAGTGGAAGCGACGTTTAGATGCAGAGGAAGCAGAAATTCGTCAAATGGAAAAACAAGCCTTGGCTGCCTGGGACAAAGAATTGATAAAACCTAAAACTCCTAAGAAAGAGTTGGAGGACCAGAGAGCTGAACAGAAAGGTAATAAATACTAACTGTCCAGACTACATTCTAAAGCCTGACATAAATGAAAGATTTACTTCATTATCTTAAAAAATATGAATGATTAAGGGTAAAGAAGGTGATACAAACATATATGCTTTAGAATTGGAAAGATAAGAGAATATGGTAAATACTTTTATGCTAATATACTTGAAAACTTAGAACAAATGGGTAAATTCCATGAAATGGAAATAGGTTATTCTAGGACCAAGTAGGGTTTAACACATACTAAAATTGATAATGTGGTCAAAGATTAAAGGAGAAAAAGTATGTATATCTCAAAGATTCAGAAAAAAAACACTTAATAAAATCCAAAACATTTGTAATAAAACAAATCTCAAATCAAATTAGCAATACAAGGAAACTTTCTTTACCCAGTATAGGATATTTATTAACAAAAACAAAAAACCAAACCTGCAACAGACTTCATATTTTAATGATAAAACTTAGAAAGTTTTCCCTTTGAATCTGGAGATCAGAGTTGCTTATTTTCACCTGTAGAATGAAAGAAAGAAGCAAAACTCTCATTATTGCAGATGAGAAGGCTATGCACATAAAAAATCCAGCATTTACATGTCAGTTATTAGAATTAAAAAGGGATAGAAAGTTGCTGGATTTACAATCCGTAAATAAAACTCAATTGCATGTCTATAGATAAGCAGAAATCGGTTAGAAAAATCTAATTTTTAAAAGAGATGCCATTTATAAATTTTAAAAAGTATACAAGATCTTTATGGAGAAAAATTTAGAATTTTCTTAGGAAACATTTGAGAAGACCAAAATAAATAGAACTTTTCCATATTCACAACAGATTCAGTATCATAAAGATGTTAATTCTCTATGAATTTAATGATAGATTCAAAACAATTTAAAGCAGAATCCTAGCAAGATTTCTTTGCAAGGTTTGACAGCTCCTTTTAAAGTTTATATGAAAAAGCAAAGGACTAAAAAACAATGCAAGAACTTAGCAGTTCTAAAAGTCTTGAAACTGGTAAGTTCTTGCATTGTGTTTTAGTCCTTTGCTTTTTCATATAAATTTTAAAAGGAGCTGTCAAACTTTGCAAAGAAATCTTGCTAGGCTTCTGATTTTTGTTATCGGAGATAGACAAATAGACTGTTAAACAAATAGCCCAGAAAAAGACCTTGAGTATATGAAAGTTGACTTCTGACATAGATAACTCAGGAAACTAGTGAAGAAAGAAGTGACTCCAATAAATTTTGTGAGAAGTGAAAATAAAGTTGGGTCCCTACCTGACCATATGAAAAGATCTATCTCTAGTGGGGGAGAAGAGTGTAAATGTGAAATTTAAGCTGTAAAACTTTTAGGAGACAATATAGAAGTATATCTTTATGACATCAAGGGGATGGAAAGATTTCTTTCACATTATATAAGACAAAAATCATAAAAGGGAAGATATATAAATTTGACTGTAATAAATTGTTTATTAATACACCATAAATTAAAACAACATATTTGCAGCACATACAACAGACAAAGGAATAGTATCAAAAATATATAAGTAACTCCTGTGAATCAATAATAAATGACAACCACATTAAAAAATAGGCAAAAGAGCAAATGGTTCACAAATAAGAAACTCTATAAACAGTCAATAAACATATGAAAAGATGTTCAACTTCATTAGTAATCAGGGCATAAAATCTTAAAGAAATACCATTGCATGCCAATGTTCATTTCCTAGGGCTGCCCTAACAAACTACCACAAATTTGGTGGGGGTTTTTTTTTGTTGTTCGCTCACTTCCGGAGGCCAGAAGTACAAAATCAGGGTGTTGGCAGTACTGTGTGCTCCCTCTAAAGGGTCCAGGACACAGTTCTTTCTTTCGTCTTCCAGCTTCTGGTGGTATGCTACAGGCATTCCTTGTGTCTGCTTTTAACTCAGTCTCACATAGTCTTCTCCTCTGTGTCTATCTTTCTCCTCTCCTGTCTCATAAGGAAACTTGTCATTGAATTTAGGGCCTACTCAGATAATTCCGAAGATCTCATCATGAGATCCCTAATTTCATTACATCTACAGACCTTTTTTCCAAATAAGATTGTATTCATAAGTTTTGGGAATTGAGACATGGACATATTTTTGGGGGAGCCATCATTCACCCCATTGAACACACCCATCAAACCTGTTGGTTTGTAGGTGGAACAAAGAACTGCTAGTGTAAGTGTTAATTGTTAAACCTACTTTGAAAAACAGGTTGAAAGGTGAGGCATTAAAAATCATCAATAAAATAATAAAAATAATAGAGCCAGGTATGTATGCCCTGTAATTCAGCAATTCCATTGCCAAGTATAAATCCTAAAGTATGGTCCTTGGTCTCTGAGATCCTTTCAGAAGGTCTGAATAATACTGACATGTTGTTTGCCTTTTCTACTGTGTCAACTTTACACTGATAGAATAAAAATAATGGTGGGTAAAATTGCTGATGCGTTAATATGAATCAAGGCAGTAGAGCCAAATCACATAGTGGTCGTCGTACTGTTCACAACCCTGTACTCACAGTAGAAATGTGCCATTCTTACACTTAATGTAATTTTAAATATTTGTGTAATTAATTTAAATATTATTGAATCTCAACTTTGCGTACGTATCTTTTTAATATTTTGTGTGACCAAATAGAAAATATTCAAAAAGCACTTGTGTTTGCCAAAGCATGACATTTATCTTGAAGAAAAGCTAGTTATTTGATTTGCAAACTGAACTAGCCATTTTTTTCATTTGGTACCATTTTTACTTAAATGACCAACAAACTGTGTTTATTCAGTCTTGAGTATTTATAAGCAATTTTTCAGAAATAAATGAAGCAGCTCTGACTTTTCAAGAAAAACAACTGATAGTGTTTATTGTTGATAATAAAATTAAAACTTTCAAGTGAAGATTAGGGCTTTTAGCAATGCTATTTCCCCTGTTGTGAGCTTGACTGCTTTCCAGACTTCTCTGGTATGAGTGATGGTATCAGTCAAAGTCATCTTTTAATATTGTGTGATAAAATGTGTGAATATTTGAAAAGATCTTCCTAATAACTCAGTGAACCAATATTTTCCAAATGACCAGTGAGGATTAGAAAATCACGTATGGGTAAAAGATCCTATTAAGGTGAAAGATCAGACTGTGGATTTTAATGCAACAGATTATGAAAAGTTCACTGATAATGGTGTAAGATTTCACATTACAGCTAACATTTAAGAAACTACTAATTGTCCACTTTTGGTGTGGCATTAAAAAAGGATATCCAGTTACCTGTAAATACTGTTAAAATACTCTTCCCTTTTCTTATTATGTATCGTTTGTGTGAAGCCAGATTTTCTGCATACGCTTCAGCCAAATCAACATATAACCACAGATTGCATACAGAAACAAATATCAGAATCCACCTATCTTCTGTTAAACCAGCCATTAAAGATTTTATTTTACTGTGTCAATAAAAGTTTCTCTCCTTTCAATTAAACTTCATTTTTTCAAAATAAGTACTATGGTGGCTCAGAGGTTAAAGCATCTGCCTGCAATGCGGGAGACCTGGGTTCGATCCCTGGGTCGGGAAGATCCCCTGGAGAAGGAAATGGCAACCCACTCCAGTATTCTTGCCTGGAGAATCCCATGGACAGAGGAGCTTGGTGGGCTATAGTCCACGGGGTCGCAAAGAGTTGGACAGGACTGAGCGACTTCACTTTCACTTTCACTGTGTTGAATTTTAGAAAATATAATTTATGTTAACACATAAAGGTTTATTACTCTTATTTTTAATTAATTAAAAATTTTATGGACTTTATATTGTAAATACTGATAGAAATAACTGTGTCTATAACTACATAAACTAAAGTTTTGGGGGGTCCTCAGTACTTTTACAGAGTGTAAAGTGGTCCTGAGACCAAAATGTTTGGGAACTGCTGTCTTATAGCATTGTTTTTCAAGTTCTGGTTTATCCCATTAGAGATGCATGAAATCTATTTAGTGGATTATAGTCAGCATTGTTTAAAATTGAAATAGAATAGAAAATATCATTATGTCATACATAGTAAGGATAAATACTATGATAAAGGTAAAAAAAAAATCTTAAAACTACTGCTCTAGAGAACTTTTACATAGATAATAAATGGATATAAATAAAGCTATCTATAAATACTGATATTATAGAGATATACATATAGATATCTATAAGTATTTATCTATACTAGGAGATATATAACAGCAGTATTTGAAATGGCAGGGGGGAAAAAGGAAACCACCTACATTAAATAGGAAAATGGATTAATAAATTGTGGTATATTTACATATTATGCTCAGTAAAGATAAAAAAATTACAGTATACAAGTCAACATATAAGAACCTCAAATCACAGGAGACTGCAAGCAGCTTGATTTCTTTTATAGAAAATTAAAAGCAAACAAAACTAAATGATATATTGTTTAGCTATACATACCAAGTGATACATAAAACTAATGATACAGTAAATGCAGTTCATCTGTAGTGTTCCTTTTTATCCTTAACAATTTTTATTTAATTTCTTCAGCAAAGGCTTACTTCTGTGTCAGTTTCCACATCCTCATTCTGTAGCCTCAAATTCTGCTAGACTTGTCCATCTTGAAAGGAAATCTAAGAGGACCTAGTAAACAGATTCAATTTCTCAGGTTTCATCATTGGCTGTAATAGAAGTAGAAAACATTTCCAACCATGTCTGGAGGGCAAATCAAGACTAGTTGTTGTTATTCAAACCTCCATATGTCAGGAACTGTTGACCTATATGATCATGGAAAGTGTTACTGGGTAAATGAGCTAAAGACAATTTCAATCTCACCAAATATTGCTTAGGAGTAGTGTAGTTAATGAGCTAAATGACGTAAGTAAAAGAAAAATTAAGAAAAAGAATTGTGTGTACCTATTAGGGCACATTGTTGGAATAACTGAAGTTTACTAAGACCAAGCAGAAAAGTAACTTTCTGAAGACCATGTAGTGGTTCATAAAATTTTGAGTTGACTGGAGAGCCAGCTCTACACTGAGCTTCTAGAAGAAGTTCTAAAACCATACCAGAGAACTGGCTTGATGAGAAGACTGCTCTAGCAGTTACTCACCAGAGCACTAAAGAAAACTACTGTTTTTGTCATTCCCCATTCATGCCGCTTCTGCACCACTTTGCAACCTCTGAAAAATCCACTGTCACTACCAAAAGCCACCTAAAGTAGAGTCCACATGGAGCCTTCTTTTTCAGGTTATTCACTTTTGTAATGAGGTCTTCTACAGGGACACCTAGTTTCAATGCCCAAGTTCCAGTGCCCAGCAAGGAAGCTGGCAATTGGCTTTTCTGGGTTCTGTCTTGGGTGACAAGGAACTCATGTGGCAGGAAATCATCAAATAATCAATGAGGGATTAAAAGTAAGCTTGGGGTCCAAGAAATCTGACAGATGTCCATCATTAAGGAGTTTAAGCCATGTATCTTTCTTTCATAAAACATAAAATATTCAGGGAAGAGCTCTTGAGACTTTTCAAAAGCCTGATTTTTTAAATGGCTATTGAGCACTTGAAATTTAGCTGGTAGAACTGAGAAATTGAACTTAATTGCTATTTAAGTGGCAACATGAGGCTGATGGCTACCATATTGGACAACACCTACAGATTAAACATTTTACAAAGTTTTAGTGTTTTTCTGCTATAGTCGGTATTTCTTTAAAAGCGTAAAAATGTTGCTAGACTCCTATTGAAATATAACTCTTCAAAAGTCAGGAATACAGTGAAATACATACTCACATCTATTAGGAAAGCTATTCTCAAAAAAAAAATGTTGACAAGGATTTGGAGAAATTGGTGCCTGTGTGCAGTGCTGATGGGAATGTAAAATAGTTGTAACTATTATGGAAATGGTATATCAGTACCTCAAAAAATTAAAAATAGAATTACTGTATTCCACTTCTGGGTTTATATACATATATACCAAAAAGAATTGAAACCAAGTTTTCAAAGAGCTATTTGTACACCCATGTTTATAGCAGCATTATTCACAATAGCCAAATGATGAAAAACCCAAGTGGCTATCAACAAATAAGTAGATAAACAAAATATGGTATATACAGGCGGTTTATTAAATGTAATTTTTTAAATGTTTATTAAAGTAAAACATTCTTTGGGGTATAGGTATTTCTTTTGTTGGGCTTCTCAGGTGGCTCAGTGGTAAAGGATTTGACTGCCAGGATATGGGTTTGATCCCCAGGTCAGGAAGATCCCCTGAGAAGGAAATAGCAACCCATTCCAGTATTCTTGCCCGGGAAATCCCATGGACAGAAGAGCCTGACAGGCTACAGTCCAAGGGGTCGCAAGAAGTCTGACATGACTGAGCACATGGTGATAATAATAGTAACTGATATAAAATTTTACCGATATTGAGCCAAAGTATAACTTAATCCTTGTGGGGCATTATATCCATGGTGACAGAATGAAAGCAGTGTACGTTCTTAAGATCATACAAGTATAATATCAAGCATTTTCTGTTTACTGTCAAAAGTATTTGTTTTCTTAGAGCTGAGGCCACAGTGGACAGGAAATTCCAGAGGCAAGATAGTGCTACATGTTCCAAAAGTGCTGAGTAAAATTCATAGTATATCTCGATGCATACAGTTCATTCATTTGTATTGCTGTGTAGCATTTCAATTTATAAATATACCACAATTTATTCATTTTACTTCAGTTCAATTCAGTCACTCAGTCGTGTCCGACTCTTTGCGGCCTCATGAACCGCAGCGCGCCAGGCCTCCCTGTCCATCACCAACTCCCGGAGTTCACCCAAACCCATGTCCATCGAGTCAATGATGCCATCCAACCATCTCATCCTCTGTCGTCCCCTTCTCCTCCTGCCCTCAGTGTTTCCCAGCATCAGGGTCTTTTCCAATGAGTCAGCTCTTCCCATGAGGTGACCAAAGTATTGGAGTTTCAGCCTCAACATCAATCCTTCCAATTGAACACCCAGGTCTGGTCTCCTTTAGAATGGACTGGTTGGATCTCCTTGCAGTCCAAGGGACTCTCAAGAGTCTTCTCCAACACCACAGTTCAAAAGCATCAATTCTTCGGCGCTCAGCTTTCTTTATAGTCCAACTCTCACATCCATACATGACCACTGGAAACACCATAGACAGACCTTTGTTGGCAAAGTAATATCTCTGCTTTTCAATATGCTATCTAGGTTGGTCATAACTTTCCTTCCAAGGAGTAAGCGTCTTTTAAAATTTCATTGCTGCAATTGTCATCATTTTACTTAGTTTTTTACTATTATAACAACACTGCTGATAACCATGTATATGTCTCCTGCTGCATGTATACAAGATTTCTCTAGGATATATACCTAGAAGTAGAATCTCTAGATCATAAAGTGTTTTTTCATGTTTACCAAATACTCCCAAATTGCTTTCCAAAGTGATTGATTTCCATATGTTTCCATTTTCCTAAACAAATACGAGTTGTAATTGCATCTTTACAGATGCTCAGGTTATCATTATCATTGCTGACTCTATGTTACAGATAATGTCTCTCAGTTTGGATCAGCCAAAATTCTTAGACTTAAGGATGTTAACAGTAAATGTGATTCATTAAGTGATGGGATTAAAAAATATATCTAAATGCAACTAGTGAAATCATGCTAAAAACAAATGTAAAGTCTAACAGATGAACATTTCCCTTGACTATGATTGTGTACTTTTTCTTGTTTTCACCTTCTCTTCTAGAAATAGTGAGTGAAACAGAATCTCCAGTACCTTCCTACTCTCAGCTACACAGTGAAAGCTCTATTCCAGAAGAATTGGGCAGCCCTGCTGTTGAGTATATACCATCTGAGTCTATAGTTCAGGAGCATCCTGGGAGTCCAGATCATAGTATACGTACTGAAGACATGGTTTTTTCACAAGAACTAGAATCTTCTACCTCGCCTAGTAAACATGTAAGTTAATATATATTTATATCTTAAAGGTTCTTTACAAAAAACCTATCTGAAAGGTATATTATTAACTTATATTCTTGCTATTAAGGAAGCATTGACTATCACCCATACCTGTAATGTACAGTACATGACATTTGAATAGAAATAAAGCTTTTCATTGACTCCTAAAAATTTATAAATATATGAATTTTAGCTTTAGTGGCATTTATAAAATTATATGCTATGAAGTTTTTAATAAACAAAGATAGGAACTTCTAAAGTCTTTAATAAAGATAATGTGTGGGGCAAGTTCTTATTAAAGTCTGCGATTTGTCACATAATAGAAACAATAAGACCTTAAACCATACCAGTGTGCCTTTTCTATAATTTAGTTAATGACTGCTCTATACTTCTTAATCATAGTAGTGGTTTCATCTCTTTAAGGCAGATCTGAAATGGATATGGATTCTAAATTAGAATAATAGTCACTTCAGAATAAAGAGGTTTTTCACATTGCCCTTAATTCTATACTTTAGTAAAAAACTGTCTAGTAAAACCTTAAGCTAGAAATTTAGCTTTTTCTAAGCTTAATTTTATAATGTGTATGAAGGATTAGCGTAATAATATTAAATACTATAAGTGAACAAAAACATTGGTAAAAGCCACTTTGTGTTTGAAAAAAGAATCCACCTAAGTTGGAAATAGACCATATAAGAAAGTCAAAGCTAGTGTGCCTTAAAGTCACTTTTATAATAAAAAGTAATATTTATTGGGTGTTTGTCAAGTGCCAGGTAGTGTGCTGAATGCCTTATGTCGATTATCCTCACAGCAATTCTTTAGATAATGTTTTAAGCCCCACTCTGAAGCTTAGCAGACTGAGTAACTTGCCCACCATTGCAGGGAAAGGAAGTGATGATATAACAGTTAGGAACCACATCAGGCTTATTCACTTACTCTTGATACCAGGGTAGAAATTACTCCCTTTGTGATAAATAATCTAGTGTGGGCAGTCTTCTTATGCTCTTATTTTCTTCCCTCCCCCCTTTCCTATCTTCTTCTTTTCTTCCGTAAAGATAGTACCTATTTCGTATTAAATGTTTTTCAGTTTTATTGACATATAATGGACATTTAGCACTGTGAATTTAAAGTGTACAGCATGAGTTTAAAGTGTACAGCATGATGACTTGACATACACATATTGTGAAATGATCACTACAGTAAGTTTAGTGAATATCCATCATCTTGTATAGTTACAAAAACATTTTTTTCCTTGTGATGAGAATTTTTAGGGTCTACTCTTTTAGCAACTTTCAAACATACCATGCAGCAGTGTTAAATATAGTCGTCATGTTGTACATTATATCCCCAGTACTTATATATCCTATAACTGGAAACTGATACCTTTTGACCAGCTTCAGCCAGTTCCCTACCCACTACTCCCCACCTCTGGGGACCACAAATCTGATCTCTTTTTCTATGAGTTGGAGTTTTTCTGGATTCCACATATAAGTGAAATCATAAAATATTTGTCTTTCTCTCTCTGACTTTCTTCACTTAGTTAAGTGCCCTCAAGATCAATTCATGTTGTCTCAAATGACAGGATTTCCTTTTTCTTTTTTTTTAATGACTGAATAGTATTTGTGTGGGGGGGGGGGGTGGGGGGTGGATGTCACATTTTCTTTATTCATTTATCTATTGATGAAGCACTACCAATGATCCAGCAAATGCACTTGTGGATATGTATCAGAAGGAAGTAAAATCACTATGTTGAAGAGATATCTGTACACCCATATTTAGTATTTTTAAAGTTAAATAAAGGGGTAAATATCACTGATTCAGTAGCCACTCATAGTTTATCATAAACATCTTTAAAAGCATGCTTTTAAATAACTTTTTCCATATACTTAAAAAAGTTGAAATCTTTTGTGTAATTTGCAAACTTTTTTTCACTTTTTATTTCATGAAGTTATTTAAAATTCTTTGTAAATATTACCTTTAACTTGTTAGTATCTTACATTTTAAATAGAGTTTAATAATTGTATCACAGAACAGTTCTTATTTGATTTCTGTTTAAACAGTCACCTCCCAAGAGCTGCATGTCTGTGTCAAAGCAAGAGTCTAGCAAAGGAAGTCATAGGACTGGAGGACACGGTCGTCTGCCTGTCAAGTCCCATCAACATTGTTATAGTTGGTCAGATGAGTCATTATCTATGACACAGTCAGGTAAGAGTAACAAGGAAGGAGTTAGTTTTCTTTGTAGTATGTTTGCATTTCTCTTTAATAAGCTTTGTCTGTCTATGTGACTGGTAAAATGTTATACTCTGTTTCATTTGTAAAGGCTTTTTCCTTGCCAAAATTGAATTACATAATTACATAATTCTTTGCTTTCCCTTGATAATTTATATCCCTCATTATACAAACCATGATAAATTGTTATGTTCTTAGACATTAGTAGTCATTTATTCATCAGACATTTGTTAAATTTTTTGTGTGTGACAGGTGCTGCTTATGTGTTCCTATAGTGCTCTGCACTTTTAACTTGTTATACCAGACAGCACATAATTTTAATCAAGTTATTCTGTTCATCAGGTTATTCTGTCTTGATGTATTTCAGCCAACAGAAGTCTCATTTTCCTGTCATTTCCCCTATCCCCTTTCTTCCAAAAAAAACCTGTAGGAGAGAATTCCATAAAGACAATACATTGATTTAGAGAGTTACTTGGATAAAAAAATATTTTTCTAGAGGTTCCTTTAGATATTATTGATGATAAACACTATATAGTAGAATTAGATTTGGGCATGTGGAAAATGTACTCCCATTCACTGTCATAGACTTTTATTTGATCTCTTTTTACCTTTCACTTGTAGAACTTTGGTTTCTTTACTTCTTAAAAATGTAAACATTTCACATGGTCTTTCATCTGAACTTAAAGTTTCTCATCATCTCTGTTAAATCTTCACAGTTATAGTTGAGAAATGTTTTTATTTAAAAAGATCACTGCTTACATATCCAATTTTTAAAGTATATTCATTTAAAATAATCATTTTGGAGGCAAAGTTATAGGAAGTATAGTAGTCTCCTATAAAATTTTATCAAAGTAACATCTCAAGTTCTGGAAGCACATAAAGTTTATCAAGCTAAAAGAATACACAGCTTTAGCAGATTCAAAGGTATGGGGTTTATATTTCATTTTAGAAAGGTTATAATTTTCAGCTCAACTTGCAGTCCTACCCCCAATTATTGTTCAGAATTGTTAATTAAATCACCATAAAGCTTACCAGTAAGATTCAGAGCCTTTTAGCTCTAGAACAAATTGAGAGGACGTCTACTCGTCTCCTGCGAGAACACCAAAATTGCATGTTCAACAGCCATTGACAGGAGGATGCTAGAACCACCATAAAAAGATACTGCACGTCCAAAGTCAAAGAAGCTATAGCGAGATGGTAGGAGGGGCACAATAACAATAAAATCAAATTCCCATACCTGCCAGGTGGGTGACCCAAAAACTGGAGACCAATAGTAGCAAAGAAGTTCTCCCACTGTTGTGAAGGTTCTAAACCCCACATCAGGCTTCCCAGCCTGGGGATCCCACAAAGGGGCTGAGAATCCCCAGGGAATCTGACCTTGAAGGCCAGTGGGATTTGATTATAGGAATTTCACAGGATTAGGGGAAACAGCAGAGAAGGCAATGGCATCCCATTCCAATACTCTTCCCTGGAAAATCCCATGGACGGAGGAGCGTGGTAGGCTGCAGTCCATGGGGTCACTGAGGGTCGGACACGACAGAGCGACTTCACTTTCACTTTTCACTTTCATGTATTGGAGAAGGAAATGGCAACCCACTCCAGTGTTCTTGGCTGGAGAATCCCAGGGACGGGGCAGCCTGGTGGGCTGCCGTCTATGGGGTCACACAGAGTTGGACACGACTGAAGTCACGTAGCAGCAGTAGCAGCAGCAGGGGAAACAGTGACTCCAGTCTTGGAATGCACAAACAAAATCTTGCACACACCAAGACCCAGAGGAAAAGAGCAGTCACCCTGTAGAAGACTGAACCAAAACTACCTGCTAATGTCGGAGGTCTCCTGTGGAGTCATGGGTTGGCAGGGGCTCACCACAGGGAAGGGGACACTGGCAGCAGCAGTCCTGGAAGGTCCCCCTTGGTGTAAGCCCTCTTGGAGGCCGCCATTAACCCTGCCATAGTGCCCATAGACCTCAGGCCGAACAACTGCCAGTGCAACCCCACCCATCAGCAGATAACTGGGTTAAGTTTTACTGAGCAAGGCTCAGATTTTCCCACTGCCAGTCCTTCCTATCAGGAAGCTTACACAAGCCTCTTAGCCTCCTGCATCGG
Source organism: Bos javanicus (assembly GCF_032452875.1). Taxonomy (NCBI): domain Eukaryota; kingdom Metazoa; phylum Chordata; class Mammalia; order Artiodactyla; family Bovidae; genus Bos; species Bos javanicus. The sequence continues at coordinate 62,059,266 of NC_083883.1, forward strand.
AGGGCAGACAGAAGAAGCAAGATCAACAGTCCCACAGCAGCTAAAACAAAACTCACATTACTGAAAGTCAGTCAGGATGAAAAAGCAGAAAGTTATGTCCCAGATGAAGGGACAAGATAAAACCCCAGAAAAACAACCAAGTGAAGTGGAAATAGGCAACCTTCCAGAAAAAGAATTCAGAATAATGATAGTGAAGACGATCCAGGGTCTCGGGAAAACAATGGAGAAGATGCAAGGAATGTTTACCAAAGACATAGAAGAACTAAAGAATAAACAGAGAAGAATAATATACTAGAAGGAATCCATAGAAGAATAACTGAAGCAGAAGAACAAATAAATGAGGGAGGACAGAATAGTGGAAGTCACTGCTGCAGAACAGAATATAGAAAAAAGAAAAAAATGGAGACAGCCTAAGAGACCTCGGGACAACATTAAACACACCAACATTCACGTTAGAGGGGTCCCAGGAGAAGAGAGAAAAGACCTGAGAAAATATTTCAAGAGATAATAGCTGAAAACTTCCCTAACATAGGAAAGGAACTAGTCAATCAAGTCCAGGAAGCAGAGAGAGTCCCAGGCAGGATAAACCCAAGGAGGAACACACCAAGACACATACTAATCAAACTGACAAAAATTAAAGACCAAGATAAAATGTTAAAAGCAACAAGGGGAAAACGACAGGTAACATACAGGGGAACTCCATCAGGCTATCAGCTGATTTCTCAATAGAAACTCTACATGCCAGAAGGGAATGGCATGATATATTTAAAGAGATTAAGGGGAAGAAGCTGCAACCAAGAATACTTTACCCAGCGAGACTGTTATTCAGATTTAATGGAGAAATCAAAAAGCTTTCCAGACAAGCAGAAGTAAGAGAATTCAGCACCACCAAACCAGCTTTACAACAAATGCTAAAGGAATTTCTCTAAGCAAGAAACACAGGAGAAGGAAAAAACCTACAGAAAATGAATCTGAAACAATTAAGAAAACGGTAATAGGATCATTACAACTGCAAGCCATAATGGGAATATGATTAATCTAATAATATAAAATACTTACAATCTGGGGGGTTAAGTAGAGTGATGTGGTAAGTGGAAGTGCATAGATGGACATGTTTTCATCTGCTCAGCCAGTCGGTGTCTTGTGGTTGGTGCATTTGCACTTACCACATCACTCTACTTAACCCCCCAGATTGTATGTAATTATTTTATATTATTAGATTAATCATATTCCCATTATGGCTTGCAGTTGTAATTACCTTTTATTTTTTGTCTGGCTATTGATTGTGAAAACTGATAAACATCTTTTATTATTGTGATTATGCAACTATTACTCACTTAATACCATTGTATCATGATTGTTTCAACAGAAAAATAATTGAATTCTGTATCATCAAAACTACCATTTAATAGAAAAACCTGTAATCACTTTTTAAAATCCAAATGCATATCAGATTATCTTGGAATGTTTTGAAAAATCAAATGTCCAGATCTGCTTTTTTTCCCCCAAAGCTCCAGATAACGTTTCTCATGAGCAGCTGTGTTTAAAAACAACTGGACTTATATGATGATCTTTTACTTTCATCTAGTTCGTTTCATTTTTTTTCTATTTCATATTCAGTGCCCCCGTTTCACTTAGTTTATGTTTTCCAATTTCTCCATCTTCTATTTTTTGTGATATTCTTTCTCAAGCCTTTATCAAGCGTAGTAGAAAAGTTTTTGTATACCTATATATAAGTAATATTGCCTAACTAAAAAACGTATGACATTTGACTCAACTTGTTTGACTTAGTATGAATAGAATGCTAGATTTCTAATTTTAAAAAATAGATATGCAACAAAGATTTACTGTATAGCACAGGGAGCTATAGTCAATATCTTGTAATAGCCTATAATGGAAAATAATCTGAAAAATAATATATGTGTATATGTATAACTGAATCACCTTGCTGTGTACCTGAAACATTGTAAGTCAACTGTACTTCAATAAAATATATATAAATAAAATCGATAAATTAAGCCAAAAATAAATAAAATGAATTTATTATTTTCTTCAGAAATTAAAGGAGAACAAGAGGAAGATACTCAGTTGCTGTCTCCTTACCACCACCTTTTTTAGGTTTAAACCAAAAAATATGTTACATAAAATATGGCTACATAAAAATGTTTTATGTGTACTAATACTACCACCGTTTATTGAGCTTTTTATAGTAGTCCAAGTACTGTGCTACATGCTTTATGTATCTTATTTAATTTTCACATCAGTTCTAGAAATCATTAAGTGACAGACACCTTACTAATTACCAGTAGTAGATTCCAAGCTAAAAATGACCTTTATTATTGCTTCATTTTATTAGTGTTGATCAGTAAATAGTGAACTTCGCTATTCACTCAGGGCTCAGTCTGATGGCACTACTGGCATAAGATGGGTATAATTTTCCTTTTTTTTTTTTTTTGGGTATAATTTTCCTAATGCACCTTAAGTCAGGAGACTAAAGTAGCAGGAACTTAGATGTCATTATTTCTAATTAAGATATTTGGATCACATTGCAAAAAAAGGACTTTTCAAAATAAATTCTGTGATTAGTTCTTTGCAATTTAATCTGAAGTACTTAAAAAAAAAAAAAAAACCTGGTTGTTTATGATGTAATGTTATAATGTGCATCTAAGTCTTCAGAGTTGTATATAATAGTATTTCTCTTAAAAGACTATTAAATGCCTCACTCATCATTAGCGTGTGGAAATGACACCATGGTGTGATTCAAGGAGGAGATGTCATTTTTTTTCTGTGTAATTTCCATGTGTAGTGAAATAAGCTGTTTTTAAATGATGCTTATTTTATTGTTAGTAGTGTTCATTTGACTGTGCCGGGTCTCAGTTGTGGCATGCTGGATCTTTAGTTGCCACATGTGAACAGCACATGGGATCTAGTTCCCTGACCAGGGATTGAACCTGGACCCCCTGCACTGGAAGCACAAGTCGTAGCCACTAGACCACCAGGGAAGTCCTAATGATGCTTATTTTTATAAGATTTGTGTGATGCTTAACAATGAAATGTCTTTTTCATGATTTTGCTGTGACTAAACATCTACTTTGTATGTGTGCATGTATGTGTCTAAATTGTTGGGAAGAAAATAAGATTGAACTATAGCTTTATTTCATTATTTTAAATGTTTTAAGAGCTTCCAAAGGTTATCACAAAGTATATTTCTTTATAATTTTTCTCTCTCCTTTTATAATATTAAGCCATTAGCTGATGACTCACAATCAATTTCAAATGGTAAAATTCTAGTTTGATTTTAATATGACTTTAAAACTATCAAACTATCTATTAATAACCAAGAGGAGGTACAGTTAAGTATGGCTATCCTGTTACCAGGAAATAAATCCTTAAAGAATGTCCAAATTCCGCTAACCAAAAGTTTTTCTACTTCCAGCTACTTATCAAGACAGAGTATCTTCAGATTTGCAAACTTTATTTGCAGTTTCAAAATAGCACAATTAGAAGGTGAAAATAAACAGGAAGACGCACACCCACCCCTGCATAGAGATTTAGGAGAAAGGATGGAAATCACCAATAATTTTTTTCTGAATCTAAAATTTTAAATGTTAGATTAACTTTACATTGGTGCTTTCTATTAACAGTTACTGAATTTATTTTTTTTAATGACATTAAAAGGTTTTATATCTCTTTCAGAAACTACATCTGACCAGAGTGACATTGAAGGTAGAATCAGAGCCCTGAAGGATGAGCTGCGGAAAAGAAAATCAGTTGTGGACCAACTAAAGAAGGAACAGAAAAAAAGGCAAAAGGAAAGACTCAAAGCCCAAGAAGCCAGTCTGATCAAACAATTGGAGGTTAGATATAAGAAGGCTAGTGCAAACATGAAGCCAGAAATGTTTTAAGCATTAAAAAAGTGATAGATTAAAAATTTTCAATATTAGTTTTGTGCCACATTTTAACCTAACTTTAAAAACAAAGAAACTGACGTGTCTGAACAAACTCTTGCTTGAAGCATTAAATATTAAAATGTTAAATATTATAATATCAAGTATTAAAGTAAATAGTAAAAGTATTAAAATGAGTTTTTTCCCCAAAGAGGAAAGATTAGGCCTATGAAAGTAAGCTTGATATCCATGTCATCTTAAGGAAAGAACCATTAGATAAATAATCCTGGCTATTGAAACTGTTAACTGCCTTTTCTTTTCTTTGGGTTTTTTTTTTTTTTTTTTTTTTTGCAGAATGGTGTTTCATGCCACCCAGCTTATTAGTATGATTCTTTGTACTATTTGAATAGCTCCTAAAGATAACTTTAAACTTGAGTTTCCTTCCAAACTCTAGCAGCCTTCCCTGATTTGATTCTACCCAATTCTGGAAACCTGGTTTTTGTTTGTTTGTTTTGTTTTTAGCTTTAAAAGCATGTGGGCACAGAAGGTTTTACTGAAAATTCCTCTGAATATTTTTAAAATTAATTTATTTAATTGGGGGCTAATTACTTTATAGTTTTTATATCTTTCTCATTCTGTTTTTTCCTATTCATTCAGTTATCAGATCCCATTGATTTCTTTTTTCATAAATCTTGCTTGCCCCTTTCCATTCCTACTGACATCAAGCTATTTGGAACCTGATGTCCTCTTACCGCTGTAGTGTGCACAGCCTCTTACTCTTACATGTCCTTGCCTCCGGTTGCTTCCCTATGGCTTACATGCATTCTGTCAGCCTAGTATTCCTAAACACCATATTCATTACAGAACCAGTCTGAACTTCCTGTATCATAAGAACCCCTTCTGAAGGCCTCACCTGACGTCATTCATTTTCTTCTCAGTCACTTTCAGTAATAACAAGTTTCAGATTTTCAAGGCAGTTGATTTCATTGGTTGGACTCCAGGTGCTCTAAGTGCTAAAAAGGTTTTTGTTTGGGCAAAATTTCTGTTATTTTAATCATCCTTGTGTGCTAAAACCAAACATGTATTCTCCTTTATTAATGTGTTTATTAATTTAATCAAATATTCAAGGACCTTTTTATGTGCTGGAAACTTGGCTAATTACTGTACACATATTTTTCACTTTATCGTCAAAGCAACAAGGTGTGGATATTACTATCCCTGTTTTACAGATGAGGAAACTGAGTTTCAGTGAAATTAATGATATCCAGAGAGATGCAGCTCAAATGTGTTAAAACTAGGATTTTAATTTAGCTTGAATTCCAAATTCTGTGGCCTTACCATTACACTACACTGTCTTCCACATAGAAGATAAACCTGCTAACAGATCTGGAGAAGATAAGACATTTACATTAGTACACAACACAGAGATGGGAACAGGAATTGTAACTTGCACATATGTTTAGAAGAAAAGTGATTAAGATTCAGTGACCATGCTGAAAAGTAGTGAGAAACAAAATTTTAAAATGAAGATCAAATTTAGGGCTTTAGAAATCAGACTGATGAGTTTGAACTTCATCCTATAGGTCTGTAGTGCTCAATCTGACTATACATTAGAATTAATCAAGGAGGTTTTTTGAAAAATACAAATATCCAGGCTCACTCCCAGAGATTTTTATTTAATTGGCCTAAGCTGGGGCCCACGATTTAAAAGTACTGCTGAAGGTCATGTTCAGTTCAGTTCAGTCTCTCAGTCGTGTCCGACTCTTTGCAGCCCCATGAACCACAGCATGCCAGGCCTCCCTGTCCATCACCAATTCCTGGAGTCCACCCAAACCCATGTCCATTGAGTCAGTGATGCTATCCCAACCACCTCATCCTCTGTTATCCCCTTCTCCTCCCGCCCTCAATCTTTCCCCACATCAGGGTCTTTTCAGATGAGTTAGCTCTTCGCATCAGGTGGCCAAAGGTCATGAGGACCAATTAAAAGCTAAATGAAATACTATTACATTGAATAGCATTGCCCCAAAAGTTCAATAATAGATACATCAACCAGAAAAATATCTAGAGAAAAATATAAAGATCCATCTCATTCAATATTATATTAAATGATTTAAATAAAGGCAATAAAAAGTTCTTTATTTAGATTTTATAATTATAGTATATGTATATAGTATACTATATAAATTAGTGAAGCTTTATTTATAGAATGACTAATAACTACGAAGTATTTTTGCAATTCTGTACTATTATGCTCTCAACCACTCCCTTCTCTTTCCTTGAGATCTCTATTCCCAAAGTACAGATTCCCTTAAGAAGCTTACTGCCATTGAAACTCAGTGCAATGGCTGAACTTAAAAATATCAGGAAAGTATTAGGACATCCTTTAAAGAATAATTATATAATCAGCTAAAGAGTTTTTTTAATATGGCAGGGCCTGAATTATTGCTTCATAAGTATTACGCTTCTGTAATTGAGATTATATCATTTCCTAATTGATATTAGTGTTACATTATACATCTTGCTTATACATAACCTATTTCAAGAAGGCTATGCAAATAACTAATTTTAGAACTCTGAGAAATAATACTGATGCAGGGAGTAAAAATTTTATATTAATATCTTTTTTACTGTTTGAATATTTTACCATTAAATGTTTAGTTTTCTAAGTTAAGATAGTTTTTAAAAATTCTGTACATTGACTCCTCTGATTTTCCTAAACGTAGTCATACGATGAATTCATTAAGAAAACTGAAGCTGAGCTTAGCCGAGATTTGGAAACTTCACCAACAGCCAAGCCTCAGATTAAAACGCTCTCCTCAACTTCTGAAAAACCCAAGATCAAGTCCCTTCCACTGCACAGGTAGAAATTTTGATAACTAACCTATATCCTGCCTTATTTGCAAAAGAAATAAGGAAAGATTTTTAGTTGAAGCTAACTTTTGAGTAACTGTGAAATTGTAGAAGTGAGAATACTGGTTTATGGTTTTAGTGTCACTAAAGTAAATTTGTTGTTTATGATATCACAAATCAAATTTATAATAAGGCACAGATTTAAAAATATATTCTGAAATCTGGAGGGTGCAGTGAAAATAATACTTCCAGCATTGTTGTTACAGCTTTGTAAGTTGGTATAGTTGTTGTGAAAAACAATTTGGCAATGTTTCAAAAGTCAAAAACAGTCTGTAACTTTTGACTCAATAATTCCCCATCTGAAAATCTAGCTTGAAAAAATATAAACTACCAAAAATATCTATTTGCATGAACATGTTTATCATAACATCTTTTATATTAAGTAAACACTGGAAGCAGTCTTTATATCCAGAAATAGGTGAATAACCCTGTTAATGATGGTTCTTTCCAGGGATAGAATATTATGCAATCATTGAATGCAAATACAGAAGATACAGAGTAGCACCATTAGAATATATAATATGATATATAAGGATTTAAAATGAATTTTGAACAACGAGCAGAGGTTATGTAGGTCAGTGGGACTGAAGTAGTGGGTATTGCAGAGAGGCACTGATGAGTGACTAAAAGCAATCAAGAGCTTGGCATATCATGGAAGCTGAATGCCATAGGATATTACCAGAGTTAGGAGAAGAAACTGGAAAAGTAAAAAACAGATTGTGATAATATTGTACTCAAGCATTTTTAGTATTTTCTTATTCACTTTCTTAGAAGATGTGAAACCTTAAAGGCAATATTTTAGGATATTTTTTGTTTCTTAGAAACATTACACAGACTCATTACAATTAATTTAGCATTACCTGGGTTTAAATCCTGGCTCCAGCACCAGCCAGCTATTTAATTAGGGGCAAGTTATTTAACCTCTCTGTACTTCAGTTTTTTAATCAGGATTTATATCCCTATAAGAACACCTGAGTAGTAAACTTGTTATCAGGGTTAAAAGACTTAACTTAGGGCAGGGTCTAACACACAAAGTTAGCACTGTGTATTAGTTTTATTATAATTGCTACTAAAATATTGAGGGAAGTGGTAAAAAGGAATAAATTTAAATCATATCATTCATAACTGTCCCAAAACAGCAGACATCAACAATTAGATATATTTCTTTCTCGGGTTTTTTTATAGTTAGATTTTGTATTTTTGTTGTATATATACTTTCCCTTTATGTTACATTATATGTAAGTTTTACTTTAATTTCTACATTCGATTAAGGGTTTTTATAGTTTTATTAACCAAGCTACTAAGTATTTTAACTGGAGAATGATAGAATCATATTTCTCTTTAGAGAAATCTTTTTGACTACAGTATGAAGGAAAGATAGAAAGGGATAAGTTTAGAAGCAGGGATAACAGTAGTCTAAGCCAGGCCTCAGATAATCCACTGTAATAAGAATAGAGATAGGAGATAGATTTTAGGAATATTGAAGAAGTATACTTGACTAATTAAAGTTATATGGGAATGCTGAATGTCATATTCCTCTTAAGTAGTAGTTGGTTGAGTCAAAGTTACACTAACCTAAATGGAAAATCAGGTGTTCCTCAGTGGGAGGCTTAAGATTTTGGTTTTAAAATGTTAATTTTAAGGTATCTATAGTTCATCTAAGTGGAATTATCCAGGAAAGATGTTAGGTTTATACATATGTGTGTATATATATATATATAGGGATGATCAACATATAGATCATGGTTGAGGCAATAAATATGGCAACATTTGGATAAACCTTCTTCACCCAAAGAAAGTATTCATTCAGAGAGAATAAAAGAGAGCCAAGTACTAGATATGATAAAATAGCAACCTTTGAGGAGATTAGGAAGAAATAGGAGTAGAAGGCATATAATATGACTTTGCAAATAAAAAGAAAGCAAGAAAATGAAGATGGTAAATGTCAAATTAAAGCATAAAAGAGAACAGTAGTGTAGCATCAGATGAAGGAATAAAGAATGGGGGGAGGGGAACTTTGCTCAATATTCTGTAATAACCTAAATGGGAAAAGAATTTGAAAAAGAATAAATATATGTGTATGTGTAACTGAATCACTTTACAGCTGATACTAACACAACATTGTAAATCGGCTATAGTCCAATATTAAAGGAGGGAATCTTTTTTTTTTAAGCTTGAGGTATACATATAAGCTAAAGGGGAAAAAAAATCACCAGATTGAAGGACTAACGATTGTAGAAAAAAGAATGGTTAGTTGAGGGATATTGTCAGTGAGACTGTGGAAATTATGGGATTTGGGGCAGAAAGAAATTTGAGCAAATGTAAGAGATATACCTTTTTCTCCTTGGAGACAGGAGGAAAGGCAATTGAGATGGCTGTGAATATAGATGAATTTGTAGGTAAAAAGGTTCATGCTGATGGCCTCTCTCTTTCTTATTAAAAGAGGCAAGATCATCTATTGAGAGTCACGAAGGCCAGAAATAGGCTTGGTGAAAGTGGCAACGGTTGGAGTACTTCCTGTGGAGTAGAAAGAAGTCGTCTAGTCAATTCGACTGCTTTTTGTTACCAGTTATTATAGTAGCAGCAATACATTTATTTCTGTTTATTAATTTTTCTGCTTAAGATCTGAAACAGCAAAGAATTGGAAATCACTGACAGACTCAGAACGATCCAGAGGATCCCTGGAGTCTATTGCTGAACATGTTGGTATGTAACTAGAAAAAATAATCACACTGTATCTACATGGGCTAAAGATTTATACAAATGCCTATGCAATTCTGCCTCTTAAGTTATTTGGTTAAAAAGTGAATTTTCTAAAGATAGTAGATCATTTAATATTTTAAGTTACTTTTATATTTTAAAGTGATTTACGGGTTATGCATAAGTTATATGAATCAGTCTTTATTGTCCCAGTAACTGACAAAAACTGAATCATAAAGACATTGATCTAAAATGGCTATGAGGGTGTCATCAGCATCTCAAAATTCTCCCTTAATCAGATTTTGCATCTGATTGTGTAATTGTTGGCCTCCACTATTTCTCAGCTGTGTGGTTATATACATTTTTTTCAGTCGAGTCCAAAGAAAAATAAGAACTATTGAAAATAAAGTATAATTAAATGAGGAATTAAAACTGAGGCATGAAAAAGCCTACCTGGCAGTAATGACAAAGCAGCAATTTGAATTCAAAACTTTTAATTCTTGGTTTGTTGGTTCACTGAATCTTAATTATTTTCTTCTTTAAAGTGCTAATATTTGCAGAAATAGGTGTTTTTTGGTTTTTTTTTTTTTTTTTTTTTTTTACATTCAAGAGGTTAGTTGAAGTCCCTGGGAAAATTCATTCTTTTAGAAGTATATATACTAGTGCATTTGTCCCTCCTTTATTGCTTTTCTATTTGAAAAACATATGTAATATGCTTCATCCAGTTCTGTGTTTGCATAATTTGAGAATCAATTTCTCCATAAACTTTGATTCATTTTTCTTAATTTTATAACTTAAGACAACACTTAAAAAATTATACCAAACTTCAGATTTTTCAGTTTAGTTCAGTTCAGTCGCTCAGTCCTGTCCGACTCTTTGCGACCCCATGAATCACAGCACGCCAGGCCTCCCTGTCCATCACCAACTCCTGGAGTTAACCCAAATTCATGTCCATCGAGTCGGTGATGCCATCCAGGTATCTCATCCTCTGTAGTCCCCTTCTCCTCCTGCCCTCAATCCCTCCCAGCATCAGGGTCTTTTCCAGTGAGTCAGCTCTTCGCATGAGGTGGCCAAACTATTGGAGTTTCAGCTTCAGCATCATTCCTTCCAATGAACACCCAGGACTGGTCTCCTTTAGGATGGACTGGTTGGATCTCCTTGCAGTCCAAGGGACTCTCAAGAGTCTTCTCCAACACCACAGTTCAAAAGCATCAATTTTTCGGTGCTCAGCTTTCTTCACAGTCCCAACTCTCACATTCATACATAACCACTGGAAAAACCATAGCCTTGACTAGACAGACCTTTGGTGGCAAAGTAATATCTCTGCTTTTGAATATGCTATCTAGGTTGGTCATAACTTTCCTTCCAAGGAGTAAGTGTCTTTTAATTTCATGGCTGCAGTCACCATCTGCAGTGATTTTGGAGCCCAAAAAAATAAAGTCAGCCACTGTTTCCACTGTTTCCCCATCTATTTCCCATGAAGTGATGGGACCAAAAGCCATGATCTTTGTTTTCTGAATGTTGAGCTTTAAGCCAACTTTTTCACTCTCTTTCACTTTCATCAAGAGGCTTTTTAGTTCCTCTTTACTTTCTGCCATAAGGGTGGTATCATCTGCATATCTTGATATTTCTCCCGGCAATCTTGATTCCAGCTTGTGCTTCTTCCAGCCCAGCGTTTCTCATAATGTACTCTGCATAGAAGTTAAATAAGCAGGGTGACAATATACAGCCTTGACGTACTCCTTTTCCTATTTGGAACCAGTCTTGTTCCATGTCCAGTTCTAACTGTTGCTTCCTGACCTGCATATAGGTTTCTCAAGAGGCAGGTCAGGTGGTCTGGTATTCCCATCTCTTTCAGAATTTTCCACAGTTTATTGTGATCCACACAGTCAAAGGCTTTGGCATAGTCAATAAAGCGGAAATAGATGTTTTTCTGGAATTCTCTTGCTTTTTTGATGATCTAGTGGTTGTTGGCAATTTGATCTCTGGTTCCTCTGCCTTTTCTAAAACCAGCTTGAACATCTAGAAGTTCACGGTTCATGTATTGCTGAAGCCTGGCTTGGAGAATTTTGAGCCTTACTTTACTAGCGTGTGAGATGAGTGCAATTGTGCAGTAGTTTGAGCATTCTTTGGCATTGCCTTTTTTTGGGATTGGAATGAAAACTGACCTTTTCCAGTCCTGTGGCCACTGCTGAGTTTTCCAAATTTGCTGGCATATTGAGTGCAGGTCTTTTAATTATTTTTAAATGTTCTATTTATTTTTGGTACAGTGTATATTCATAAAGGAAAAATTTACTACCTATGGTAACCTATAAAACAGGTCATATTTACTGACCAGAGCTTTTTCTCACTAATATTTGGTTTTTATTTAAACTTTGGTTGCAGAAATTGAAAGTTGTGATTTCAGTAATTTTGATGTGATTTTTTTTCTTCTTCCCCCTTTAAGATGCTGCATTGACAGGTTCTGAAAGATCAGTATCGGAAAAATCTTCATCTGCCTACGCAAAGAGAATGACTGAATTGGATGGTCAGACAGAAGAGCACTTTCAGACTTCTCCAATTCTGAGATCATCAAGGAGGACAAGAGCTGAATCTGGAGATTCTCTAGAAAATGTCCCTTCATTATCTCTTCTCAAAGAATTAAATGCCTCTCATAGAATTCTGGATGTATCAGGTGCCAAGGCTGAAGAAGAGTCTAGTCAAAAATCAGAAATACAAGAAGTAGAATATACAAAATTGGAGGAGAGTGCAATTGAAGATGCCTGTTCTAAACAGTCTAGGAAGGCTGATGTCTTCCTGAAGCTAGACCTGGAACAGGGAGATTCATCTGAAATTCTTTCAAGAAAAGATCTTCCTTTAGATTCTATAAATGTTCAGAAAGACTTAGTTAGATTAGCCATTGAAAATCTTCATAATAAAGAAACGAAAGAGGGACAGTCAAATGAAGATATCAGTCATAGTCCAAACATCCAATCAGAAAAAGAGACTCATGTACAAAAGAATATAAAGAGCAGAGACTCATCTTGGTCACAGCGTCTACTTGCATCTAAAGAGATATCGTACTCTGAAGATTTTGATGTATCGTCTTTCAAGAAAGACATTTCAGCTGAATTGTACAAAGATAACTTTGAGGTGGCGTCTTTGTTGTCACTCAGGAAAGACTCTCAGTCTTGCAGAGAGAAGTTACAGACAACAAGCATCTCTAGAAGTAGAGCCACTAGCTTTGGTAGTGATGATGAAATCAGCGAGTGCCTCAGTGAGAAAAGCCTTTCTATTCATAGCAGTGTCCACTCTGAAAGGCTGTTAGAACTCAAGTCCCCCACTGAGCTTATGAAAAATAAAGAGCGCAGTGATGTAGAGCATGAACGGGGAGTTACTGAATCCCCTTCCTTGGCTTCAGCTTCTCTTGCAGATGAATTACTTGATTTCCACATTGGTGATAGGGTATTGATTGGCAATGTTCAGCCAGGAACTCTTCGGTTCAAAGGTGTGACTAGTTTTGCCAAAGGGTTTTGGGCTGGAGTGGAGTTGGATAAACCTGAAGGAAATAACAATGGAACATATGATGGCATTGTATACTTTGTGTGCAAAGAGAAGCATGGGATTTTTGCTCCTCCTCAAAAAATATCTCACATTCCAGAAAACTTTGATGACTATGTAGACATAAATGAAGATGAAGACTCTTACTCAGATGAGCAATATCAATATTATAATCAAGAACAAAAAGATACCGAGGGTCCCACGTCTGACAGAGAAAAGGATACAATTGAATATTTTTATGAGAAATCTCTACCTAGTGTGCATGACACAGAAGCCTCAGTTGATAGAAGCCTTAAAGTAGAGACAGACAATATACAGGACATTCCTGGGGTACTCGAAGCCCATATTCACCAGCAGAATTCAGTGGACTCACTGATGTCTTCAGAGGAAAACAAAGACCTTGTTTCTGATGCCACAGAAAAGGTTTCTTCTGTTGTAGAAGACGATACTTTAGATAATACCTTTTCTGAAGAGTTAAAGAAGCAACAACAGTTGACTGAAGAGGAAGAGAACTTACATCCCGAAGTTTCAGAAACGCTTTCTACCCCACTTCTGGACCTGTTAGCAAGAGAGAAGAACCAATTGGAAGCCCAGCTGAGGTCATCTGTAAGTGAGGAAAAAAAGTCAAAGGAACAGCTAGAAACAGTCAGCTTACTGACAGACAGTTTGCTCCAAGTCTTTGTGAAAGACACAGTCAATCAACTACAACAAATCAAAAAAGCTAGAAATGAAAAAATCCAGCTTAGCAATCAGGAGCTTCTTGTTGAGGATCAAAAGAAAGTACCACCCCAAGGCCTATCCCAAAATCTTGAGGAACAGTCACCAAGCGTTCCGGGTTGCTTCTTAAGGTCTGAATTGGAAGATGAGAAAGAGGAGATTTCCTCACCAGATATGTGTCCTAGACCTGTAAGTATTTTGTTTAGAAAAAAAATGTCAATTAACCTTGCCTTTGTGGTACACTTTAATTCTGTAACTCCTAATAGGTATTTTGGTGATGTGTTGTTTATTAAATACAGATCACTGTACTAGTTTTTAAAGGCCATGTAGCTATTTTTCTGTCTGAAGTATAATTGTCCTCTATTATGTCATGAGTGGTCACTATAGAGTTGTCACAAACACAGGCAGATTTATGCTGGGTTGAAAACCCCTGTATACTGTCCACAGATTAGATTCCCTTCCAGATTCACTGATCAAATTTATTCATGGAGATTTCCATTGTTTCTCAACCCAGTTCTTTCTTGCCTATGAAATCGTTTGTTCACATATGTACTCAGGCATAGTTGCCTTGCAGAAACTGCCAGTTGTGATGTTGACTCTGGTACAACTGAAATATATCCACTGTGACATATACTCAGGCCATCAACTTGTTTAGGGTGCCCATGGACAGTTGAACAACAGTAATGATTTTGAGTAACTTGAACCAGATGATCACCAAAGGTGAGAAATTTTATCTCATTTCCATATCCCAGAAGTAAAACATTAGTTGAGAAACAGAGTAATGGTGATACAAAAAGGAAAAAACTAATCAATACATATTTTGTAAAAACTGAATAATAAGGCTTATGTAAATAGAATTACAGGAAATAGGGTAGTTTTTCTTAAATTGTTCATCAGTAGCCATTATATTGTTTTTATTTTGCTTGTTTATAGAGAAATAGCAAATATACAAGTATGTAGTTTGTCTTAAAAAAAAGAAAAAAAGCCCAAACTTGTTAAGTGACCTGAGTTTACTAAGTGGTGATCTGTTTGAATGGTTCTATTTCTGTAGGAAAGTCCAGTATTTGGTGCCAGTGGGCAGGAAGAGCTTGCTAAGAGACTTGCTGAACTTGAGATCAGCCGGGAGTTCCTGAGCGTGTTGGGAGATGATCAAGACTGGTTTGATGAAGACTTTGGTTTGAGCTCTTCTCACAAGATCCAAAAAAACAAGGCTGAAGAAATAATTGTACCTTTAATGGCAGAACCTAAAAGAGCTCCAGAAAAGCCGTGTGAAACGTTACTGGCAGTCCCACATACTGCAGAGGAAGTAGAAATTCTTGTACATGATGCAGCAGAAGAACTTTGGAAATGGAAAGAATTAGGTCATGATCTTCACAGCATCAGTATTCCTGCAAAACTGCTTGGCTGTGCCAGTAAGGGTCTAGATATAGAAAGTACTAGTAAAAGGGTGTACAAGCAGGTATGTAACAGGGAAGGATAATTCTAATTTTTAAACTTCTCACCGTTGTCTGAAATTTGGATTCTTAGCCATTTCATTTGTTTCTTTTTCTCTATCAAGGCGGTTTTTGATTTAACAAAAGAGATTTTTGAGGAAATATTTGCTGAGGATCCCAACTTGAATCAGCCTGTCTGGATGAAGCCATGTAGAATCAACTCCAGTTATTTCCGACGAGTGAAAAATCCAAATAACCTTGATGAAATCAAGGTAAATTGGAAACTACAAAGTATCTCCTTTTTTTATTTGATCTTCTTTTTGTACAGGTCTATAAATGTCATTAAAGCAGGTACTCTTTTGTATTATTCACTCTTCTGCCCTCAAGACCTGTTCCATAGTAGATATTCAGTAAATATTTGTTCATTCAGTCTGTGAGCAAAAGAACAATGAGGGTGACAGGGAATCCTGAACCCTCAACTTATTGCAAAATAAAACGTAATGGTAATTTCATATACATATGTTTTATAATATTTTTAAGAAATTAGCAAATACTCGGGGAGATAAATTATTGGAATTCGTACGAGCTTTAGGTGAGTTCTTAATGATTTAGAGATAGGTATAGTACTCTAAAAGTATCAGAAGACATATATCAAATATGCCAACCCTAGACACATAAATGATATAACCTTTCCATCTTTGATTTTGGAGGTTTCAGATTGGTTATGTGGTTTTGAAATATGTAGGATAGTGTGATATATAAAAAATATTGCTTGTTGTCTAAGAAGCCCCTGAAAAGATTAAGTGCCCTGAAGCTACAGGGACTCTCAACAAACCAAGTTTAAAATCACATGGGTGAAAACCTCTCTGCTTGTTCACCTGTTCTTGAACTATATAGCAAAGGTTATATTCCCATTGCAGTGCCTCTCAAACTTCAATGTGCATCTGAGTCACCTGGGGATTTTGGTAAAAATGCAGATTTCTTATGGAGTAGATCTGGAGTAGGACCAGAAATTCTGCATTTCTGCAAGCTCTGAAGTGATGCTGTTGTTGCTGACTCTAGGATTATTTTGAGTAGCAAGGCTCTAGAGTTTTGTCTCCCAAACTTATTTGATCATAGAAACTATTTTTTCCCCAGAGAGTCTGCCTCCAATTACTTATTTTACTTATGTATTGTCTTACATTATTCAGTTGTATATCTGGACGATGAAAATACATTAAACGAGCATACACATTAATCTGGTATATAACATGAAAGGAGGCACTGTCTAAACAATTTGGTCTTTTTTTTCCCTGAGATATAATTGACATATAACATTATATTAGTTTCAGGTATTTAATGTAATGATTTTATCTTTGTATATACTGTAAAAAGAGCACCACAATATGTCTGGTTAACATCCATCACCACACATAGTTACAAATTTGTTTTGCTTGTGATGAGAACTTTTAAGATCTCTGTTAGCAACTTTGAAGTATATAATACAGTATTGTTAACTATAGAAAGCTTTTAAAAATAGGCATACTGACAGAATACCAACAGATATCTATGAGATATATGCTTACATCAGAGGTAGGCAAACTATGGCCCACAGGCCAAATCCAGGCCGCCACATGTTTTTAAAAATAAAGTTGCCATAACCACACCTAGTTATTTACATCTTGTCCAGGCCTGCTTTCCTACTACCAACAACAAAGTTGAGTAGCTGCAATAGGGACCATATAGCCCACAAAGCCTGAAATAGTTACAATTTGGTCTTTTACAGAAAACGTTTGCTGACCTTTGCTTAACTTAAAGCAGGAGAAAAAGAAGTTTTCAAAGATTGGCTTGATGGATTAAAAAAACAAAAACTTTTAAAATAGTGTTCGACTTTGAGAAATGAATTATCAGAACCACCTAGGGGGCTTTTTCAAAGCCCCGGTGCACTCCATTCCTTTCAGCCCCCAGCAGTTGATATATCCTTGAATGCATGTGTGTGTGTGTGTGTGTATGAATGTGAGTGTGAGAGAGACATTGTTTTTTTTAATAGAACCATAGAAAGTAATATTATTTTATTGGTAACAAAGAACAAACATGTTGAAATAAGATACATAATATATACCAGCATTCGTCAGACCATGTACATCATTATAACACACAGTGATGCTTCCTACCAATTTTAATATTGCTATAGCGAGGCTTCCCAGCTGGCTCAGTGGTAAAGAATTTGCCTGCAATGCAGGAGAACCCAGGTTCAATGCCTGTGTTGGGTAGATCCCCTGGAGAAGGAAATGGCAACCCACTTCAGTATCCTTGCCTGGGAAATCCCATGGACGGAGGAGCCTGGCGGGCTACAGTCCATGGGATGACAAGGAGGCAGACACAGCTTAGCAACTAAACAGCAATGGCAGCATCTCAAATGCGTATCTTGTATGTCTATATCCTCAGGTCATTGAAGAATACCTTCTATAAGGCAGGAATTAAAAAAAAAAAAAAGCAACAAAAATATTGTTAAAGCATTTTGTAAAGCTTTTTTAAAGGGTGATAGTTCAAATACTGTTAGTAAAATTACCATGCCTCTCAAACTGAAGTGTTGATTAGTATTTTTTTAATTTAACATACTTGAATCTTGGTGCTTCAAAATAAACTATCCCAACCAAAGCCTTATTCAGAGATTTACTTTACACGTTCTTTTGTAGTTTTGCCAGCTTGAAGTAAACTAACGGTGGTTCTTGGGTAGAGGGGACTCTAAAGTGATTTTTGTTTTTGCAAATTCATCAGTGGGTTTTACTTGTTTTTTTGTATGTTGTATAGAAACAAAAATTCTTTAAGTGAATAAAGTCTGAGCATTTGGGAATGCTTTTCATTTCAAATTGCTAAGTGGAACCGTAAATGAAAGAAGTTTGCATTAATGTGATCTTCTTTTTAATAAACATTGTATTCTTAGCAAAAATTTGTTTACTGCTTTATAAGTACTAAATCTGAAAAAGTTTGTGTTTCATGCATTCCTCTTATTTTCACAGAACTTCATAGCAACTGAAGTACTCAAGCTATTCAGTCTTAAAAAGGAGCCAAACCACAAAACAGATTGGCAGAAAATGATGAAATTTGGAAGAAAGAAAAGAGACCGAGTGGATCATATCCTGGTCAGTGTCTATAACTGAATTGTTTTTATTTGACCATCTTTTCCAAAATCAGAATGTAGTTAGAGTCTAAAAGGAAAGGAAATATAATTGATCTTAGGTATATGATGTGCTCATGTGCTCAGTTCTGTCCGATTCTTTGTGACTCTGTGAACTGTAGCCCGCCAGCCTCCTCTGTCCATGGGATTTTTCAAGCAAGGATACTGGAGTGGGTTGCCATTTCCTCCTCCAGGGGATCTTCCTGACCTAGGGATTGAACCCACGTCTCCTGCGTTGGCAGGAGGATTCTTTACCATTGAGCCATCTGGAAAGCCCAAGTCTATAATAGTAAAGTCTTAAAGTCTTCATTTGCTGCATGTCTCTCTGCCCATCAGTTTTGAAAATTGCTTTCTTTTAAATTCAGTAGATGAATATTTAACTTAATAGTATCTTGTAGGTGTGGAGAACTTGAGAAATAAAATGTTTGGAAACAAACTTAAGGTTCTGAATTTAAAGAGACCAGTATAGACGAGGGCCAGACCACCTGAATTTAAATCCCTTGTTTTGGCACTTTACTTGTGTAATCTTGGACAAATTATCTAATCTCTTTGTGCCTCATTTCTCTATCTGCAAAATGAAGATGAGAATAATAGTACCTACCTGTTACAATTATTAAGAGAATTAAATGAGTATTTATGTATATATATAGAACAGTACCTTGCACATAACTCAATAAACATTAGCTGTTATCATTTCATCCAGAAATTTAGCTGGACAGGATTTATTCCATTTTGAAGTATATTTTCTAGCATTAGAGAAGTGCTTATCAAACAGCAACAAAAAAAAAAAAAAGGAGAAAAAAGGCTTTCATTCTTTCTTCCCTAAAAGAATGTTAAGATGTTGCTGCTGCTGCTGCTGCTGCTGCTAAGTCACTTCAGTCCTGTCGGACTCTGTGCAACCCCATGGACTACAGTAGATGTTAAGTAGTAGCAAACCTTAGGAAACTCAGGTATTAGTTGATTTAGGTTTATCTCCAAGCATTTTCAGTCTGGACTTTATATTTTATCATGAAAAAAAATATAATGCTTAAGTTTATCAATTTTTTCCAAATATGTACCTCTAGTGCTTCATTTACTCAGTAATAACTTTACTAGGTAAACATTGGTTTAAATATTCTTTCTCATATCTTACTTGATCCTCACAATAATTATATGAGGTAGGATAGACTGTTACTCTGTTTTACAAATGAGATTCAAAGATACTAAGTGACTTGCCTAACAAATAAGAGCAGGACTTTAACCATTTCATAGATCTTTGCCTCTCAAGATGAACTTGCTCTCATATTTCTGCAGTGGTTTAGATTTGAGTTAGTAATTACCACAATGTTACTTCTTCCACCTCTTTAGAAATTAAAGGAAAAAGCACACCAAGAGACATTCATTTACCCTTCTATCAGTTGAATTGGTCATATTCCCTATAAATCATCTTTGCATGCATTTAGCCAAGAATTGAAGAAGGAAATGGCAACCCACTCCAGTGTTCTTGCCTGGAGAATCCCAGGGATGGGGGAGCCTGGTGGGCTGCCGTCTGTGGGGTCGCACAGAGTCGGACACGACTGAAGTGACTTAGCAGCAGCCAAGAATTGTGCTAATTAAGGACCAATGTTATAGTAGTAAGCAAGACAGACATAGTCCCTGCCTTCATGGATTTTACAGTTTGTTGGTGGAAGCTGCTGCTGCTGCTGCTAAGTTACTTCAGTCGTGTCCGACCCTGTGCGACCCCAGAGACGGCAGCCCACCAGGCTCCCCTGTCCCTGGGATTCTCCAGGCAAGAACACTGGAGTGGGTTGCCATTTCCTTCTCCAGTGCATGAAAGTGAAAAGTGAAAGTGAAGTCGCTCAGTCGTATCCGACTCCTATCGACCCCATGGACTGCAGCCTACCAGGCTCCTCCATCCATAGGATTTTCCAAGCAAGAGTACTGGAGTGGGGTGCCATTGCCTTCTCCGTGGTGGAAGCTAGCCATTGTATATAATTATACAAATGTGTAATTATAAATTATAAAAATAGAAGAATAGGGAGCTATTGTAAAAGCATTGACAGGAAACTTATCTAATGAGGATGGTCAGGAAAGGCTTCCCTGAGGAAGTGACAGTTGAGCTGAGATCTTAAAGATGAATAAGCACAACCTGAGTTTTGTGTAGAAAGAAGAGCAGTTCAGGGAGAGGAGGCTACATGTGCAAAGACGTGAAATGGGAAGGAGTATGGAACCAAAAAGTCCGTGTGGCTGGAGAGTGAGCTGAACTGCCTGGGCCTATGTAACTTTTTTCATGAGTTCATTTTTTATAATGTTTAGTGAAATGATACTGTTATCAACTTGAGTTCATTATCAACAAGAAACACTAAATAAACTGGTCATCGTCACCATTCCCACTATTATATTTAGCCAGTTTAGCATTTGGAGATTCTAATTTATGTGCATTTTAGAGGGACTGAGATTTAAAACAATTGTCATAACATGTAAAACAGAAACTTTGCCGTCAATTCAAAAGAAAAGGGTCTCAAAAATAGAAATTTCAAATAAGTTTTAAAAATTATATTTATTATAAATAATCATGCTCATTTTCAAAATGTAAAGTACTGATTATTTAAAAGAAAACAGTCATGATAATCTTACCATGTAGAAACTCTTAATTATTTTGACATAATATCCTTAGAGTTTCTTTTTATACAAAGAATTTTTTTTAATGTTTGGGATCATAGTTTCTTTCATATTCTGATTGTTTTTACTTAATTAAATGTGGATTTTCCTGTTATTAAGTGTATATCATTTTAAAAATAAATTTCCATTTTAATTTCTGTGGAAATAAAATAGTCCATTGTGGAATTATGTATTATGGTTTATTTAATCAGTTAATCATTTTTTTTTATTCTTTGAAATAATGCTGTTGTAATAAGTATCTTGCAATATGGTATATCTTTGTAACTATTTCCAATAATTTACTCAGTAAATTCTTAGAAATAGAGTTGCTGATTAAAAGTATATGCAGAATGTTAAAGCTTTTGTATGTGTTTGTCAGATTGTTTTCCAGAAAGGTTGTACCAGTTATACATACTCACCAGCTGATACAGGAGTGGCGCGTCTTTTTACCTTTGCCAATACTGGCTAATGTTTTGATCTTTGTAAAAAAAAAAAAAAAAGTTCATTTTTCTTTTAACAATTATTAATAAGGTTAATTTTTTTTACTGGTTTCATGACTATTCCAAATCTTTCATATGTTTAATAAATATATTGGAAGTACAGAAAAGAACAGAAATTAATAGAGGAACCATTATTTGTTCATCTTTCATTCTGAGTTCAGTTTTCACCTTTGTAGTCTTTGTCTATACATCTTTTTATTTCAGCTCTTACTCCCTTTTTACTTCAGCAATTTGAATATACTATTTCATTATAATCTGACCTCTGTTGTTGATCTTGAGGAATATGCTGACAGTCCTTTATGGGGGAATTTGTCTTTTCTTTTTGTTTTCTATTTAAGATTGCATGTGTTTATATATTTGTTTGGCAATTTCTCTGGATGTGTCTAGTCATGGATTTATTTTTATTCTTCCTACTTTGGATTCCCTGTGCTTATTGTATCTGTAGATTCATTGTCTTTATTCAGTTCTGGAAAATTCTCAGCTATTGTCTCTCAGAATATTGCCTTTCCCCAGTTCTTCCAGTTCCCTCAGGTACTTTTTTAGACATATCATTGGCTTTATTCTTTTTCTTTCTTGTCTCTTAATTCCTCCCCCTAAGTAGTTGCAACACTTGCCACTCTTTTAAATCCCTATTTATTCTAATACTTAAAATCTCCTTCCTTTCTTATGATATCTTTATGAATTACAAACATTTTTTATTATGCAAGAACTTTTTTGCATTATCTTATGCTTCCACTTTTGCTGGAATTGATAGTCTTGCCAGCTAGTTTTCCTATACAGGGTTTGGGGCTTTTTTTTCCTTTTTTTTTTTAATATACTCAAATTTTGTTTGTAAGTGATATTTGGGTATTGTAATTCAAAAGAGCAGGAGAAGGCAATGGTTAATAATTTGGTCGGCTTTATACTGGAGAGATAAGAAAGCCTTCCTAAGTGATCAATGCAAAGAAATAGAGGAAGACAATAGAATGAGGAAGACTTTGGTTTGAGACCCTCTACACTGCAGTTAACTTTGCTGAATTCATGACTGGCTCAGGGTTGACAGTCTACTTCCTCCACCTGGCCTCCATCCCACTCAGAGTATCATTACATATATTAAGTCTAATCTGTTCCTTGTATAAGTAGTTTTTAAACGTTTATTGTCAACAAGCAAAGCATCTTGGACAGTTTGTTCTGATTTGATTCCTTTTAGTTTACCTTGAAAGTGAAGTCGCTCAGTCGTGTCCGACTCTTTGCGACCCATGGACTGCAGCCTGCCAGGCTTCTCTGTCCATGGGATTCTCCAGGCAAGAGTACTGGAGTGGGTTACCATTTCCTTCTCCAGGGGATCTTCCCAACCTAGGGATCGAAACCAGGTCTCCCTCACTGGGGGCAGACGCTTTAACCTCTGAGCCACCAGGGAAGCTAGGAATCCCCAAATCCTAAAATGCAAAGACAGCATTTTTTATAAAATATAACAGTAACTTTTAAAATAAACTTGAGCAATAGCACATTTCAAGAATATTCTAATACCAAAAGGAGGAGGGGGAGAAATTCCTTGGGGATCCAGTGCTTAGTATTTGCCACTGTCACTTCTGGGGAACTGAAATCCCACAAAGCCACATGGCATGACCAAGGGAAAAAATACTCCATAAATATGAAATTAGGCTTATTTATTTATATACTCCAGAATCATGTCCAATATTATCTTTTGATATATGCGTTTTATAATTGTAAATCCTTATATCTAAAAATTTGCTTGCTTCTCTCCCCCTAAAATTCCTCTATGTATTCTCCTGTGTTGACAGAGACAACATACTTGCAATCCTTAATATCTATAAAATACTGAAATATCGTCAAGGTTGACAGATTTGAAATTTTTATTCGACAATTGAGTTTTTTCAAACTTTTTGCAGCTTAAAAGGGCTATTGATAACATCATATAAATTACCATTTTTCTCTGACTTATTTCCTTGGGTTGTATTCCCATGCATGGGTTTACAAAGTCAGCAAATATCATTAATCTCCTAGCTTTTGTGTGACAGTAATGTTCTAACCTTTCTGTTTTCTAAATTCTAGGTACAGGAGCTTCACGAGGAGGAGGCCCAGTGGGTGAACTATGATGAGGACGAGTTGTGCGTGAAGATGCAGCTAGCTGATGGGATCTTTGAGACCTTGATCAGAGATACTATTGATGTTCTGAATCAAATCAGTGAAAAACAGGGGAGAATGCTACTTGTGTGACATCTTGCAAATAAATCGAACACTGAGTGCTAATGTGAGTCCTGGGCCTTTCTGCCTCGTGATACACACCCCATCTCCATCATAGCAAGAGTGCTTCTGGACCTTGTACCTGTTCTTAAAGACTACTGGTTTGGAGTTCATGGGACAGTGTGATCTATCTGGTATTACAGCCTTTGCCTTTAGGGACTGTCCACTGGATTAATTGGTGGTTTTGGTGGGCAGGGTTGCACTCGTGATGTTGACGCACAGTATGATCCTACACCTCTTGTTAGCGTTCCTACTGGTCTCAGATGAGGGCTGAAAACACCAGACTTACCTCTTAGCTTAGACTAGGGTATCACTTCCTTGAGTCTGAAGTCAGGCAAGAGAGGTATATAGAGGTGCATCATACCGTTTCTGAAATGTAATCCTGGTTTGTACCATGAAAGTCAGAAAATGGACATTATAGTCTCTATAGACAGTATTAAACCCTGAACTGCTTTCAGATAGGCAAGCTGGATAATGTGTGCCTATTTCCCATTGTGGAGTGCATTTCATTTCCTTTTGAAGATGATTTTCTTCCATTATTGCAGTTGAGCAGCACCAAGTGGACTGTCAAGTTGACAGGAATCAATGGTAGCCTTGCCTTCTGAGCACCATCTAAAGAATTTTAAGCTTGTGCATTACGCTTAGTTTTCCTCTGTGGGCATGAAAACAGAGAAGTGCCCTCACTGAAGACTGGGCTTACAGGACTGGTGCAGGGCTGGTTCTTCTACCCCTTGTCGACTCCTGCACTTTTCTTACTTCTTCTGAACCTCTACCAGCTGCTCCCAGAATCACAGATCCTCAGAACCATCTCAGGCATCCAGGCATGGCAGAAGTGGAAATAATTCATTTTTGGCCTTCAAACTTTCAGCTCCCATTTCTCCCCAAGAAGTCAGAGACGCTGTTACTTGAATGATTTAGGAAATGAGTGTGTGCACCAAAGACAAAAAGATAACTGTCTATTGTTTGTGTGCTTGTTTTGCGCTATAGAACATTTTTTTAATTTATTTTAAGATAAATTATTAAGTTGAAAATGTATGTCCCTATTCAGAAGTGAAAGATTCTTCTTGTAATAGTTAAACTTCCGTCTTGAAACTTCTATGGTTCATAGTCTTTGCACAGGAAGCCTATGGTTTTAACAAACCCATACACCTGTCCAAGAAGGCAGTTAAATTACATGAGAAGAAGTGAACTTTTCTAAGATCATCTGAAAGTAGCAGGAATGGGATAAGATGATTTGAAGACACTGTAAAATTCAAATTCTGCCTCTCTTGCAGCATTGCTTCTCACAACTATTACCTGTATCTGAAAAAAATATATATAGACTCCAGCTGCTACCTTAGAGCATGTGTGATGCTCTCCTGGGGCCTCAGCACCCTGCCTTCTTGACTGGTTTCTCTTAATCAGTCCTATCCTTCTTCAAGCAATCTAGAAGAATGTGGATAATCTTAGGCGTGAATGTCAATGCCTTAATATTGAAGGTCCTGATTAGAAGCATGATAGAAGACATCCACTGGATTCATAGTTAAAATATCCTGGAATGTTATACCTTCAAAATACGTTAGGAAAACCCCAAAGATGGTATAATCTTTTAGTGTGCACATTCGTTCATTTCTGCATCTTTCCTCCAGACTTGCCTTTGCGTCTCAAATGTTTCACTATGCACACTTCCATTCTCTTTGGTTTCATCTTGTTATTATGAGAAACTTACTGAAATAATCATTGGAATATTTGCATTTTGCACAAGGACTGGTATGATAGCTCTTGACAAATAGGAAAGCACTGAAATGTTGTGATAGGGTCTCGGGAAATGCTCAGATTGATGTTGCCAGCATTTCTTCTAGGCTTTTGATGTTGAGCTCTAGTCTTGTAGCCATAATGAGCAAATTGATTAAGAGAAGCTAGGGTTTCTTGGGGTTATTAACCAGTAGTGTGGAGATATTATTTTCATGTAGCCAAGGAAAAGCAAAGCCTTTTCTTTTCAGTTGTGTTGTTTGAAAGATGGAAAAACACCTTGTCTACATTCTTTGGCTGTTTGTAGGATTACATTGTCCTTATGATACTGAAACTTTACAGCTGCTGTAAATTTTTTATAAGCGAATATGAAAATAATATAATAGGAATATAGGTTGTTTTTCTACATCCTCATTATTTGGACCTAAATCAATTTTTAATAAAGTTTTATCTTAGTCTGTATGACTTTGTGATTCCAAAAAAAGGAAAAAAAAAATTATATAAGTCCATGGAATCAGCATCCTGGACTTAAAGTTCCCTGGTAAGAATGCTGCCAAGAATCTGGCAGCAGCAGTCCCAACATACTCCAGCTCTTGTTACTGTCTTGAGAATCCTGGGTTTCCGATGAGAGGCAGGAATGAATCAGTCTTACTCTTTGCTAGAAATGATTATCCATAGTTTGGTAGCAGAAAACAAGGGAAACTATAATCCGCAGATTTCTTACTGTTGTAACTATTTGGATACAATTGAAAAGGGGCTCATTGTTAGCATTAGGAATAACAAACATGGATACCCAGCCACTCGTTCCATATTGGGATCTTTTTAATCAAGCTCTGCCTCTTAACCAAGAATCTAAATACTCCCTCTTTGTAATCTTCGTTCCTTCTCCCCACACTCCCATCCTCTTTCACTCTTCATAATTCCTCTAAGAAAAAGATCTTTGCATCAGCAGTAATATCTTTTAGAATAATAGCACTATCAGAATTTAGCAGTAAACCAACCTATAGGCTTCAGATTTATTTCTGAGTCCAAAATAATTTGTGCTATCCAGGGTACTTCACTCTGGGTTAAATAAGTACAGGGTATAGATTCCCTCTTCAGGTCTAAACAGGAATTTTTACTCTAGGGAAAAATGGGAAGAGCTCAAAAGTAGTTAATAAGGAAGGTAATTTGTTTTTCTTTTACATAAAAGAAAGGAAAATTCCTTCTGTGACTACAGGTCTCTGAGAAATTATCTTTCAGAAGAGATTTCATTGCTCATAAGAGTGTTGTGGCCTATTGATAAAAACAATTTTGTTCACTTTCTTGTCTTGAAAAAAGTGGCCTTAGCTTTTTGCAATACTTGAATAAAGTGTGTACTCGCACAGCGTTAGAGACTCATAACTTTTCTGCAAGAAGTTCAAACTTACATCTTCTTTTACTACCTTAAGAATACTAGTGAATAAAACATTAATTCAAAGAGCAAATGATAGAAACTACAATGATGTTTAATGCAAATTGTAGAAATTTACATGTTTACAAATCATCTTAAACTGGTTGTGCAACAATTCAATAAGATATCTTTGTATTATAAAAATGTGAAGAAAAAATGTAAACTGATGTAAAAGAGGTACTGTCATTTTAATTAACCTATGTTTAATAGCTTTTCCTTCCGAACTTTGCAAAGCCTTCTCGGTAAACACATTGCAAAGCGTCCCCTGGGAGGCCCAGCCTCCCTGTGTGTACTGTACTGTGCAGACATGAAAAACAAACCCGTTTACTGTGTATTTGTAAATAGCCTGGTCATCAGGCCATTTTCAGCCAATAGTCACATCCAGTGCAACTTCGCACAGAAGACTTAGGGTGTGGTTTGTAAGTATGATCTGTAAAATAACTGGGATGAATTCCCATGTACACCTGTGTAAATAGATTTGTTAACTGAAATGTACTTTAAGAAAAGAGAAAAATCTGTAAATAAACTGATTTGTAAATTAATTTCATGTCAGGCATTCGTTTCTTTTTTTGCCTTTTGAGCCAAGTTTCGAAAGCTAGTCTGCATAAAATTCACTTCTGATCTCTTACTGGACAGCAGAGTGCTGATGCCTGAGCAAAAGAGTAGAGCAGGCTGCACGGAGGCACTCTTTACACAGATGCCACTTCTACACCCTCTGAGCAGCTTCAGCAGTCACCACGCACACCTTCGTGTCCCGAGCGCTGTGCCCAGTGCAGGGGAGATAACGAAGACGACGGGCGTGATCCCTGACCTTGGGGGATGAAAGAGACATCAAAAAATAATTTCAAAAACAGTGCACGACAAATGTGGTAAGTCCTGCAAAGGAAGCACGTGCTGTTTTGAGAGTATGTAATACAAGGACCCAACAGAGTAAGGGAGTGAGTCAGAGGAGAGTTCCCTGATAAAGTACACATTGTGTTCTGTATCAATGGGCTTCTTCCCGTCATTCATAGCGAATGTCTTTTCTCCTAAGTGACTTGAATTCTGATCACCCTTATATAACACACCTGGAAAGTCACAATTAAGTGGACAACACGGAAGAACAACTATCTGATGTGATGTGGCTATAATTTATTTCTAGATATACCAACTTGGAGAAGAATGGGGCTAGACATACGGAAGAATAAAAGTACTGCAAAGGTGGAAATGGATGGTGTTCAGGATTATGAATGGTCTCTGGTACAAGTTAGAACTCACCACCATCATCTCTCCTGAATTCCTCTGGTAGCCTCCTGATGTCTGTCCCTGCTACACCTTTTAACTCCTACACAATCATGAACATGCAAGAAGTTCTCAGAAAAAGATCCCATATTGCAGCAAGTTCTAAGAAATTGCTTCCGAGTGCCCACTTTGTGCCAGATACTGTGTTGGTAAGTCATAGTAGTAATGACAGCTTGAACCTTGGAATAAAGACCAAATGCCTGTTTTCTTGAGTGAAAACATGCAAAAATAGTAGATGGGAGGAAGGCAATTAACATAGCAGAGCTAAGTAGAAGGTGAGACCAGCACTGGTGGGACCTACAGTGATGAGTGCCTGTAGAGGTGAGTGCTGGAGAAGCAAGCCAGTGCTCCACGAAATCCCAGAAAAGCTCAGAAACTGGAGGCAGCGGCTGCCACAGAGAAAGGTGTGAAGCATGGCATTACTGTTTCACTGGCTGGCCAAAGCTGTGGGGCCACCTGCAGGGCCAGAGCTAAAAGGCAGGCTGGTGCTACCCATGGAAAAGGCCAGTGCGTAAGGTCACTGAGAACAGACAATGGCACCGCAAGCTCAAGTGGTACCGCTTTGCCTTACAGAAAGGCGAGAAAGCGCCCAGGATCCAGTCCCTTGCAGTGCTTTGTCCCTCGTGGCCAGCGGGTCCATCCGAAGCCTGAGGGGACGATGTGATGGCACACACCCCTCTTGGTGTTGTATGGAAGGACCCTGTCACCTCCTGTGGAGCCTGAGATACAGCAAGCTAGGGGCGGGCCTGAACAGAGGGCCACTGACGCTGGCACGGAAGCAGAACCAGGAGTACAGGCTGAGTCTGAAGCAGGGAAGGGTGACGAGCCCGGCACAGACTGTGAGGACTCTTAACTCTCAGTAAAGGTTTGTTCCAGGCCCAGGCCCATTCTTACGTGACCGTGCAGAAGGCAAGAAGTTGTACATGACTGCCTTTCCTAACAGTCCACCCTGCCCCCGCTGCCCAGACGCCGACAGAGCAGATGAAGGCCCACCGAATCTGGTAGGACCGTCGTCGGCCCCAAATGTGTAGGCGGAGCTGGGTGATGGGCCCCCTGAAACTCCGCACGGATACAGCGTGCTTGCGGAGCCTCCCTGTCACCCTGAGACAGCGCATCACCAGAGAAGCAGCAGACCCAGGAGGATGATCAAGCAGGCCTCCCTGGAGGATGGTCCTCAACTAGGAACCACCAGTGCCTGGACTCAAAAGTGGAGACCAGGGGGACCGGGGGTGCGCAGATGGTAACCATCCAGCCCAAGCCGGGCGCTTCTGCCTCCCCACCTTGTCAATATGCCCACAGCAAGAGGCGCTGGCAGTCATGTTAATACCAACACCACCCCCTTCTCCCAGCGGAATGATAGCCATTCAGGTGTGCATCACTGCCTTGGCTAGTGTGGGTTGTGATTCTTGTTGATCTGAAGGAAAGTCCAAGTCACTGTGTACCGGCCAAGCCATTAAAATGGGAGTGTGGGACAAGAGGGGCCTTGTTCTGGGACGAGAAGCCCAGCATTGTTTGAGTTGGCCTCCTCTCCCGCCCGCTGTGCTGATTCTTATCAGAGTGTCATGCAAGCACCACAGAGGCTTCTTAGAAGTAAAAAGACAGGTTCAAGTTCCCACCTCACTCCCACTCCAGGAAACACCCAAAGCTGAAGACACTCTGATCGGCTATTTCTGTGGGACCCACCGCCCCTTGTTGCTTGGGCCCAACAGTCCGTCCTGGGGAGGGGAGTCATCCTGAATGGACTTGACATGCCGAGTAACATCACCCACTTAAGTCAGAGGTCCCAGCACGGCCAGGGGAACCTAGCGCCCCATGTTCTGTGTAGGGTTCCCGGGAGGGAGGCACTTGATGGTAGGTAGCATTGCCTCCATATTTGAACTGGGAGGCCCTCCTGGTGATCCCACTGTGGCCCCGATCACATCACCCCCAGGAGGTGTGTTCCAGCAAGAGAGAAAGAATGGTTGGGTGTCCTGGCATTGGGATTTGGCTAGCGCAAGCTAATCAGGCAATTGCCTGGTCCTCCACCCTGACCAAATTCAGTGTCACCCCCTGTGTGTTGGAGCGCAGTGGTTAGTGTTCAAATGGCTTTTCTTAAGTGGGGGTGCCATTCAGTAAGCTGGGTTTTTTGATGGTTTTGTTGCAATTGTTGAGGACTGAATGGAAAGATCCAATCAAGCTTATTCAGAAACCCCTGCCCAAGTGAGAAGACGGCACGACCCTCTTCTGGAAAAACAGAGTAGCACTGGAGAAAAGACCTGTAGGTATTAGCATTTGAAGACTCCTTCAGAGGAAAAGTTGGATTGCCACCTGACCTTCCAGTAGAGTCGACCAGTGAAAAAGCCCCACCCACACACACTGAGTTACTCATCACACTTTTAGCACATTACCCACGTGTGAACAAACTGCCAGCCATGTCCAGACACTTGGGGGAAGCCTCCTACGTGAAACATGTGTGCTAAGTCACTTCAGTCATGTCCAACTCTTGTGCGACCCAATGGACTGTAGCCCTCCAGGCTCCTCTGCCCATGGGATTCTCCAGGCAAGAATACTGGAGTGGGTTGCCATGCCCTCCTCCAGGGGATCTTCCTGACCCAGGGATCGAACCCACATGTCGTGTATCTCCTGCACTGGCAGGCAGGTTCTTTACCAACAGCGCCACCTGGGAAACCACCTATGTGAAACAGACCAATCCAAAAAGGAAAAAAAAAACAGCAGGGGGGAGCGGGGGGCGGAATTCGGTGAAACAATGAGGGGCAAAAAGAAAACATCACAAGGAACACAAACTGTAATTCAAATTAAAATCCTGAGATAGCAGAAGCAATATTGTATCCATAAAATAGGAATGAGATGCTCTGAAAGAGTAGAGTCAGACACCAAGATACTGCTCTTGAAAAATAAAAGTATTATAGCCATAATTTTAAATTCAATAAAAACTTAGAGGATAGAATTAAGGAAGTCCTTCTAGAAAATAAAACAGGAAGGTAGATAAAAATAGGAAAGAAATAGATAAAATCAGGGAACCAATCCAGGAAATCTAACACCTAATTAACTGGACATCTAACAAGAACAGAGAAAACAAGAGGCAATGACACAAGAAAAAATTCTGCAAATTAAATATATGAGCTTCTCATTGGAAATGGTTCAGTAGGCGTCCAGCACAATAAACAGATCCCCAGTAAGTCGTGTCATTGTGAACTATCAGGACTCTGTAGGTAAAGAAATAATTCTTAAAGTTTCTGCAGAGAAAAATAAAATATTGCATGTAAAGGATTAGGGATAAAAATATCATCATTCTTCGGAGAAGAAAAATACAGCAGAATTTTCAAAAACTGAATGGAAATAATTTTCATCCAAAAGTCTACACTTGGCCAAACAATGAATCAAGTGTTAAGGCAGAATATGGACACTTTCAAAAATGCTAAGTCCTTACTTATCAAGCATCCTTTTCTCATAAACCATGAAAGGTAAAGACTTGGCATCCAGAAACAAGGGCTCTACTCCAGGAAGACTGTGAGGGAAACTCCCAAGATGACTTGGAAACGGCATTTCCAGGATGACGACTATCTTGCACACCTAAGGAACAGTCATTTCAGACTGGAGCAGGGGGACGGACAGCTCGAGAAGGAAGGTCTCTGGGTGGAAGGGAGGGTGGAGAAGAGAGTAGGAAATAACCTGATGTTTTAATCATGGGAAACTTTTAATTGGTAGGCTGCTGGAAGGTGAGAAAAGACTTAGTAATAGGTTCAAAGAATGAGTAATGAAAAGATGAGGAAAAACAGTGTTGTACAAACAGGGAACAATCATGACATACTGCTTGACTCAACTAGAAACAATGTTTATAATTAAAAATTGAATATTGTGATATCATTATATTGAGAAGATGAGGAAGGGAAGGGTGGTATCAGAGAATTAAATATGCATCTACCATTCTAGCAAATCTGATGGTTAATTTCATGTGTCAACTTAAGGCCAAAGTATCCAGATAACTTGATCAAACATCAGTCTAGATGTCTCTATGTATTAGATGACATTAACATTTAAATCAGTAGATTTTCAATAAAACTGATTATTCTTCATAATGTGGTAGGCCTTGTCCATTCAGGTAAAGGATTTAAGAGGAGGAGGAAAAAAGACTGAGGCCCCACAGGGAAGAGGGAATTCTGACCCCAGACAGCCTTTGGCCTCAAGCTGCAACATCAGCTCTTAACTCAGCCTGCTGGCCTGCTTTGGTGATTTTGTACCTGCCAATCCCTACAGTTCCTCTCTCTTTTTCTCTTTCTCCACACATACATGCCATTGGTTCTGTTTCTCTGGAGAACCCTGAGGAATACAGGCATTCAGTAGCTAAAGTATAAGAACACCAAGGTAAAGACCAGAGCAAAAATCTGAAATGAAATGATGAACAGTGGGTGCTTCTGGATGATGCGAACTAGAGAAATGAGATTGAAGACTCCTCTGTGTATCTGTGTTTAATAAAAAAAAAAAAATTTTTTTTTTTTGCCATGTACAATCACTTTCTGGGGGACTCCACTGGGTTTTTGTTATAGCATGCAGGATCTAGTTCCCCAACCAGGGATAGAACCCTGGCCCCCTGCATTGGGAGCACAGAATCTTAATCACTGGACCACCAGGAAGTCCCTACAAGAATCACCTGGATAATAAAAATTAATACTCCCTCTGCCCCAAAATAAAGCCACACCAAAAAGACCATATTCAGCTTCTCTTCATTTACTTCTCTAACCACATTTAGATAGAATTATACTCCTTTTCCTCTTACAACTTCAACACTATTCTGATACTACTATCTGCAAAAGTTAACTTTAGGTCACAGCTTTTCGACCTAAATATTTTTCATTTCAACTAAGAATTAGATTCAAGGTCATTAAAAAATGTTGATGTGTAATTGAAATGGTGCATTTAACACAATTAAAAATATTTTAGTTCTTTTGCATATTAAAAAAAGATTAAAGATGTGCATTCGATTGTAGGGAAGTGATTTGTCCTGTTGCGTCATTAACTAGCGGCCTCAATGTGTCAACTTGAGTAGAACTACATTCAGAAGGCCCACATTTCCCTTGGCTCTGTAACTCTTACAATTTATTTTGTTTTCGTGACACTGGCATCGTCTGTAAGTAGATATCAAATTTTTGTGTGTCTTTGTTTGAACAAGGATATTCTTGAAAAATACATTTTATGCAATTTTGTCTTAAGAATGCACATCAGGAAACCCAAAACCACTCTTTTAGCTCCAAACACATTCCAGGATTCTGAGTTTCCACAATACAAAGAGGCATGTGTGATGACCCATTTTAAGCACAGTCAAAATATTTTGAAAAGTAATAATCATCTAAATAACTTCCCTAACTGGTCTGTCAGTGTTATTACTACTATTTTGAGAAAATTGATTTAAACAATTAGATGAGCTAAGTGGAATTTTAAAACTCCAAATTCCTACTCTGAGTCTCAAGGTTGAGTTTCTTCAGTGAGAGACAGGGGGTAGAAAAGGCATTTATCCAAGAATTCCTTGGGAGCTGCAATATTGACCATTCCTGCTTCTGGTCTTTGAGACCAGTATCTTGTTAATTCTACTTCCTTCAAAGAACAATTGCTCAAAATGTATATAACATGAAAGTTTGTCTTAAGAAGCCTCCATACACTATTTTCATCACTCTGGGAGACCCAGAATAGAAGCTGGGAGAAACTGTACCTTTCTGGTGAAGAAGATGAACCAATTAACAAAACTGTTAATTGGTTCTTCAGTGAAGAGCCAGTGATTGGAAACAAGACCATTTCGGTTTCTACATCTTTGCTTATAAAAAGAGCTAAGGACCTCAATGTGTGAAATAACCAATATGAAAAATAAATTTTCCTGGGAACTCTCACAGCTAATAGTCATTTGACTGCAAGGAACAGAATACTTGGCTAAAAGTAGATCAACAAGAGGGTCTTGGACCTCTCACACAACAAGGAATCTAGAGGTAGACTGTGCTGGGATCTGTCAATGACTGTGCAACGTTAGAGCTTTGTGTCAGCTTTATTCTCTTTGATCCCTTCCTCATGATGGCCGGGTGTCCAGAGCAGCTCCAAGTACCTTGTTCTCACACATCATCCAAAGGGAGAAGGGAGGAAAGGGATTCTATCTACTTCATTCTCTCTTTTACCCAGAGAATGGAGTTATTCCCAGAAATTACAAGGGGAAATTCATTTAAAATGATACTAGGGAATGAATATGTATTCATGGAGCCTAGGGATCAATCTTGCCCTGATTCCCATTTCCTCTCATGTCTCTTTCTTGTTGTTATTATTATTATTTTCTCTGCTACTGCAATTTTTGTTAAATGTTTTGATGAGAAAAAAAGAATTGAGAAGCTATTCATATAAGTCAAGAAGAACTATGTGTTTATGTCAGCAAAAGAAGTTCAAAGTTAAAAAATAATTTACTTTATTGAAGTGTAGTTGATTTACAATGTGCTAGTTTCTGGTGCCCAGCAAAGTGATTCTGATATATCCATATATGTATATTATTTTTTTCATATTCTTTTCCATTGTATGTTATTAGAAGATATTGAATACAGTTCCCTGTGCTTGTTATCTGTTTTATAAGTAGTGGTTTGTATCTGCTAATCCCAAACTCCTAATTTATCCCTCGCCCCTTTCAAAGTTCAACATTTTTAACTTAAAAAATATTTTCAATTATTCCCGTAAGTCCCAGCCAACGTCCTCTGATGTGTCACTGGCCAGTGTCCTCCTCAAATTGTGAAACTCAGCAAGTATCCAGAATTTTCAGCTTCTGAGGGCAGGTCCCATAGGTAAGGAAGAAGAATGGGGATGTGACTATTTGTTTCACAACCAGCAGTGTCTGCAAATGTATATATCCCAAGCTGCTGACTTTCTTGGCAGAGTTATGAGTTTGTGACTAAATAAAGGTGTAACTGAGGAGCGCTTGCTGACCGGTCGTGTCATCATGTCAACACCCTTCCGTGTGCTCTATTATGACCAGAAGGGC
Organism: Bos javanicus; assembly: GCF_032452875.1. Classification (NCBI taxonomy): domain Eukaryota; kingdom Metazoa; phylum Chordata; class Mammalia; order Artiodactyla; family Bovidae; genus Bos; species Bos javanicus. The sequence goes on from NC_083883.1 coordinate 62,094,450, forward strand.
CTTGGGCGTTCATCCATCTCTTCATTGCTGGGAACAACCACATACCAAATAGCCACAAAATGGAGCAAGTTCTCCAGCTTTAAACGCACTAGAGACAAAGCCATTTTTCTTGATCTCATTCATTAGCCGGAAGGTCTTCAAATTTCCCTTGCATGATTTACGATCTGGGTGTGGAGGCAAAACACATCCGTGTTAATAAGTAAAGGAAACCATTAGGTAGCAGCCATCCAGGGCCAAGCTCATCATCCATCCATGCATTCCACGCGTCCACTATTTTCTGGCTTTGTTCTACGCACTGGCAATCCCCACAAAAAATCAAGAAATCTAGGTCGCTGTTCTACTTGCTTACATTCAGGCAGGAGGAGACAGACAATAAAACAAGCAATATATATCTTGGGACTTCCCTGGCAGTCCAGTGGTGAAGATTTCACACTTCCACTGCAAGGGAACGTGTGGGTTCGATCCCTGGTTGGGGAACTAAGATCCCACATGCCCGTGAAACACAGCAGGATGGACGGCTGGGGTGGGGGGAGGCGAGCAGGGAAGTGTAATGAGGAGAGTGGTAAGATCTATGAAGATTGACGAACAGGTGAAGTAAAGAGGGGGTAGGGCAGGAACTACTCTCTACAGAAAGGTCAGGGAAGGCCTTTCTGAGAAGCTAACACTTGAGCTGAGACCTGGATGATGAGAAGATCTGAGGGAAGAGCATTCCAGACAGAGGGAACAGCCAGTGCAAAGGTTCTCAGCTGTGAATGAGGAATAGAGAATAGACGGGTGTGTCTGCAGCCCTGTGAGCAAGGGAGGGTGGTAGATGCTGAGCTAGGGCCTCACTGGCCGTGGCGTGGGGCTGGGGTCTATTCTCCCGTATGTCACCTGGGAGAGCCGTAACCAGGGGAGTGACAAGGTCAAGTCTGTACTTCGAAAATCTCCCTCTGGCTGCTGAACAATGAACGAAGAAGCTGTTGCAGGGGAAGCTAATGACATAGACTAGAGAGTGAGCTGTAGAGAGGGAGTGCCTTTCAGAAGGGAGGCCCTGGGCTGCTGCTGACTGAATGGGGCATTGATGGAAAGAGAGGTGTTAGCCTGACGTCAGTGGTGTGCGTTTGACGGAGACGTGGAAGGCTGGGAGAGGATGCTCTTGTTAATTCAGGTTATTCAGAGGTGGGGAGGATGACTGTGGCCTGTGGTATCAAAAAAACCTTTTGGAAGGGTGTGGGTCCTGAGCTTTGGGCTTGACAAAGAGAGGTCTGAGTGGGAGCTTCATGCAGGGAAAATGTGAGCACAGACAGGTGGGCTGGCTTACAGGAGCAGGGTGCACGTGGGGAGGATAGGCTCGGGGAGATAGGCTGAGACCACGTGACAGCCGTATTTAACTTTATTTGGTGCGTGACTCCACTTACCAGTTCTTCAGCAACCACAGGGGACAACTATGCCGACAGCTACGAACATCTGAATGGCGGGAGGCCTCAGGGAAGGTCCACCGGCCCCTGTCAAGAGGCTTCATGGAGCGATACTGAACTCTTCACCACGACCAGGGGTCTGTTCCCCAACCTGAGAGGCTTAGAGACAGGAAGGTATCAGTTCTCCCAGAGACGTCCAGGCACCCTAGAGAAGCCAGAATAAGTCTCATAAATTGAAGACTACACCAGAAATCTTCCCTACTAATTTACAGTGGAGAGTATAACTTTTCAAAGCGCCTAACACCCCTATCTTCTCCCCATGGGCATGCACCCTGCCTTTTCCTGGTCCCAGAGGTCGCATCGTTAATTAGCAGTAGGTGTGGTGAGTGTGGAAAGCGGCCGAGGTCCGGAAGGGCACTGCACCCTGCATGGAGGCCCCGGCGTCCTCTCAAGCTTGGACTGCTCCTGCCTCTGTTCTGCACAACGCTGCCCCTCACGACCTCCACATTAGCAGACCCTCCAACAAAGGCCGCGACGATTCATAGGATAATTCAGTGAGCACTAGCTACCCGGGTGCTGGGCCCTCTGCAAACATCAGTGGATTTGGTCCTCCCAACAACCTTACGAGGCAGGCCCCATTGTACAGGTGAGGAAACTGAGGTTTGATAGTTTAGCAACCTTGCCCCAAAACACAGTTTATGAGTGACACAGCCTAGACTCACCCGGGTTTCTCCGGCTCCCAAAGCCAGGCCTTTTCCTGTGTGGATTTTTGGTCATTGTCCCTTCTATTGGAGCATCTTCCTCGGGGCTCAGGAGAGGTTCCATCTTCTTCCATGTAATTCTGGGAGGGCAACCTAAGGCCTCAGGTCCTCATATCCTAGAAAAGCCCCCAAGAACTGTCCACAGAAGAGTTCAGTTCAGTTCAGTTCAGTCGCTCAGTCGTGCCCGACTCTGCGACCCCATGGACTGCAGCACACCAGGCCTCCCTGTCCATCACCAACTCCCAGAGTTTACTCAAACTCATGTCCATTGAGTTGGTGATGCCATCCAACCATGTCATCCTCTGTCGTCCCCTTCTCCTCATGCCTTCAATCTTCCCCAGCATCAGGGTCTTTTTAAATGAGTCAGTTCTTCACATCAGGTGGCCAAAATATTGGAGTTTCAGCATCAGTCCTTCCAGTGAATATTCAGGACTGATAACAGAAGAGCTAAAATCTTTAAATACCTCCCCATCTGTTTAGAACAGAAACAAACCCCTCAGCACAGGCTGCAAAGGCCCCGCAGCCTGGGCTCATGGCCTCATCACACACCTATGCTCAGGTCAGCATTACGATCACCCAGAGGTTATCATAGTGTAACGCAATGGCACAATTTCCTGCCCCCCCTTGGATGGTTAGTAATATAATATGACAGAATATTTAGAAGTCCTTCTAAATGCTTTTCATCTAAGTGTATCAATGTATATTAATTCACTTAATTGGCAAAGCAGCCTATGAAACAGATACTATTTGCAGGCCTATTTAATAGATATTATGATTGGGCATAGGGAAAGTAATTAACTTGCCCAATAAGATTCAGCTAGCAAGTGGTGGAGCCAGATTTGAATCCATATAATCAGATCAAAAGCCATATATTACATCTGGCAACAGAGGCCTTCTAGTGTTAGGGCTCAGGTCCTGAATGTGGGTACTTGTTTTCTTCTGAAAACAGGCTAGAAAACAGCCTGCTGAGGCCTGACTTCCATGGTTGTCCAGAGAAGAGAGAAATCCTCTTGGGTCCACAACCAGTACTTTAACCAGGTCCTTTAGTCACCTAGCCTGGGTTAGGACCACAGAGATCAGATTCCTGTCTCTGAACTCAGACCCCACATCTGCACAAACAAGACAAAGGAAGGAATGTCAGCTTCAGCCTCCTGCTCTTTAGAAATCCCTGGTGTTCTAAACTCCACCCTCAAGAACATCTTGCCTAAGATGGTTTTCACAATGAGAGGAGAGGCAATCTTCATTTCTCAATAAGAGCATTAAACTCTTGTTAAATGTAGATCTATTTTTAGCCACTAAAGTCACCTAATCTAAAACAATATGCATGGGGGATTCCCTGGTGGCTCAGACAGTGAAGAGTCTGCCTGCAATGTGGGAAACCTGGGTTCAATCCCTGAGTCAGGAAGGTCCCCTGGAGAAGGAAATCACAACCCACTCCAGTATTCTTGCCTGGAAAATCCCACGGATGGATGAGTCCAGCAGGCTTCAGTCTATTGGGTGGCAAAGAGTCAGACACGACTGACAGACTTCTCTTCAACAACAAAAAATCATGCGTGGCTACGTCTGTGTGTGGGTCTGAGTGTGTGGTGCAGTCATTCTCAGTGAAGGGGAAGCCACAGACCAGCACAGCTCACAGGTGGAATAATCTGAAAGGGAAGTAGGCAATTCTGAAGGTGGAGGCCAGCTCACCCCGTTCCGGGACTGCAAGACTCCCTAGGGTCCACAGAGTCCCTGGCACAGTGGGCAGAGTGCAGGACAAATCCACCCGGCACAGGACTTGCCACGAGGGGCCGGCCATGCCTCTCTTCACTTTAGTTCCCTCCAGCTCCAGGCTACGAGGTTGGCCTTTGGGCAGCTACTTTGAGAACCACGAGGTATTGTCCCTGGGCCTCAGAGCAGATCACTGAATTATGTAGACGCTCCCACATAAGCCTTAAAGACAGAACATAGAAGAGCCCATCAGATCAGATCAGATCAGTCGCTCAGTCGTGTCCGACTCTCCGCGACCCCATGAATCGCAGCACGCCAGGCCTCCCTGTCCATCACCAACTCCCGGAGTTCACTCAGACTCACGTCCATCAAGTCAGTGATGCCATCCAGCCATCTCATCCTCTGTAGTCCCCTTCTCCTCTTGCCCCCAATCCCTCCCAGCATCAGAGTCTTTTCCAATGAGTCAACTCTTCGCATGAGGTGGCCAAAGTACTGGAGTTTCAGCTTCGGCATCATTCCCTCCAAAGAAATCCCAGGGCTGATCTCTTTCAGAATGAACTGGTTGGATCTCCTTGCAGTCCAAGGGATTCTCAAGAGTCTTCTCCAACACCACAGTTCAAAAGCATCAATTCTTCCTTGCTCAGCCTTCTTCGCAGTCCAACTCTCACATCCATACATGACCACAGGAAAAACCATAGCCTTGACTAGACGAACCTTTGTTGGCAAAGTAATGTCTCTGCTTTTGAATATGCTATCTAGGTTGGTCATCACTTTCCTTCCAAGGAGTAAGCGTCTTTTAATTTCATGGCTGCCGTCACCATCTGCAGTGATTTTGGAGCCCAGAAAAACAAAGTCGGACACTGTTTCCACTGTTTCCTCATCTATTTCCCGTGAAGTGATGGGACCGGATGCCATGATCTTCGTTTTCTGAATGTTGAGCTTTAAGCCAACTTTTTCACTCTCCACTTTCACTTTCATCAAGTGATGAAATCACTTTACATCATTACATTACATCAAGTGATATAATTTGCCCAACTGGTGGAGCTGAGACTTGAACCCAAGTCATATGCAGTGTCAGGACATGAGTCAGAGCAGCTGTTCCCAAGCCCTTCCGCCCTATGGGGTGCCAGTGACAGAGGATCCCAGGGGCTGCAGGATGCAGTGGAAACAACCACTATTTGAGCTCCCAGGGCAGGGACAACTGGAGGACAGGACAGCCACCGGGGAGAACTGCCCTGGGATCAGAGGGCCCCCGCCCAGAGCACAGAGTCATAGCCAGAGCGTGGCCCCGTTACCGCAGGGGTTAGTCCACCCTGAGACAGGCAACCTGGGTCCGCTTAGATCCACCTCTAAAATTCGTGGGGGCAGGACAGGAAGAGAGATGGAGGCCACAGGCCATATATCTACACGTTTAAACTACTTAAAAGTCATCAATCAAGCTCACACACTGTTAAGTGAAACGTGTTCTCTCTTCTGACTTTGACACGTAAGCTTCCACGATGACCTGGGAGGCCAGGTTTGGATTTAGAGCTCTCGGGCTCCGCGGAGCTCTGTGTCTGACTGAGGAGGTATGGGGAAAGTGGGCCCCAGCCCAAGGCCCTCCCTTCCTCTTCTAGAGCCTGCTCTGTCCTACCTCTTAAGGGGCTTTGCCACACATGTGTGGACACTGAGCCTGCATATTCAAGCTCTGCCCATGGTTTTTTGCACAAAGCTGCTGCTTGGCTACTACTTGGGCCCACTCAAGAGCATGGCCCAACCTCAAGAAGATGAACCCAGGGGAGAGGCCCTGGGAGCAGACTCATGGTCATTTGGGATGGGAATTCCACAGTCCCAGGCACCCCAGCGTGGTCTGGGGGGCAGGGGGGTGGGAGTTTTCTCCTTGGCCCGTGGATTCTCCACCCTGTGGGAAGAGACCCCTCCAGAGAGGGCCTCCTAAACCAGGAGGCCCAGGGCAGAGGCACTTCAGTCTGAGCCTAAGGAGGTTGTTGTTGCCACTTCCTTACTGTGAAACGTTGAGCACAGTAATCTCTCTGTTCCTTGTTCTCCACATTTTTTTTTAAAGGAAATCATTGTAATAAGGAATAACTGAAGAATAAGTGAGCTTAGTGTCAGTAAAGTGTTTAAAACAATGCATGGCAAACAGCAAGGTTATGTAAGTGCCATCAGTTTAGTGTAATTATTATTTGGACTTAGTCAGGCATCCTCAAAGTTGTTAACAGATTGAGTGCTCCCAGAAAACTCATTTCTTAACTGGTGATGGGCAAGAGCTCTTCCTGGAGAACTGGAGAATTCCAAGAGTCAGGCACTCTGGAAGCCTGATTTGTCCTCAGGCCAGAACATATAATAGAACAGAAATTTTGGAAAGGCAGGAGCAGAAGGGAGTGGGAGAGAGAGGGATGCAGCACTGGCTGCTAATTCATTCGGAAACCGTGCTTGGGCAGCGGGCACTTTCCAGGCCCCAGGTAACCAGACTGTGCAAGACAGACTAGGGGCTGTGCCTCTGTTAGTCTTACCTTCTTGGGACAGGGGAGAGGGAGAGAGGAAGCTATTTAACAGGAAAGCAAGGAAATAAACACGGCTTTCACTGCTAGAGATTAAGAGGAGTGAAAGCGATCAAGTAGGGTGAAGGGAGAGTGATGACTATTGAGGGGAGGGGAACTGCTTTCTACAGGATGTTTATAGAAGGCCTCGGAGGAGGTGGTGTTAAGCAGAGACCTGTACAATGAGGAGGGATTGGCTCTGTGAACGACCAGGAAAAGATGTCCCAAGAAAACTGGCCAGAGCAAGCGCCTGAGGTCATAGCATGTTTGATACAATGTAAGAAGCAGAGAGAAGAACTACGTGGCTTATACGTAGTTCACAGAGGGAAGAGTGATAGGTAACAGAAGTCAGCAAGGTAAAGAGGGACGAGATCACGCCCTTCTCAAAATATAATATGCCTACACACCATCTGGGATCTTGTCAAAGTTCAGATTCAGAAAGTCCGAGGTGGGGCCTGAGATTCCGCATTCCTGACGTGATCCCAGGTAAGGCCAATGCCACTGGCCCGTGGACCACTCTTGGAGTAGCCAGGCTCTCGGCAACAGATTTCATTTTAACTATGTTCAGAAAACTTAAGTAGGAACATGACTTGGTCTGGCCATAATTTTTTTGGAGGATAATTGCTTTACAATGTGGTAGTCTCTGCCATACATCAATGCGAATCAGTCATACACACACACACACACACACACACATATATATATATGCTAAGTCACTTCAGTCGTGTCCAACTCTTTGTGACCCCATGGACTGCAGCCCATCAGGCTCCTCTGTCTATGGGATTTCCCAGGCAAGAACACTGGCGTGGGTGGCCATGCCTTCCTCCAGGGGATCTTCCCGACTCAGGGATCCAATTGTGTCTCATTATGTTTCCTGCATTGGCAGGTGGGTTCTTTACCACTGGCCCCACCTGGGAAGCCCATATACATATATATCCCGTCCCTCTTGAGCTTCCCTCCTCCCTCCCCCTGCATTAGGTCGTATTTTTAAAACTCGGTCTGTTTGCAATGTGGAGACTGGGTTAAGGGTAAGACAGAAAACTGGACCCCAACGGGGAGGTGACTGTAGTGGCCCAGGTGAAAGGCAGTGGAGGCCTGGGGATAGTGGGGGTGGGGGGATGTGGGTGAAGCACAAGTCAACGAGCATGGCTAATCGACTGGATGACAAAGGTGAGTTAAAAACAGAAACGCAGCATGTCTAAGCATTTCTCAGATGTCTGAGTCAGGGTTGGGCCCCAGCAAGGGGCTAGGTGATACCATTACTGACTTGGCTGAAGCTGGTGTCGGGGTGGGGTGGGGGTGAGGGACAGAGTTTATAAAGGAAAACCCAGAGTTTCAGTTTGGATGTGCTAGGTTTGAGATGACGGTCACATATTCAAGTGGAAATGTGAGTCATATAGACGAATCTTGAATTCAAGAGTAAATTTACAGCTGAAAATAAAAATTTAGGAGCATTGCTTTGTAGATGATGTTTTAAAGGCACAAGAGTGTTGGGCTTGCTTGTGGAAAAAGTGTAGAAGCTGAAGCTGTGGGTATCTGATACTGGTGAGGTAGGAGGGGAACAAGGAGAGCATAACAGTGGACCCCAAGGATGTCCACACCTGATCCACGAAGCCTGGGGATACATTACCTGGCATGGCAAAAGGAACTTTGCAGATGCAATGAAGGTTAAAGACTTTGAGATGGAGAGCTTAGCCTGGATTATCTGGGTAGGCCCAATCTTACCAACAGAGTCTTTAAAAATAAAAAAGGAAGGTAGAGAGGGGGTCAGAGAGAGATGATATTGGAAGAGGCAGAAGTGACTTGAAATATGGGAGGGATTTATTCCCCCACTGCAGGCTCTAAAGATGGAGGAGCTAAGGAATGAGTTGCCTCCAGGAGCTGGGAAATAGTCCTCAGCTGATAGCAAAGATGTAGGACCTCAGTCCTACAACTGAGGGAATGAATTCTGCCAACAATCTGAATGTGCAAGGACACAGATTTTCCCCTAGAACTTCTGGAAGGGAACACAGAGCAGCCAGCAATTAGATGTTAGCCAGTGTTGGACTTCTGACCTATGGAACCGTAAGATGACCAACTGCCTTGTTTAAAACCACTAAGTAAGATAATTTGTTACTGTAGCAATAGAAAAGGGATTCATGTGGTTTAAACTAAAAGCAAAAAGAAGAAAGGGTTTCAAGAAAGAGGGGGCCATCTGCTGTGTCAAGGCTGCAAGTGAGAGGAAGGAGGTGGGAGGTGGACCAGGTGATGCTCCTGATTAACCAGGAGCTTGTGGTTAATCTTGATGGGCAGTGTCAGAAACCAGGCCAGGATGGGTTGAGGAGGAAAGGGCGGGGTGAGGAAGTGGAAGCGGTGAATACAGACAACCCTGTTGTTAAGTTTGGTTGTGAAGAGAAGGAAGGAAATGGTACCGTACCTGGGGGGAAGATGTACGTTCACCTAGGAGTTTTGTTTTGTCGGTTTTCTTTTTTCTTTTCTTTTCTTTCTTTCTTTTTTTCTGGCTGCCCTGCACAGCATGTGGGATCTTACTTCCCTTACCAGAAATCAAATCCCTGCTCCTTGCAGTGGAAGTACGGATTCTTAACCACTGGACCATCAGGGAAGGCCCTTGTTTTCTCAGTTTTAGGAGTAGATAGAGAGCATGTTTGTTTGCTGAAGGAATCAATTTAGTACCAAGAAAGAGTTAGGTGTGTGGGGGCAGGAGGAGAGGATCGGAAGCAAAATTATGGAGCCACAAGCGGAGGGGTTGGAGGTGATGAGAGGAAGGAGCTGGAAGGGAGACTAAGCAGATGAGCACAGGTGTAAGGGGTTTGCAGTTTGGTGGAAGGAGGAGGAGCTCCCGTCCAAGGGCTTGTTCTGTCATCCAAATGCCTGAAATGCTCACGGGAGGGTATGGGGAGAGAGACGTGCTGGAGGTTTGAGGAAAGACAAAATGATAGCAAATGGCTTGTCTTAGACTAGAGGAAGTCATCTGATTATGAAAGGAAGGAAGGAAGTGGCCTTAGCTTTCTCTTTCTTCTCCCCCGGGTGCTGGGACTGTGGGTGGTCTGTCGGGTCAGGGTTGGGCTCTGCAGTATGTTTCTTACTAGACACACACCCTTGGAGCAACTTTCTTAGCCTGCCTGAGCTTCGGTTCTGCGTAACCGTCGTCATCAGGCTTGACGACGCCTACTTCCATCAAAGGAGACAGCATGTGGCAAAGTGCTTCGTGGACTGTCCGGTCCTGTCTGGGTGTGAAATGTGCTCTTTCGTCATGGGTGGAGTCTATCTTATGATTCCTGGCCATGGCAGGGGGATCCCTGAAGGCTGGAGAGGAGTGTCTGGGAGGGTGCTCATCTAGCCATAGCCTCTGTGTGCTGAGATCACTCCCTTTCGTAGCTGAGCAGTCCCTTCCACCTCCACCTGTTTCCAGGAGGGCTGAGAAACTCACGCCTCAAAGGGAGGGGAAATCTGTAGCGGGGTTTCCTCTCCTTGGGGTGCTCCTCCAGCCGTATTATCTGCAGCTGTATTGTCTGCGGCTGTCACCTGGCAGGTCCTGCCTTGCCCCTTGCTGAATGTCTGCTTCCCAGAGGGACCCCAGAGTGGCAATAAGTTTTCCAACTCAGGTTCCCTGCAAAAGCTGTCTGTTGGATTAGAACATGTTGTGTAGGTTGTCTGGAGAAGGGCTTTTGTTGTTGTTCAGTCGCTAGGTCATGTCTGACTTTTTGTGATCCCATGGACTATAGCCTGCCAGGCATGTCTGTCCGTGGAATTTTCCAGGCAGTTATACTGGAGTGGGTTGCCGTTTCCTACTCCAGGGGATCTTCCTGATGCAGGGATTGTACCTGCATCTCCATATCTTCTGCATTGGTAGGCGGATTCTTTACCAACTGAGCTATCAGGGAAGCCCCAGAAAATGTTGGGGTACCCTTTAAAAATGATTCATAGCTGCCACAAGGATAAAAGATTATCTTTTCTGACCAATATCTGAGCATCAACCAGGATATGCAAAGACACACCCCACAGTTAGTGAATGGGTAAATCACAAGTGTGATTACTTTCAAGACAAGATTAATAACACAAACAATGTTTCCAGAAAGAACAGGAGGTTAGGGAACTTTTATTTTTGATAAGGCAAAGTTAAGAAGAGGAGACCATGAAGGTCAACTAGGAAATTTCAGGCTCATCAAGTGGTGGACAGGGCATTTTATATTTTTATGGAAGTACAGAAGCAGACACTACATTCAAACTCCCCTTCTGGACTAGAGGGTACAGTCCCCAGCTGCAAATGAGGCAGCCGACCACCAAACTGCAGAGCATGGCACCCCGGGAGATGCGACAGTGGTGTCTGGGCACCTAGAAAGTCCATCTGTCCAACAGAAGCATCCTCTCAAGGGGCTGGGCAGGGAGTGAAAACCAGGGCTGGACGGGGTGTGGCTGAACTGTGGACCGCAGCACAGGGCAAGTGGGTCCATAAGGAAGGAGAGGTGGGGCCTTGTGAAGTCCTTCAGGGTATCTGCTGATAAGCAAGGCCATCGTAAAATAAGAACAACATTCTTATCCACACACACCTGGACACTGACGTGGTCATCTGGGAACATTAACACACTCGGTATTTCATCTGGGTGATTCATGCAGAAAGCACTAACAGTGCCTGCTGTGGACTAGGCAAACTCCTGCAAGATAGCCTTTCTTCTCTGCATGTGCTGTCCCTCTTTTTGCAGCTAAATGGCTTAAGTCAAATTTATCTGGATATCTGAAAATTTCTGATGCATTCATGACACAGCTACATAGGTCTTGTGACCTCCTGGAGTACCCAGACTTAGCTACTATTTTAAAAAATATTTATTTGGCTGCGTTGGGTCTTAGTTGTGGCATGCAGGCTTACTTGCTCCAGGGCATGTGGAATCTTGGTTCCCTGACCAGGGATCAAACCGGTGTCCCCTGCATTGTAAGGCGGATTCTTAACCTCCGGACCATCAGAGGAGTCCCTTTGCTTCTACTTTAAAAAACAAAGAAAGAAAGAGAGAATTAGTTGAGCCCTGCTGTCCTGGATACTGTCCTAGGCTCTTTCACTTTCTCCCACTGGATTTGTCCGCCTCTGCCTCCAGGCTCTGGTCACAACCTGCTTTAGTCTGTGCCGCCTCATTTACCCTCTTCCCCTGATAACAGTATTCCTTTTTCTTTGGAAAACCGATCCTTTCTTACTCCAAACATGTACTTATGGTTGGGGTTGCCAGTTACAGTGCTCACCCCAATAGTGATGTGACCTCTCTGGTCACAGTGACTGATCTGGGGATAAACAAACAATCCAAGCCTGACCAGAGTTTTCTCCAGTATTTTTCAAACTAGGATCAGGAGAGAAGTTCTATTGCTTTTTTTCCCCCCCTTCTGATCTCAAAGTTGAAAGCATACAACCAGAATTCTGGACTCTCAGAAGCAGCCCAGCTGAGAAAATAATGCCAATGTACAGAGACCAGAAATGCAGAGCAAGATGGTGTCATGGTGTCTCAGAGTCTAGGCATGGCTTTGTCCTACCCTTGATTTAGTTCTTTGAGGCGACTGAGTCCCCTTCCCTGCTTCAGCTGATTCGGTTTGGGAAACCCACTCCAGTATTCAATCCTAAAGGAAATCAGTCCCGAATATTCATTGGAAGGACTGATGCTGAAGCTGAAGCTCCAATACTTTGGCCACCTGATGCAAAGAACTGAGTCATTGGAAAAGCCCCTGATGCTGGGAAAGATTGAAGGCGGGAGGAGAAGGGGACAACAGAGGATCAGATGGTTGGATGGCATCACTGACTCAATGGACATGAGTTTGAGTAAGCTCCGGGAGTTGGTGATGGACAAGAAAGCCTGGCATGCTGCAGTCCATGGGGTTGCAGAGAGTCAGACATGACTGAGCATCTGAACTGAACTGAGTCACCTTCCCTGCTTCAGCTGATTCAGTTTAGGATTTTCTTGAGTATAACCAAGTCCTCCTAAGGTGCTCATTTATTCAGACAAATCCCAGAATCTCAGGCAGTCCCTTCAACTGACCAAGAGGTTCAGATCCTGTTCCTCTGAGTTTTGACATCCCTTTGAAGTTTTCTTGTTTCCTCTGTAGCAACCCCCACCAAACTGGCTCCAGCTCATGATTCTGGATTAAATATTTATCTCATCTCCTCTAAGACAGGCTGGAATTTTCAAAGGCTTGACTAAAATTCTGAGGGCTGACAGCCAACAAACAAATAATATGAGGTAGTAAATGTATAAAACAGACAACATTACAGAAGTCTTCCGCAAGCTTACTTCAAGACTTGCAGATCTGTATTACTGCATGAGCTGTCTTGAAATGGCTTTATTGTAACTCTGAAGATGTGGCAAAAGGTTTTAGCAATTCAGCCTGGATCCTTTGCTTCCTGGCTATGAGTCTGACTCCACATAGAGGGCATTGTTTAAAAAGTTAAAAAAAATTTAATGTACCAAGACAAATTGATTAATCCATGCAGAAATCTGGTGTTGAACTCCAACTCTGTCCTTGTAGAGCTGTGTGACCTTGGGCAAGTTATTTAGCTTTCTATGTCTCAGAGACTATGTCTGTAACATGGAGATCACAATATTATAGGATAGTACGGAGGATTAAGTGAGATAAAACATGTAAAACATTCAGGGTTAATAAGTGGAATTTCTGTTCACTTCGTCCCTGAAACAGAACAAGCTGCAGGAGGACATGGCCATCTTCTTTCTGGTCCTTGCTTGCCTCACTGAGAGGAAGGATGGTGACCTAACTGGTAAGTTTTGGGAAAGGAACTCCACCGTATGGCTCAGTCTCTCCGGAATCTCCTCCTCTGGCACCTGGCAGCCTGTGTGCCAGCAGGTGCCCACCGAAGTCTTTTCCTCCATTCAGCCAGCTTACCGGACAGGCTCAGCCCGTCAAGAGCTGGAGTCACGTTTAATTAGGAACGCTTCGTGAAAGTGCATCTAAGCCACATTCTCCAGTCAATTTCGTCTGTGAGAAAGTGGAGGCGTTTGCGTCTCCATTTGCTCTCTGTGCTTGTTCCTTGCTTGAGACGGGACACAGGGGTATTACTGACAGCCCCCCATACTCCCACCCCAAGCCCCTCTACTTAACAGTGCTCAACCCATAGGAAGCGCTCAGTAAGTGCACAGACATCTATTCTAGGAGCCTAACATTCTCCCAAACCAATCCCACAGTATCACAAGGTTGGCAAGGTCCCCAGAAGTCTCCTGAGGGGAAGACTGGACAACCTCCACCCCAGCGACTCAGCCTTGTGGCCCTGATGCTTTTGACTTCAGGCCTCATTTGATGACTTGCAGGTTCCTAAAAGGCTTGCCTCTTGATATTGGCCAGAGAGCTCTAACAGAAAGCCCTGGAGACTACAGCCTTATATCTTCACTTGAAATAATCTGCTTGTCCTTGTGGAATGAGGATGGAAAGAGGGAGAAAGCAGAGGGGTTAGAATAGTATGTTGTTGTGGGGGAGGTACCTATTCCCTTTGAATTGCCAAATGACCTGGGGACCAGGGAAGCTCTACCTGAATATGGGGCTCTGCCCCATTTATCCTTTTCACAGAGGTCCTCATCTTAATATTTCAATAGCTATGTTGGAAAGCCTGATGAAAATGAACTCTACCATTACTTTGCTGTGAGACCTTGCGCAAGCGCCTTCACCTTTCTGGACCTCAGTCTCCTCAGACAGATCAAGAATAAGACCATTGGGCTAAGTGTGAGCAGGAAAGAATAAGGAGCTGGGAAGGGATTGCCTAAGCCCTTGCATGCTGGCTCTCTCCAGTGGGTGGCTAGACCCCCAGTTCCCTGCGCCCACCCAGGAGACTCACAAAAGGACGGGCAGGGATTTCTGTGTTTCCCACTCTCATTTCTAAGGCCTCGAAGTGCCCAAGTTTAGGTACAGTATTCTGCCTCCTCTACCTTCCTCTAACCAGCCTTTTGTCTCAGAAGCCCACTTTTATGGACTATAATCAGGACATCCTCACTTCCGGTTTTGATTGAGTTTGGCCAATGGAGGTGATGGCAAGACAGCAGAGGACCGGGGGAGAAAGAGATGGAAGTGAGATTTCCCTGGTGCCTCCCTGCTTTCCTCCTGGCTCTGTGTCCCTGGCAGTGGCAGCATTTTGTGGTCACGGCTCCTATTGGGAGGCCTCTCTTCCTGGACTCAGCTTCCACCAGTCTTCCTCGCAGAGTTCCCTCCCATAATTTCCTCCTTTGGAGGAGTGCAAGAAGGACTTCTGTCATTAGTTGCTAGGGACCTTACACGTCTTGTCAGGTCCTTCCACCCACACACACCTCTGAACCAGTCCATCCATTAGCAATCCCCTCAGCCATCCTTCTGAAGGTGCCTTTTCTTTCCTGCCATATCTAACTGATAATGGACTCTCACGACCTCTCTTCCAATTTTCACAACGGGTATTCCAACTGAGCCCAGGCATGGAGAGGTTCACCTTGAAGACCAAGAGGCAAGTTCTGAAGGGACAAAGCCACGATTCCTTCCCTGCTGCTCAGCCCTTGCCTTCCAGCGGCTCACACTCTCTCTGATCCTCAGTGCTAGTGAGTAAGTAGAAAGTCATCTAGTGCTCTGCCACTGGATGACACGTTTTACCAAACACTATTCTGTTGCTCACCATCACCATCTGTATTGGTGTAGAAGCTGCATTCCTCTTACCGTCTATCTTGTTTTTAGTGGAAAGACTCCCAAATTCCCTTTTATTCACACATAACACACGAATGATTCACAAGTGGAAAAGTCAACAGGGCTCCTTTGACCTTAGTCTTCTCATTGGTAAAAATTAGATAATATAATAATATTCTCAACCTCATAAGGATGGGGTGAGGGTTAAATGAGTAGCGTCTGTAAGTGCTCAGCAGAGCAGGTGCAAATTATTAGCCGTTACTTTTATTCTCGCATCTGATTTATCTTGCCTCACTTTCCTACCACGTGTATGCAGGAAGGGGAACAGGGAACCAGCTAGGAATTCCCAAATGCCCCCACTTTCAATCCTTTCCTTGGCACGTCGTCCCCCCTCCATGCCCTATCCCCAAGTAGATTTCCTTCTCTGGCACTTTTTCATCCCAGGAAGCTCCTGGAAGAGCAAGCCAGGAAGTTGTAAAATTATGTTTTCTGTTTTCAATGCTAGACCAGTGGTTTTCACATGGTGGTCAAAGGGATCCCTAGGGTTCCCAAGAAGCCCCCATGGACCACAGAAAGTGGTTACTGCTGTAGGTCATACCTTTCAGCTTGCTTTGATCTGAGACTCCTTTTAAGATTCTGTTTAAACAGACTTCTGAGACTTAAAGTTGAGAACCCCCGTATGACTGTTGTGAGACACTGATGTTCCAGATTTTATAAGTCTCAATGCTAATTTCTTCAAAGAAGAAATTGCCAAGAAACCTTATTCCATTCTTATCGTTTGTATTCTTTTCTATTTCTGATATGATCTGAAATAGATATGTGAACAAACAAGTCTTTGTGTACTTACATGGGCTGTCCTTCCCAGGTACTCTTCACGTTCAGCCAACATTGTCCCCTTAATTCCCTAGGGAAGATAACTACAACACTGTTTAACAACAGAGTGAAGGCACTTGACTTTTATCGGCACCTGATCTCACCACTGGAGTGCATCCATCCCTGGGAATCCCAGGTTGCCAGGGGACTATCTGTGCAGTTCAAGACTTTGGCACAGAGAATATGAATGGATGAAGGGAGCAAAAGCCCCAGCCTCCAGATATCTGCCTGGAACACTCTTCCACATTGACACAAGTTTCCCTCCCATTCTCCATTTGGGTCTTTGGATCAAATATTACCTCATTAGAACTGCCTTCAGACTGGGGGCAAGAGGAACCCCCTACCTTGTCTTCTGAGCTCTCCAGTCCTCTTCCAGCCATGCCCCTTTCCACAGAGTTAGAAGCCCATGGGTCAAGGGGATGTGCCCACCCAAAGCTCCTGTGCCTCACCTCTTCTTAGATCATACAGGGAGTACCCGAGACCCTAGAACTCCCATTCCAAGAGTACCAGGCCAACTTCCAGAGACTACGTCAGCCTTTTCCTCAAGGTCTATTCTCTTGAGGAACCAAGGATGGGCTATTTGCTAAAGGTATGGCTGGAGCTCAGATACGCAGACAGGGATGTTATAGGTGCAGGCACAAAGTCCCATGAAGAGTGGGACAGAGCTGGGGTGCAAAGAACGGGAGGAAGTTTGAGGGCCAGGGACCAGTTACCACCCAAGAAGCCCCATTCCAGTGCACATCTTAGGGGGAGTCTGAGAATCCTAAACTTAAGTTTGGCCTTCCAGATTTTTGTGACTGTGTACTTGTCAAGATGAAAGGACAGGATTTCTACCTAAGTTTAGACTGGCTTATAATTTTAAATTAGGTAGATATACGTGTGGGGCTTCCCAGGTGCTCAGTGGTAAACAATTCGCCTGCCAATGTAGGAGACATGAGTTTGATCCCTGGGTCGGGAAGATCACCTGGAGAAGGAAATAGCTACCCACTCTAGTATTCTTGCCTGGGAAATCCCATGGACAGAGGAGCCTGGAGGGCTGCAGTCCATGGGGGTCGAAAAGAGTCGGATGTGACTTAATGACTGAGCACACACACATGATATGTTTATCTCCATTTGCACTGTTTGCCCTGGCCCTGTAAATATCAGGGATGGGTCTATCCCTGACCTCCCTATCTAAAATAAAATACCACTTCCTCTGTCAAATAAAATACCACTTCCTCTGTCACTTTATTCTTACTTCATCGTACATTTCTTCAGAACCTTTGTCAACACAGGATCTACATTTATGTCTCTATCCTTGTCTATGTAGGTTCCATGACTGTAGAGTCTTGATTTTATGTACTGCCTTAGCCTTAGTACCTACAGCAGCGCCTCGCACAAAGAAACTACTAGATAAATGTTGAATGAATAACAAATCTAGTCTCAGAAGACTTACAAGCAAGGTGGGCTAACCCAGGAGGCACAGACGAAAAAGATCACTTGTGACAACACTCTGAGGAACACCTGCTCCCCTGAAGATAACCCAGCATTGGAGCTATAAAAGGTAGAGCAGGGAAAATTAATAATTAACACCTTAATACACACGCACACAAGATTAGTTATTGGGTTACTCCTGAGAGGGATATGTAAGTCAATATGGAGATCCGTGAGCAGACTGGAGGGTTAGATGTGGGGGACCTGGGCTGCTGGGAGCCAGGTGGCCAGAACTGCGCGCTGAGCAAACTCTGACGCCACCCAATGGGCCATGCCAATCCAGTCCAGTCTATGATGGGAGGGGGCTTCTAATTCATTATCAGGAAGCCCTCAAATATGTTTTCCTTGGATGGTCACAGGCCTCAGGCGGTGTGGACACATCTGATCCCCGTGGGGTCATTGTGGTTACACACTCAAGAGACTGTCTTTCCACCCCTCCCTCTCTCCCACATGCTTCTAAGTCACAACTTCTCGTCGCTTGGTGGGATCCCCAGCACTTTCTGGGAACAACGTCCATCGGTCCAATCCATTCCAACGGATTCCTTTTCCGTTGGATACGGGGCCCATGAGAAGCCAAACAACTTCCCCGGGTCGCCCAGAGAGACTCTGTCGCCCGGGACTCTGCCCCAGCGGATGTTCCACACCTATCATTTGGCGGGCGGGGCTCGAGGGCCTGGGCTGCGCTCTCCGCCTTTTCTAGGCGGAGGCGAGAACCCGAGCAGCTCTGAGGTCTAGGCGAACGGCGAAGAGAGGCGCTCGCAGCCGGGCGGGGAGACCAGCGCCGGGCTTCTGCCTTCGTCGCCTCTCTGGCCGGCGGGCAGGGCCAGAGGGCGGGGCCAGGGGCGGGGCCGGACCATGGCGGGCGGGGTCTGCGGGCTCCACCTCCCGACAGAGGCAGGAGGTGCCGCGGCGGAGCCGCTGAGCTCCAAGTCTTCCGAAAACTTGTGCGCAGCGGTGGCCTCGGCGCGGCGGCCGAGGATGGGGTGGTGCGGCCGCGGCTCCGGACCGCCGCCGTCGCGGCTGCTGATGCTGCTGTCGCTGCTGCTGGCGGTGCGTGGCGCTGGCGCGGCCCCGCGCTCTGCGCTCTACTCGTCCTCCGACCCACTGACGCTGCTGCGGGCGGACACGGTGCGCCGCACGGTGCTGGGCTCCAGCAGCGCCTGGGCGGTGGAGTTCTTCGCCTCCTGGTGCGGCCACTGCATCGCCTTTGCCCCGACGTGGAAGGCACTGGCCAACGACGTTAAAGGTGAGAAACTGGGTGCCGGGGTTGGGTGGGGGGAGGCTCGCTCTCCTCGTCCCATCCGGGCGGATCCCCGCCACCTGCCTTGCGGAGCCCCCTTCGGCATTGCCCGCTTCCCCCTGCCCATCACCTCCGCCCATCTTTCTTTCTGCCCCTCCCACCCCCCTCCCCACCCCCGCGCCCAGTTTCCCAGCTCTCAGCTCCATCTTTAGCTCCCGCCCTTCGCTTTCTTTTTCCCCTTGGCCGATGTCCCGAATTTCTCTCCCTCTTCCCGCGGTCTGGGTCCGCAGACCTGCCCTGCTTTCCATGTCAGTCTTCTGCCGGCTTACGGCCCCCATGCCTGCGACGTGGTCGCCTTTGTTCCTCCTCGCTGACACCTTACACGGCTTCCTGTAGTTCAGCCTTGTGGCAGCAGCACCCCTCCTACCGAGTTCCCCAGCTGCGATGGGATCAGTACTCATTCGACTGCCCTCTTATCCCCACTCCCTCCTTCCTTGCCCCACCCCTTGGCTAGCAGACCCAGCTGGTACGTAGACTCCTTTCTCAGCTTTATCTTTGAGGCAGAGTTTCCCTGTTTCCTGTTTCCAGGCCTCTCCTGACCTGCTGCCTCCGGCTTTAGTTTCTGGGCCCTCCTCTGTCTCCCCTTCCTTCTGCTTTAACCTAAGGAGCCCAGAGGCCTGATTGAGGGCAGCCTCTTGGTGTGTCTTTGGCCCTTACTCCATTTTACCATTCATTGGCCTGGCCGCTAATACCATGTTTTCTTCATTCTAAAGAGACCGTCAATTGCCATTCTTTTACTATCAGCCTGAGAGGTAGAGGGATAAGATGATCACTAATAGATGGATAGGGATTTAAAGGCATCCTCCATTACAGAAATGTTAATGTTTTTAAAAACTTAAGTTTTGGAGCTGAATAAATATGGCAACCATAGTAATTTATATTTATCTAGTGCTTACTACAATAAATGTCAGCTTCCTGAGTAAGTACTCGATGTACAGTATCTCAGTTTCCTTTCTGCAAGTCAAGATCCCTGTGGGGTCATCCATCTGTCTAGCCCGGGTGGTGGGTATTTGGGCGGGGCTGGTATGTGGTAGTGCTGTATTTCTGATATGCTGCTCTGAGTGGAGCTATTTCCTGCTTATGGTGCTAGGGCCCTAGCAGGGCTCCTGGCCTTCAGTGGTCACTGAATGAAGACTGCAGTTGTCTTTAGGGAATAGGCCTCTTCCTGGAGAGAAAACAACTGGAGCTGTTGTTCCCCTGCTGTGCTGTTGGTATTTTTTTTTATAAACTTAACTGTTTGCGGTAGAGTAGTGCATTTGGTGGCACTAGAGCCCACCTGTGTATGCTGAAGACATAAGAGACAGGAGTTCGATCCTGTGTCAGGAAGATCCCCTGGAGGAGGGCAGTATTCTTGCCTGGAGAATCCCATGGACAGAGGAGCCTGGTGGGCTATGGTCACACAGAGTTGGACATGACTGAGTGACCAACACACAGAGATGTTGTTACATTTGTAGATGTTGTAGATGTTACATTTGTAAATTTGTATGTTGGTTTTCAAACTCAGGCCCCTTCTTCCCTGGAGCAGCTTGCACAGTGGTTGCTGAAGTGGCCAGATGGAAAGATGTATCATATGGTCTAGCCATATGGTCTTGGAAAGTTATTTTAAAACAAAACCAATAAACCAGTTTCCCTCCAAATTACATATAGACACTTGTCTGCAGGCCTCTACAGTTCTGTCACCTAAATGTGCCTTTTCTCAGCAGTTCTTCATGCTATTTCAGTGATATCTACACATCTGGTCAAAGCAGGAGGCAGGTAGAATGTTGAACGTGGAATCTGAACACCTAAGCAGTGTTAGGTGTTCAGGGGACACTGTGGTCCTGAACATCATAAAAAGTCCTAGGTCAGTTTCTACTTTGAGGCCATAAGAGGTCCTTAGTGGCTACAGATGGACTCCATCTAGAAGATTCTTAGATCTTGAGAGTGATGGACAGAAAGATTACCTTCCAGCTGACTCATGAGTTCATTCTCTTGCAACCTAGAGATTTCCAGTGAATTGTACATCCAGACACTGACCCTGCCTGCTCCTAGATGAGGGTCTTCTCCCCACTGTAGGAAGTAAGAGTCTTTCCCTAAAAAAAGCAAGTCAAAACTTACCCTTAGAAAGGAAAATGGTGTCTGTGGAGATGAACCGCAGTCCATGAAAGGTAGGAGGTTTAGGTGAAAACCTGGAGTCTCTCATGAGCCATGGAGGTGTCAGCTCCCTAAGCAGGATCAGGTTGGGGGAACTGACTTGTCGAATCTGGTGTTGTGTTGCCGTGATAAAGAATGCCTCCACTCCAGTCCAAGGAGGTGTTTCCTGGTGAGGCCCTTCAACACCTCTGTGTTCTGAGGTTCCTTGAGAAAGTTTGGTTGTGGACCAGCAGAGGGCTGCTCTCCCACCACCACAGGCCCAGGGGCCTGTGGCCCCTGCCCTCTGCCTTTGGTATGAATGTGTTGGGTAGGAGCAGTGAGACTGTGGAAGGTTATGGGCGGGGTGGAAGTAGGGGAGAAAATTGTGCAATCCTGCCGAGTTGGCCTCAGGCATTCAATCTGACTGGCCAGGGCTCATTTCTTCAGTAACCTGTGGGCTAGGTTCTCTGGGGCAGTTGTTACCCTGGGGCAAAGCACCTGTTTCTAAGGACCCAGATCATCCCTTTCTACTCCAGAGCAGCTCTTGTTACCTCACCATACATTTGGGAAATTGTGTTCCTTTTAGACCTTCAGGCTTCTTTACCGGCTAATCAATCAGCAAATATTTGTTGAGTGACTTCTGTGTACAAAGCACTGTTTACATTACTATTGGGTAAATCACCCAGCAGGGAAATTGGCACCCCTAAGAAGCTATATTTGAAAAGGGTCAAAGGAGCGTGGCTTAGCCATTTCTTGTTGTGGGGATTCAGGGAAGGGCAAAGTCACAGAGGCCTTTATCTAAATAGTTATTTATTACACACTTGCCTTCTGCCAGGCACTGTGCTAAAGGCCTTTATTGGCCATTACAGGCCTTTAGACAATCTTTGTGAGAAGACATCTGAGCAACAGATAGTCCTGTTTAAAACAAAACAGTTAAGTAACTTGCCCAAGATTACACAGATGCTGGAGGAGGTTCTCTCTTTTTTTTATGTATTTATTTTTAATTGAAGGATAATTGCTTTACAATATTGTGTTGGTTTCTGCCGTACATCAGCATGAATCAGTCATAGGTATCCATATACGTCCCCTCCCTCTGGAGTCTCTCCCTCCCACTTCCCACTTCATCCCACCCCTCTGTGTTGTCACAGAGCCCCAGTTTGAGTTTCCTGAGTCATACAGCAAATTCCCACTGGCTATCTGTTTTCCATATGGTCGTGTATGTGTTTCCATGCTGTTCTCTCCATTAGTCCCAGCCTCTCCTCCTCCCCGCCCACCCCTCCCCAGCCCCGGGTCCGTAAGTCTGTTCTCTGTGTCTGCACTGGAGGAGGTTCTTGCACCCAGCTCCTCCTGACTTTTTAGAGCCAGGCCAGGTGGTGAGGCGGGAGATGGAGGAAGGGTAACGCAGGTGAAGAGCGAGGAGATGAGACGTGTGAGACGTGGGTGCTGAGTGACAGCGAGCGGTGTCGGTCCCTCCCTTTCTCTCCCAGGTGTGGCCCTCGCATCCTGCTGGTACCCTTGCGCTACTGGTGTAGAGCCTGGCCCAGGGCAGCCGCTCACTGAACACCCCTGCAGACTGGGGACATGAGCCTCACGGGATCCCCATGAGGCCGTGGGGAGCAGGGCTTCTGCTGCTCCCATGGCTCCCCTTGACTCAGACCCAGGGTGTCAGCCAGCATGAGGCACAGGGAAGGCATTTTGGCCATGTCATGGTCTCATGGCCCAGAAGCTGGCATCAAGGGGGAGGGGACGTGGTGGGAACAGCCTAGGCCGGGCTCCGGCTCCCTGAGTCGGAAGGACTCCCTAGAGACTCAGGTGGGATCGCGTTCTGACCTCTCCACCTGACTGGCCCCTGTGGCTGGGGCAGGCCTGGCCTCTGCCTGAATAGAAGCCCAGGCTGCATCACCCTCCGAGGTCTCAGCCATTCCCCTTGGCAGGAGTGGGTATCAGAGCTGGAAAGGACTTGAGAGACCTTCATCTCGGCCCTCTTTGACCTGTGAGGAAACAGACCCAGAGAGGAGACGTGAGGTGCTCGTGGTGCTTCGGCCAGTGACAGCCGTGAGCAGGCCTTGGGTCCAGTGCCCCTTCCCGGTCTTGTGAGTGGGGGCGGGGACGCTGCCCGTGACTCCAGAAGGGGTGCACCCCCCTCACCCCAAGGTCTCCCTCTCCCACCACCCCAAGGTCTACAGCTGTCCCCTGCCTACCCTAACCTCCCCTCTCAGCCCCTCCATTTGCTCACTTACACTCTTGTCAATGGAGAGATTACTTTGCCAGGGCAGTAATTGAATAGAGAGGAGGGCTGGGCTGAGTCTGCTGATTATTCGGTGTTAGGCCTGCAGGTTGTGGTATTAAGTCACCCAACACCTTAGAAAGCCTCCTCCACCCAGCTGTGTTCCTTTTTGACAGCAGGGCAGCTTCCCTTAAATGTGGCTTAGCTTTACCAGCGGGGCACCCAGATAAGGCCGTCTTTATTCCTGGTGCTGTTACTAGAATGATGAATCGTCAGACCTGCGGTGACTAGTGTCAAACCAGATCTGTGTAGGTCATTATGGCTCATTAAGGTATTGACATTGATATTCCTGAGAAACATTCCTCAGCCTGGACTTTCCCAGCACCTGACTGGCCCCAGCCTCCCTCTCCCCCTCGGGCTGGGGCTGGTAAGAAGAGGCACTGGGTTTCCATTTCCTGGAGGTAGAGGGAATCAAGGCATAAAGAGAAGAGTCGCAGACTTCCAGGAGCCAGGAGCTAGAACTCCCAGGCACCACCACCACGCCCCCCCCACCTCAGCCTTCCCCATTACTAACACCCTCCCCATCCCATCCCCTCTGAGCTTCCTGGCTGAACAGAGCAACTTTCTGTTGTGTCCTGGGCCCTCTCGAGACCAACAGAGAGGCTCAATCCTGGGTTTTCATCCCATATTCACCACTGATTAGTTATGTACCTTGGGCACAGTTATCTGATCTCTATTTTACAGTCTAAGAAAGCAGGTCTAGAGCTAAATACCTTCTTACTTTTTCATAGTGGAGTTGTGCACATTAAACTACATAAATAAGGCATGCAATAACCTAACATGCCTGATATCATCATCTGAGTAAGGGCTGAAGTCTGTGATATTGACCAACCCTCGTGTGTTGCAGAGAATGGTGTGTAGCTAGAAGAGGAAACCGTTTTAACCATTCTCTCTCTCATGGAGAAGGTTGTGATCAGAAGTGAAGTGAAATTCGCTCAGTCGTGTCTGACTCTGCGAACCTATGGACTATACAGTCCATGGAATTCTCTAGGCCAGAATACTGGAATGGGTAGCCTTTCCCTTCTCCAGGGGCTCTTCCCAACCCAGGGATCGAACTCAGGTCTCCCGCATTGCAGGCAGATTCTTTACCTGCTGAACCACCAGGGAAGCCCTTTGTGATCAGAGCAAATGGCAAAAATACAAAGGGAGTGTCTTGACCCTGGTGAGGTAGAGGGACGAAAGTGGGTTTTTGGGTCTGGTAGGCCTTGGGCCCCTTGGAGACCTCTTGGTCCCTGTCCTCATTTGGCGACCAAGGGGAAATGGTGCCCGGGGTGGTGGTGGGGTGAGAGAATCTGGAGTGTGTCATGGGTGCTCATGGAACACTAGCTTTGAGTCCTAACCAGCCCCCCCTCCCCGCCATCCCCTGCCAGTCCCTTGAGAGCCTCATTCCCCAGTGAGCAGCAAGTTTGAGTCCTAACCCCACCCCCTGCCACCCTGCTTCCAGTCCCTTGAGAGCCTCATTCCTCAGCGAGCAGCAAGCAACAACTTGGCCTGAGGGAGAGCGTCTTGTAGTCTCTGAGAGGAGAGGAGCAGCTGAGGCCTGCTGTCCTCGGTCACCCTGCCAAGTGGCCCTGTGAGACCCCTGGCCAGGGGCCCTCACTGTTGGAAGGACTCAAAATTGTCTCTCTTCCACCCTTAGATCTAATTGACTTGTTGACTCTCTTGAGAACAGCTGGATCTTTCCTGGGGGTCTCCCCAAATTAAATGACCAGAGCCCTAGATACAGAGCTGAAGAAGCCAAACCTGGAATGTGCTAGATGACCCTGTGGGGTGACTTGTACTTCTCACACTTTGCTGGGCCTCCCTTGGATAGGAGAGGCGCCAGAGAAAGGAGCTCTGGGGTGCTCTGTCTGTGATCCAGGGCACCATCCCGTCCCTGAGCAGTTTGCTTCTCCTGCAGGTGACGGGCATTAACCTCACTCCTTACCTGAACCTGAGGATAGAATGTGGCTGGGAGATGTTCCAGCCCTGGAGTGGCCCTTGCGTGCTACGTTGCTCAGTCATGTCTGACTCTTTTCAACCCCACGGACTGTAGCCTGCCAGGCTCCTCTGTCCATGGGATTCTCCAGGCAAGAATACTAGAGTGGGTTGCTATGCCCTCCTCCAGGGGATCTTCCCCACCCAGGGATCAAACTTGGGTCCTGCCTTGGCAGGTGGATTCTTTGAAGGAGCCCTTGGACAGGGGTCAGTTGTGTAATTCAGTTAATAGTCGCTGAGAACCTATTGAGTTCAGGATAATGCGGAAGCTTGGCAAGGAGGGTTCAAGGATGGACAGGCTGTGGGATGGACAGGCTTGGAATTGTGTGGTGGAAACGAGCACAGCGTCCTGAGCCTTGGGCTTGGAAGGTGACTCTTTCTAGGGGAAAATCCTGTTCCAGTTGAGTTGTACCTGACAACTGGAAGTTTGTTAGAAGGGTATAGGTGGCCGTGGAGTAGCCTTGGTGAGCATTGTGCTTTTAAGAAAGAAGAAAACCCTCAGAGTTCCTGGGGTATGATCTGGGGAAGTGGTAAGGGGATGCTGGGTGGGGAGGGACCAGACCAAAAAAGGCCTTATGCCTATAGGTTTTCTTCTAGAGGCAATGGGAGCCACCAAAGAATATTGAATAGAGAGTGACATAGATCTGCAGATAGGAAAGATCACTGGAGGCCAGCTAAGCCGGTGACAGAGCATAGTAGAACTTTGGCCAGGAGGGAAATGAGACATTTCATCTGGACAAGAAACCCTGCACTAGCTCACTGGGAGGGTGGTTAGAGGTGAGGTTAGAGATAAAGAACCCAGGAGCGGGAAAAGCAGACTAGACTAGGGAGTGGGCGGGAGGAGACTTGCGAGGGAGGGTGGACAGGACACGGACGATGGTTGGGATTAGCGGTTCCGAGTGGCTGGGCTGCCTGACTCTGTCCCTCCCACGTGGTGCCCACAGTGGGGGTGGGGATGGGGAGAGCAGAGTGGCAGGGAGGGCAGGAGGGCTCCTGTCCCGAGCCTAGCACGGAGCAGACCCTGACCAGTGACCAACAGCCCCATTTGTGCAGGCCACCCTGCAGCTAGATGTAAGACCAAAGGACACAGGCCATTCGGGCTGGCAGGCGTTTGTAGCTCAAAAGGCTGTCTTTCTGTGCCAGGGGAGCCAGGAGCTCCCTAAATGGGGTTCGATGAGATGGGGGAACGTTGGGGAAATGGCATCACAGGCTGGGGCTCACCTGTCTCTGCAGAACACTTCCATTCATGCCCTACTCCCCCATCCTCACGTCTCTCTCCCACCAGGATTCAGTGCCAAGAGGAGACTGCCAGCCAGAAAGCAGAGGGGGAGGGGGGTGGGGAGGAAGTGGGCATTGCCTCTGGCCTGCCTCACAGTCCCAGACCCCCTCCCTTGTGTCACCTCTAGAAGGACCAGCTTGGCAGCTCTGAACCTTCAGAGCCTTTCCTTTGAGGGCTGGCTCAGGGTATGCAGTGGTATCCTGGCTCTTCTGTCATGGAAGTGGGGGTGACCCTGCTCCTCTGGGCATAAACAGTTCTTGGGAGATCCGATGGTTTTTCAGATGTTGTAAGGGACAGTTCTGGGGCGAGGTCAGAGGTCCTGGGTCTTGGGGATGTTATTTGGCAGTTAGTCTCCTGTCATTAGTGGGTTCTGGGTGGGCTGCCTGTGTCACCCTCCACCACACCCCATCCTGTGCTCCAGATGGTAGGTGAAGGGCCCTGTGGGGAAGATGTGGGCTCCCCGAATCCCCGGGCAGGCTTGCTCCTTCCCTTACGTGCCCAGAAATGCCCATGCTGCAGGGTGCTGTGGGAGTCAGCCCAGACCCCCTGCCTGCACGCCCATGCTGGCCCCTGCCTGCCTCCCAGCAGTGCCTCTGCAGCCCGCCTGGTCTGTGTACACGCCCTCACAGTCCACCTGCTCCTCACCTGCCCACCCCGTTCCCTGCTTCCCTGGCAGCTTGATGACTGTTGAGGCTCCACTCGACTCCCACCTTTCCTGCCAGGCCCCTGCATGGTCCTCAGGGCTGGTCTCCCCTGTGGCCACATTCCTCCAGGGCCCTGTGCCACTCAGCGTGGTACCACCCTTCCATTGCCACCTCACGGTCTGTGCAGCTTCATGTGCCTGTCTTCCCACCTGGCAGGAGCAGCCTCACCATAACGTTGCACTTTGGTGGGTACTCCCGGGGCAACTGACCTGGAGCCGGAGCTCGCGAGGCCTGCCTGGTTGATGAGTTTGTTTTCTGTTTCGTAGGTCCTGGGCTGCGGCCCAGATCGGTGCCATTGTTCTCTCTGCCAGTAAGTTCCAGCAGAGGGAGACTCATGGCCTGGGGCCTGACGAAGGAGCAGGGTGCCCAAGCAACTGGCCTGGGGTGCTGCTCGACTCCTTCCAGACCTGGCCTCAGGGCTTCTTTCCCAGCGGCTCTAGGTCCCAGGTGTCTTCGCCCGCCTCCTCTAGACCTGTGCCTTCATCTCTGGTTGGGCAGCCGGGCCTCACCGCCCTGTGTCCCACCCACCCAAATGGGGCTGACAGCCAGCACCTTTGGCCACAGAAGCCTTCACCGAGGGTCCACTGGGGAATTCAGAACTCCTGAGGCATGCTCTTCACCCTTCTGGAGCTGACCCTCTCTAGAGGCCAGCAGTGGCTGAGGCAACTTCCCAGAGGCTTTTCCCCAGGAGGGCCAGGCTGGTCTCACACCTCCCTTCAGCCCCTGTGTCCCTCCTCCACCCCCGAATAATGGAGAAACACAGATTGCCGTCCTGAGTAGGCTGCTGGTGCTGGGTAACTGTGCCCTAAGCACAGGCTAAATGCAGAATAACCCAGCTATCTCAGAGGCCCTTTTTTGAAGAAGGGGCGACCTTTCTCCTTAGAGCTTCTGGGACAGGCACTGTGGGCATTGGTGGGGATGGCGTGTACTTACCCCAGGGTTTTGTTTTGTTTTTGTCATTTCAGATTGGAGGCCGGCGCTGAATCTCGCTGCTCTGGACTGTGCTGAGGAGACCAACAGCGCAGTTTGCAGAGACTTCAACATCCCTGGCTTCCCGACCGTGAGGGTGTGTGACTGGGAGAGGGCAATGCGGGCCTAGGGAGGAGTGTCATTGGAGCACTTTGCCGGCTGCCCCGTGCTTCCCTGGCATCTGCCCGGCTGAGCTCCGTGGGGGTCCTCCCAGGCTTCTGGGCCTGACCTCATTAGATCCCAGCCCCTGGAGTCCTGTGCTTTGATGAGACACCTTCTCTAGAGGCAGAAAGGCATGTGAACTGGGAGGCAGAAAAGGAAGAGGCTCACGTGGTGTGTGACCTTCTCCCCTTTATAAAAAGGGGCTGGCTGTGTGTTGTCGTGTTGGGACCCACAGATTTTCGCTGTGAAAAGTGATCATCCCCTAGGTTGATGAGAGCTCCCAGCTCCTGGGAGCCTCTTTCCAATCAACTCCTTCCCCCGCCCCCACCCCCCGACCTCCCAGCCTTAGAGGGCTGATCTCAACCATGTAAAACCAGGGTTTAGGCTCTGACATACCTGGGGGCAGGATCAGACTCAGGTGACCTCATGGTCTCCCCAAAAAGGACCCGAGAGACACTGGCAGGCCTCATCTTCCTCAGGCCAGTGCCTTGAACCTGAGTGTCTCAGAAGTGACCTGTCTGGAGAGGCTTAGCCCCATGCCTCAGGCTGCAGGGATACCCATCACAGGAGTCGACACATGACGGCCCGTCACCTGGCTCTGGCTGCAGGCAGCATGAGTGCTCTGATGAGACCTTGCCTGCCCCCCACAGGGCATCAGCCACTTAGTTAGCATCTGGACGCCTTCCAAGGCTCTCACGTCAGAGGCCCTGGGAAGCCCAGAGCAGCAAGGCTGTGTGCCCTCCTCAGGGCTCAGGTCCGGCTGTAATCCAATTAGTTCTCCTCCAAATTAAAGAATCCACATCCGCATCTCTCTCTCCAGCCATAGATAATTAGCCTGCTCCCCCCCGCCCCCCAGAATGGCATCTAGAAAAGCAGTTTCCTCTGCTTCCACTAGGATTAAGCAGGAAATGCCTTTGAAGACTGAAAAGCCAAGCATTGTCCCCAGAACAAGAGATCTCTGAGTTGAGGGGCTTCAGTTGCCAGGTGGAACTGTGAACCATATCTGAGCCTGAGGACACCTGGTGAATTCCTCTGGAGAGTAAGACCCTGGGCTCCTCCAGCCACGTCCAGTTCTGAGTCCACATTCTCCTCCAGCCATTTCCAGCTCTGAGTCCATGAGATGGTCCTGTTCTCATGGCCAGTGACCTCCTGCTGGGTTCAGGGTTTCTGTGGCCCAAGAGAGCTCCCTCCCACACTGCTGTTTACCACTTAGGGTGAGGGCCCTAAGCCCCCATTCCACTGGCCTGGGAGGTGTCCTGAGGCAGCAGCTGCTGCTGTTATCATTTAGAGGAGGCAGCAGAGACATTTTCTATTAACCATCTCTTTTACATTAAAGACTCCCATGATGGGGCCACTCCCCTATCCCCAGCCCCAAGATATGTAACTTGAAATATTCAAAATTATTCTCCAGGGGCAGCATGGAGCCTTCTGTTCTTTCTGATGAGTCAGGGTGAGCAACCCCTTGTGGGAAGCTGAGGAAAAGAGTCAGGGTGATGGCAGGAGTCCCTGTTCACAGGCCAGAGTTTTGGTCCCACTGAGGGTTCTGCTCAGGGGTCCAGCTACTGCCCAACCCCCGGGAAGAGGGTTGGTGATGGGCCTATGGCCAGGTCGGGACCTTCTTGGGGGGTTCCGTGGGGCCTGGCACCTGGGACATTCTGTGTCTGGGAGAGGCTGGGGCTCAGTGGGTGTGAAGGAGGCGGCCCAGCCACACCAGGAGATCCAGAGCTTCTCGGCGCCTACCCGAGTCACGCAGAACACGCAGCCCGGGTGCCTCAAGTGATTCATCTCCCCAGCCGCCCAGCTGGCTGTGGGAGGGGCGCTGGGAGGGCCCCTGAGCGGGGCTCCCTGACCTCTCCTGCCTCCACACGGGCAGCACCAGGCCGGGCCAGGTGGGGCTGGGCTGGGAGTCACCTGTCTATTTCTTCAGAACTCCAGAGACCAGAGTGGTGACCTCTCAGCCCCTCCCAGGCAGCCCGCCGCTCAGCCCTGGCAGGGAGAGGCACTCGGTGCCCTGGCCTCAGGGCTCTGGGCCAGGGTGCGTGTAGTTCTAGCTACTGGTGCATCTCAGCTCTAAGGCCCCAAGCAGTGGCTTTCAGATCTTGGTACTGTGGCCAGCGATATTTACAAGGAGATCCAGAAGTCGATTTGGATCCGTTGTCCCTAAAAGCAGTCGTTTCATAAAACAATGTTCTTAGTAAGTGCAGTACACATTGATATTTTCTATTCTATTTATTAAAAAAAAAAAAAACTGGCTGTGATTCACTAAGTTGATTTTACAGCTTACTGCTAGATTGCTTCTGGTGTTTGGGAAGCACTACTCAGACTCCAAATCTCCAGAAATTCTGGCCTCCTGAGAGCCCAGTGTGCCTGTGAGCAGCGTGGCTGGACTCCCTGGAACGCAGTGCAGAGCCCAGAGGTGGCCCTGGCTGCCAGCCGGCCAGAGAGACAGCCCTGGTCCCCTGGGGACTGGGGCCCGTCCTCGCCCCAACCCACGAAGGCTGAAAGCTCTAAGATGATGAATAGGCCGAAGAGAGAGTGTTGCTGGTGTAAAGGGGACAGGCCCACACAGGAGTCTGGCCACCCCCAGTGACATGTGTCATTGTCCCTTTCCTCTGCTTCCTGCCCCTTGTCACCCTGAGCAAACAGCTTCCACCAGCCCATCCTGTTTAGCAAACAGCTGGCCCTGCAGGGCGGGCCAGCTGCATCAGGGCCCAATCAGATGGGAGCTTGTGCCCAGCTGGAAGAGAACAGAGGTGAGGGAGGGAGGGGATAGCTGGAAGCAGGTTCTGGCTTGTGCTTGGGGACCTAGAGGCTAGAACCTGGGGTCAGGGAGGCTTTGCCATGAGTCACAGGAGCGCCCCTCAGTGGGTAATGGAACAGTGCAGCCGAGGGCCTGGCTGGGATCAAGATTACAGGAAGCAGCAGCCTTGCGTGGGAGCAGACAGAAGTCTTCCCTTTGCAAGATTCTGAGGAGATAATCGACACAAGTTCAAATCTTGGCTCCCCTCTTACTGTGACTCGAAAAGTTGCTTAACAATGCCCTAGCCACCGGCCTCAGTTTCCTCCTCTGAAAAATGGGATGATAATATCTCCCTAATAGATCGTTGCCACGTGTGAAATGAGGTCTTACATGTGAGACTGCCAAGGCACTGCGGTGTTCACCAGAGTTCCATGAATCTTAGTGGTCTTCTTTCCGGTTGCCCATGGGCTCATGGTAGCCCCTCTGTGATGCTGCATTTGAGGCAGTCCATCTGTCAGCAGCTGTGGAGTGAGTGTTTTCTGTGGATACAGCCCCGTGCTCACCATTGCAGAGAAGCCAGGCCTGTAAGCCACAGCCAGAAAGATAAGCAAGGCTGGCCAGACAGGAGAGTGCTGTCCACAGGGCACTGGAGTGCCCAGCTAGTTGCCAGGCAGGGAGCGACATGTCTGTGGTGAACGCAGGGGAGTTTGGGCTCACTGAACTCTCCCTCCCACGTCAAAGAGCCCTTCGTGCGGGAGGAGGAGCACCCAGAGGAGGGGGACTTCGGCAGGATGTGAAGGACAGATCAGGTTTGGCTGGGAGGGAGGAGGAGCATGGGCAGGGAGGATGTGAGGGCAGAGGCTGTGGGCAGAGCCATGTAGTGAGCTGAGAAGGCTGATCTGGCTGGAGCAGAGGCTCCTGTGGGGGCTGAGGCAGGGCCCCGGGAGGAGGGAGCCCAGGGATGGCCCGTCCTGGAATTCAAGGCTGGGAGTAGGGGTTGCAGTCTGGGCTATTATTTTGTGTCTCTCGTTAGATGGTGAGATGTCAGGGAGCTGGGGCACAGGGATCAGAAAGATGTCTCTAGCCTCTCCAGAGAAGGAGATGGGTCTGCTTTCAGCAGTCACTCATGCTCTTCTAGGCATCTTCTCCACGGACAGTCCACAGGGTAGGAACCGTTAAGCTTGTGCATATCTTACAGGCTTACTGTAAGACATTTGGAGGTCATTTTCCTTAAAACTTGTTTCAAAGGCTTGGACTCAGTGCCACTGATGGTTGCCACTGGCAAGTGTACTTCCTGCTTAGCCTTATTTGCCCCCTGGGAAGGCAGCTGTTCCTGGATAGGTTGGCAAAGACCTGCCCAAGGCCATCCGGTCACCCGCCTTTGGGGAGATCCCCATGGTTGGGGAAGGCAGAAACTCCTGGGCAAAGTGTTGAGAGGAAAGAGACTGGGCTGACTGCTCCTGGAGGAAAGAAAACTCACTGCTGGCATCTTAATGGCCTGTTTCCAAGGAAGGTGGTGGTTTCCCTTGGGTACAGCACATGCCTCCAACAGCTGACTTAATAAGGATGCATATTAATAAGAGGACAAAAATGTGCCCTGACTCGATTTTAATGTGATTTTTACATGAGCTTCCAAGCTGATCAAAGGGCAGAGGTTCTCTATTCAACTGAACAAATGTCTTTTGAGGGTTTCCATGTCGTTGACACTGTGCCAGGCACTGTGGGGCTTGCAGAGGTGAAGAAGCTGTCGTCCTGCCCTCCCAGTTGGGAGGTGGATGCGTGGAAAGATCAGGTTCAAGTTCAAAATAGCTGAAGTGTAAGAAATAGGGGGCCAGTGGGAGGTAAGTGTGGGTGGGGGCAGATCCTGGAAGGCCTCGGATGCTGCGAGTTCACACTTTATTCCTTGGCAGTAGGGCGTGATGGAAGGGCTTTTTAGGAGGAGTGACGTGATCAGACCAGAACTGTCCTTTAGAAATCCTTGCAAAATGGCGGTGAGGTGATGGCTGGAGAGTGAACAGATGGAGTGTATTACTGATTCTAGGGCATGAGTCGGGGCACAGGTAGAGACAGTTGTAGTGGTCCCGGAAGTAGGGGGTAGGCCCTACTTTAGACAAGGCATCTGGTCTCGAGAACTGCAGAAGTGTCACAAAGGTCAGGTTCACAGAACACAGGGCTTGGGGGAGAGAGAGGTCCTGGGCTGGGTGGCAGGGAGGAGCTGGGCGTAGAAACAGGTTGGGGGAGGGCTGACTCAGTCTCCAAGAGTGTATGTGTATTGAGGGAGGGGTGCCAACATCTGGAAGAAAGAGAAGTTAAGACAACTGAGGCTCTGAGGCAGGGTTCAGGTCACAAAGCGTTGGGACAAAGTAGATGACGTCAGCCAGGGAGACAAATAATGGGTTTGTCTGTCCATTCACCCGTTTATTCACTCGTTCATTCAAAAGCAGAGACTGAGCCCCTCGTTGGTGACAGTGGCTCCCTGCGCTTTTTAAACAGCAGAGTGCCACGGTCTGATGCATGGCGGGAGGAGAACTGGGGCAGGAGATGACAGGGGCCATGGGCACACGGGAGGAGCCCAGGACGAGGCTGAGATGAGGGCAAAGGGAAGGCTGTGAAGATGACCACAAAGGCCTGGGTGGTGTCAGGCAAACCAAGGGAGGGTGATGACATGAGGTGGAGAAGGAGAGTGTCGGGAAGACGTGGCCCAAAAAGCCCTGGCTGAGGGGAGGAGAAGCAGGCAGCGGTGGCGACAGATACTGCAGAGAGAGTAGGAAGGGCTGGAAGGTCACTGGACGGCCAAAGAGGTCAGCCTAACTTTCCTGGAACCCTCACAGCTGAGTCGTGGGGGCCTGAGCCACGGCTGGCTTCTTGGGAAGGCAGAGCACACTGTTCTGAGAAATTTGGCGGTGCAAAAAAATGGGACATGCCACAACTGGAGAAGCCTCCATTCCCATCCTTCATCCCTTCCTGTCCCTTCTCTTTTTTTTGACTTTTTAAAAAAATAGATTTGAGTCTATTTGTAGGCTTAGCAAAGGAGCTGGTAGACTAGGGGAAAAGTGAAAGAGAATGATCGATAGGAAAAAGTTCCTCTAGAGTGTGAGTTGCGGGAAATAGCACTCCGGCGGTGACATTGTTCTGGAAGGTGGCTGGGACAGAAGGGGCAGCTGTGTGAGGGGAGCTCTTGGAGTTCCCGCAAGCCCCTAACTCAGGCCCCTGTCTGACTTCCCACTGCCCATGGCTACGGCCTTCAGAAGGCTCAGCTTGGGTCTGGGGGGCTCACGTTTGATGGAGGTCATGCCAACCCCCTTTTCATAAGGCCCCTGCTCAGATCTTGGAGACCTGATGGTTGAAGAAGAAGAGTCACCACACTACTCTTCAGTAATGGACAGTAGCAACTATTGCCACGGAAAAGCCACATGGCTTAAGGCGTCATGGTGTCAGTCATGTTTTTACAGCTATGGAAGCAAGTTGAAATCTGTCCTGTCTGTACAAGGACCACATCACTCTGCGTAACTGCAGCTGTAGAGGCCAACCTCTGGGATATTATTTGTGAGCAAACCAAACCCCCAGTAGGTGTGTCTTTTATTTTGTTTCTGAGAAACAAAATCAGCCTATAACATGCCCTCTCTACTTGATCTCATGTCATAAGCCTGGAAAAGTGTGCTCGTTTTTACAAGTATAAGGATGGCATATAGTTTTCTTAATTCAAAGTATATTCAGTATCTACAAAGAACACTATTGGGAATACAAGTGGCATGTGCCAGTGAATGGTTTTCACCCAGAATAGAAGTTTATATTAATGCTGTAAGTAGAGAGAGGATAAAACAGGGTTCAGGTCCAGGGTCCAGGTGAGGTCAGCAGGAGCAGATTTCAGGTGGCGAGAGGTGCGTGACTTCTCCACATCTTTGCTGTTCACGGAGGAGAGGCGGGCAGGTGGCCTCCACATTTTAGTTTTCTACCTACAAATAGCTAGAACAGACAGGTCCAGCTGATCGGTGTTTCCTAGTATTTAAAAGGAACAAAGAAAGGGGATGATGATGTTAACACGTGTTGATTTCTTGCTGTCTGTACCAGGTACCATGCTAAGCACTTGAGTTGTCATTGAATTGTCACAGTTCTCCAAGGTCGACAAGTGTCATCCTCATCTTAAAGATGAGAAGGTTCAGAGAGGTGGACAGATTGCCCAGGGTCACACAGCAAGAGCGTAGTAGAACCAGGCCTTGAACCCAGGCCTGGTAGACCCGAGGGCCTGCACTCAGGCACCAGCTTGGATAACCGAACGGCAGTGCTGTTGGAGACGGGGGCCCAAGATGGCTACAGGTAGCCCTGAGGTTGGGGACCTCAGGAAGAAACCTCTCCCTAGCCCGCAGGCTCTCCCTCAGGCAGTTAAGTAGCCACCTGTCAGGACGACCCAACTCCGTTCCTCCTGAGCCCAGGCCGGGGTTCTGGCTGCTCTCTGAGACGGGAGCCTGGGTTCTGAGGTGCCCTCCTGTGTCCTCTCTCCCACGGGGGTGACAGGCTGGCTCTGGGCGTCATGCGAATGGGGAGAGAGTTAGCCCGGCCCATGTGTTACAAGGCTTGTTTCCTCAGGGGCTCAAGCCTACCCTTCAGTAGGACTGAACTGGAGACGCCTCCCTTCTGGAGTGTCTGCCGAACCAGGCTGAGAGTCCTTGGAGGCCAGAGACGCCAGCCTCTCTGCCCCTCTTCCAAGATAAGGAACCAGGACAGATGGCCTCCAAAGGCCGCTGACATTTTCCAGGGTGGGGCTGGGGGTATGAAGTGACTTCACTTTATTTTTTCAGACGGGCCTGCATCATTTAGTCACAGAGGAGCTATTTACTAGTCCTACATGCTGGGTCCCTGAGCTTCGTAGAAACAGGCCGCCTCCAGTCAAGTGTCTGAGCCACAGCTTCCCCGGGGTCTCCAGAGCTGTGGGGGCAGGGCTCGGGCGCAGGACACTGGGGAGAGGAACCTGGGTGCTCTCCAAGAGCAGACACCTCCTCCTCTCATTTTACAGACCAAGAAACAGGCTCACAAAAGTCATTTCCCCATAGCTGCCCCGTTGAGTAAACAGCTGGGCCTCCACAGCCCAGCTGCTGTGGCTGTGGTACTCGGAGCTCCACTGACTCCTGCCTGTGTGTTTGCTTCCAGTTCTTTAAGGCCTTCTCCAAGACCGGCTCAGGAACCACGCTCTCAGGTGGGTGTCCCGGCTCTCGGGGTCCCGTTGGCACTGTCCGCGTCTTCCTCTCCCTCCTTCACCTGGGCTTCTACTGAGAGGGGAGAGAGAGCCCAGCAAGGTCTGAAGGGGGAGGAGGGCCCCAGGGAAAGCCAGAGGGATGTCCTCCTGAACCTGCCCTCCCCAGCCAGCCTGGAAGATTCCTCCGGGAAAACGAGGCTGAAGAAGCCCGTCCTGGGAAGCGGGGTCAGGTGTTCCCAGAATGGCCCTTGTGTCAAAGTGGGATGGGCACCCAGAGGAGCAGCCAGACAGCGTGCGGAGGGCTTTTGGGGCTCTCTCTCCTGCCCTGAGGGATGGGTCCCTCTGCCGAGCTTAGGGCCGGGGGTGACCCCCACCTGCCTCACGTGGAGGAGGACTGACAGATGCTTCTTCTTGCTCAGAGCTAGCTCGTGCGTTGGGCCCTTTCTTCTGTGAGGGAAGCTGGGATCTGCACCCTACTCCTCATCCCCTGCCCCCTTCATCATTCCCCTCCCCCATCATCATTTACAGTGGCCGGAGCTGATGTGCAGACGCTTCGGGAGAGGCTCATCGATGCCCTGGAGTCCCACAGTGACACGTGGCCCCCGGCCTGTCCCCCGCTGGAGCCTGCCAGGTAGCTGGGGCCGGGGTGGGCCTGGGGCGGGGTGGCAGGATGGCAGGCATGGCAGTGAGAGGGTGGAGGGGACAGCAGGGCTGGGCAGTGGCTTGGGTTCTCCTGTTGCCTGTGCTGTGGACACCTGTACAATGGGCTGGAGCCCGGAGCCGCTGCGAGCAGCTGGCGGAGGGCTTCCCATTGCTGGAGAAGCCCTGACTTCCTGGGGCTGAGCGCGATGAGAGGGCCCACCCCACCAGCTGGGAAGGGAAGGGTGGGCCGGGATTCTCTGGGTCATACCTGCTCTGCTTCTCACAACCTGTGCTCAGGAACCTTTGAGGAATGAGACAGGATGTCGCTCAGTCTGACACAGGAAGGGTCCCTGAGAAGGTGGGCGTGGGGAGGAAAAAGGGAGACCAGATGCCATTTAGAGGAAATGGGACAGGGAACTGAGAGGCACAAAGCCCTGTCAGATGAAGGTGCTCCTTTCCTGAGCCGTGGCTGTGCCTGGGGGAGGGGGAGCTGACTCTGCGCCCCCCACCCCACCACCCCACCCCCGTGCTGCAGAGCATCCAGTGGCTGGGATTCAGGCAGCCTCCCAGGATTGCCTCTGTTCTAGGAAATCAAGATAACAGGGTGCACAGTCTCTGGCCCTAACTCCCCCATTAGGGAGACAGGGAGATTGAAAATACGAGGTCCTGCCCTTCTGGATGAGAACTCCAGATAGGAGACAGCCCACCTGAGGGGCCAAGAAGGAACAGATGCAAGTACCAGCCAGGACTGCTGGAGGTGCCCAGCTGCAGGACACAGTGAAGGTTCCAGAGGCTGAGAGGGCCTCGGGAGGCAGACACTGGGCTTAGGGCCCTCTAAGTGTGTGTGCTGGTGTCTCGAAAGCTGAGGCCCTGCTGAGAGATTGTGTTTCCAAGTGTCAGTGGCTGTTGAATCCAAGTCACAATGCTTCTTTTATCCTCTTTCCCAATTCTTCATCCTCCCAGAGGGCCTCCAGGAGACCCTGGACTGAATATCTAGTCTTGGTACAGTTTGGGGGTTCCATAAGTAGACCCCATCTCTGCAGGAAACACCCAAGCCAGCCTGTGCCCCGCCCCTCACTTCTGACGTTTCTCAATGACCGTGTCTCTATGTCTCTCTCTCTCATACCCACACTTCCCTCATGGTGCCTTTCGGCCCAGAGGGATCTCAAGAACAGTTGACTGGGTAAACCTGCCAGCCTCTCTCAAAGTGATCCTTCTAAAGAGCTTTAGGGAGGAGGCAGAGATGTGTGATGGAAGGTGGGCTGCCTACTCCAGAAGTGTGAGAGGGAATGAATGGGGTGGGGGTGGGCTGTGTGGACAGCAGCCTGCAGGGCCTGCTCTTCTGCCAGCCTGGGGGACACTTGCTACCACCTCAGCGGCTGTCAGTATCCATCCACCCACTGGGGCACGCTCTGGCCCCCACCTCTCTGGCATTTCGTTTTTACCATCACTGGGCTGGAATCCATTGGCCAGCTGTTGTGTCATTGGATCCAGAGAAGGGAGACAGATCATCAGTTTGAGGATAAAAGTAGAGGCCATCATGTACTGTTACGTGTCTGATGAGGTTCTGCTTTTTTATTGAAATAAGGACACAGATCATTTTTGTATTATGTAATTGTTTTCTGTTGAAACTCTGCATTTTAAAAACAATTTATATCTTAATTATTTGATTTTGGGGGGAATAATAAAATTTGACTTATTAATTTCCACCTTTGTCCTGGGACCCTAGTTTCCTTGTTTTAAAATGAGGTTAAAAAATCTTAAGATAAGATTAGATGGCTTCTAAGATCTCCTGCACCCAGGACTTTCTGATTTTTTAATTCCTCTTTTATGCCTGCTACAGGAGAGGAAAAAGCAAATCTCCCAGTTGGTAGTGACTTGGCACAGACTAAGACTTGTGTCTGATAGCTAATAAACACCAGTCTTTTAGGGGACCAATAAAAACTGCAGTTCTAAGTCTGGGCCGTACCCTGGGCCAGAGCATAGAAATAACTGGTCTCAAAGCTTGCCTCCCCAGGTCTCCTCCCTAGACTGCCCATACTCACTCCTGACTCTGAAAAAACAACCCAAATAGCTTGGTGAAATGAACCAGACATTAGTTTAGGTTTAGGTAACAGAGAATCTTTTGAGAATCAGTGTTTGGTTTACTCCTGCTGGAAGGCTGGTATGGAGACTGCGCGAAGCCTTGTGTGAAAACAGCAGATGTGTGTGGCTGTCCCCACAGTACTGTGTCTGCCAGGACGGTTGTCACCAGCAGTTTTGCTTTATTCTCACCACAGAAAGAGTGACTGCCAGCGGTGTCTCTTGCAGGCTGGAGGAGATTACTGGATTCTTTGCAAGAAACAATGAAGAGTATCTGGCCCTGATCTTTGAAAAGGAAGGCTCCTACCTGGGCAGAGAGGTGAGCTGCCTGCAGGGTTCCTGCATCTCCAGGATAGACATTGTGGGAGAGAGAGCCCAGTGAGATCAAGAGCAGGGCTGGTCCTGTGCACTTCTTAGCCCAGCACTGGCCTTCCCCCTGCTGGCGGAAGCGGGGAAGTGTAGGAGCTGGACCTTTCCGTTTAAAGCCTTTTTGTCCGTTTTGATCTTCCTCTTGGAAACTGAGGGCTTCCCAGATGGCTCAGTGGTAAAGAATCTGCCTGCCAATGCTGGAGATTCAGGAAACTAGAGTTCTATCCCTGGGTCCAGAAGGTCCCCTGGAGGAGAAAGTGGCAACCCACTCCAGTATTTTTGCCTGAGAAATCCTATGAACTGAGGAGCCTGGAGGGCTACAGTCCATGGGATTGCAAGGAGTTGGACACGACTGAGCACACACGTTTGCATGGAAAATGAAAATAATAACATCTGCTATTTATTAAGCATTGCTAGATTGCTGACACATATAGTTGCTAATTTTTCTAATTAACAAAGATGGTCAAATAACAAGCCGAAAATCACACGGCCAGTAAGTTGGTACAGCAGGACTTCAAACCAGGTTTGTCTGCCTCCAAAGCTCGTGTTGTTCCTATGCTACCCCACCCCCAAAGAAGTGGAGTAACAAATCAGGGGGAGGGAACCTCAGAGAGCATCTAGTCCCTCTTGAGGATATGGGGTCCCTTCCCAGGTGAAACAGATAACAAAATCAGGCTGGTTGGAATCTCCACTCCAACATTTATGATCAGTGGTCCTCAACCTTTTTGGCACCAGGGACTGGTTTGGTGGAAAACAATTTTTCCACGAACTGAATGGAGGGGATAGTTTCAGGATGATTCAAACACATTTCATTTATTGTGTACTTTATTTATAATCTAATGCTACTGCTGATCTGACAGGA
The DNA here is from genome assembly GCF_032452875.1 of Bos javanicus. Classification (NCBI taxonomy): domain Eukaryota; kingdom Metazoa; phylum Chordata; class Mammalia; order Artiodactyla; family Bovidae; genus Bos; species Bos javanicus. Next base: position 62,134,514 of record NC_083883.1, read on the forward strand.
GGCACCAGTCTGCAGCCTGGAGGGTGGGGACCCCTTACTTATGTGATATGGCTGTGATCGTTAGTCAACTTTTCTGATCTCATTTCCCTGTCTTTGAAGTGGTGATAATTACCTTTTGTCAGAGAGTGGTTGGGAACAGCAGGTGAGACAGCATAGGGGAAGAACCTGGGTGAGTAACTGGCAAAGAGTATGCACTTAATAAAGATCCATCCCAGCCTGCTGTGTACAGCCCGCCATTCTGTGGCTACATCATGAGCTTCTCAGGCCCCTGGGCTTATTCCAGGTCCCGAGGTGGGACAGGCCAGTGCCAGGGAGATGTTCCAAGGCAGTGCTAGGAGATAAGGAGGGGATGAAATTAACACCACTGTTGGATCTGGGTGGTTCTCCTCCTGAAACTCACCAAGCACAGTAGAACACTCTGAGCTTTCTCCAGACCTCTCAGCCTTGAGACGGGAAACATGGAGGTGGGAGGAGCAGGGAGCTTTGCTGAAGGATGCCTGGCCCTTCTGGGGTCCCCTTCCACACCTGGGGTCATGCCTGTAGAGATGACTGATGAATGTTCACTGGAATAGCTCTCCCCACTATATTCCCTCCATCCCTCTAATAACCAGGGGCAGGGGACCCGTGTTCATGCAAAGGCGCTCAGGGATGGGTGGTTTGAGAGGGAGGAGGACACACTGGCCAAGAGCCCTGGCTCTGGAGGCAGATTGACTTGGGATTTATAGCCCAGCTCAGGCACTTGTTAGCTGTGTGATCTGATCACGTGATTTCACTGCTGCGCTTTCAGCTTTTGCCTCTACTATACAATAGGAGTTTGATTTTTTAAACGGATACTTACATACATACTATTTACTGGTCATTATTAGAAGCATTCTTGTAAAATTAATCTATTCAGTCTTCTTAACAGCCCTTGGAGGGGGGTATTATTACAATTTTGCAAGTAAGGAAATGGAGTCTGGGAGAGATTTAGTCTGATCAGGCCAGGATTTAAACCCAAGCAGCCATGGTATTCTGGGCCACCTGGCTTAGTCTCCTAGTAATTGTTCCTATTTCACAGTGAATGTTATTTTTGAAGATTAAACGAAGCAATCTATATATAAAACACAATACATACTCAATAAATACTACCTAATATTATATTTCTCCTTCTTAATGCTAGTGCATTAAGAAGGAGAAATTAAATTAAATCAATTCAGTCGTGTCCAACTCTTTGTGACCCTATGGACCATAGGCTTCCCTACCCATGGGATTCTCCAGGCGTGAATACTGGAGTGGGTTGCCATTTCCTCCTCCAGGAGATCTTCCCAACCCAGGGATCGAACCTGCTTCTCTTACATCTCCTGCATTGGCAGGCAGGTTCTTCTCCCTCTTAGCTCTTTCTAAAAATAAAATCATTGTGTCTAAGTGCTTTTCTGATTTGGGACATAGGTAGAAGTCTTTTTTTTTTTTTTTTTTTTTATTTTTAAACTTTACATAATTGTATTAGTTTTGCCAAATATCAAAATGAATCCATCACAGGTATACATGTGCTCCCCATCCTGAACCCTCCTCCCTCCTCCCTCCCCATACCATCCCTCTGGGTCGTCCCAGTGCACCAGCCCCAAGCATCCAGTATCGTGCATTGAACCTGGACTGGCATCTCGTTTCATACGTGATATTTTACATGTTTCAATGCCATTCTCCCAAATCTTCCCACCCTCTCCCTCTCCCAGAGTCCATAAGACTGTTCCATACATCAGCATCACTTTTGCTGTCTCGTACACAGGGTTATTGTTACCATCTTTCTAAATTCCATATATATGCGTTAGTATACTGTATTGGTGTTTTTCCTTCTGGCTTACTTCACTCTGTATAATAGGCTCCAGTTTCATCCACCTCATTAGAACTGATTCAAATGCATTCTTTTTAATGGCTGAGTAATACTCCATTGTGTATATGTACCACAGCTTTCTTATCCATTCATCTGCTGATGTACAGATATAAAAATGAAACCACATTTTATTATGCCTTTTGCAATTCATTGGAAAGAAAATTACATTAAATTGGGACTGTCCTCAAAGATTTGAGACACGTGGCCTGCACAGTTCCAAGGAGGCAGCATTTGCACGCCTTGCTGTGGGTTGGATGTGGTTGGTGGTTGTCACTCATCATGAAAGCCTCCTCTTGGAAAGACTGAGAGTCTTGCTGGAGCACAGCTGTCACCCAGGCGCATGCCCAGGGCTCCCTCTGCCCAGTGGCCACTCCGCCCCGATGTCCCCCTGTCTCTGCAGGTGACATTGGACCTGTCGCAGCACCAGGGCATAGCAGTGCGCAGGGTCCTGAACACAGAGCGTGACGTGGTGAACAAGTTTGGTGTCACCAACTTCCCGTCTTGCTACCTGCTGTCTCGGAATGGCTCCTTCTCCCGGGTCCCCGCGTGAGTGTCTCTCTACCCCTCTCCCCCATCCATTCCTGTGTTTCTCCTTTCTTCCTGCCTGGAGAGGCCGCCAGCCTTTCACAGGGGCTGATGAGTTCTTTGCCTTGCAAGTCTCCTGAGGAGTCCCTGGGCAAGCAGGGAGCACCCTCTGCAGGAGGAGCAGATGTCTGCCTACGGCAGGGTCGGGGAGTCTACAGCCTGAAGTCAGGGCCCAGGATGCTGCACACGCACTTCCGCCCCCCAGCTCAGCAGTCCAGGCCCAGGTCCCTGGCACACTCAGCACCCAGCCAGTGCCAGTGCTTCTGCACCAACCCCACTGCAGCCCTGGCCCTATTCCCCACCCTCCTCTCTTCACAGACAGACTCCTTGGCAGGCTGCGGGCCTGGCAAGCACTCAGCTATGCCTGACCCTCCCTCCCTTTGGTTTTCTAATTGCAGAAAAGTTCATTAGGAGCCAGACAATAGCCAGTTCCAAAATGCCAAGAGAAAACAATCAGGCCAGCCGCAGCCCCTCTGTCAGGCTCCCGCTGCTGAATGGCCCATTAAATGGCGCCAGATGGTGCCTTGGTGCCCTCCTCAGGCAGATGATTGATGTCCGCCCGGCCCCACAGGCAGGGGCCCAAGGGCCAGGGAGACCGAGGCCGGCCCAAGATGCCCAGTGAGCCGCTTCTTGGGGCCGTCAGTGCCATCCCGCTCCGGGGCCGGGCAGTGTGGCCCCTGGTCCTCCCGGCCACCCGGCAGCATGGGGCCAGGGCTCAGCAGGAGCACAGCCTGGGAGGAGGCAGGATGGCAGTGGGGACAGGGAGGGGCAGGACGTGCCAGTCCTGGTGGGAGCGGAGGCATTGTTTCCGCTCTTGGAGTTGGTGAAGGGGAAAATGGTTTGTGACGATACTGCTTCCGCGCCATCTGCTCATTGATCGACATCAGTCTGGGACAGTGGAGTGGAAAGCAATGTTTCTTGATGCCGGCTCCCCGGGGTGTCCCGTCACACTGCTGGGCTTCACGTCCTTCCCTCCAGTGGCCCCGTCTAGGAGGCATCGCCTGCCCCTGAGGACTCCTCTTTATGAGAAGACAGGGAGATCAAAAGGATTGGAAGAGATTTGAGAATTTTAGTGGTTTGGGGGGTTGTGGCTGTGATTTTTTTTTCAGTCAGGTATCAAACTTCCGTTGACCTCCCTGGGGCGTGATGTCGCCTCTGGTACCTTGGAGCCAGCTTGTGTACTTCCTTGAGGCCACACACGCCACTTTGTATCTTTGGTCTCTGGGGAGGATCATCAGACCCACAATCCAGTCTGCAGCCAGAAGTAGCACTCTCCCCAGGAGACCCACCTGCTCCCGAAAGTGCCCTGTGCCCTGCTCCCCCCGCCCCACCTCTCTGGGGCAGGTCGAGGAATTCACAGGCCCAGCCTCTTTCCCAGGTGGGATTTTGATTTCAGGCTGGTGTTAAACAGACTTGGCACAGCATGGCCAGTGAATAGAAAGGTTAACATGAGGCAGGGATGCCTCGCTTTTGACCTCACTGAGGATAAGATCAAACCAAGTTCAAATATTTCTTGATAAACATTTTCGTCAGGGGACCCACCAGCCTTCTCTCTTTGTCATGAGTTAGCTCTGGGGTTTCACTCCTTCGAGCTCACTGCCTCTCCCCGGTGATTCCCTTCCCTCACAGGCTTACAGAATCCAGATCTTTCTACACCACTTACCTGCGGAAGTTTTCTGGGAGCACCAGGGGGGCTGTCCAGACCACAGCTGCGCCAGCCACCACCAGCGCGGTGGCTCCCACCGTGTGGAAAGTTGCAGATCGGTAAGGCCTTGCCTCATCCCTTCCCCTCCCCACCCTCTCCTCGGATCACAGCCCCCCGGCCCACCCCTTCCTTCCACACACTGTCCCTTGCTACAAGCCTGATTCCACAGGGCTGGCCTTGGCCTTAGGGGGACCTGGGCTGCTGGCCACGCACTGGGGCAGCAGCATCTGACGACTGCGTTCTTCACGATGGAATGCATACTTTCTGATGCCCACATTCCTTAAGCTTAACTCTATTCAAGACCAATTAGAATCAGCTTGGGAGGATGATCTGCAGCCTCCAAAACAACTTCCCACCCAAGCAATTATTTCTCCAACCCAGATTTGAGTACCTGCTATGTGCTAGGCACCAGGAATACCAATCGTGCAGGGCAGGTGTGGTCCCTGCCCAGAGATTACAGTCCCTTCACAGCATCCCTTCTGGGGAGGCACCTGACCTCACTTGAACGCCTCTGGGGTCAAGGAGCTCACTACTTTTCTTCAGGGTAGTCAGTATCTTTGTGCTCAGCTGTAAGCACAAGGAAACTGTTCTTTTCTCTCAGCCTCTTGAGCCCCGCCCTGGGAGTAGAATTTCTGCCTTGGGCAGGGAGACAGGGCCGTGGACTCTTGCTCTGGCCCCCAGGAGTGTACCACGTGGAAATGGCTGAGCAGGAAGCTCAGAGCTGAGTCCAGAGGGTGGTCTCCAGCAGGGCGCTGCACAAGAGAACAGGGAGTGGGGTCATCAGATTCCAGGAAGGATTTTGCATCCCAGCATGAGGGACTCTAAGGATGGAAAGTGCTAATGGAGAGGTTTTTAGTAAATCGGGTGAGAAGGAAAGAGAAGGTGAGAGTGATCATTGTAATTATTCACATTGTAATTCTTCGGATTATTCAGACTGCTGTGATGGCTGGCACTTCTAGCCGTGTGTGCTGGGCTCTGCTGGTACTTCTGTCATTAGCCCCTCTAGTCGGGGGCCACTCCTTGACGCAGAACACAGAAACGGAGAAGGAAACTGAGACTCCAGGACACAGAAAGGGAGCAGAGAGAGGGGACTCGGGCAGGAGGGTAAAGCGCAGGTGGCCACAGTGCCCACCCGTCAGCTGACCTTGCTGACTCCCCACCACCTCAGAAGCAGGAGGGGCAGAACTTCGTTGTACCTTGAGATCACTGTGGCCAGAGAGGGGGGCTGAGTTGCCCAGGCTCCCAGGGCTAGCCCACCATAGAACGAGACCAGAACCCAGGGGTCAGGAGGCAAGGGTAAAGAAGCAGCCTGTCCTTCAGGTCCCTGGGCCCAGATCCCACAAGAGCAGTGATGGGCATGGGGTGGAGCAGCCAGCGCGGAGCCTGCAACCCTTCTCCCAGGGCTGGGGTCAGCCCAAGAGGTGTAAGATGGATCCCTGCCTGATGCCCACCGTCTGGCAGCTGCAAGAGCAGCAATCAAAATAACTGGAAACCCCACTTCCCCATTTCCAAACCCCCATTCTCAGCCTTGGCAGCCAGCCGAACCCATGGTCTTTCAGAGGGCCTGGCTTCCCCAGAGCCTTGTTGTGTGGGTGCCCCTGTGGGTCTACTCATCTGTCCCTCGGAGTCTTTGTTCAGATCAGAGCATGAAGCTCAGTCTTCTCCTTGTGGTCTTTTGTGAGTGCTAGGAGGGGTGGGGCTGTGGGCCTGCAGAGAGAAGACCCCACTCTATGCCAGGAGCTAGCGAGGGTTTTGTGTTTGTGCTTTTGTTTAATCTTCTCAGCAACCTACCTGTGAGCAAGTTGTTACTCTCCCCATCTCACAGATGAGGAGTTGAGGCTCACGTTAAGTAATCCACCCAGGGTCACACAGCTAGTTACTGGCAGAGCCAAATGTGAGCATGTAGGACTCTGTGACCATCAGGAGTGCCTCCTCTTCTCTCCCTATGGCCCTGGGTGCTCCTCCTCTGCCCCTTGCCCACAGTTATCACCCCTTTCTCTCCCTGGCTCCCTCTGGGTCCTCAGCTCCAAGATCTACATGGCTGACCTGGAATCCGCACTGCACTACATCCTCCGGATAGAAGTGGGCAAGTTCTCCGTCCTGGAGGGGCAGCGCCTGGTGGCCCTGAAAAAGTTCATGGCAGTGCTGGCCAAGGTGAGCGGGGCCCTGGGGCCCCTCATTCCGAAGCTCCACATGGGACCCGTGTGCATCCCTGCAGGCCGGTGCTGTGCCCTCCTGGAGGAGTCAGCCCGGCCCCTTCCTCTGGAGCTCGTGGTTGGGTTCGGATCTTTGGACCCACCAGCTGTCGCAGTCCACCGTGGGCTGCTGCCCTGCGGCCCCAGTCACGCGCCCCCCAGCCCCCTGGGACAGCCCCCTTCCCCTGTGCAGGGAGGTAGGTGGGACATGGCGCCAGATGCCCGGGGGGTATTCCCACCTGCACACGTCTGCCTGCCTGAGTCCTCTGCCTCAGGCCGAGCCTGGAGCGTGGCCTCTCACTCCCCGTCGTGATCACTGGGAAAGGAGAAGCTGTGGATGCTGCAGTGAAGGCTTCTCTGAGTCTCTTCTTTCCCCTCTCAGACTCAGAGTCAGAGGGAGCTCCCTGGCCTCAGCCATGCATTCCTCACTCCTCTGTAGTTTCCTGCCAGCGTGGCTCCTCCACATTAGTAGCCATGCTTACGCATGGCTTATGTGCAGCCATGCTTACGTGCAGCTCCTGCTTACGCAGGACCCGATATGTGTCAGGCATTTAATCCTCTCAGTCTCGCTTCAGGGTGGCTAGTACTACCCCCCTTAGGAGGTGCAGGTTACCCAAGAGACCTGCCTTAGGCCTCCCGGGAGGAGGTGTCATGGCCAGGGTTTGAACTGAGGTTCCAAGTTCAGTCCCCTGGAGGAGGAAATGACAACCCACTCCAGTAGTCTTGCCTGGAGAATCCCACGGACAGAGGAGCCTGGCAGACTATAGTCCACAGGGTCGAAAAGAATTGGACATGCCTGAGCAACTAAGCACAGCACAGCTAATCTAAGCTGGCTTCCCTGATGGCTCAGATTACCATCTGAGAATGGTAATCTCAGATTACCTGAGAATCCGCCTGCCAATACAAGAGACCATGGTTTGACCTCTGGGTTGGGAGGATCCCCTGGAGGAGGAAATGGAAACCTACTCCAGCATTCTTGCCTGGAGAAATCCCATGGACAGAGGAGTCTGGTGGGCTACAGTCCATGGGGTTGCAAAGAGTTGGATACGACTGAGCGACTAACACACACATACATACCTCCAGGCGTGCACACACACACACACACACACACAAACCTCTCCAGGTTTAGAGCTGGGCCCTTTCTCTGCCATGCTCCTTACACACACACACCCTCTCCAGGTTTAGAGCTGGGCCCTTTCTCTGCCATGCTCCTTACACACACACACCACACACCCACACACACACACACACACACACCCTTTCCAGGTTTAGAGCTGGCCCTTTCTCTGCCATGCTCCTTCCTCATCTCTGAAGACGAGATGCCGGCTGCCTCCTCTCTCTGCACCTGCCGCCTCCTCCCTCCCCACACCCTTCTCTGTGGCTCTAGGCCCCCTGCCAGCGCTGCCCTACTTAAATCCCAAGGCTCTGGCTGCCCAGGATGCTGAGTCAGATGCGGGCTCCATCCCCTTCAGAGGCTGACTGCTGACTCAGCCGCCCTCGCCCTGGGGGCAGGTCTGAGCCCCTCCTTCTGGCGCAGGTCTGGGGCAGCTGGGGCTCCCTCTGGGGGTGGTCTGCACCTCTCCCTCGGGAACTGCTGCCTTCCTAGCCCCTTGTCCCGCCTCACCAGTCCTGACCTCCTGGTCCACTTGGCTTAGTGACGGGCAGGTGTGGTTACACCGAGGACCCTGGGAGGTGGTGAGTGCTCGCCATCATGCCATTCCAATCTCAGCCGAGACAGCCTTCGGCCCCTCTCACGTGTCCCATGCAGACAGGGCCCCTGTTCTTCAGCCCCATCTGATAATAGAGCCTTTCCCCACCGGCCCTGTGAGCTGCTTGGTTCTCAAGTGGCTGAGGCCCGGGGTGGCTGGCCCAGAGAATCAGGAGAGGGGAAGAATCCTGGAGTAGTTCTGTAGGCTGTCTTCCTGCTCGACACATGAGGAGGGGCAGCCAGGAAGCTGGGAGGGACCCCCTCACCCCACAGGCCAGTCCTCTCTGAAGGACTCCTCCCAGGGGGGCTGTCAACTGAGTGCTGCTTGTGTCTCTCAGCTGGACTCAGAGCTGGTTTTGGTTTGCGCCCCCCACCCCGTGTGAGGAAAAAGAACTCGACCCAGGAAAGTCCTGACCAGGCAGAGGCTTAAGTGCTGCCCACCGAGCTTCTGCCCTCAGCAGTGCTGGAACTGAGTTTGGGGTGAAGTCCTCCCTGCTGGAAGACACGCCCCTCAGAGAGGAGAGGGCTGGCCCTGGGGCAGAGGCAGACTCGAGGTAGGAGCCGTGGGCCAGAGGGCACAGGCTTGGAGGCCTCTGAGCCGAGCAGCACAGCCCTTGAGACTGTAGAGACTTCTGGCTGTACCCTTGTTGTGTGGTTGCTTCTTCCTGAGTAGCAGTAATAGGAGCAGCTACTCATTTGAAAAGACCCTGATGTTGGGAAAGATTGAGGGCAGGAGGAGAAGGGGGTGACAGAGGATGAGATGGTTGGATGGCATCACTGACTCAATGGAGGTGAGTTTGAGTAGACTCCGGGAGTTGGTGATGGACAGGGAGGCCTGGTGTGCTGTGGTCCATGGGGTCACGAAGAGTCAGACACAACTGAGTGGAGTGAACTGAACTGAACCATTCCTTGAGGGGCTTCCCAGATGGTGCTAGTGGTAAAGAATCCACCTGCCAAGGCAAGAGATGCAAGAGACTCAGGTCTCTGCGTTGGGAAGATTCCCTTGGAGTAGGAAATGGCCATCCACTACCAGTATTCTTGCCTGGAAAATTCCATGGACAGAGCAGCCTGATGGGCTACAGTCTGTGGGGTCACAAAGAGTCGGACATGACAGAGCGCGCGCACACACACCCCATTCCTTGACCTCTGACAAGGTGTCAGACTCTGAAGAGTGCTCCTTTGTGTTTTAGCTTATCTGTATTTCTCAGAACAAAACCCCACAGGTGGGCTCTAGCATCGTCGCATCACATTCATGTCTGAGCTAACCGTCACCCTTGCCCACTGCGTGCCTGGGGCGCCGAAGAAAGTCTGGGGGGCATAGAGCTCCCTCCGCCTGCTCAGCCTCAGGGACCTGTCAGCTGTGGGTCTGCCCTGTGGCCCAGCAGGGAATCTCCCTGCTCCCTCACGGAAGCGGCTGGCAGGACTGGCCACTAGGTGGCATGTGGTCACCACAGTTTCCCTGCTCCCAGCACAGGGTGACTCCCTGTGGTCCAGAGCCCCTTAATTCATCCTTCCTCCTGACACCGTGGCCTTAGAGGGCGTCATCTTTCCTAATCAGGACAGCGGGTGAAGGTCAGTGAGGAAACGCTGACTTGAAGCTATAAATTTGTGTTGAGAACCCAGAGGCCAGTGTGAGCTGACCAAGAGGCAGCGTGTCAAAGCACAGGATTCTTTCTGGCCATTTCTCCCGCTGGGGGACAGTGTCCTGCCCGGAGGTTTGATAAGAACACGCCATGACTCCCTCAGAAGACTGGATCCCTTGGCAGGTTTTTCTGTTTAGGGATCATTCCTGTCTTCAGCTTCCTTCTTCTTACAAATGTTTCTCTGTGCTCTTGTCCCCAGGTTTCTCTATATTGTCCTTCTGACCTTCTTGATGATTTTTCTGACCTGCTCTGCTACTGCAGCCCCCTCTCTCCTTCCCCCACCCCCGGTATGCTCGTGCATGTGCTCATGCGTGCACACACACACACACAACACATCCATCCTCCTCCCTGGAGTCCTTGTGGTTTTAAAGTGCTGATACTAATCAGATTTGAGTTGACTTATCTTCAGAGTAGCTTTTCCTGCTCCTCAGAGACTACGGGGAGTTCCCATCAAGATTTGGATCTCGGCTCTGGCCCCTGTGCTGCCTGGTCGCCACTGGCAGCCCGTGGAATACAAATGAAAGGCCATTTGCCAGCCCAGCCCAGCTGGTCAGTTCACTAATCAGCTGCTGTATCAGAAGATTACCTGAACAGAGGCCCGTGTGGCACAGGGGTCCCAGCCGCCCTGGGCAGTGACACAGGTGCTCGGCCTTCCTCACAGTGGGCGTGTGGTCAGGGGTCAGAGCCCCAGCCTGCAGCCTGGAGTAGGGGCAGCCTTGAGGGCCCAGCCCCACTGAGCACCTCTGCCCAGCCCTCTGCCTCACCTTCCGGTGTCCCAGGGCAAAGGTAGTGAGTGAGGAGCCCACATTTGGGTGTTTTTTTTTTTTCTCTCCTCACATTTGGGTCTTAGAATGTTTTCCTGGTGCTTTTGGAACATTCCAGAACATACCTGAGCCCCCTTCCGCCCACCCCCACCACCCTCCCCAGGGGAACCCCCGGCGAATTGCTTCTCACTCTCCACTTATCGCTTCCATAGTATTTCCGTGGCCGGCCCTTAGTCCAGAACTTCCTGCACTCCATGAACGACTGGCTCAAGAAGCAGCAGAGAAAGAAAATTCCATACGGTTTCTTTAAAAATGCGCTGGACAGCAGGAAGGAGGTGAGTCTGGGAGGCAAAGAAGCTCTCCTCCATGTTCCGTATCTATGGGAGCAGAAGGGTCCACCTTGTCCCCTCTGACCTCCTCACCAATCCGCATTTAGGAAGGAGGCTGTAGTCTTGGTTGAGTCCTTGTGTTGGTCACGAGTGAACCGCCATCTGTTGAGCGCTCTCTCTCCAGACCTCACTTAATCCTTACAACATTAGTAGAAGGCAGATACTGTTCCCATTGGGCAGATGAAGAAGCAGAGGTCAAGTAACTTCTGTGTGTGTCTAAGGCCACACAGCCAGTAAGTAGTTAAGCTGGGCTTTAGAGCTGGTTGTGAGATGTCCCTGGTGGGAGAGCTTTTTAACCACAGCCCTCTGTTGCCTGCCGGGCTCCTCAGCACAGCTTCTCTCCAGGGGCGCTTTCTGGGCTCCTGCTGTCACTGCTGTTTGCACAGGTGGGCACGTCAGCCAGCAGAGGTGCAGAACCTCACAGACGTGTGTGTGTGTGTGTGTGTGTGTGTGTGTGTGTGTGGTGGGGGGGCGGGGTCAAGCCTGAAGGACCCTTAGAGATGAACCGCTCATTCTGCAGAGGGGGAGGTTGAGGCTAGAGGAGGGACATGACTTGGGCTGTGTCACCGTCTCTCAGCCCTCCTGCTCGTTTGATGGGTGTCACCAGCGGAAGGGAAACGCCCACCTCAAGGCGATAGACTGAAAAAGGGACCGTTTGTGTCAGGGCTGCGTGCAGAACTGGAGTCTCCTGCAAGCTGCTCTCCCCACTCCCCACGCAACTCCTGTTTCTTCTCTGCACATGCATTCACGCTCCTGTGTGTCCCGTAGGGCACTGTGATCGCGGAGAAGGTGAACTGGGTGGGCTGCCAGGGGAGTGAGCCGCATTTCCGGGGCTTTCCCTGCTCCCTGTGGATCCTGTTCCACTTCCTGACGGTGCAGGCAGCTCAGGAAGGTGTAGACCATCCTCAGGAAAGAGGTGAGTGGAGGCCCGGGCACCCGCTGTGCCTCAGCCCACCCCATCCCGCCCTCTGCTGGCGCCCTGCTGCAGGCCTGAACTTAGGGGAGTCCGCGTTTGCAGCTGGGGACACATGACCAGTGTGGACCCAGAGCAGGAGGGCCTAGAGGCCACTCTGTCCTGCCAATCCATCTTGCTCATGGCCCCCGGGGTGGTGCCTCACAAACTCAGGGGTGTGAGGCTGCTCCCTGGCTTTCTCGAAGCTACAAGCTTGCTTTATTTTTATTCTTCATGAAAGAGATCTAGTTCTGTTTTTTATATTCCTGTAAAGAAAAAAATCTATGTCTTCTTCACAATGTATGCAGCTAATACCATGGACTCTGAACAACTTCACTGTATTTCTCCCTGAAAAAATCATTTTCCAGGGGAAGCTGGGGAAACCTTGCCCCCTTTGCCCTGTTTTGTCCCCAAACCATGCAACTGCTGTCCGTCACTCACCCTGCCTCTCAGCCACACGAAACGACTGCATGGGTGGGCACCCAGTTCAGCCCCCGTTCCCTGAGGCACCAGGCTCACTCCAGGCCCTGGCCCAGCCTGGAGGACGCAAAGGTGGGAGAGATGTGCCCTGCCGCCAGTGGACTGTGAGGCAGGTGGGCACAGGGCTGACGGGCCGTGTGCCAGGGCCCAGGGGCAACGGGGAAAGAAGGATGCGCGGGGGTGGGGGAGTGAGGGAGTGCTCCATGATGTTGGGAAGAGCAGGAGGAGGTCAGTGAGGGGGAAGACGGACCGGAGTCCTGGAGGGAGGAGATGGCCTGTGCAGAGACAGAGGGAACTGGAGGAGTGGCCAGGCATGCGGACAGTCAGCCGGTCTGTCAGCCACGATTTACAGAGCGTCTCTGAAGAGCCAGGCCCCACGCTAGGGGTCAGGTATAGCAGTGCTTGCAGCAAGACATCCCTGCCTCGAGGGGACAATATTCCAGTGGCAGGAGACAGACAGTAAACACACGGATAGATCACTTCAGGTGTGATGGTGAGTCTGTGAGGAAGACAGAGCCCGTGGTGGGGTGAAGGGCTGGGGAGGGGTTGCGTGTTCAGACGGGCTGGCTGGCTGGGGGAGGCTCCTCTGAGGAGGGGCCCAGTGCTGAGACCTGATTGGGGAGAGGGAAGCAGTGGTGGGATGTCTGGGACAGGAGCCCCCCGGGGCCGCCTGAATCTGCTCAGGCCGCCACAACGAGCTGCCACACACTGGGCCTTAAACAACAGAAACGTGTCTTCTTACATTCTGGAAGCTGGAAGTCCATGATGAAGGCGTTGGCAGGGTGGGTTCCACGGAGGCCTCTCCTTGGTTTTGTAGATGGCCGTCGTCTCCCTGGGTCGTCACATGGTCCTCCCTCTGGGTGTTCCTGGCTGTGTCCAAATGTCCCCTTCTTACAAGGACACCAGTCATATTGCAACAGGATACACCCCGGTGACCTCATTCTCACTTAATCACCTTTTTAAAGATGCTGTGTCCAAATACAGTCACATTCTGAAGGACTGGCATTAGGACTACAGCATAAAAACGTTAGAGGACGCAGTTCAGCCCGTAACACAGGTCAAGGACTGGAAAGAGTCAGGCGGTTTGCAGCCCCAGAGTGGGCCAGGAGGGGGCTGCAGGAGAGGAGGTGGGTACTTGGAGGTCCTGGGGAGGGAGGGAATTGGATTTCAGTCCCTGCATTATGAGAATCTACCGGAGACCATTGGCAGGGGAGGGATGTACACGATCGATGCTTTAGAGAGATGACTGGGTGGAGGATGTGCTAGAGCAGGGCAAGGTGGAAGCAGGGCAGCCAGTTAGGACATTGTAGAACTTGTCCCGGAGAGGCGGTGGCAGCTCGCACTGGAGTTGTTAGGTGAGCACGTGTAAGAAGGGCAGATTTGGGTATGTTTTAAAGGCAGAGCTGATATGACTCAATGAGGAATTGGATAAAGAATGTGCAGGATGAAGGACTTTGGTCGGACCCTGGACTTGGGCCTGAACGTCTGTTGGATGATGGTTCTGTGAGCCGAGAAATGGGAAGGCTCGGGGGTGGTAGTAGATGGGGAGAGGGCACACATAAACGTGTGCAGCTGTGGAATCTGTGAATGGAGATGCAGACAGTCAGCCCGCAGTTCTGGGCCGAGGTCCATGACAGAGACACAAATCTTGTGGTCGTCAGCATGTAGATGGTAGTTAAGACCTGGGGACTGGATGAGTGCATTAGGGGGTGGGCAGAGAAGAGTGCCAATAGGCCTGAGTTCTGGGGCATTCAGCTTCCAGACCTCTGCTTGGTGGAGAGCAGGGGCCAGCAAAGGAGACTGAGAAAGAGCTGCCGTTGCAATTTCAAGAAGGCCCCCAACATAAAGAGTATCAAGAGAGAGGACCCAGCTGAGTGGATGCTGCTGTGCTGGGGGAGGTGGTACCAAGGGAGGACCTCGCTGGCAAGAGCTGTTTCAGGGTTTAGTGGAGAGAAAGGCCTGGGTGGATTGGGCTGAAGAGAGAAGAGCCGGGGAGAAGTTGGAGGTACTGGGGGAGTGATTGGGGTATGACCCAGGTCAGAGAGAAATTTCTTTATTGTAGTTATTTTTTCCTGTCGGAAGGAGCTCATACAAGGAGGAAATGGATGATGCCATAGCAAATGAAAATATGGACAGGAGTGAAATCTTGGAGGAGGCAAGAGGGGTGAGGTATAGAGCATGAGGGCAGGCAAAAGGAGCGCTGGGGGTGGACGCAGGAGCTGAGGGGACTGAGGCGGTGAGAGGCAAGGCACACCTTGGTGTGGACACCGAAGTTGCTAAAACCAAGGGCCCAGGGAGTTGGTGGTGAGCAGGACAGAGAGCAGGGTGCTGCGGTCCCAGTGGGCAGAGGGGTGGGACTAGGAGACGGGCTTTTAAAGGGCTGGGGGTTCACTGCAGGAAGGAGACAGAGTCTGCATGCAGCCAGCAGCAGGGAGGGTGCTTCCACCACCTCCAGCCCTGAGGTGTGTGGAGTGTGGAAGACAAAGGGGTTCAAGAAGGGCGGGCTTGAGGGAGCAGTGGTATCTTCAGGGAGGAGCCCATGTTGGAGCAAGAAGAGGCTCAGAGCCTGTGATGTTGCCAGTCCAGAGAGCCCAGTGGGAGGGCATGAGGGGGCTGAGGAGAGATGGAGACAAATTAGGGGATGTGCAGAGCCAGATCAGGATGGGCTCTGGGTGTTGTAGTGCCCAAGGGAGGAGACACAATGGAGAGCAGGTCACGACAGGAAGCCTGAAGCAGGAGGGGCAGGGTAGGGACCCACAGGTCTGGTGGTGGGCGCTCCAGCCCCTGCTTAACTCTCCAGCCACATCTCTAAGAGCCTGAGTGTCCTGATGATGAGTTTGGACTCTATCCTAAGTGTCAGGAAGTGATGAGGGCCTGGATAAGAGTCAGACAAGGGAGACTGAGGTTTAAGAGTCTGGGGTGGGGGATGGAGTCAGAGCTGTGACCACCCCTGGAAGGTGAAGTAGGCGAAGAGACCAGTCCCCGCATCAGTTGGGCCCAGTGTGTGTGCCCTATGCAGAGGAGGCCGTGGTGGGCCTGTGATGGGGCTGGTGGTGGGGTCGGCAGGGCCAAGCAACCTGCAGGGCCCCCGGTGACTGACATCTCCTCTTCCCTGTAGCCAAGGCCCAGGAAGTCCTCCAAGCCATCCGGGGCTACGTCCGCTTCTTCTTCGGCTGCCGAGAGTGCGCTGGCCACTTTGAGCAGATGGCCTCTGGCTCCATGCACCGGGTGGGGAGTCTGAACAGCGCCGTCCTTTGGTTCTGGTCCAGCCACAACAAGGTCAACGCTCGCCTCGCAGGTAAGGAAGGGCCATCTCCAAGGCCAGAGTCACCTGCAGAGGGAGGGTGAGGTGGGGGAACTTGGGAGTCTTGGACCAGAGGCAGGAGACGGGACCCTGACTGTCCCCCTAGGTAACACTCCATGTTGTTGCTTAACACCCAGAGCCCCTTCACGGGCTCTCCCAGCCCTGCTGATGTACGCCAGCATCACTAGACCTATTTTCTAGATGAGGAGGCTGAGGTTTCGGCACCCTGAGATCCTGGGCCTCCAATGCCGTTGCTCTCTCTCTGCCCAACACCATGGCCACTCCCTCTGGCCCGCTGGGGTCCCTTTTCCTGGCTTCCCTGTTCTGCTTCCTGGCTATTGACCCCTTTCTCAAACCAATAAAGAGAAAAGAGCTGGGTTTTTCCACCCCCCTGGGAGGGGTCTAATGATAAAATGTGCTTGAGAAGAAAAACCTTCCTGGAAGCCAAGGACCGATTCTCACAGGACGAGGCCTTGTCTTCTGCGTTTCCCTTGTTTATAGTGTTTTCTATTCCCCCGTGTTAAGGAGTCTGATGGGTCCCACAGACAAAAGCATTAAACTCCAGGGGTGATCAGCAGCCATCTGTGGATGGAAGCCTGGGCTGCTCTGCGGGGAGAGAGAAAGTGCGATTGGCTGGGACAGACCTCCCAGGAGTGGGAGGCGGGGGAGAAGGCCTAGGGCAGGCCGAGGTTAAAGGAGCCAGTGGAGCAGGTGGCGTGCAGGCGGCTGCCCTTGTCTGCATCTCCTGGGGCCTCCTGGTGGACTTCTAAAGGAGACACGTGCCATCTCTCCTCCCACTCCTTCTCTCCCTGCCCCTGCCCCGCCCCTGCCACCAAAAGCTCATCTGAGCCTCCAGCCTTGTGTGACCTGCAGGCTCCCGGCTTTCCCGGGGGCCCAGATGCTGCTGGAGGGCCAGGAAGTCAGTGCCCTTACTCTCTCTAGGACTGCCCTTTCGGATCAGCCAGTAACAATAATGAGCAGGTGCAAATGGAGTGCTCACTTTGCAAGGTCTGCTCGCTATCACTTCTCACTGAACCCTTGGAATCTCCGTGTTGCTCCCTCCCCAAAAATAACCCTTCTGATTTTACCATTCTGATTTTTACATCACTTGCTGCTGCTGCTTCATTCTGCCCAACCACTTTTTTTTCCCCCCATAAACCTTTAGTAGAGGTGCCTCCTCCAAGAGAGATGGGCTGATTGCCATTCCCCAGGTGACGCTGGGCAAGGGGCCGGTGGCAGGTCCTCTGGGGCTCAGCCTGGGGCTCTGCCCACAGAGCTGGCCCCGCTTGGGGCTCCAGCAGCCTGGCACGAAAGGCAACTTCCTGTCTCTCTCCTGAGTGTCCTTTCCCCGATCCAGGCGCCCAGCCCTTGGGACCCACCTGAGGAGGAAATTTCACTGTGCTGTGTTGAGTCGCCCAGTCGTGTCTGACTCTTTGCAACCCTATGGGACTGTAGTCCACCAGGCTCCTCTGTCCATGGGGATTTTCCAGGCAGAAATACTGGAGTGGGTTGCCATGCCCTCCTCCAGGGGGTCTTCCCAACCCAGGGATCAAACCCAGGTCTCCCACATTGCAGGCAGATTCTTTACTATCTGAGCCACCAGGGAAGCCCAAGAATACTGGAGTAGGTAGCCTATCCCTTCTCCAGGGGATCTTCCTGACCTAGGAATCAAACCTAGGGCTCTCCTGCATTGCAGAAGGATTGTTTACCAGCTGAGCTACCAAGGAAGCCCAGAGTTCCATTACCTGCTACCTACCCTAGAGGGCTGCAGGGGGTGCAGGAGAAGCCTCGAAACTACCATGTGCCTTGAACTCTTGCTTTAAAAACATTACAAAAAGAATGTATCTTTACTCATGTGAAATATGGGAACTTTCAGAAAAATGCAAAGAGGGTTAATGCTAATGGGCCTACCAAAGCCTGCCAGACAGATCATTCTGTGTCTTCTCGCCCTTTCCCTTGTCTGGTCCAGGGGTACAAACCAGCAGCGAAGGTGACAGAGACAGTGGGTTGACACGGGGAAGTGGCTGGGGGAGAAACTGTGGCGTGGCGGGGGTGAGGAGGAACCGCCTTGTCCAGACGGGCACTACTGTGGGCTCCGCTGTGGGCCAGGCCCTGTGCTAGGCCTGTTATCTGCCCTCTTGCATGCATATCCTTTCCCGGGGCAGCGGTGCCCCCTTTGTGCAGATGAGGGAGCTGGCATCGTGAATGGAAGGGTGAGATCTGGGTTTCTGGGTGTCCAGCGTGTCACAGGCAGTCTGTATGTGTGCTTCTCTCCCCAGGCGCCCCCAGCGAGGACCCCCAGTTCCCCAAGGTGCAGTGGCCACCCCGCGAGCTCTGTTCCGCCTGCCACAATGAACTCCGGGGCACGCCTGTGTGGGACCTGGACAACATCCTCAAGTTCTTGAAGACCCACTTTTCCCCAAGCAACATCGTCCTAGACTTTCCTTCAGCTGGGCCGGGCCCCTGGAGGGGTGCAGAGAGGATGGCAGTCATCCCAAAACAGGTGGAGCTGGAGCTGGCAACCGGAAATGTTACCCTGGCCCCTGAGAAGGCTGAGATCCCGGTGGGCTCAGGGATAAAGGCCCCTGGAGGCACCATCCCAGTGGCGGGACTTGGGGCAAATCACCCCAAGATGCAGGCTGGCCTTGGTGCGGCCACAGACGAGCCAGACCCGGGAGCTCCTGAGCACGTAGTGGAGCTTCACAGGGATAAGTCAAAGCAGCCAGAGAGGGAGCAGCGCTTGAGCAGGAGAGACACAGGAGCCGTGTTGTTGGCTGAGTTCCTGGCTGGGAGGAACCTCCCTGGAGGCCCTTCAGAGCTGGGCCGAGTGGGCCGCAGCTCCCAGCAGCTGGCGGGCATCCCTGACAGGGAGCCCGAGGCTGGGGCCGGGCAGGGCCAGGGCCAGTGGCTGCAGATGCTGGGCGGGAACTTCTCCCACCTAGACATTAGCCTCTGCGTGGGGCTCTACTCCCTGTCCTTCATGGGCCTGCTGGCCGTGTACACCTACTTCCGGGCCAGGATAAGGGCTCTGAAGGGCTATGCCAGCCTCCCCACCGCCTGAACTGTCCAACTCGGGATGGGGGCAGGATAGGAAGCTGCTGTCCACGGGCTCTTCCAGCCCTCTCTGCCTCCCTCCCCTTGCTCCTTGGCCGGGGACACCCAGCAAAACCAGTTGCTGAAGTGAAACCTCCCTGGGGCTTCAGGAAAGGGATGGTCCACAGATAGGGAGACGTGCAGAGGGCCTGGGTTCATCTGCCAGCACAGGCAAGGGCAGCCTTGGGCAGCGGGGTCGGGAGGCTCCGTCCCCAGCCTCTCAGCGCCAAATTCCTCTTTTTCAGCTTATTTGAAGTCCTGCCTCATTCTCCCCGAAGCTTCAGTGTTTCCCGCTTGGTGTTGGCCCTAAACTGGGGCTGATGAGGCTGCAGTGTCCAAGGCTTCCCCTCTCCAGAGGAGGGGCCCCGGGACTGGAGTGGACCCCCTCCCTGCTTCCCGGGACTCCGTCCATCCTGCTGCAAAGAGCCCTTTGCGCCAGAGAAGGAAGGACTGCCTGTGGCCCTCTGTGCCTGCCCATCCTCCAGCCCCTCAGAACCCCCGCCCCAACCCCCGGGTGGGGTTTGGCTTTGGAAGGGGTCCTGGAAGCTTCTGGAAGTCCTGTTGTTCTCCCAGGTGAGGTCTTTGGGAGGAGAGCCTCTGGCTGGCTCCCTTCCCAAACCTTGGGTACAGGAGGAACACAGGCTGGAGCCAGTGTGTGACGGTACCGGGCTGGGGTGTGGGGTTTACGGAGGGCTATCTGGTCTCTAGTGCCTTAGCTGTGAGAGGGCCAGTGAAGCCTTTGCTCTGAATGTGCTTTCCGCATTGGGCTCAACCCAATTGGGCTCAAACCGCATTGGGTCTTCTGTCTTTTGATTTTAGTCTCCAAAATAGATGCTAATCTATGATTGTGGGGGGAGCCAAAGCGAGGAGAGTGCCGTTCCTCTCGAGGATCACCTCCCATCGTGTAGAGGTTAAAAGGGTCAGAGGGGAGGGTGATGCTGTCCGCAGGCTCGATTCCCACTCCCCTCCACTGTTAGCAGGGGCTGTGGAATAAATTATTTTGTTAAGGCAAGCACCGGTGTGTTCTTTAACTTGCTACTAGCATCCAGGTCTGGATTGCTGTTGTTGTTTACTCACTCAATCGTGTCCAACTCTTGTGACCCCATGGACTGTAGCCCATCAGTCTCCTCTGTCTGTGGGATTTCCCAGGCAAGAATACTGGAGTGGGTTGCCATTTCCCCCTCCAAGGGATCTTCCCGACCCCAGAGATCGAACTCGTGTCTCCTGCATTGGCAGGCACATTCTTTACCGCTGGGCCACCCAGGGAAGCCTGTCCACGTCTGGAGAGAATATGCAAAACCCAGCCTCATCTGGGATCCAGTCACCTCACGGGGGATCAAGGGGCCTTGTCACAGCCTCTCACTCCTGGACGGGCCGTCCCCCACTGCCCACAGAGCTCTCTGTGCCCGGAGCCCCTCCATGCCACCTCCTCCCCACCCTCCTAGGGAGCCCCTGGCTGGGTGCTCTCAGCCCTGCTCCAGGAACCTTGGCTTGCACCTGCCTGGCCCTCCTCAGCCAGGTGGCCTACATCTCCGCTGTCCCTGGAGGAAGGAGAGAGGGCTTGTTTGTGAAAGCCGGCCTGGACTGGCTGCTCAGCAGGGAGGAGTCAGCCAGATTAGAGAGGCTGCCCCTAATCCGGCCTGCTGGGTTTTACAAGGATCAGAGCCGCTGATAATGAACCTCATTAAGGGGGAGCAGGAGCCTCAATCCGATTTGGGGTTTTCTCTTTGACATCTTCCTCTGCTCAGATGGCCTCGGCACCGGGCGGAGCAGGTGGGGTGCCAGGCCTGCTCCTCTGCTAGGGCAGCCGGGTGGGGAGGGGTTGGCCCCCCTTCCCTGCTTTGATAGCCCTGGGTCACCTCTTTAGCTGCCTGACTGCACGAGTGGATGGCGGCTTGGAGCCTCTCTGCAGGCCTCTCATCTTCCCCAGAGTTCCCTCTCTGTGTCCCCACTCTAGTCATCCACCTGCCTGCCCCATCCGCCCAGGCCGTCTCTGCTCATCTTCCCCTGACCCACCGGGCCCTGGTTGAGAGGCTGACAGGCCCACAAGAGGGTGAAAGAGGCTCCCAGCTCCCGCCGGGCCAAGACCACTTGAGTACGCCTGTACCTCCACCACCTGGTACCTGACTTGATGCCAGGAGCAGAGGATTTCTACCAGACGGCCCTTACGGCTCCAGTGACCATATTTTCTAAAACCAAGCTCAGGCGTTCAGAATTAGAACTAGGCTGAAAAAGCTGACTCTGCGACTACCCCCGGTGCCCAAGGCAGGGGGTAGGGCCTCACTTGGGGCCACGGGGGGCCCTGGTGGTGGTTGTGGGTCTCTGTCCTCACCTTGGCCCCTGGCAGACGGCCTCAACAGCTTTCCACCCTGTCCCAGTCCCTCTGATTGATACACAGGGGTGGGCCTCCTGAGCAGGACTGCTGCCTTTCACCTTGATTTCCCCAGGGCTCTCAGCAGCATCAGCATCGATAAACCGGCTTCGCCCACCAGCTGGTCCCCTCCCCCACCCAGGCTGCCAGCCTGGAAGCCTGGGCTTCTGTGATTTGAGCACCGCCCACCTGTCCTTCCAAGTTGTTTTCTGTACCTTAGGAGAGCTCCCCTGCAGGAGAGGGTCCTCAGAGGACCCCTGCAAAATAAAGGGTCCTCGTTCCAGGGTCTGACAAACTCACCTCTGCCTGGTATGTTCCATACTGACTTCAGAAACGATTTCCTAGAGGAGGGGCGGCTGTGTTGGGTGTTGAAGGATGAGTGGGTGTTCCCAAGGAAAGTGAGGAGGAAAAAGGACATCGCAGGCAGAGAGAGCACGTGCCAATTCCAACAAAGGAAAATCACAAATACAAGACATTCTAAGCAAAAAGCTTTAAAAGACATTTGAGAATTTTTTTTTCCAATGCTGCACTGGGCTAGAAGCTGGGGATAAACAGGAGAGAGACATGGTGTTATGGAGCTTATGCTCTAGAGGAAAAGACAAACAGGTGAGGGGGAAAAAAAAGATTGTGGTAAGTGCTCTGCAGGATAGAGAACGGGAGGTAGGTGGGGCGGCTTCTCTGAGAACTGAAGGAAGGAAAACCCAGAAGGGATTCTACGGGCAGGGGTGGAGGGGCTGCTCCATTCAGAAGCCACCCCTGGGTTGTGGAGGTCCCAGAGAGGTGGCCCACCTCTCCCCTGGGTCCTCCCCGTAGCCTTGGCACAGGCTGTTCATGGCAGAGGCCGATGTCGCCTCCCCAAGCCCTGGTCTCTGCCCTAGAGGACAGCGTGCTTATGGGTGGGGTGTGATGGCCTCCAGAGGATCCTGGAGTGCACAGGGCTCAGTCCCTCTGCTCACCCTCTCTGCCCCTTCCCTCTAGGTGTCATCTGTACCTATGCAGGGCTGGGACAGGGAGGAGGGGGCCTAGCCAGTACCAGTCATGGGTACCAGACAGGGAGGAAGAAGTCTAGAAGTCACCAGATGAAGGTAAGGGGCCCTCTGTCAACAGGAGGGGTAAAGTTAAGAGCAACAGTCTTGGGGTCATTGGCCTTGGGCGTGTTGAGGAAGACTCCACGAGCATCTGCTTCGATTCTAGGGTGAGTGCCACCTGGCAGGGTTGGCAAGTTGCCAGGTGTTTCTTCGGCAAGACTTGCTCATCTCTACACAGAGACAGCAAAAGGCGCTTCCTTGGAGGTGGCCAGACATTCTGGGAGGAAAGTGGGTCCCAGGGCTGCCTGTTAATCCCCTGCCTCCACCATCACGTTGGGGCCTCCTGCCCTCACCAGGGTCTTCCTGGGAGCCTCTGCCACCTCAGAATCAGAGCTTGTGGTCTGAGGGGAACAGAATCTCGTCTGTCTCGAATCTGCTCTACCCTGTCCGCATCATGTTCGCAAACCTCAGCACTTCTGACGGTCACAGAGTTTAGCACATGATGTTAAGAATACTGATCATTTGAGGAAAACTCAGCTGAGATTCCATTTTTGCACCATACATTGAAATAATCCCAGTGATGAAAAAACTAACACCTAGGGAAATATAGCCGAATAGTGTTTTTGTTAGCATAAGAGCAATGGAAAAAATAAGTGATAGTTTGATCTACTTGATAACACCAATTTTTAAAAATACAGTTTAAAATAAAATCAAGCTACATATGTAAAGAACTGGGAAATATGTGCAATAACAATTACAAAGGGATATGTCTATTATGATACATGGCAACTGGAGAAAGATCAGTTTGTAAGTATTGACATAAGATGTCCAAGGATACATTTCTGTAAACATAAATATTACTATTTATTACTATCTTCATTAATATATATACATATTTAACAACATAATTATTAAATATAATTTAATGTAAATTATTAAATGTCATATATCCATATATATTAATAATGTAATTTATAACATTGTTACATATATGTGTTAATGTTTAGAAAAAGTCTAGAAGAATATACACCCAAGCTATAATCAGTACAGTTATATCTAGAAAGTGAGGTTGGGTGGACTTAAAAACAGGGTTGGGACTAGACTGAGCAAGGGAGGTATACAGGGTGCAAAATTTAAGTGAAGTGAAGTCGCTCAGTCTTGTCCGACTCTTTGTGACCCCATGGACTGTAGCCTATCAGGCTCCTCCATCCATGGGATTTTCCAGGCAAGAGTGCTAGAGTGGATTGCCATTTCCTTCTCCAGGGGATCTTCCCAACCCAGGCATCGAACCGAGTCTCCCGCATTGCAGGCAGACGCTTTACCTTACCGTCTGAGCCACCAGGGAGAGTGAGCAAGGGAGGTATATAGGGTGCAAAATTTAAGGAGGCATTTATCAACAGGGTATCCCAGTAGGGCAGGTCAGCCTCAGAGAGTGAGTGCCTCCTTAAATTTGGTGCCCAGGTGCCTCCACCTGGAGCCTCCACTCTAGCTCTGGCTCTGACTTAAATACTTAAGTTTGTTTTTGAATTTTTGCAATAAACATTTTTGAAAAGAAAAAATAGCAGGGAAAAGAAATAGAACTAAAGGATCTTCAAGATGTATCATAAATAAGAAAAGCATTAAAGCCCTATTAAAAATAATGAACCAAAATATTAAAACCAAAAGAGAGATGCTCCTTCTATCTATCCTGTTGGCAAAAATGGAAGGGAAAAAAAAAAGATAGTGGTAGCTAGAGTGGGAGGAAATGAGATGCCTCTGTTATCTATTGCTGTATAACAAACCACTCCAAAGCTTAGCAGTTTGAAACAGTAACAGTCGTTCATTTTGATCATGAATCGGCACCTTGAACAGAGTTCAGCTGAAAACTGGCTCATCTCTGCTCCATGCAGTATATCTGAGTGTGGTCCATCTGGCAAGTTGAGGCTGGCTGTCCCTCGGAAGCTCAGCTAGACAGTGGGTGGGAGGTCTCTGTTCCTCTCCACATGGAACTCTCTGCAGGCTTCTTGGGCTTCCTCACAGCATAGTAGCTGATCTCCAAGAGCAACCATCCAAAGAGAATAAAGTGGGAGTGCATGGCAGTTTTTTGTGCTGGCCTCAAAAGTCAAAAAGCATTACTTTGTTGGTTGAGGCAGATTTAAAGGCTTACCTGGGATGCAGCTACAAAGGCCTTCCCTGGTTCAAGAAGAGGAGTCCTAGGTTCCACCCTTTGATGGGGCAGTGATAAAGTTCTAGAAACTATATGAGATGGAAGAGATTGTTGAGATCACCTTAATACAATCTGCTTCAGAGCACTCTCAAACACTGATAGTGGTATTATGAACTGATATAAATTTTGGGAAATGTGTAATTTTTAATGTAATGTAACTGGTAATAAGTTTTAAAAGCTTTAAGAAAATATGTAACCTTTGATCCAACAATTCTACTTTTAGAATTTATCCTGGGAAAGTAATTGAGGATACATACTAAGATTTGCTATATAATGAATATTTATAATACCAAAATAACATAGACCTACAGTCTAAGTTAGGAAATTGATTAAATTCTGGTACATCATTACAATGAAATACAACGCAGCCAACAGAAATGCTTTGAATGTGTACTTTTTAACCTGAATATATTTCCACATCATATTGGTAAGTGAAAACATGAAGTTGCAACAATAGTATGATCTTATTTAAAAAAAAAAACACACACATATACTTATGGATACTGGATGTAGATCTGGGATACACACACCAGAAAAATAGTGGTTAATAGTCAGTGGTGGAATCATAGCTATTTATTTCTCTTTTTACCTATCTGTATTTTCTTATTTGCATTAAATAAATATGTATTACTTGTACAGTTGAAAACACTTTTAGCAGGCCAAGGATATGAACTGTCAATTCATAAAAGAAGAAATACAAAGATCAAAAAATATATGAAACAATTTTTCAATAATAAACAAAGTGAGAGATTAATGTAGTATCTTTTCTATACATCATGCAACGATAAAACCTGATACTGGAAAGGTGATAATGTATGTTGGCAGAATATTTCTGAAAAAAAAAATCCATCTTAAAGATGTTTATACCCTTTGATTCAGTAATTACACTGCTCAAAATGTATCCTACATTTTGAAGGAAATAATCAGAGATACTAACCAAAACCCGGAACCTACCTACATGTTCACCATCAGAAGACCTGCCCCCATAGAGTACAGTACCCACAGGGCAACTGGGTTTCCCAGAGCTGTGGTTCCCACTTCTTCCTTTTGCGTTCCCTGTTTGGAGGCCAAGAGGCAGTTACCATTTATCATCACATTTGCACTGCTGATTTAGAAGAGGGCAATACTTCTCCACATCCATCTCTCTAACTCCACGAGTCACGTTTCAAGGAAAATGAAGAGAGCATTATCTGTGAAGAATGTTCCTATATATTTGATACTCAGCAGAGCATATCTCCATTTTAAAATGGAGCTAGCTTACTGTATTTCGGACCTCAGATGCCTACCCTGTGGGCATGTGAGTTGTGATCTGACTTTAGACTCAGCTGAGATCTCACTCCATCAGGAAAGCCCTCTGAGCCCCTCAATCCTGAGTCAGGCGTGCCCACCCCATGAGATCACTTGCCACCCAGCAGCATGGTCTCCTGGCTGTGACCTCCTCCCCCATCTCCTCTGAGCTCCATGAGGACAGTCTTCCCCTCTTCCACTGCAGCGCCAGGACTTAACACAGTGCCTGGCCCATCACAGGTGGCCAGATGGCTTCTGAATCAATGGGCCTATATCCTGGGATCTGCATCTCTCAGAGCATGTTGTTCCTTTGTATCCCCCTTTCAGTGCCACTCAGTGCTTTGAGCCTCAAAGATGCTTAGGATAATGTTAGGATGAGTGGAAAACAAGACTGTAGTACATTATTAAGGCTGGTGTGCTGTGCTCAGTTGCTAAGTTGTGTCCAACTCTTGGTCTTCCCTGGTGGCTCAGTGGTAAAGAATCTGCCTGCAATGAGGAGACCTAGATATTATCCTTGGCTTGGGAAGATCCCCTGAAGAAGGAAATGGCAACCCACTCTAATATTCTTACCTGGGGAATCCCATGGACAGAGGAGCCTGGTGGGCCACAGTCCATAGGTTCACAAAGAGTCAGACAGAACTGAAGGGACTGAGCACGCATGCACACACATGTCCAACTCCACATGTGACCCCAAGGACTATAGCCTGCCAGGCTCCTCTGGCCATGGAATTCTTCAGGCAAGGATACTGGAGTGGGTTGCCATTTCCTTCTCCAGGGCATCTTCCTGACCCAGGGATTGAACCTACATCTCCCACGTCTCCTGCACTGGCAGGCGAGTTCTTTCCCACAGAGCCACATGGGGAGGTTGCCCACTGTGGTAAAAGGATATTTTAGAGTCAAGAGACCTGGGTTCAAATCCTCCTGCTGCTCCTCACCAGCCATATAACCTTGGCAAGTGCTTCTCTGAGCCTGAGTTTCTTCATCTGTAAAG
Organism: Bos javanicus; assembly: GCF_032452875.1. Lineage (NCBI taxonomy): Eukaryota > Metazoa > Chordata > Mammalia > Artiodactyla > Bovidae > Bos > Bos javanicus. Next base: position 62,161,085 of record NC_083883.1, read on the forward strand.
AAGGTAGCACAGGGCTAAAAGTGTATGTGACAGGGCTTGGCACATCATAGGGGTTCAGACATAGTCCAGTGATCAATACCATCAGCCTTCCCTCCTAATCACGGCAGACTAGGGATTGGGAAGGGGGTGGACTCTAGAGACCCAAGCAACAAAGGAAAACCAGGTGGCCGACACCCCTGGCTGCTGGAAGCATCGGGCCCTGGGTGTTGGAACTGGCCTGGAGGCCTGGCCGCTCCCTCTGGCTGTGAAACAGCAGTGCCAGGGCCTGGCTACCACAGCAACTCAGGGTCATTCCTCCAAGACAGGAAACTCTGTGTTGTCAAAGTCTTCTCTCAGAGGCCAGTCTCATTCACAGCCAACCACAGGTCAGACCACAGGCAGTAGCCTGAACTGTGGGTGGTAAGATGGACAAATTACCCTGACGAGCTCCAATTTCCACTCTCCAGGAGCAGTTCCCCACAGGCGGTCGCAGAGCGGCAAGTGTGAAACGTGGCCTTCATGGCGGATTACCCGCATAAAGGAAGCTGTCACCTCCAGGCATCAGGGAGAACCTGGGGCTAATTCTGCTTCTTCCTGGGAGAATTCCTCTCTGTGTGCAGCCTGTGGCCTGAGCAACCCTTCCTGTCACGGCTGCCCTGTTTCTGTGACGGAAAAGACTGAATCCATGCCGTGCACGTGTGTGTGTGTGTGTGTGCGTGTGAGAGCAGGCCACGGCCACACATGCTGCAGACTGGGAAACACATCTGACCCTCTTCTAGAAAGCTTTGGGAGGGTGTCTCCTGAAGGGCAGTGACATTCATAGCTAATAGGTATGCGGTGCCCTGCCCTCTAGGGCTGGAGTTCTAGAAGCTGAGGCCCATTATAAGTTCACTGTAAAGGGTTTCATTATAACTTGGCCCTGGGATGGCTGAGGTGCCCAGGAGCCCTGAGAAGTCCCCTCCTCTTCAGGAGGAACAGAGGTTCACAGAAAAGTTAGCATGAGGGGGCAGGGGTAGGGGAAAGAGGGGGAGCCCCAAGAGTGAGTAGGTGGGACGTGGCCTAAGCAGGAGTCTGAAGGAACAGTCTGTTGGTTGCAGCTTGATCCTGCAGACAGCAGGGGCTGGTGGGGTATTGCAGCAGGAGATGATACAATCTCGGGTATTTTTTAGCAAGATGTCTCTGGTGTGAGAGGTTCAGGCCTGAGGCCCGCCTTCTCAGCCAGTACATGTAAGACCTTGGTGTGGCTGCCCAGCTGTGCTCTGACCCTTGCCCACCCCGCCCCCCACCACAACTGCCTCTCTGGCCACCCTCATAAGCGCCCTCCACCCCAGGCTGGACAGTAAGACTTGTGGGCGCCCCAAGTTTCAGGATCTCTTGGAGCGTTCCTGGCCCTCCTCACATACACCCCGTAATCAGGCTCTTCCTCCCCTGACCTCGGTAGGCCAGCAACATCTTTTCCTCTCTTATTGCTCCCATCGCATTGCTGAAGACACGTGTTGACGACACGGCCTCCTCCATCAGACTTGAACTCTGGGGAGGCAGGGGCTGAATTTTTTCCATCCCTGTGTCTCCTTGTTGGTCACCCCGGCTGCTCAGCGAGTGCTGACGAATGAAAGCACGGCCTCCACTCGCACTGGTAAGGAAAACGCTTTCTGACTTTGCTAGCACCCAGCTTCTCTCTGTCCAGGCCAGTTCAGCTCTCTCTGCCCTGGCTGCTCTCAGCACCCTAGGGAGAACAGAGATGCCGAAAAAGTATTTTGTTCTCAGAAGCACTGTGAGATTTGTCCACTGATAGACTCTTCCTGGTGAGGTGTTGGTACACAGTGTCTCCAGCAGAGCTCACACACAGAGGGGTCCCAAGCCCCCAAGTGCCATGCCTTCATGAAGCTTAGTCCCAGAACTGGTGCAGGGTCACATCTGCTGTGTTCTGTTGGTTAAAGTAAGTCACGGGCCCAGCCCAGATTTGAGGAGCAGAGATGCCACAAAGGCACAGGTACTAGAGATGTTCATTCAGCATCCCTTGTGTGACACACGACCACATGACCTTTTCTGACTAATATAAACCCCACAGGTATACTCCACATGTATGGTATGGTATGTGTGCACTTTAAGGACGTGGTCACATAGGTGGCAGCCATATTTTTTCTTCTAAGTGGTAGGACAGATGTTAATCAGTAATACATTTTGCAACAGGAAGAGAGTCCATCATGAACAGAACTCAAATTGGATTTTGTAGAGGTGAAAGGGCATTTTAAAGGGACAATGAGGGAGTAGGGAGGGGAGGCTAACCGGGGCTTAGTACAGTCAGGGACGTGAGTGGCAGCTTATTTTTGAGAGCAATTCATTTTTGTGTTTTTTAGAAAATAGTCAACAATCTAAAATTCAGTTAAAAATCACAGCCCACTTTGAAAAAGCCAAGATTGAATTGTGAATTTTAGAGATCACCTCTCATCACTGTAGTTCAAATAAATGGTGAAAAAGCAAGTCACTCCCAATGGTAATTTTGTAACTATTTACAATAATTTAGGCTCTAACTATAAAGCATATGTAACACACACACTAGCAAAATTACACTTTCAACTAAACCTACTGAAAAGCAAAACCTGGTGGGAAGGGATCATCCTGGGCAGAACTACCTGGAGGTGGTCCTGGCTGCTTCTGAAGAGCCAGCCCGTGACACCTGCTGGGTCCATACAGAAACCCCCAGATGCCTGCCCCGCAGGGCCCACAGACTTAAGTCTGCAGGGCAGGCAATGGGCTAGAAGTCCCCTCAGCTGCTTCCTGCCTGAGGATCTGGTCCTGTGATGCCTGAGGTGGCCTGAAAGGGGGGCCGGGACTTGGATAGAAGGGAAGCAACAGCATGCACCCTGGGTCTAGGGCAGCACCCTGAGGACCAGCGGGCGGGAACCCCCAGCCTCGTCCCAGCGAGCCGCGCTGACGCGGGAGACTCGCGTGGCTTTTCCTGTGTCTTGGGGTCTGGGCTGTTATCCCAGGCTTTCTTCTTCTAACTCTCATTACAGGGACCACGTGGTCCACATAATAAAGTCCAAACAGTGCCATGGGAGAGCAGGAAGTACATAAAGAGCCAGGGACGATTAGGGGTGAGAGGTAAGTGGGGCCCTGACAGCTGAGTTAGCTCGAGTCCCCAGCCGGTGACCACACTGATAACAGGCCCGGCAGCCTAACCAGGCCTGACAGGGCCACGCTGGCCACCCCGGGAGCAGCTGCTGCTGGGAGGGTGTGTTCCTCCAGGTCTCGGGCTGTAGCAGTGGATTACTTACAAACTCAGTTGCTCCTTCATCCCTTTATGTAACATACATTCCCAAAGACCCCATAATGTACAGGGTCCTACACTTGAAGCTGGAAGCATAATGGCAAACAAGACAGTTTCCTTACTGAGGGGCCTGAGGACTTGTTAACAACGTTTATTATCATTTCTGAGTCTCTGTGATGCCATGGATGGTAGCCCACCAGGCTCCTCTGTCTCTGGGATTCTCCAGGCAAGAATACTGGAGGGGTGGCCGTGCCCTCCTCCAGGGGATCTTCCCAGCCCAGGGATCAAACCTGCATCTCTTACATCTCCTGCATTGGTAGGCGGGTTCTTTACCACTAGCGCCACCTGGGAAGCCCTGTTAAGGGCCAAATCCTGAGCACAGTGATTTCACTTGTAATCATGAGAGGCAAGTGTTCCTCTCTCCATTTTATTGCGGTTGAGTAACTGGCCCAAGCTCTCCAGCGCGGGGGCCGCTAGTGAATGAGATCGCCTTTGGAGAGCACAGCTAGTGAGAATCCAGTGCTCGAATGCCTTCTCAGAGCCCCCCAAGAGGATCGCAATGACCGAGTGGCTAGGACAACTGGGGGCACACAAGGAAGGCCAGGAATGTGTATTGTCAGGGGTGTTGTTGTCATGAAGATGCTGGAACCCCCGGAAGGACTTGCCCTCTGTTGGCAGGTATTATTCTAACAGGTGCAGAAGGGCTGGGGGAGGGTGTTCTCAGACAGCAGAGGTCTTGTCCACACTGGTTGGACCCTGGGGGCCTGGGAAGCCACCACAGGGAAGGTGCCCGGCCATCTGCAACACCAGCCAGCTCACAGGGCTCACTGGTACCTTCAGGGGCTAAATCCTTGCCCTGACAATTGAGCAGCAGGTAGGGGTTGGCGGGGCTTACTGGAGCCCATCACTGGGCAAGAGTAGCTTTTTCAAGACAGACCCTGGGCTGGAGGACACGGGCAGAGCAGTGCTAGGCTTCTCCCTTCCTGCCGCAACAAACAGCGTGACTATCCTGCTCACAGCCTCGAGCAGGGGACATCCTGTACCCCACACAGCACACACTTCCCTTTCTGAACACCCCTGTTCCTGCCCTCCTGACAGAACACAAATTTCTTGCTACTTGCTACTTGGGCCAGTACAACCACCCCAGCAATATAAATACACAGTTTAACCCTTGGTGTAAAAGTCAAGTTCACTTGGGGATGCGATTCTGTGTCCCCAGGGCCCTCGGGGGAGCCTTAGATATCTGAGTATGCAAGAGGAGGGTCACATTCACTATTCTAATCCCGGCCATGGTCGGGACGATGCGCCATTCACTGGTGTTCTCAGAACTCTACGTCGCGTGCACCGGTGCCTCTCCGTGTTCAGGAAACGGTGTACTGGCTCTCCTCGTGATACATTCCAGGTGCTTTTGTTAAGCAAACGAAATCATCTTACAGCCAGAAACTGAAGGAAATCAAGCAAAACTCTTTCAGTATAAAGGAGAGGACGCGCCGTCTCTTTAAAGGGCTTACGGACAGCAGGATCTAGAGGCCAGTCAAGCTGGTTGAGTCAGGGCCCTATCCCACTGGTGGTAGGAAGGAGGGGGCTGGTAAGTGGGCCTCAGTCATGGGGCCTCAATCTAGACCTTTCTGCCGGAGCTCAGATACAGTGTGACCTGTATTAACATACAACCAATAGCTAATAATAACCCTGAACATTTGTGGAACTCAGTATGTGCCTTTAGGCAGCACAACAGCCCCAGAGAGTACTTGTTATCATTATGCCCATTTTACAGTTGAATTTGTTTTTACCATTTACTAGTCCATGAATGTATCGTGTATCAGTGGACATATCTGCCACTTGTATTTCTCTGTATCTCCTCCCTGGTGCCAGATTCTGCCCATTCAAACCCCGCCTCCTGTCCATTCCTCACTTTTATTCCTGCCCTTTCACTCACCGGATACCCTTCTCTTCTCCCTTCCTCTCCCTCCTCGTCTTCTAGCCATCTGACCTCTGACCTCTCCCAGCCCCGCCCAGGCCTAATGCAGTCCAATCCCAGTTCTGTCCTCCCTGGCCTTGCCTGTCCTTGTTTTTGGCCTGTGTTCTAGAACAGCCAGGTGCACCCACTTAAAGAGCCCGGGGGCTGTGAGTGGTGAGGGAAGGGTCCTCTCAGGGTGAGCTGGGGAGCAGGGGTGGCTGGGCCCCCGGAGGCCACTGGCCTGGCTCCCGAGGGCGAGGGACAGAGCTCCCGGGCTCTGGGGTGGAGGTGCTGGGCCGAGCTAATCACCTAAATGGACGCAGGCTGCTGAGAGACAGGCTCTATTCCCTAATAGAATTTGCCCTCAAGTGCAATTTAATTTTCTCCGAGGCGGTCTCCAGCCCCTCTTCCCCTCCCCCAGACAGACCCTCACTTCCCCAGCTTCCAAGGGGGAGCAGAGCACCTTTTCTCGGAGAAAAGAGGAGAAGGGCCTCCCCTGGGCTCTGTCCTGATGGTCCGTCTGGCTGTCTGGCCTCCTCCTCTGGACCGGCTCGCACCCCGCCGGCCACGCCCCTCCCCCAGTTCCCACCCTGCCCGGGGTGCTGCTCCCCTCCCAGACACTCGCTGACTTTCCCCTAGAGCCGCCTGCGCTCAGCGCTCAGCGAGAACAGCCGCTCCACGCTCCAGTCCTCACCACGAAGGCAGTCTTCCCCTGACCTCTGGTAAGTTCACATGCTTCGAGAATTCTCTTTGTCCTGCTTGGTGTCGGAGGCGTGGAGGGGAGGCAGGAGGCGGGAGTGGGATACGCGCAAGTGGGAGATGAGGACCCACGTGCACACTCTCGCCCTGGTGGAGGGGGCAGAAATGTGCTCAGAGCCCTGTGGTTTGGGGCAGAGCCCAGCGCCAAGCACCCTGGGGACCTTCCCGGCCCACCACAGCCTCTTCCTCTCCCTGTGCTTTCCTTGGACTCCCAGATCTCAGACTGCAGTGCCCTGAAACCTGACTCTGGTCACTGGAAGTATTGGAAGACGTGGGCATCTGGGCTCTGAGGTGTCCTGCTAATTTCAGAGTGGATGAAGCGAGCATCTTTATAACAGAAGGTGCTGGCCACCTCTTTATCTAAGAGCCCCTCAGGCTAGGACAGGGGCTCAGGGAGGTTGGTGCAGGTTCCTACCTGGCCTGTGCCCAGGGTCTTGGGCCTCTCTCCCACCCTTCCCCTATTCCCCATCTACCCCTTCCAGCAGAGATGGGTGAAGCCCACAAAGAGAACCTTGGGGGAGGAAAGCTCAGGAAAGGGGCAGGACCCCCAAGATTAGCTGATGTGGCTTCAGGCGAGGCAGGAAGACTGGGGGCACAGATGGATCCCTGGATTCAGGCAATCCTGTGACCCTCCTTTTTTATCTGGCACGCCCTAGGGAGGGAACACTAGAATTCCTTTTTCTTTGCCATCAAAGCCTTGAAAAGAGCAAAGGGTGGGGCCGAGGATGAGGGAGAATGGATGGGTGGCAGGTCAGGGTCAGCTGCAAGGGGGAGATGGCCATTCTTCAGGCACAGCCACCTGCTCAGCCTGCCGGCTCCCTCGTGCAGCTGGGGTCACCTCAAGAGAGTGTGGGGCCAGCTCCCGTGGGGCTCCACTTGTGGGCATCCTCCCTGCTCATTCACAGCAAATGCTTATAAGACCCTTATTCTGTGCCAGAAACTGTGCTGAGTTGGGAAAAAAGGGACTGCTCTGGTGTGTGTGTGTAGCACAGGCAAGTCAAAATGCCCAGGAACAGCACTGTCCAACAGCAATATAAAAGCCAGCCACGTGAGTAATTTTAAGTTTTCTGATAGCGATGCTAATAGAAGAAAGAAGTGAAATGAATACTCGATTTTATTTAACCCCACATATCCAAAAGACTGGGCTTCCCTGATGGCTTAGTGGGTAAAGATTCTGCCTGCAATGCAGGAGATGCAGGTTTGATCCCTGGTTTGGGAAGATCCTGTGGAGAAAGAAATGGCAACCCACTCCAGTATTCTTGCCTGAAGACTCCCATGAACAGAGGAACCTGGTGAGCTGCAGTTAAGGGAGTTGCACAGTTGCACACGACTGAGCAACTAAACACAACACACATCCAAAAGACCCATCATTTCTACATGTAATAAAAGCTTCTAAAATCTTAATGAGATACTTTACACTCTTTTTCGTATGAAGTCTTAGAAATGCAACATGTAATCGACATTTACAGCGTGTTTGGTTTGCGGCTGGCCACGTCTTTCAGCAGCCACATGTGCTAATGGCTTCTGTATTGGGCAGCACTGCCCTAAAGCACTCATACACACCGTGGGGTCCAGGGGCCAGCAGCACTGGCATCTCTTGGCAACCTGTTAGAAATGCAGAATGTCTTGTCCCAGACTTGCTGAATCAGAATCTGTATTCAAACAAAATGCCCAGGTGATTGATGCTTATTGTAAATCCAAGGACCCTGGGTGTGTAGGGGAAGCAGGGTAGAATGAATTTTATAGAGCATTTGCTTTAGGGGCTTTTCGTATTGGATCTCAACCCCTTCTCAGGGGGAATGATCTGAGTATTATCACTCCTGCTAACACAGGAAAACAGAGGCTGGGAAAGTTCAACTTCTCTCAGCCACAGAGCTCAGATGTAGAGTAGACCCAGGGTTTATGTCTTCTATGGAATGCTTCCTTGGTGAGGTCTGGGGGAAATCCTTTACCCCTCAAAGTTCTTAGTATTTCTTCCTTGGTCATCAAAAATGGCTTCCATAGGCCTTCCCCGGTGGTCCAGCGACTGAGACTCCGTGCTCCCTAAGCAGGGGGACTGGTTCGATCCCTGTGCAGGGAACTAGATCCCATATTCCACAACTAAGACCCTGAGCAAACAAATAAATAAAAAACAAATATTTTTTCAAAAAGTGGCCATAGTCACAGTATGATTGCTCCCTCCACTGAAGCATGTGAAAAAACAGGCCCCTTCCCAGTGAACGTGGGCCGTGAAAAGATGATCAAGCGGTGAGAGAAGTAAACAGTGGCATGTTCTACGTCCTCAGACACTCACACTGGCATTTGTGGGGGACTTTCCGTGTGCCAGCCCCTGCGCTGATGGTGGAGCCCTTCTGCGACAATACCGCTGGGCGAGAACAAGCACTGTCCATACCAGGCAGTGAGTGGAGGCTCAGAGGGCGTCCCCCTGTAGCAGGCAGCAACACTGAGGTTCATGTGGTTCCAGGGTGGGCAGTGTCTGACCCCCCTGCCTCACGACTTCTCACACGAACCCCACCCCCACCCCAACCTTTCTCCTGTCGCCTCTGCCCACATCTAGCACATTCACATTTTTTTGGTTGTCAGTCAGTTCCTGAGAGGAAACTGCTGAGTTAAGCTCCTCCAGTAAAAACCTTTCGCCAAGATGATGACGGGGTTGTTTTATAGATTAGCCTTGACACCTGCAGCTATTTCCAAATGGAGCCAGGCAGGACTTCCACCCCTCCCCCTCCTGCTCCCCATTTACAACCTCCTCCCTAGAAGCTGAGACAACAGAGCATCGGGTTAGAGGCTCTGGGACTGGGCCCTGGTACGTAGAGCAGGCAGCCCCATCTTTCTGCGCTGTTATTGGTAAAGTCGGATTACGATTGGCCCTACCTACCTTGTGACGCTTAAGTGAGAAGAGATGTGGAAAGGCTGCTGCTGCTGCTAAGTCACTTCAGTTGTGTCTGACTCTGTGTGACCCCAGAGACGGCAGCCCACCAGGCTCCCCCGTCCCTGGGATTCTCCAGGCAAGAACACTGGAGTGGGTTGCCATTTCCTTCTCCAATGCATGAAAGTGAAAAGTGAAAGTGAAGTCACTCAGTCGTGACCGACTCTTAGCGACCCCATGGACTGCAGCCTACCAGGCTCCTCCACCCATGGGATTTTCCAGGCAAGAGTACTGGAGTGGGGTGCCATCGCCTTCTCCAGGAAAGGCTCCTAACCAACCACAAAGCACTGTGAGATGGCGGTCACTGGATCATTCTCGGATTCAGGATGCCTCTGGGTCCTGGAGACTGAAGAGGGACAGAGGGAAGGGAGACAGGGTGTCGGCTGTGTGCAGCCTCTGGAGTTCAAGTTCTTTTTGTAAATGAACTTGGGTATTAGGTCAACATTAAAAACAAAGGTCAAGAGAGAAGGATTACAAGTTGTGTGGGCAGATCAGCTTCCGAAGAGAAGATACAGAATCAGGTATCTCAGTGTGCCGTGGAGAGGCTGTTTGGGAAAGCAGGCAGAAGGCACACAGCCCAGTTATTGGTGAAGACTGTGGGTCACCTTATTAACAACCACCACAGACACTTGAGTGCCTTCTGTGCATTGAGCACTGGGTTCTGGAGTTTATATGCATTATCTCTAGTCCAACAAGCACCCTAAAATGTAGACACCCATATTACAGATGAGAAGGGAAGCTAGTAAGGTTAAGTAACTTGCCCTAGGTGTCAGGTGAGCCCTGATGGTCTGACCCATTGCACCAGAGGCTCTTTTCAGGGATCCCTTCTCCCAGCCACCACCCAGCTGTACCTTCCTGCCCCCTTTGCTCGGTACAAAAGCTGCCTGTTTCCTTAATGGAGTGACAACTTGTCATAATATAGTTAAAATTTCACCCAAGGAGTAATTTAGCTACCTTTACCTCAGCTTGTGACCTACTGTTGTGTAAGAGTAGGTTTCCACCCTCCAAAGAGGAAAGAAACAATAAGGGGAAAGAAAACAAAAGCCCATCATCATGGGTCTCCCTCCCAACTAACAGTTTCAGGAAAGAAGAGCTCCCAAGTTCTAGTCTTTACTTGAAAGCATTCCAAAGAGTTTCTTGTCTCTTCGTTTCTCCCGTAAATACCAAACAAGAAAAAGTAAAACAGGCAAAATGCTATAGAGGGGATACAATAATGATGCAGCTTCCTAGTTGCTTCAGGTGACCATCTATGATGAGAGCACTACCATTATTTAGCCACTGAGAAGGCAAAGTAAGGGACCTGCCAAAGGTTACCCCAGTTAGGATGTACACAGTTGGGATTTGAATTCAGGTACTCTGAGCGCAGAACCCAGATGTTTTCTAACCCAGGCTCTGACTCCCTCCCAGCACAAGGAAGGCAGATACACCTGGGGAACTTAGCTGACACTATTCCACAGGTGTGCTGGGAATCATGGAGCAAGGTAATCTGTCTGCACTTGGCACTCTGGGTAATTGTCTTCCAGGGCCTACCAAAAAGCTGGCATTCAATGGCTATTTAGTGAATGCATAAATTAAGAAATAATCTAAAATATCCTAGATTTTTTTTATAGGAAATAAAAAGAAAAAAACTCTGAGATTAGAATGAAACCAAATTCCTCAATTCATTCCCCTGCTCTCCATACACATAGGCCATGGGTTGTTATGGCTGCACAGGTGGATCTCAGAAGACTTGGCCTTGCTCGGTGATGTATCCTGTTCTACCACCAGGCTATGCCCAGGGGCCTTCAAATAAAAGTTACTTCATGGTGCTGGCAGAAATAGAGCCACACTACCTATGACCATAACCTGGCCCCACTGCTTACTATCTATGTAGCCTTGGCCTCATCACTTGACCACTCTGTGCTGACTCAGTTTTCTCAACTGTAAAATGGGGATAATAACAGTTCCTGCCTCAGTGGATTTTTGAGGGTTAAATGAGTTAATATATACAGAACACTTAGAGTAGTGCTGGTGATATGAGTGTTAGCTATTGTCAATTTCCTTCTTCCTCTAAGGATCCCTGTGCCCTTTACTTATTCTGTTTCGCAGCTACTTACTGACTTATAATCTCATTTTGAGAGTTAGATGTCCAAGTACAGGACCATCTCTTTTCCATGTCCCTTAAATTCCTGTGTCAAGGACACAGGGCAGGTTTAAGATGAGCAACAACTGATCAGCATCCCTGGGGGGAGAGATCCCTGGAAGATTCTGGGAAGAGAAAGAGACAAATGACAAAGTGGTGGGCTCATAAAAGAGGCCTGTGACAAATGACTGGGAGGACTGGGTGGACAGATGGAGAAGAGCAAAGGCCCCTGTCCTTTTATTGGAGAACTCCTTGTGGCTCCCTGAACAAGACAGTGGCTCCCTAGGGGCTGGGCTAAGGGTTGGTCTCCCTGGTTTTCTCTGCTGGGATGAGTAATATGGACCAGGGCAGAGGGTCTATATCAATCTAGCCCAGCAGAAAAATGAATGAAAATTGAATTCCCCAAGGAGAATTGGGGAGCTGTTATCCAGACAGAGATAAATCAAAGGATGCCACAGAGACAGGGAGAGCAGGTTTCCAACAGCAGGAGAATAATTAAGGAAACAGTTTCGAAATGCAAATGATAAAAGAGGGTTTGAGAGGAATAAGGACAAGGAAGAGATGATTGGAGATGGGGTGACACGGAGCAGAGGCAGTGAATTGTCCCTCAGCGGGAAAAGAGACGGGGCTTCAGGATTCCTGGCGTCTTGAGGGTGAACTCCCCCACCCTGTGAAGTTCCTAAAATGCAAGGGTTAGAAGACACACAAGTCTGCTGTGCCCGGTGGAAAGAGCACCAGATTGGGAGTCAAAGGCTGGATTTAATTTCCAGTTGACTCTGTAACTTATTAGCAGTGTGACCTTAGGCAAACCACTTAACTTCTCCGTTTCCTGATAGTCATACCCAAGCCCTGGCATGATGATGAAGATCAAATGAGATAAAATATGTGGAGAAACTTTGTAAAATGTAAAGTGCTAGACAAATGCAAGCTTTAATCATTTTCTTAAATTGAGTTTCTGGAGAGTCTTCTCTCAGAATTGGATCCACTGACATGTTGGGTTTGGTTCCCAGAAATGTAATATGTAAATGTCCAGAAAGTACTGGATACTCTTCCTGACTATTGACCGACTGCCCTGACAGAACTTTAAACCTGGGAAAGCCACATGGCCACCAGCCATGAGTGGTGGCTGGTACCCACCCTCCTACTGGGTATAGCTGAAAGGCACAGGTCTGAGGAGGCTCTGAGAACCGTTGCTCCTGGGACGTCACCTGCCAGCTGTGGACAGCCTTCAGTGGGAAAAGCCCCGAGTTAGCTCAGAGGTTTAAGTCCAAACACCTGGATGGTTTTCCTGGGCTATTCCAGTAGAGACTGTCTGCTCTCTCTGGGAACCAGTCCTTCTTCCATTCTGTGGGGGGTTGGGGCAGGGAGACTAGCTTAGCCCATTATCCTCGGTGTTTTCACCCTCCAATGCCACTTATGAAATTGTTGTGAATAATAGATGGAATTACACAGGTAGAAGCTCTTACCTTGGTGCCGGGCACAGTTTTACACTTTCGGTAAATATTGGTTATTATTATTACCACCATAGGTTATTATGTTGATGTTATTATTGTTGCTATTTGTAGTGGCAGGCACTAAAAGGTACATTTAAGGGAAGCTTTTTCTTTTTTAAACTGGAGATTCATTATTAGGAGGGAAAGGTAAGGGCCCAGGAGGAAACTGAAATACCTAGGCAGATGTAGGTGTTAGTGGAAGACCTCAGGGAATGGGATTCAGCTCATACCAGTAGACAAATACCTCTAGAGAAGTATAGGAATGCAAAAAGGGTATTTATTAGTGGAGCTGCTTTGTGGGTACCTATGGGGACACAGAGGGATGTTGGGGGAACTGCTGCTCACAAGTCAAGAATTGACAGCAGAATGGGTCTCCCAGGGCTCTTCTGCCATTGGGTAGAGTTGAAAGTGGCATCCCCTAAACCAGCCCTGGGCACAGGAGAGTCCCCACCACAGTAATGCTGCCCCAAACCCAGTGACAGGCTAAAGACATGCAGTGAGAAGAGGGCAGGACCCAGGCAGGTTCATTCAAGGGGAGCAGGAGCTGCAGAGAGCATTTAAAAAATATAATATTAAATCATAGAAGTAATTATGCATATGCTTCACATTTCACTGCAGATAAATATTTTATCTTTCACTAATATTACTGAAAACATATATCGACTTTACAGGAAATCTGGAAAAGAAAAAATTCCGTAAAACACATCTCCCTAATATACTTTTTTTCTGTAATACACATCTGAATAGCATTCTGATATATTTTCTTCCAGTTTTTCCCCAAAGTTTTTGAAAAACAACTTCTATTAGTATTTTTTCTGCTTTATAAAATAGTGTGTTCATTGAGGAAACTGAAAAGAGCAAAAAGAAAATAAAAACTGTAATGTACAGATAACCACTTTCGTATTTTAGCATATATTTCTATCTATGCTTGTTTAAAAAATATCCTAAAGTCCATACTGCTTCACATTCTTATTTTTCCCTCACCTCCTAATAAATCTGGAGCACTTTTCTACATTATTAAATATCCTGTTGTATTTTCAAATGACTATAATATTCCATTTATATACTCTAATAATCCCCTATTGTTGGATATGTAGGTTATCCTCTTTAACTGTTATAAACATATATCATTATAGATATTATTCTTGATTATTTTGTGTGGACAAATTTTCACATGGATGAGGTCAAATCCATCACACTGTTAGGCTATAAAAGATATTGTCAAAATGCCCTCAGAAGACATTGTTCCTTTTTCCATACCCACCAGGAAACTGTTTTCTAATTTTCCCACACACCCTAGCCAACAATGGGATTACCACTGCTTTTATCTTTGACTAATATTTTTACATACTTATACAATATTGCATCCTGCTTTAAAAATTTTTAGTATTTCACAAGCATTTCCATGTTGCTAGGTTTCATAGTTACTTTCAATAATTGTATAATATTTTTCTTTTATTGAATATTTAGGTTGTTTAAGCATCTTCTTGTCTGAAACTTTTTTCAGATTTTATTATTTCCGTAGAATAGACACTCAAAAGTGGAAAGACATGAGCTAAAGAGTATGAATAGTTTATGGACTTGATACATATTGCCCAATTGCTTTTCAAACGAATTTAAGAGCTTATAAACACCTTAGCAATGTTTGTGAAACAGTCTCCAAGTACCTTCAACAGGGGTGAATTCTCCGATTCCTCCTCCCCTTTTTCACTGAACAGACAGAAAGAGGTATATGTACAAGATGTTTTGTTTTGCTTTTCTTTAATTCTTAATGAGGCTGGCATTTCCTTGTGATTGTTTGCTGGCAAAAGTTTTCGTAGAAAACATTTTGGTAAACACTGAGAATGTCACCTGGTTCTTGGCTTCTTGGGCACTGGAATTGCCTCCCAGGTAGGCAGGGCAAGAGACGATGCCAACCCAGCACCAGGACACACAGAAGTCACTGTGACTTCATTGAAAACAAATTCTAAGCGCTGACAGCCATGCCAGGCTCGCCCACTGTCATGCTTGTCCCTCACCAGTCCTGGTATCCCCTCTTTGTGAACAATCCCCTCTTTGGAGAAAAGGCTGGATGGTTGGAGAGAGAGCACCCAGTTCCCCTTCCCATCAGAGCCAGACCCCACTAAGCAGGGACCACACATCTGTCTGTGTCTCCGGAACGAAATTCAGGGTGGCGGTGTTTCGAGGACTGGGATCCGGAGAGTTGCCTATTAGGATAGGATCCTAGGATTCGGAGAGGGTCCTATTGCAGGGGGATGGGCTTCTCGCGCCTGCAGTCAGGCGGCGTCGAGAATCTGATGAAGCACTCGGCGGAGACCCGTCCCACCGACGGGCCTTCTGTTTTATTTCCTCCAGGACCTCGCGCGGAGAATTGGTGTTTGTGTGCGTCTTGTAAATACCATAAGCCACACGCGCGCCCTCGCTCGTTAGCCCCGGCGGTGGGTGTGCGCGCTGCCGTCCCGCACGCACGAGGTGGGGAATTGTTCAAAACACCCGCGGTTGCAGTGGGTGAGGCAGGGCGGTCTCGAAGGACTGAGGGCAGGACGAGCGGGTCGGACGCAGGCAGAACGGCCGGGACGGGGCGGCAGAGGACCGAAGAGTCCACTGGGAGCCGCAGGCCGCGGTGTGCGGGGGCGCGCACCGGGGGCCCGCGCCCCGCTACCTCCGCGCGCAGTCCCTGGCGGCCCTCCACCACCGGCCGCCGCCCGCTGCGTGACTCGCGCGCTCCGGGTTGAGTACGGGCTGTCCCTGGCCCGGCCTCAGCTAGACGCGGGGGAGAGAGAGCAAGGGCTGGGAAGCGCCGGCGGGAAAGGAGTTGGCCGGAGGAGAAGAGGAGGCCGAGGACGAGGAGGATGGAGTCATCTAGTTACGGAGCGCGCTCGATCATCAGGCCGGGAGAAGCCCGGGACCGAGAGCGCGCGACGGAAGACCCCCGCCGAGCGGCCCGGCCTCCGGAGCGCCTGCCCCGCCCTTTGGTTCGAACGGAGGAGCGGAGAGGACACCAGCCGCCCGCTGGGGCCGGGACCCCCTCCACCTCGGGGGAACCCACGGAACCCTCGAAGGCCCGGACACCGCCGTCCGGGACACCTGCTGCCGCGGCCGAGCTAACCGCAGTATTTATACCCGGGGCGCGAGCGCGCACCGCGGGCAGCGGGTGGGGGAAGGCCCGTGAGGCCCCGCCCCGCTCCATGCAGTCCCGCCCTCCTGCCTGGCCGGACTCCCTCGGGGCGCTGGGACCCCCACTCCGGCCTGGGTTCGCCGCTTGCTGCCCGGTGGGGGGCTTGGCTGAAGGGCGGGCCTGCCTGCGGAAAGCGACGTCACGGCCGTTCCTGCAGTGTGAATGAATCAAAATGCCTGGGTGACCGCGGCCTCCCCAGCGGCCGGCACGCCAAGGGTGGAGGGGGAGGGGGAGGGAAGCGGGCGGGGGAGGGAGGAGGGGAAAAAAAAGCCAGAGCTGCAGCAACAGCGTCTCCTCAACCCGGGATGTGCACCAACCCGGGAGAGGGAGATCAAAGGGATTTGAAACAGACCGGGGACTGGCAGGGGGAGGGGGCCAGGCAGCCTGTGGAATCCTGCTGGAGAAACGGAGGGTCCGCTTCCACCGTGACTTCGGCGGTCTGGTTGGGTGTTTTTTTTATTATTATTATTTTCCAATTTCTGAATCCAGCTTGAGCGAGAGATCTCCGTAGACTGCGACTCGCTGGCTCTCGCTCGGAGATGATGCAGAGCGCAGCTGTCCCCGCGGAGGGGGCTGTCAAGGGGCTCCCGGAGATGCTTGGTGTGCCGATGCAACGTAAGACACCCCCCTTTCTCGCTGATTTAATTTGGTAGCCAGACAGCCAGCAGCTTGGGCCGGTTTGGGGCGGGCCGGACGCTGCGCGTAGCCTGGACCGGAGGGGACGGGCGGGGCGAGGGGCCGACGGCTGGGGCGCAGAGGCGGTCGCAGGGCAGGGGCACCGGGCAGAGTGCGTGTGAAGGGTCTGGCCTTCGGCCCTAGGGGCTGAAAGTGAACGCCTCCGGGATAGTGCTCGAGGCGAACCGAGGGATACCGAACCCCGCATCCCCAGCCTGTGGCTTTTCTAGGAGCGTTGGGGAGAGTGTTGTTTGGGGACGCCAGGGGAACAGGCTGCAAGCCAGGCCAGAGCCCTGGGGTGGTCCCCCCAAATCACTCCCCCGGGGGGGGGGGCGGGGAGGGCTACAGTCAAAGCTCGCAGTATCGCTAGTGCAACTTCACCCCAGCTGGCGGAAAGTTGGAGAGCGCGTCCCCCGCCCCCGGGGCTGGCGGCACAGAAGCCCAGGCCCACTCTCTGTCCCCGCGCGCAGGGTGTTCGCGCCTGGTGCGTCCCCAGCCACTGCTGCCCGCAGCGCCCGCCGCCTGCGCCGCCGAGACTGCCAGCTCCCAGTGAGGAAATCCACTCGCCATATTCTAGCAAGCCGAGGAATGAAGGGAGGGGGAGCACCAGGACGAAGTTCTGAACTCGGGGTACATCCTTGGTGCACGAGAGGGCAGGTTTCGGGATGGCTTGGACTCGGAAGGGAAGAGATTAGAGCGTAAGGGCGCTTTGCTCGCCCGCTCGCTTGTCTTTCCTGTGCCCGAAATTAGGAAGGTGGCCGAAGCTCAGAGCCTGTTTATCTTCAGGTGTGTGTGTGTGAGAGTACGTGTGTGCGCGCGCGCGCAGGGATTTTCCAGGTGGGAATCTGTTTCTGACCCTCACTCGCGAAGGGTGAGTCTTCGGTGGAAAATCTGTGCAGAGGCCAGAGCAGGTCCCGTGGCGTCGCGCGCGCGTGGCGGGCGCCGCGCGAGCCCTGCCCCGCGGGCTCTTAGGTTCCGCGGAACGCCTCTGGGCTTGGGAGAGAGAAGAAGGGCTTCCTCCCTCTAGTAGCCGAAGGGTTTCCGCCTGCGACTTCTTCCATGGAGCGGTAGCTACATCCTTGAGGTTTAAGTAAGGGCCGGCTCATCCACGGATGGTACCTACCTACGAACTAGGATGCACGAGCGCGCCCTCCTGCGCCCCGGCTCTCCATGACAAGGTTTCTGCCCCAGCAATACCTCAAAGGTAGGCTGGCGAGTGTTCCCCGACTCCGCGACTTCCTAAGAAGTTTGTGAGAAGGGACTAGAAGAGGATAGCTTCACTCAAGTTATTTAGGTTGCTCCTTGACTATCCTACAGTTATCTTTTGTGTCTTTTTCGGTCAGTTATTGACAATTCTAAGTCTGCGCTGTGCCTTCGAGAGTTTACTGCTAAATGTGTCTGTAGAAGGTGTTGGGGGCTCACTGACTCCTTACTCCCCTCATCCACCAAGGGCGGGGAGGGAGGGGGTTGTCAGCCCCTCGCACACACACTCACAAACCCTGTCAAATGTGCTCCGGCTTAAGCTGATTGTCACTCTGTGCAAGTGAGGGGAGGAGTGTGAGAGTGGACGAAGGTGTGTGTTTCTCGGGTCCCTTTACTGTGATTTAATAGTTGCGGTCCATAGGTGGCCTGTGTTAGGACTGCAACATAACACAGTGGATTTCGCTCTGACAGCCTTTCTTTGGATGCCTCGCACACACTCTCAGATGGTCTCACTTTTTGTTTTTCTTACTCAGAGACAAGTTTGATTCCATCATCAGGAACTCGATTTCCTAAAATGCCTAGAACTCACCCTCAGAGCAACAGTTCGCCAGGGCTCAGCGTCTGGGTTCGAAGTGTGGAAAACTTAAGGAGGTAGAGAAGGGGACTCTCATTCCAGGGTGGTCCAGCAAGGCAAGGCTGAACCCGGAGAGGGTGGTCTGTCCTTCCTTTTGTCTTGCCCTGGTTCTGTGGCCTGGGTTGGAGGCGGCACTGGCCAAAATTGAGGGCACCAATCCCTTTGGGGATTGGGATCAGTTTTTTTTTTTTCTTTTGGGGATGTGTGTGGATTGTTCCCTCACCAACTGCAGCAGATCTGGCTTCTGGCTATTAAGCTGCTGGTGCTGGGAACTAGGGGTGGAGGGGAGGAGGGGGGCTGGCCCCCTCTGGCATATTTATCCAGCCATTCTCTTTCTTGGGATGTACGACCCAGTAGCCTAAGGATTCCATGTAGAAGTGGACATGCCCTTGGGCCTCAGGGAGGGAGAGAGGTAATCCTGGGATGTGGGTGTTTAAACCCGGTGTGGGGGTGGGGGTGGGGAGCAGAGAATAGAAGAGCTCTCCAACAGCCCGGGTCCCTCCAACCCACCAACTGGAAGGCTTACCCATCCCCCCACCACAGCCACCTTCTGCTTCTTCACCCTGAGCCACCACAGATAGGGCACAGGTCTAGAGATCCCCCCACCTCAGTGCCTCTGGTGCCCTGGCCTCTAGGGGTATTGTAGGGGTTGGAATCCAGTTTGATTGTAGGGGTTGGAATCCAGTTTGGTTCTGCTTTGAGGGGATGGTTTAGGCGCATTCCCTTCAGGAAAAATTACCAAGTTATGTAATTATTTCTCTCTCTTGGCGGTCCTCTTCCTTACACCCTATCCGCTCGCTCCCATACCCCCCAACCCCCCCCCCCCCCGACACACACACATACTCCTTGCTCCTGGGTGGCCTGGTCTATGGCGCTCCCTGTCCCCTGCTTCACCGCTTGGAGGTTGCAGAGCAGGTCCCGGCCTTGCTCCCACAGCCCCTGGGTCACCCAATAAGGATGTGCCGGGCTCAGGCTTTCTTGGCTTTCTTCATCCCTTTGAGGGGCATAGGCCTGGGCAAGAAGCTTGGAAGAATCTGGAAGGAGAAGGCTGGGAGCAATCCAAGAGCAACTTAGGGTAGAGAAATACCCCCACCCCCCAAAGCTTGTATTGGTTGCCTGGGCAGCGCCCTCTCCCGCCTCAGGTCAGTGTTTTCTAAGGAACTCAAACCCTGGCTCCTTGCTCTGGGTGTCGGGAATGCTCTCCTGTGCAGGAGGCAACACCCTCAGGGTCACATCCAGCACCGGGCGAGTTCGTTGTTTTGTGGGTGCGGGCGGACAGGTTCAGAAAAGGACCTTGTCCTAAGTTGATGGGTCCCAGCTACTTGGCCCACGATTTAGGGTAGCTGGTTTCTGTTGTTCCTGGCACAGCCTGTCTTTGTCTGGGTGGTCCTCGCTGCGTCCCTGAGGGCTGCCAAGGTTGGAGTCCCCACAGCGCCTGACCCTGTGCAGCGCTGGGTGCAGTGACTTCTCAGCCAATTCCGAACCTCTCTTCTCCCCGAACCCAGCGGTTCCAGTCCTGCTGGTCCCTCTTGCTGGCCAAGACATTTAGGAACAACGAGGGACATGGCGGGCCTGGGGGGGTGGGGGCACGTTTTATCATCCCCTTGCCTTCGGTTTTGGCCCATCTCACAAGTAGTCTCCCGGGGCACCAAGGAAAGGAAAACGGACATCCGAGAATGTTGGCTGGAGAGCGGCCCGATCCCGCGGGAAGAAAGACTGATTAGCCCGGTCCAGACTGGGAGTGGTGAATGGGAAGCAGGCCCAGGGCGGAGGTCACCCATCTCTTGTGTCCTAAGAAAATCTATCTTGCAGCTCTCGTGAACCTCGAAGCTCTCCTGAACCCCGAAGCTGTGGGCAAGGGTGTTTGGTTTTGTATTTGATAGGATCTGGGCAAAGGACGGCTCAGGACGCCTCACTAGCCTTCTTCCCTTCCGGGTGCTCCTGCGTGGGGTGAATTCTCCCTGCCCTGGTCGGGTCCGACTCCTCGCCCCCAACCTTAAACTCTTGCAGGCTATATCTTAAGGGTGGAGTAAACGCATTTCCCGGCAGGGAGTTCTCTCCAACTCTGGAAAAGCGATTTGCTCTTCTTCCCATTCCCGCCTTTTTCGTGGTTCCAAGGGAGGTAAAAAGGAAAAAGAAAAAAAAAAAATATATATATATACACAAAATACAGAGAGATTGATATTTCATCAGATCCGATACAGATATTCAAACAGCAGCCCCCAACACCGCAAACCTCTTTCCCTGCGTCATAAATATATAGTCCAGCGCGGGCCAACTTTTATAGGTCAGACTGGTTGGTCCCGCTGGCAGATTTGGGCCTCGCCGGTTGGGGATCCTGCCCCCACCGTCCGGCCGGAGCTGCGCACCAGCCAGAGGGAATTTGGAGAAACCCGGGTGAGCGCGGCCGTGCCTCGTTAGGGGCGGCGGGGTGCCGCGGCGCCCGAGGGGCTCGCTTCTCGGGCCTCCTCGGTTCCCTTGCCTACACCGGAGAGGGCGGAGGGGAGCCCGCCTGGGAAGCCGCAGTCTCGGGGCGCTCAGGGAGAAGAATTAACGATTTAACCCAGACAGAGAGCAGGCAGGTCGGGCAAGTGAGGGTCGAAGGTCTGCACTGAGCAGCCCCAAGTCCGCGTCCGGGGAAGAAGAGAAATCCCGGCTGAGAAGAGGAGGCAGAACCTAACTCGAGTGGTTTCCTCGCTTGGCCGCGATCCATCCTCGCGGAAAAACAGAGCCAGGAGGGGCCAGGCGGGAGCGGCGTCCTTGGGTCTGGGAGCACGACCTGGGTGACCTCGCCGCCACCGGGGCAGAGCGCCTCTGCCCCCAGGGCAGGCGCCGGCCTGGGTGGCCCGAGGGAACCGAAGATGAATTGCTTCCAAAAGCGATTGCCTCGCACCTGCGGGCGGTGCACCGTCCGGAGCGAGCCCGCCGCGTGCCCTGGGTTTTTGAGGGTTCGCCTGGGGGGCAGGTGCGGACAGGGCGGCCCTTCCCGGGGAGCCGGCTTCGCCAGCACCGCGTCCACCCGCTCCAAGTGGAGGTCGCAGCTGCCAAGGGGGCAAAAGAGGGGGCGCATTCGGCATTTCTGCGCCTTGGCCCTTTCCCTCCGTCCACCTTCCTCGTCCACCTTCCTCTTCCTAGTTTATTATCCCGTTTAGTCTGGGATTGGCCAAGCCTGGAACCAGTTTCCTACTTGTTTGGAGCCGGGCAGACTTTTCTCGCCAGGAGCGCGGACGGAGCGCGGGAACTATAAACCCTCTTCTTCCGCATACCCATTTCGCACCAAGAATTTGGGAAAACCTTGTTCGCCCCCACGCGGGCGGCACAAGTCTTTCCGTGAATTTTTAACCCTTAGAAAGCGATTCTCACATTTTGGGGGCAGTTCCTCCAGCACAGAACCTGGAGGCAGCCGGCGGGTCCCTGCGCCGCGCGCCCCTTTCCCGCGCCGCGCGCCCCCTTCCCGCGTTCCCCTCTGGGCTCCTGGCCCTGATCCCCGCTCTTAGCGGACCTGGAAGAGCGCTCGAAACGTGGCAGGCTCAAGAGAGACGAGGTCTGTACCTGGACAGCTGTTGTTGTAAATTAAATTCGACCTGGGCAGGGACTTAGTAACACTGTGCGCCCGGGAAAGAAATGGAGCGGGCCGCGGGCTGTACCCAGTGTCCTACAGCGGAAGGCGCGGCTGGGACTCAGCGCAGGCTTCATTCACCCTTTGGGGCTCAGAGGTTGGTTTCATCAAGGATGGGATTTTTTTTTTTTTTAAGGCAGGGTGAATGTCTTTTAAAGGAATCTGAAGGATGAAACTAGTCAAGAAGAATTACTAGCAAAGCCCGGGCGAGATGAAACCAGGAGCGGCAGGAAGTTAAATGAAGGAATACCAAAGAGAGGTGTACCTCCCTCCCGACACGCCAAAAACAAAGCGGGGTTAAGGCAAGAATGTAGGCTGAACGCCCCGGGGATTAGAGTAGAGTCTTCAAGTAGAGTCGAGTCTTCAAGACGTCTAGGAGGGGCAACCTACGCGACCAAATACCAGGGTCGATTTTACAAAATCGAGTCCTCCTGGAGGTGAGGTGGGGTAGGGTGGGGTCGAGGGGTCGAAGCAGGAGGGAAACCGGCGTAGCAGTGGCTTTCCATTGAGTAGACAGAGCACAGCCCACCGGGGCGTCTTGGATTTTGAACAGTGACCTGATGACCCCGCTGACCAGGTGTAGACAGCCTCAAGTCCTAAATATTTCCATTGTCCTAACACTTCCCTTTTGCCTCGGATTTTAGAGTCCTTTCACTCTGTGCTCCAGTCAATTAGTGATTACTTTAGCACCGCATTAGCAGACAGAACCCAGAGAGACTCAGGTGCTGGGAGGGCTGCAGTGGAGGAAAGGGAGGGAGACAGCCACACCTGCAGTCATCCAGGGATGGGAAATTAGTTAACAGGCACTCACCTTTCTTTCTATTACATTGTTAAGAGGTCTCCTTTGAGCCTCTTGATTTAGTCTGTACCGGTGGGTATCTTGTGGGTTTCTCAGGGAAACTAGTCTTCTCCTAATTAAGGAGTTGTGGAGCGGGGAGGTGGGTGGAGTTGGATGGAGGGATCTTGTGCCATTTCTTTCAATCAGGGAAATAGATCAGGATTGGGGCTGAGAAGCTTTGGAATGCAGAGAGACTTGGAAACAGTTTAGTTGCTGAGCGGCCGGTGGAAAGGAGTAATCTTATCCACTTTGGGAAACCCAAGGCTGGAGACAGACTGAAACAGCCGTTTGCTATGACGCACCAGATACCTTACTGTATAGATGGCTGAGTTTGGAGATGGATGGTGTGTGCAGGGGGTTCGTTTTGTAATGGTTTTCTGCCTTTCCTCCCCTTCTGGAACGAGTGTTAACAATGCCCATAACACAGATGTGAGCCAACAGGGTCTACTGCTTTTAGGAAAATGTCATCATGGCTTGAATGTCTGTCTTCCTTGTCTGTCTCTCTTTCCTTTCTCCCTTCCTTCCTCCTTTTGTGAGATCCTTGCGGGAGGAGCATGGGTTTGCACAGGATTTCTGACCAGCGGGATCTCATCAAGGGTTGAGTGCCTAGCAGGCTGTGGGGAGGTAGATCCATCCATCTCTCACGCAGTTTCCAGGAGGCTTGGGGTGGGGGAGGAGAGCAATTTCTGGATCTGGAACAGAAACGATCCCAGAGCGGGGCTACTGTTGTTTGTGATAGGAAGAAAAACTCACATGCCCCCTGTGAGGTCTTTACCTTTTTAAGGTCTCAATTTTATAGGAACCTCCATCAAAATGGAGCACAAATGAGCCATTTTGAGGCGCTGCAGCTGAGGGTAGGAAGAGAGGTTTAACTGGCAAAATTGAAATGGATTCTTCCTTGGAAAATGTACTTTGGGTTCGTGGCGGGCTGGAAAAATAGTCTCAGGAGGCAACTAGTAACTCCTATTGTTTTTTGGCAGATTTCTTTTCTCTGATCCCCACTCCCCTTCCCTCTGCCAATCTAGGTCTAGTCACAGATGTTTTACTGTGGTATCTCACCCCCAAATGCCTTTAAAGTATAATTGGCTTTAATTATAATGTTAGGGGGTTAAGGGATTGGTTCTGGGAACAGCTTAATAGAGACAAAACTTGCAGCCAAATTAATTGAAAGTTTCTTCTTATGAAGGAGCAGTTGCCAAACATATGGAATATTGCCACAGAATGAGACATCAGAAAAATGCATTGTGGAGATTCAGCAATGATTAAATGTGAAGAATGGAATAGAAATAGATGTCTGTGGCAGTTCCATAGACTGTCATGGATTCGTTTAATGTGATTTTTCGGTTTTATTTGCAATTATTGAGAATAGTCAATACTCAACAGAAGATTACTAATTCTGTGTCAATGTATAACCTAGGAGATAATTCTACACCTGCAAAATATATGTCTACATTTCTTATTTACTATGGGATGCCTTCTTTTAAAGGGTTGTCCAGATTCAGCCTTAAATGGTAACATCAAAATTGTCTCAATGCTACTTTTGAATTTGATCTTTCATCGAAGAGGTTACTATTTTTGAGCTAAGCAGAAGAACAAAAGAGATTTTCAAAGGGACCTCAAACCACCAAATGAAACAAATAGGATCTGTGGTGGGAAGGATTCTAGGGAAGAACAGGGGGAGAAGACGACGTTAGGTGTGATAATTTCTGATTCTCTGACTCTTTTCTAGTTGTTAGTCATTTGTCAAGACAAACTAGAAATTAGATAAGATGTGTGTAGATTGCTGTATTTTTGAAGTACATCAGCGAACAGGATTATATTAGAGAATATAATTTACCTTAAATGTGATGCCAGGTTTTGTTTTGTTTTTTACTTATCTCAATATTTTTGTGGCTGGCCCAGATCCTTATAGACAATGCTGTCATCACATAATAACACAATGTTCAATAAACTTTTTGTTCTTAAATTTTTAAAGAACTAATATTGGAATTTTGTGCTTCTACTGTGCTGTTTAAGATTATTCTTACTAGATTATTAAGAGAAAGTTTATGAGAAACATTTTTGAAAATTATGTTTGGTTTCTTGAAGATGCTTTGGTTTAGAATAAGGGAACATATAAATAAGGATGCTCTAAGTTCAGTTCAGTCGCTCAGTCATGTCTGGCAAAGCATTTCAGTATTCTTACTGAGAATCATGAACTCCTTATTGCCATAGAATAAGGGAACATATAAATATGCTCTAAACTGTTCAATAAAAGTGAATTGTCTTTAATAGGGAAATAATAAAGAGCCAGGAGGGGGTAGAAAACAGACACATCTAGTTCTGATTTGTCATATAAACTGCATCCTGTGTCTCAGTTCTCTATTCCTTTGGTCACAGTTATCAGGTGATTTGAAAGGGGAGTTATGACCAGAAAACAAGGTTTTATTGTCAGTAGGGATGGCAGCGACTTTGAAAAGTTTTATTTAAGAAATAGGTATTGAATAACAGAACTTTCAATTAGTTTAACTGTACCTCTGTTATAATTCTGAGACTTGGATATTCCAGAACTTAGGTTTGCATTTAGGCAGGTCTGGTGCCATACTTGCTATGTCCTGTGGCCTTCTGTTAGCAACACTTGAGAATTAATCATTCCCAGATGAAACGAATAAGCCCCCACTGAGAATATTTCCCCAGCCTGCCTTTTCAAAACCTCCTTCTTTCTTTCTTAAAGAACTTTAGGTAACAGAGCGACATTGTCTGCCATTAAGTGCTGTTTTCTCCCTCTTCTATGTTGGGAAGGAATCGAGAATTCCAAGAAAAACATTTGCATAATATTTCAATTATATATGTGTTTCCTTAAAGCCCCATTTGGCTTTTCTCCTTTCAGTTTGAAGTCAGTTAAAAAAAAAAAAAAAGCAAATAAAATTAAGTATTTTGGGAAACATACAGTAGCCAAATGTTATTTAAGACAGAGTTCAAAACGAAAACTACTTACCAGCAAAAGAATTTGAGGTGAAACCCACCAGACAGAGGTGCTTTGGTGAGCATTGTTGGCAGCCTTGGTCTTCAGTCAGTCTCAGAATCTATCACAGAGAAAAAGAAGATTCTAGCCCTGGTTTGCTCCCCAGTTGTGTACCCTTAGGGAAGCCCTTTTAAATGTAGAGGTTCACTTTTCTCAAGATCTCAAGGAAGAGTAAATGAGCTTACAGATTTGCAAGTTCTTGACAAAATTCATAGTGTGGGCAAACTTAAAGACCACAATCATGATCACGGTTCCTGTTTTGGGGATGGAGTTGCCCTAAGTGGGCTGGAGGGCTCCTGGGTTTCCCGAGAGGATGGCCAAGACAGTAGGGAACACTGAAGGGGTCTCCAAACAGGAAAGAAACCCTGGAAGCAGGTCCCAGGGACCAGCTCCCTATCCAGAAAGAAGCAAGGAAAACCTTTTCCTGGGCATAAGGCTGTCAAGTCAAATGGTTTGTGAAACAAAAAGAATTTTATTGTCCAAAAAGCAGTGATAAAGCAATGTCTTGCAGGATTCCAAAGTGGCCCATGAAAGTCCAAATTTTACAAAATATTAATCTGTTCTGAGACTGTAATTAAATGAACATTATTCCAACCAGTACAAAATACCTGTCTTTAAAATATTAAAGTATTCACCAGCATTATGGGTCCAATGGAAATATCTGAAATTCTAAATCATTTTCCCAGAAAGATAAACTTTCTCAAATACACTTTAGAAATCCTTGTCAAGTGCGTTGGTTCTAGTTTTAGTCCCCTTAGTGAGAAAAAAATTGTTTTTCCTCACCTTGTTGATCTTCTGTGACCAAAGAGATGGAAAGCACAATTTTTCAAAGAATTAAAATCGATTAAACAAACACAAACAGTCTCTGAAATGTTTCAAGGTGGCCCCAGGTTCCTTGAGAGCAGTTTCTTGGAAATGAAGAAACGTGAGTGGGGAATAAAAATACACAGTACTTATTATACATACCAGAGGGGTGTGGGCAATTTGATCTGCTGCAGACCGTATTAGACCTTTGATCTCTTCCACTTCCCACCTTTCTGAAACTTCTCAAATGGAGGAATTTGGGGATTTAAAACAGAATCCGTTGTCTGTGGGCCACTCTGAAAAATAAGCACCATGTGCACTTCAGGTGATTTGAGGGCTGAGCATCACGTTGTGGCTTTTATGAAAGCTTATAAGCTTCCTTGATGAAGAAGTAGGTTCCAGCTATAGGTAAAGGGTTTTTAGTTATTTCTTACCAAACAAGAAATAGTCACTTCACCATTGGGCATTTAGATGTCTCCAAGGAAAATAGGAGAAGCCTCAAATGTTAATTTGAACTCAATCCACTCTTACCTGGATACATTACAGCAGAAGGTCAGGCAGTTTGTGGTCCCAACTACCCCACTCTCAGCACTCACATGTGAAGAGGGGGACCAAGGTCTGGCAAATTTGCCCTCATTCTGTGGAGGAAAAAATCTGACAGATTTCTTTATTCCAAAAAGACTGAATCTTGTAATGTTGCATTATCTGCTGTTCATACTCTGGGATTATGTTGATTAGAAAGGGTTGTACATTTTCCAGATGCTTTAGAACAAGGGGGGTGAAGGAGAGTTTTGAGTGTTTTGGTGGTGAGGGTAGGGAAAATTATATTGGGAAATAATGAAGCATGAAATAATTTTGATACGCTTTAAATGTATAAATCCATCTTGTTGGTGACCGGCTATGAGAAGGGAGAAGGAAGCTGACCACTGAGCTTGGACAAAGGTATTATGGAAGAAGTGTTTTATACTCATTAACTGACGCAGTCACGTAGCAACCCTGAGAAAATGATGTTATTATCTCCATTTTACAGATAAGAAAGTTGAGGCTTAAAGAGATTCTACCATGTGTGTGATTGTCCAAAATCACACACGTGGTAGAATCAGCATCTCATTATCGTAAATAATTTGGAAGGCCTAAAGATTTGAAGATCTGAACTCTAACCAGAACTGAAAATTTTCAAATTCCCTAAGTAGTTTTCCAAAAAGGTCTTTGAGCAAAATTTTCTACCTCCCCCTAGCTTTCCATTTCACTCACTATCCATTCTCCCTACCTCTCCAGGGTTGGACAGCTCCCTCATCCAGAGATGGTTTCCTTTCTGTAGATACAGCTTGACTTCAGAAAAATTGGCATTTTCCCCGAGTCACCACGCCTCAGCTGTTGTATCCAGATATGCGTGTGCATGTGTTTGTGTGTCTTTAGGAGTGTGCGTTAGAATCTGTGGCATGTGTGTGTGTACCTATGAATACATGTATGTGTATATGCTAAATGTTTGAGTATACGTGAATGTGTGTGTGTGTGTCAGTGAATGTGGTATGTGTGGGTGCCTTTGTCTATGTATGAGTGTGTATGCTTAGTGAACATTAGTGATTGTGTGTTTCTCTGTGTGTCTGAGTATATATGGGAGTGTGTCTGTGTTAAGTATGTCTTTGTATATACTGCAAGTGTGACTGTGTGGGTACATCTGACTATGTGTATGTGTCTGAGTGTGTGTAAGGGCATCTGCTTGGGTAGTTGTGTACATGCAGCTGTTCTCCCTGCAGACTTAGGTCTGTGCCTTGGGTTGTGTCTCTCTGCTGGACTCTGGTGGACGGCCCCATGATGGGAGGGTATTGTCCCACGTGGTCCAGCATGTCCACAGATGCCTTGGCTGCTCCAGGAGTGTTGCTGTCTTTTCATGCCTGGGTTTACCCTCTACAGAGCCCCAGCAGAGAGTATCACCACAGAACACTTTCCTGCAGATAAGATAAAAATGTTCATTTTAAATGAAATGACTCCTCAGATCAGGAACTGAGTTTATAGATCAGATTCTGTCTTAGTGACTACAGAAGTCTGCTTAAACTCCAGTTTTCAAGGTAAAATCTTGCCGTATCAAATACTGCATGGATAAGTCAAGTTTACTAGGGACTTGGAAATCCTCTCACACCTTGGAAATTTTGGTTATGACTTTATTTCTTGTAGGAGACCTATATAAGCTCTGTCCTGTTCAGACTCTTCAAATTATGGGGAAAAAAATAGTTTATTGTAGGTTAAAAAAAGATTTGTGTTGTTGCTCTTTGAAATTTTCTGATAAACATTTCACATGCATCTGAATAATTGCCTGGAGCTCTGTCTCCTGAAGTGTGGGGTCTGAGGTCACAGGTCCTCACCCCCATCACAGGTGGGGATGAATCTGAACTTGAATAAATGAATCAACAAGCTGGCACCTTGCAGCTGGGGGGAGGGGATCAGCCGGACAGGGGTTCCCACTCCCAGCCCTGCTTGGGCATTAGGTGTCTGTCCCCTAAAACACCTGCGTGCTCTGTCCGAAGGAGGGAGAGCTGTCCCTCAGACATTTCTGTCTGCACAGTTATTAGGGAGCACCAGAGGCTGTTGGCTTATCAACTCCTCGTCACTGACACAGAGCAGCTTAGAGACTATTCCTCCACCTCCATCTCCCCTCCGTATGTGACACGTGACCCAGTAGAGCTAGCTGGGTGAGGTGATGTCTGACCTTCTAGCTCTGGGGTTGGGTGAGCCCACCCCATGACAGGCTTAGTTCAAATCCTGGTTGCCCCGTTGGGGGACCTCTGACATTTTGCTTGACCTCTCCCAGACTCAGTTTCCTCATCTGTAAACTGGGGATAATAATATTCCTACACCAAGTTGTGTGGATTGAGGAAACCTATGCGCAGGGCCTGGCATAGTTTATAACAGGTTCTTGTTGCCTGGTTTTACCTTTATTGTTGATATACAGTGGATCTCTTAAAACCATTTCTGCATTATTTTTGTTTTTTTAAAAATGCTCTCTCTCTCAAAATCTGCAGTGGAATACAGTGGGAAAGGTTTTGTTTTCTTTTAACTTAAAAAGCACCCTTAGTATATCCTTTACCTTTTTGCCAAGCTTGAGGACGCCAGCTGGGTTCCAAGGCCTCAACCCCAAGTTTGGGAAGCCCAGCCTGATCCCTCTGGAAGCACTCCCTGCAGGCTGGAGGTCGAGAGAAATGGCTCATCTGCCTGCTTTTAGTGTTGTTCCTAGACATGATGTTGTCTCCGCTTCCAACCCTCTAAACCCCCCACCCCTGCCCGCCCTTCCTGCATACATTAGCCTTAATGTATTCTCCCTTGAATACTCATCATATTAAGGCTCCCGGTAGATACCTTGCTTGAAATAAATTTTATGGGCACGCATCCTCGCCCTCATCTCCATGCATTTGTGGCCTGGAGGAGAAATATAGCTGTATCTTTCCGTGGAGGCCAAACAACAATTAGGTGGGAATGGGCAGCCCTCTGGCCTGGGCACAAGGCAGGGTGTGGGGAGGGAGCGGGCTTGCTCTCCGTTCCCCTATCGGTCTTTCCCAGCTTAATTTGCCTCTGCTGGCCTGCAACCTGGCTCCTGGGACAAAGACGTCCCTAGTTGGTTTTTTCCAGGCTGATGATCCACGAAGACCCACAGGTCGGACCAGGCACCCGCAGCTCAGTGGGGCATGGGTTCCTTTGGCTCTGCACCGCACCTCCAGGCTCACCTCTTCGCTGAGCCGGAGGGCTTCTCCCCTAGGGCTTCCTTCCCATCCTTTGCATAAAGATGCCTGAGCAGACTTCCTTCACAGCTCTTTCCGTAAAACTCAGCAGCTGCCACCAGAGCGCCTGCAAGGGAGGTCCACACCCTTTTCCTCTTAATGGCTCCATTTACCTGCCTATCCCCATCCCTTTCCCAGGCTGGACTTGTCACACCAAGGGAGCTCCAGGTTACCCGCCCCTTACTTACTATAGCTTCATCTCTTCTTTCCCAACCTCCCAACTGGTAAGGCCCCTGCCCTCAGAACCCTCCCTGGCAGCCCCAGGGATGTGGGGTGGTTCCTGAAGAGTCAAGCGTGTGGTTGAACAGGAACCTGCCTGGAGGTGCCTGATGAGTCCCCAAGCCATGGCACAGCTGCTGTGTGCTGTGGGTCCACTCTGAACCTCCACATGAGGGTCTTGACATCTAGGCGGGACTTCTTGGTGGGAGTTCAATGAGATCAAGCTCAGAAACTTGGGCCCCTAACTTTCCTTACTCAGCCCAGTGGCACCACTGCAAATACCCAGTTACTGCAGTTATCTTACCTCCTAATGATAGAGACCTTTACTGAACACCTACTAAATACCAAGTCCTTGTCCTGTATACTGAGTCCTGTTGTTTGGCCTCCAGCCAAAGTGTTGTGAAGATGAATTGATTAATATATCTTCACAACACTTCTACCAGATTCAATTGTCATCATCACTCCATTTTACAGGCGAGGAAACTGAGGCAGAGGCAGAGTATTGGGTTGGCCATAAAAGTTCGTTTGGGTTTTTCTGTAAGATGGTTTGGAAAAATCCAAATGAACTTTCTGACCAACCCAATGATTTGTTAAAGCTTAGAAAGCAGAATCAAAATTGGGCAGACTGGCTCCAGAATCCACGGTCTTAACCTGTGTCCTATCTTGCCGCTCTTATTCAATGGAAATTCCTGTAGCTGTCCTGTGCTTAGCCCTTTGCTGGGACTCCTTGGTAAATACTTACTGGTCGAACAGTTTCTTTGTCAAGGAGGAGAGCTTTTGAGATAAAAAGAAAATCCCATCTGAACTGGGACCGGTAGTGAGTGTCCAAGCCTACATGTACCAGGGAGTTTTCATTTTGGTCTGAGAATCCGGTCAAAGGGCAAGGCATCTAGTGAGTCTGACCTTTAGGCAATGGTGGTGCCTGCTGAGGCCATGAAGGGAACAGACTGTGTTGGGGTTCAGTTGGGTTTGAGATCAACACTGTGTGTACAGGGCTAACAATGATAGTTAGTGAATGTCTCCATAGCCTGTCTGTGTTTTAGATATAAATGACTTAATACTTGAGAAAGCTTTCTCTTTACATAGGTTTGCTGCTGCTGCTGCTAAGTCGCTTCAGTCATGTCCGACTCTGTGCAACCCCATAGACGGCAGCCCACCAGGCTCCGCCGTCCCTGGGACTCTCCAGGCAAGAACACTGGAGTGGGTTGCCATTTCCTTCTCCAATGTGTGCAAGTTAAATGTGAAAGTGAAGTCCCTCAGTCTTGTCTGACTCTTAGCGACCCCATGGACTGCAGCCTACCAGGCTCCTCCGTCCATGGGATTTTCCAGGCAAGAGTACTGGAGTGGGGTGCCATTGCCTGCTCCGTTACATAGGTTTGAATGTGTTCAGTTTTTCCCCTTAATGCTTTGAGGCTAATGCTCTTATGTGAACACTTTAAAATCACAAGTCTTGATAGCCTGTCTATTTTTTAGATATGAATGACATAATACTTGCGAAAGCTTTCTCTTCACGTAGGTTAGATGTGTTCAGTTTTTCCCCTTAATGCTTTGAGGCTAATACTCTTATGTGAACACTTTAAAATCACAAGAGATTTAGTTTTACTACTTTTGTTGACATTTTGGGATGTGCAGGAAAAACTAGTGAAGAACTGTCTCCAGGTGAGCTTCTTAGGAATTTTTTCTTTTTGTAAATTTAAACATATATATTAAAAATTTTTACATTGTTGTGTTGGTTTCTGCCATACAACCATGCAAACCAGCCATAAATATACATACATACCCTCCTTAACCTCCCTCCCTGTGATACATATATACTATGGAATATTACTCAGCCATAAAAAAGAATGCATTTGAGTCCATTGAGGACTAGTGAGGTGGATGAACCTAGAGCCTGTTACAGAGAGTGAAGTAAGTCAGAGAAAAACAAATATCATGTATTAATGCATATATATGGAATCTAGAAAAATGGTTTTGATGAGCCTATTAGGAAGCAGATACAGAGAAAGAACTTGTGGACACATTGGGGGAAGGAGAGGGTGGGACGAATGGAGAAAGTAACATCAACATATATACTGTATCAGGTGGAAGATGGGCAATTGGTGAGAAGTTGCTGTATCGCTCAGGAGCCCAGCCTGGCATTCTGTGATGACTTTGAGAGGATTTGATCAGTAATTTATTTGGTGATAAATATCTTTGGAGGTACTCTTGTGTGCCCGGCACTGTGCTAGGCATGGAGGAGACACAACTGAGAAAGAAATGCTGCTCCTGCTCTTAAGGATTCCGCCTTTTAATGGGAAGGATAGTGTGTAAAAAGACAAGTAGCAAAAAATGCTATAATAGAGGTAAGAAACCCCAGGGTTTGCCAGCCTTGTGACCTGCTGTGTTATGAGACTACCATGGGAGGCCAAATGCTTGCCCATTTATGTTTTTGTTCTTAACATTTGTTACAGTCCTTTTTTTGAGGGAAAGGACAAGGGAAAATGGCTAGAGATGTTTACACTATTTGTTCATCCAACTGTGAAAGCCTGACCATTTTATACATTTTGAAACTAATTCAGTGACTCAAAAATACTATCAATCCCCTGAGCAATCCCTTGGTAGAGATGGGATGGCAGAGAAATAGACCTTGGCTAGGAAGTCACCCAACCCAGGAACAGGATGGGGCAGTGGTTAGGATTCAGTTGCGGACAACAGAGTCCATTTTCACTATTTAAATGGAAAGTGGTCAATTACCAGGTATGTATTAGATGACTTTCAGGTTAGTGGAGCCAGCCCTGGAGCAAGCTTCTGGGAATAACTCCCAGTCCCCAGAATGGTGTTGCTTCTGCCATGATTGATTAGGACATTAAAACCAGAGAATCCTGTGGCCTCTGCCGTGCTCCACATGAGCATAATGGGGGCCTGCCTCTTGGCTGTGCCTCCATTCTACTCAATTCTGAATTCTGGTCTCTCCTTAGTGCATCTGATTGGCAGACTCTAAATCACATTTGGAACCTGAGCTGCAAGGGAGTCTGGAAAAGCAGAGTCTAGTTTTCCTGTCTGAGGTACTACACGAAGTCATATTCACTGGGGATATTAATTGATGGTATCTTTTGTATTTCATTAAAATACTGAGATTCTTTCTCCTCTTGGACCTTTAGGCATGGACCTTGGTCACTACCCCTCTCCCCTACATATCATTTTCTGTTTAGGCCAGATGGCCTCTCAGTCCATGCCTAGGCAGGGCTCACTTTAGAGGTTTTAGCACAGATTCTACCCAGTAGTGAAAGTGTCATGGGCTTCCCTGGTGGCTCAGATGGTAGAGGATCTGCCTGCAATGCAGGAGACCTGGGTTCAATTCCTGGGTTGGGAAGATCCCCTGGAAGAGGGCATGCAACTCACTCCAGTAGTCTTGCCTGGAGAATTCCATGGACAGAGGAACCTGATGGGCTGCGGTCTATGGGGTCTCAAAGAGTCAGACATGACTGAGTGACTAAGCACAGCACAGTGAAAATGTCATAGAAATAAAAGTGAATGTAATTGGGTCTTCCTGGCCACTGGCTGCTGAACTGCAGCTGGCATAAGTGGAGTTAGCTGATGCTGCTAGCCTTGTGGTACTCTCAGAAACAGGCCCTTTGGGCCAAAGCCACCCAAAGCCAGGCCAGAAAAACATGGATTGGATTTCAATCCCAACCTACTCCTTTGGCCAGGCGTCTTTGCACAGTGTACAACCTGCACAACTGTATGTGGCAGCTGTGGGAGTTTGGTTTATGTTCTTTCCCAGATCAGGCAGAATGAGAAGGCATCCACACAGCACCTGGTCCAGTTAGCAGTGCTCTGCTGAAGGCTCACACGGCTCTCTCACCTCTCTCCACAGAGATCCCCCAGTGTGCTGGCTGCAACCAACATATCCTGGACAAGTTTATCCTCAAGGTCCTAGACAGACACTGGCACAGCTCCTGTCTCAAGTGTGCGGACTGCCAGATGCAGCTGGCTGACCGGTGCTTTTCCAGGGCTGGCAGCGTCTACTGCAAGGAAGACTTCTTCAAGTAAGTCAGAACTGGGTGGTGGGGTGCAACTTGCTCTCCCTGCCCTAATCTAAGCCTCCCCCATGCAGTGAGGGGGAAGTTTGCCGTAAGACAGGGTAGGGAGGGCAGGGGTCCATCCTGTGTGGGACGGGTGAACCCTGATGCTAAGAGCCTGTTCCTCATTGAGGTCCGGCTTCTGATCACTGGCCCCATCATTCCTTGATGCCCAGAGTCTCAGCCTCACGTGAGCTCTGCAAGGGGCAGGTATGAGGAGCCGGCAGGAGGCAGGAGCCAGACTTCTCCAGGGTGACTGACAGAGGATCCTTGCAAATCCTAAAAGGAGTTCTTCTTTCTGTCTTTGTGAGTTGGTGCCTCAGGGCACTTCAGTTCAGCTTAGTCGTGTCCAACTTTTGCGACCCCATGGACTGCAGCATGCCAGGCTTTCTTGTCCATCACCAACTCCCGGAGCTTACTCAAACTCATGTCCATTGAGTCGGTGATGCCATCCAGCCATCTCATTCTCTGTCGTCCCCTTCTCCTCCCGCCCCCAATCCCTCCCAGCATCAGAGTCTTTTCCAATGAGTCATCTCTTCGCATGAGGTGGCCAAAGTACTGGAGTTTCAGCTTTAGCATCATTCCCTCCAAAGAAATCCCAGGGCTGATCTCCTTCAGAATGGACTGGTTGGATCTCCTTGCAGTCCAAGGGATTTTTAAGAGTCTTCTCCAACACCACAGTTCAAAAGCATCAATTCTTTGGCACTCAGCTTTCTTCACAGTCCAACTCTCACATCCATACATGACCACTGGAAAAACCATAGCCTTGACTAAACGGACCTTTGTTGGCAAAGTAATGTCTCTGCTTTTGAATATGCTATCTAGGTTGGTCATAACTTTCCTTCCAAGGAGTAAGCATCTTTTAATTTCATGGCTGCAGTCACCATCTGCAGTGATTTTGGAGCCCCAGAAAATTAAGTCTGACACTGTTTCCACTGTTTCCCCATCTATTTCCCATGAAGCGATGGGACTGGATGCCATGATCTTCGTTTTCTGAATGTTGAGCTTTAAGCCAACTTTTTCACTCTCTTCTTTCACTTTCATCAAGAGGCTTTTTAGTTCCTCTTCACTTTCTGCCATAAGGGTGGTGTCATCTGCATATCTGAGGTTATTGATATTTCTCCCAGTAATCTTGATTGCAGCTTGTGCTTCTTCCAGCCCAGCATTTCTCATGATGTACTCTGCATATAAGTTAAATAAGCTGGGTGACAATATACAGCCTTGACGTACTCCTTTTCCTATTCAGGGCACTTGGTTGTATCATTCCTGTGACTTTCAGAGTGGTCCTTTGAAATTTAGCTCTAGAGGTATCTCCATGGCTGCTTCAGGGGTCTCAGAGAAGAGTTGCTCCTGGTAGGGGTTGAGCCAGGCTCACACTGTGTCATCGATTTCAGTGGAAATATGATGAAGAGACAGTTTTGTGTGATGGTTTAGAGCTCAGACCCTGCCTGGGTTTGAACTTCCTTATTAGCTGTGTGCTCTTGAGCAAGTTATTTAACTTCTCCATGCTCAGTTTGCTCATCTGTAAAATGGGGCTGATGATAATAGGGTTGTTGTTAGTTTTGAATGAGTCAACATGTGTAAGTTCCTTAGGACAGTGCCTGATACATGAGAACTAGCTCTTAAGACTGTCCTTGGTTTTTCATTCTGGGATTGGGTTCATCAGAAAGAAAAATCCTGTTGGAACTTCAGAGTGAGGGATCTCCTAAAATTTATTTTCCATGGCATTTGGTCTGGCACTTCTCTTCCAGAATTTATTACCTAGGCCTCAAATGAAATGGACAGGCTGGTAGGACGGGAGGCGAGGAGTGTCTGTCAGTGACACAGAGCCCATTGCAGTGGCCCTTGGGGTGTGTGGAGTGTGGTGGGGCTGCAGGGTGGCTCACCAACACCGGGAAACACCGGGCAAAAATGAGCAAGCCCCGGAGAGATGGTGCGCCTCCTTCAGGGGATGTGTATTCTGGAGACAGGGAGAAGAAATGGGGAGAAGCACCGTTCCTGGGTATGGAACTCGATTTCTCCCAAATCCTTCCCAAGGTTTAACCGCAGGGAATAAGTGATTTGAATTTCTGAGGATTCTCCAATTTTGTCAGTCCAGTAGAAGTTGGAAAGCACTTTAAAGATGATGTTGATAACCACGGGGGCTGCCTCCACAGCTTGTGCTCAGAAGGCAGGACTCGTCACTATCACACTTCAGTCAAATAAGCTCTGCTCTCTCCTTGAAAGTGTGTGTGTGTGTGTGTGCACACCCATAGATGTGCACACATCTATGCTCACGCTCCCTGAGGGTGGGGCAGTGGCTAGCACAGGCATGCCCAGCAAGTCCTTATGGCTCCCAGTTGAGAGGTGGGCCTCTGGTTCTTTTCTGTGGACTGCACCCCCCTTTCTCCCCATCTTCCTCTTACTTTGCCCACCCCTGATGCTCACCTTGTTGCCTGTATTCTGCCATGTAAGCAGTTCCATCCCCTCCACTCACATCCTTTCTCCACAACAAGAATTTGCCTCAACCCTCTTTGCTCACAGATGCCCTGGTCAGATACCATGGCAGCTCTTTGGGCCCCAGATAGGGCAGTTGTCATCCTCTGTGTTGGGGGTGGGGAAGAGGGCAGGAGGAAGCAGGTGGGTGGGCCTGGCCTTGGGGCTTTGCTGAGCAGTCCATGCTTCCAGGGCCAGCGCCTCATCCTACCGTTTGTCCCTGGACCTTCAGAAATCCTCAGTGAACTCCAGGGTGAGCAAGAGGCCACATTGCCTTCTTGCCCATGTGGGGACAGGGGAGGTGCTGAGGGATCCCTTGGTCAGAACTCTGGCTGGGTGCAGGCCTGTCAGGATCAAAGACATAGAGCTCCATAATCAGAGAAGCCCTTTTGAGCCCTGGCATTGCCCTGGGGCCCTATCTGATGTTTGGACCTTGACTGACTAGCTCCAGGTTTGGGAAAGGGAGATGGCAGCAGCTGGCATGTAGCTTTGGCTTTGGGAGAAGTAGTGATAAGGAAAGAGGATCACTTTAGACCCAGGAGGGGCCAGGGAGTGGGGTACGAAGGGATTAGCACAAGCCTACGAGCCATAAGCCCGAGACCAGCAATAACAATGACAATTACTCATGCAGGCTGTTGCCCCAAGCCCTGCCTCCATGACCTTGGAGACTCATCAGTAGGGTCTGTAGTCATCTCCCCCTGGCTGCTGCCCACAACACCTCCCCACCAGACCAGCATCACAGCTCAGGTCCTGGCCCACCATCCCCAGCTCCTTTGGCAGGCCCCCCCGCGTACAGAATATTGCAGAAACACTATGCCACCAGAGCCTTCTGCCCGGCACCCAGCCTCCTGTCCAGTCCTAGCTCACGGCTTTCCTTGGGTACCTGATGCCCCCCAGCAGGATGCCTCCTTTCCCAGGCATGCTCAGCATTTCCCCATCTCCACACCCTGGTCCGGGGATGAGGTCCATCCTCTCAAGGTCTCCCTATCCTTCCATGGCGGTGAGTCCAGCTCCTCGGTGGAGGGAGCCTGGTGGAGGCCTGGCCATCTTACGCCTTGTCTCTGCCGATGACTCAGCACAAGCTGCCTTGCTTGGCTGGTTCCTCATGCACCTGTTGGCCTGAGGAAAGGCTTATTAGTCATTCATTTTTCTCTCTCCCCCATACACATAGGCTGTTGCTGGGTTTGATGCAACAAAGAGTAGATTACACGGCGAATTCACAGTGTGCTGTGGGGACCAGTTTCTTCTGTACCCAGCTTTGGCATCCTGCAAGTCACAGAGGCCCAGGCTGCCTCCCTTATTTAGCCACAGTTACTCTCCTCTCCTGAGATCATTCTGCTTTTTAAGGTAGCCCACTGTCAGGGCTGGAGCCCCTTGTTAAGGGGAGCTGGCCACACATTCAGTGCTGAATCCACAGGTCGTTAATTCTGTGCTGGGGATGCTGTGTGGAGAGAAATGGAAAGTGGAAGTGATTCTCCCCACTGCCCACAGAGGGACGATCAGACACAAAGCCCCAGGGAGGACCCTTGGATTTACAGGCAGTCAGGACTCACCCAGCATTTGGGATCATGGCTGTTTGGTACAGGAAGGCACAGGTGCAGCACAGTTTGGTCTAGCAAGTCACAGTCCTTGGTGAGGACGGGGAGGGAGCATTGTCTACAGTTAGAACGGCTTCACCTCCCATCCTCAGGGCTTGGGACCTGCTGCCCACTTGGGGCTCAGACAGCAATCTGGCTGCAGAACTGGCGGTCTGCTCCTCATTGCAGCTCATTAAAGGTCACCAGGCACCTGCTTTCAGCTGACATACATGCAGAGGGACACTGGGAGTAGAGAGAACAGGAGATAGGGCAGGAGGGGAGGGCAGTCCTGGGCACCCCAGTTCCCTCCCGCATCTCACACCAGGCTGCAGGAGTCACCTCTGGCGGCCTCAAGAGAGCCCAGCAGGTGCCATGCACTCGAATCTGCCCAGAAGACCTCAGAATGCTTGCGGCTGTGGCACTTGGAAGATGCCTGGTTGAAGGCATCTTCTCTATGCACCTTGAAGTAAAAGAGAAAAAGAAAAAATAATAAGTACTATTCTTTTATGATATCTACCCCAAAGCCTGACTCAGAGACAGAGGGCAGGATTCATTGACCTTACTGATCATCACTGTGTTTCTAAGTTCCAGGATCAATACTTTAAATCTCTTTGTTTATAACAAGGGGCAGAGCTACTGCTTTGCATAACTCCAGGGGCATCCTTTATTTTGTGTGACGTTTTGTGAATCAAGACAGTATTGTGAGGAGCTGGAGGGGTGATTACCCCAGAAGTCGGGGGAGGATGGAGGTAAAAGAGATTGGCTTCCCCTAGCCTCCAGCCTGTGAAACATGGCAGTACTGGTGCCTGGCAGCAGAGGGCGATGTTGGCATGTGCACAGACAAAGAAGTACTGTTGGAAGGTTGTACTCTGTGGTTGTTGTGCTTTGGCGGGGGTGGGGGGCACTGTTAAACACTGTCTTGCTCAATAACATTGGCTGATTTTTGCTGTTGTTTGTTGTTTTGCCTCTTGCGTCCTTGGCTTCCCTTCTCCAAAGGAAATAAAATTCCGAGGCCAGAGAGGAGAGGCAGGGAGTCGACTAATGCAATGTGCTTCTGAGACTATTACAAAATTGCAAGCTAGGAAGCCAACAACTCCTTGGGTTGTGTTTGCTGAGCAGGTCCTGTCTGGACTTTGCATCCAGGGGTGGAAGGTCCCTGGCTCCTTGCAAAAGGGCTGGAGCCTGGGGATAGCAGGAGTCTGGGACTTGGGCTTCTGGGTCCCCTACTCTTCACTGTCTGGGTCCTGGCAGCTCCCTTACTTTGAAGCACGGTGAAAACAGATTTTCTGCTCCTGGTTCAAGTGCTGGAGGTTCTTAGGCAAGTTCCTTAACGTCTCTCAGCTCCAGTGCCCCAAGACTGGGTACACAGGGGCGTTTCGCAAAAAGGGAGTCATTTTATGAGCAGACTGGTTTGGTGAACCCAAATGGAGCTTGATTGAATTGCTGTTCTGTGTTTAACCAGCTGTTCATCAGCAAACATGTGAACCAGGCCTTCCTGAAAACCTCATCCCCTTATCTGTTAAGAGGTGACGTTCTAACCCACCGAGTTGCTGTGAAATGGGAAGAAGGTGGTGTGTAAACTGTGTCCAGCACTGCTGGGTTCTTCTTGCTAGGTGCTAGAATCTCTGGGTGTTGGGTTTCTGGCCCCAGAGGACTAGCTGTCAGAGTTCTGCCCCAGGGCTGGGCCATGCTGGCTTCTCCTGCACCACCCCCCGCCCCTGCCGCTCCCACTGAGATGATTTTAAAAGCCTAGAACTCCTCACATGGAGGTCAGGGTAGTCTGGCTCACGGCAGTGAGCTGGGCATAAACCATGGCATAGAGATGCTGTGCTGATTTACACAAAAACTTGAGAAGCAAACCAGTGATTATTATAACATGAAAACAGAGAGCTAGAGAATTGAAGGGCAAGATCCACATACATTTTTAAGGTAAGCCACAGCCCTTGAGAACATTCTAGTCTTGTGGGGGAGCTTCAAGCTGTATCCTGGCTGCCAGGTCTCTATGCTCACACCTGCCTACCAGAAGGAGCCGTGGGGAAGAGTTGGAGACGTTCGGGGGTGACTGCTACCCCAGGGGGGTCCTGTCTAAAACTTCATGCTCCTTTGGGGGTGTCTCCCTGTGCCTGAGGCCCTCCCCTGCCTGGCACTGTGGGGACCCAGCGAGATGGAGGGCCACTGGACCACTGTCAGTGGGGCGCTGCGCCCCTCCCCCAGCCAGTCAATCTCTAGGCAGCAACGGGCTGTCAGCCAAGGGCAGGTAAGAGGCGTCCTTGGGAGCCCGGGAGCTGCTGATTTATCCCCGCCGTTCAGAACAGCCTGTCTCAGCTCCGGCAAGCTCTGCGTTTGGACCGGCCGCAGGGTGGTTTCGCTGGCTCCTGTGAGGTCTTCATTAGTGACCTTGAGCCAATCACTCTTGTAACCAGGGCCTCCATCCCTCAGCTGGGCAGATGCCCATGGGACATCGGGCAAGCTGGGGGACATGGGATAAGGCCCGTGCTCTGAGTTGGACATTTGGAGAGGGAGCAAGCATTGGGTTTGAATCCAGGCTCAGTGTGAATTTGGGGCATTAGACCTCTTGGAGCCTCATTCTCATCTTGAAAAAAGAAATGAAAATGTCTACTTTTCTAAGTTACTCCGGGGATGGAGTGAAATGAGGTACTTAGTATCCATCATTATTGGTGACTACTCTGTTATTTATTTTTATTTTTTGATGTGGACCATTTTTAAAGTCTTTATAAAATTTATTACAATATTGACTCTGTTGTTTATGTTATGGTTTTTTGGCCATGAAGCATTTTGGATCTTAGCTCCCCGACCAGGGATTCAACCCATACCCGCTGCATTGGAAGGCGGGGTCTTAACCCTGGACCACCAGGGAAGTCCCTGGCTATTAAGACCACGACAGCATATCTATGCAGGGAGGAGAGAAAAAGAGAAAAGGAGGGTCCTGGGGGCAGAGGCTAAAAAAGCCTTGAGCCAGACAGGGGTCCCGGGGAGGGAGGTGGGGCCTGACCAGTGCGATGGCGGGTCAGATGACTGGAACAGCTGTCCGCCTCTTGGCGTGGGGGTGGTGTGTACAGATGCCATGGGTTTTTTCCACAGGATGCCATCCCTCCCTGTGTGATCCAGAGCTCTGTGGTGGTGACCGCAGCCCTCAGCCTTCACTTCCCAAAGTGGAGTTCCCAGCTCTGGCCAGAGGGGCCAGCCTGGGCTTGCACGGGTGCCTCTAGCTAGCTGGTACCTTGCTGCCGCAGGAAGAGGACACTTCAGTTCTGCGGTTGGTTGTGGGTCCAGTCTGGGCCCAGGTTCTTGCCGAGCCACCTGTTATTTTTGATGACTACACACCTACTACGACACACACACCATTCTCGAAAAATATTCTTAAAGAACTCACAAGGGGAGGGTCTCTTTGACGGGTGACTTTCCATAATTTCTGAATAGTTTATAGTCTAATCCCCTCACTAAGCAAATTAAACCTTTTAAGGTAACGATCAGATGGTTCAGATAGTAGCTGTGCGTGTGGACATTTGTAAGGTTCAAACACACTGGTGGGACCAGGCCCACAGTCATTTGCAAAGGCCTGTAATCAAGGCAGAAGCAATTACTTAGCCGAGCAGCTCCCCCTGGGACCCAAGGCCATATATCAGGCAGTGATGAGTCCACAGATTATCTGTCTGCCCGCCCCGGAGCCCTCCTGTTCAGCTGCGCCCGCCCACCCTCCAGGAGCCCAGGCTTGCCGCGGGAAGGCCCCCTGACATCTGTCTACCTGCATACCAGAGACCTTTGTGTCCTGGGGAATCTATTTGGAACCAAATAGTTGCAGATGAGCCTGAGAGTCGGACAGCATCTGGGCTGTGCAAACATAGTCCCCAGACAAAGAGGGATTGGAGTGACATGGGAGTGGGAGATGGGGGCACCCCAGCAGGCATCAGCAAGCCCCATTCTCTTAATCACTGGGACTCCACCCCTCTCGCCTTTACCTTCTGCCCCGCTTCATTCAGGTACTGAGACACAGGGTCCCACCTCCAAGAGGCCCTCTCTTTCCCTTCCCACTGCCTCTGTCTTCTCTCGGGCCCCTGTCATACGCCTCTGCACCACTGGAAGCTTTCCAATCAGCTATCCTACTCATCTTGTTCCCCTCATGCCATCCTGCTGCAGGCCCATCTTTGGTCACCTTACTACCCTGGCTCCTGAATCTCCTGAACCCAGCACTCAGGGGTTCATCGCCTGGCTCCATCACATTGCTTGCTGATTCTCTGGCCAAGATCACGTGAGTGTCCAGTGAGAGCCAGTCTCTGGCTTGTGGCTGTGCCTCCTGGGGTCTGTCAGTGCCCCTGGAAGCCCACCTGAGGAGGAGCTGCGGACTAGCCTTAGACCCCGTGATGGGCATCGTGGGTCCTTGCGGCTGGCTGCGGGATGGGGTGAGAGTGGCTTGGGAGGGGGCCCTGTGCCTCTCCTGTCCCAGTGCCTGCTGCACCTCTGTGAGAATGAGTTCTCAGGCCTTGAAGGGCTCAAGAATCAGCAGGCAGTCTGCACCTGCTGCAAGAGGGCCTAGAGCACCCATTACATAGGGTTTCTCAAAGCACAGTCCATGCCACAGCTGGACTTATTAAATGAGGGGCTTATTAAAGTGTGCAATCTGGGGCCAGAGTCAGGAATCAGGGATGACTTTTCTGCTTTTAAGCAAACATCCCAGTTGGCACTTCTACACAGGGTAATTTGGTAACAGCTTAGCTAACACCTTGGCAGAGAAGAATTAGCCTGGGATCAGGAGGGCTGATTAGGTGCCCGGAGGAAGGGGGTGGAAAGGAGGGACAATGTTGTTGGGCTAGTTGGACAATGTTGTTATCCCACCTGTGGAAAGGGACTAATAATGCCTATGATAAGGGCTTTTGTGAGTTCAGGTAAGACAGCTCGCTAGAAACTCCCCTGGTGAATACTAATGCTTCATGCATGTTCACAAAAATTTAAGAGAGATGGGCTGGACTCTGGGAGAAGAGGATCAGATCCTACACGTCCCATTGCCTCTTGGGAAGCAAATCTCCCCCCAGCAGGGAAAGCAGGGACATCCCAATTGCCTCTTGGGAAGCAAATCTCCCCCCCGGCAGGGATAGCAGGGACATATGATGGGAGAAGGGAGAGTTGGGCTGTAGATTTTTTTTCTGCCACTCACTGGGCTGTGTGATCTTGAGCAAATCTCTGACCCTCTCCGGGCCATTTTCTTCTGTGTTAAATGAGGAGGTTGGACTAGGTGACTGATTCTAAAGCTCTTCCAGTTGCATTCATCTCAAAGTAATATTGAATGCTCGTTGAAAAGAAAAATGTTATATTAGAAACTGCAAATAAAAAGCGGAGCCTGAGCGGAGTTCTGCTGGGGCTGGGAGGTTTATGTGTGAACATGCATATGGTGTAACTGTGTCCCCATTCTCCAAGGCTCTAATGTTCTCCAGTGTCAGGCCTTCTCCAAATATGGCACCTTCTGCATCTGGAGAAGGCTGACTGTGCTAGGGCAGGACTCTGTGTGCCGTGACATGGCTGTGGTGGTGATATATGTTGGAAATATTGGTACATACAGTAACAGTAAATATCAGCGACTTACCTGTCAAGCGTGGTGATAGATAAAAGAAATACATGGAGGAAAGTGTCAACTGGGGAAAAAATATATGGCCAGCAGTAAATCACCGCCAAGCAATTAAAGCATAAAATTAAGTTGTGTGATATTTTGTTTTCTTGGGATGGTGCACCGCTCTGTGGCAGCTCCCACACATGGGGGCTGGCGTGGGCCTGGGTTGGACTGCTCCCAACAGCCCAGAGAAAGGAAGAGGATTGGGTTCAAATTCCAGCTCCACTGTCTATTGCTGTGATGTCTCTGGCACATTTCTTACCCTTTCTGAACTTATTTCTTCCCCTACAAATGGGGGAGTGGCGCCTGTTGTAATTTGGGGTGGAACCAATGAGATTTGCTGACAGATCACACCAGGGTGTCCAAGGCAGTGGGCCTGAGCAACTGGAAGAGAGAAATCGCCCTTCTCTGAGATGGGGAAGGAGCAGATGCTGAGGGAAGATTAGGAGTTGAGATGCTGAGGGGGCGGCTGTGGGCTGTACCATCTGGAGTTGGGAGGAGGTCCCAGCTGGAGGTGGAAGTTGAATCCCCAGAGGTGTGGGATGGATAAGAAGAGGTGGAGAGA
This sequence comes from Bos javanicus, assembly GCF_032452875.1. Classification (NCBI taxonomy): domain Eukaryota; kingdom Metazoa; phylum Chordata; class Mammalia; order Artiodactyla; family Bovidae; genus Bos; species Bos javanicus. The sequence goes on from NC_083883.1 coordinate 62,205,849, forward strand.
GGTGGAACAGGGGCTGCCAGAGAAAGGAGCAGAACCCGGAAAGCCAGGTCCTGAGGCCCAGTGAGTGATGTGTTCTAAGGAGGAGGGACAGCCGATGTGGTGCAAGGTAAGGGACAATGAGACCTAACCAATGGACTCAGCAGTGTTGGGGCCACCTGGTTAAGTGAAGTTGGGGTTGATTCATGGGCGACCACCTGACTGGAGTGTTGTATTAGTCAGGGTTTTCCACAGAAATGCAACCAACAGGCTGTGTGTGTGTGTGTGTATAAAGAGATTTAATTTAAGGATTGGCTCACAGGATTTTGGAGTCTGAGAAGCCCCAAGACCTGCAGTCAGTGGGCCGGAGGACCCAGGAGAGTTGATGGTATATACAAGTCGGTAGGCTTGAGACCCAGGAAGAGCCAGCATTTCAGTTCAAGTCTAAAGGCAGGAAAAGACCAACGTCCCAGCTCCCGCAGTCAAGCGGGAGGAGTTCACTCTTGGGAGGACAGGCCTTTGTGGTCTGTTTGGGCCTTCACCTGATGGGAAGAGGCCCATCACAGTGAGGAAGGCAATCTGCTTTACTCGGTCGACTGATTGAAATGTTAATCTGTCCAAACCACTTCCAGACACACACAGGAAGACATTTGACCAAATATCTGGGAACTTTGTGGCCCAGTGAAGTTGGCACATGGCAACTGGAGGTAGAATGAGAACAGGGGCATTAGAGACTGTGTATAGACCCCATTTTTGAGGGATTTTGCTCCGAGGGGAGTAGAGATGCAAGGAGGCATAGGGTCAAGAGAAGTTTTTTGTTTTGTCTTGAAGTGGCAGAAGTAACGGTGCTGTATGCTGCTGGGTACCTGTGATAGAGAGGGGACATTGATGGTGTGGGTGGCAAGGGGTCTAGTTGCTTGCTGAATGATCTTACTAGGAAGGAGTGGACTCTGTGCCCAGATGGGCCGACAGCCTTGACTGGGAGTACCGATGGGTCAACTGTAGGGAGCGAAAGACTGGGCACGCAGTGGGTGCACAGAAGAGGGGGAATGCCTAGCAGGCCTTTGCTGAGAGCCCCTCTTTTGTCCTGGAAACAGGAAGCTGGGCCACCAGCTGAGACCAAGGATGAGGGGATTGGGAGAGAGAAGGGATAGGAGGGTAGGATTAACAGACGAGAGGGGGCACTGTGCTTTCCCAGGCCCTCCGGAGGTCTGGACCCTGAGTTTAAAGGTTGTCCAGTCAGTGAGGAGGTATGTTTCCCTCAGCCCTGTCCTGACACCTGTGCTGTGTGGCGGAGGTCGGGGGTTGAGAGCAGGGTGGGGAGTTGAGGGTATGGGCAGGAGAGGGGTTTCTAAGCTGGACCACGGAGTCTTTGCTGGGTTGGGGGGAAGTGAGGCCATGAGGAGAGTGAGGGGCAGTGAGAATGGGCCAGGTGGCAGGGTTGTGGGAGTCAGGCTGCTGTGGGCACCGAGTAGAAGGGCAAGACACTGTGATGCTTGGAAGTCATTCCTGGAGGCGCTCTAGTTCCTGATGGGATTGTCTGGGGTGGACCATGAGAGTGAGTGTCTGAGGATATGACCTTCAGGGGTGCCTGCTCTGTCGCTCAGTCATGTCTGACTCTTTGCGACCCCATGGACTGTAGCCCACCCGGCTCCTCTGTCCATGGGGTTTCCCCGGCAGGAATACTGGAGTGAGTTGCCACTTCCTCCTCCAGGGGATCTTCCTGACCTGGGTATAGAACCTGAAGCTTCTGTGTCTCCTGCATTGGTAGGTGGATTCTTTACCACTGAGCCACCTGGGAAGCCCATGACCTTCAGGAGAAGAGGTCAAAGAATTCAGTGCACAGAGTCAGGAGGGACTTGTGGGGACATCGATGTCACTGAGAATTCTGGCAACAGAGTTGGTGAGCGTGAGGGTGAGCCAGGAGCAAAATCAACCCAGGAGGGCGGGGGTAGGCTGGGGGTGGCGATGACACCCCAGGGAGGTAGCGGGCTGTGCTCTGAGAGCGGTGGTGAGGTTTAAGTGAGGTTATGGACACGGGCACACAGCAGGTGCTTGGTAACTGGGAGCTGCTTTTTAATTGTATTGGTGACCAGAATATGGTGCCTGGTCTGATCGTAGGTGAGAACATAAAATGAGGAATGTGCTGGAACACCTGTGGTAGACGGTTTACATGCACCTGTTTCTAGAAGATGTGACGCCTGCCAGGTCTGCCTGGCATCCGTTTTGCAGTATCTGGGGATCCTGCACTGGAGAGAGGGCCAGTCAGGCCTGTTGAGAGGGGTGGGAGTGGACAGATAAATGGGCCGAGGGGACTCGGGTTGAGCACGGAAGGAAGGGTGAGACCAAGGACACAGGTTTCGTCCCCTCGCTGGGGTCAGGGGCAGCCCTTGAATGTCAGCCGTGACATCTAGTGCATTTCCACAGTCAGCAACCCAGGCCCTTCACGCCTGAGCTGTAGGGGCAGGGGAGTGTCGACAGGATCAGTCGGTGTGTTGGGGTGACACTGACTGTTGGGGGAGGGCTCCTGGGGCAGTCCCCACATTGCAGGGTCGGGGACCCCAGTGGCTCAGAGGGGGACAGGGCCCCTGAGCGCCAGTTCCAATTCAGAGTGGGTGCACCGTGACTGGCCTCTCGGTGGCATTTGCGTCTCTGACGCCCACTGTGTGCCAGCCGTGCCATCAGAAGCACCGAGTTCAAATCCTGGTCTTTCTACTCTGTGCCTGTGTGAGCCGGGGCCAGCACCTCACCAATCTGAGCCGCAGTTTCTCATTTGTCAGAGGCTATCAGAGTCCCTACCTTTCAGGCTGGGAGACATTTGTGGACTGAGTGTGATGATGGGAGCAACGTGGGGTGGAAAGTTGATGTTTTAATAAACTTCAGGCCTCATTTTACAGGGGGTTCAAGTCCCTTCTTTGAAAAGCTTTTGCCAGGAGCTGCAGCTATTATGGGCTTCTCTGGTAGCTCAGATGATAATCCTGCAATGCAAGAGACCCAGGTTCGATTCCTGAGTCAGGAAGATCCCCTGGAGAAGGGAATGGCCACTCACCCTAGTATTCTTGCCTGGAGAATTCCATGGGCAGAGGAGCCTGTGGACTACAGTCCCTGGGGTCACAAATTGTCGGTTATGTCACGTGCTAATTCTCCCCTGCTTGCTCCGACCTGTGCCTGAAGACGCAGTTGGTACACTCATTCCTCCCAGCATGCATTCATCCACTCCTTCAGAGGTTCTCCCTGGGCAGGGATAAGAGAATCGCCAGTGATGTTGCTCTGTGGAGGAAAGTCATGTGAGCTGTTAGAATTCTTCCTTGCATTTTCTTTGTCATTTGGATCAGCTCCAACTGCTTTCCCTGGGGAGACCGGCTGTCCACGGAGGTCTGGCAGGGCAGCACTCACCAGAAGGGTTGTCCTTCTGATGAGCGAGGCCAGTGCCGTTTGCACCTGAGTGGGCAGGGCCCTGCACGCAGTAGGGGCTCAGTGATAGGATGAAGCAGGTGCTGACTGGCAAGTTCCTCGGAGGCCTCTCCCTTGGCCAGTGTGCTGCTCTGCCCCCGTCGCCGTCATCCTTCGGGGCGAATTCACAGTTTTACCTTGTTTCCATCCAGGGAGTTTTAACTATGGCCGTCTCATTACTGCCTGCTGCAGAACAAGCCGCATAGCCTTTCGAGGCCATGGCTGTCGCACCTGCAGCCCTGGCTAGTCTAAGATCTGGAAACTCACAACAGCGTCATCATCACATCCACAACTCACAGGATGACGGCACTGTATTCTGGGCTTGCTGGCTCTGACCAGGAGTGGGGGTTGAGTGCCCCTCGGGCCTCAGCCACACTAGGGGAACCCTGTGGGCCCCAGGGATGCACACAGTCCCCTCAACAAAGAGTCTCATTGGCTGTGCTCCAGGGGAGAAAGGTAACGAGAAGCAACTTCCACTTACCATCGGTATAAATCCCACAATCAGGAAAATTGCTTCAATTGCTAAAAAACGCTGGTGGGAAAGTCCATTTATTTTTCATTTTTCTTGTGCACTTGCCACCCTCATGCATGAATCACTGTCGGTATGTAGATTAAATTTATACCCCTGTTATCTTTCATGTCTCTGGGGCTCTGGTGTCAACTGGGCTTCTGGTTACTGAAAACCACTGCCTGCTTTTTAGTGGGGAGAGGATGTGGCCCTCCCTGTGGGCAGGGGCATGGCGGGGTCTCCACTGTGTTTTGGAGTCTCTGCTTTGTTTTGAGGTCTCTACTCTGCCTTCCTCCTCCTCTGGTCTCCACCCTTGATTCGGCCACAAGACTTGCTTTTTGGAAAACTCTAGTTCTTCTCTGGAGCTGCTTCTGCTCTATCCTTTGCAGCAAAGGATTTGAACACTTGGGTTTTGGTGGTTTATTTGAGAGAGTTTGCAGTGAGCAGGATGAAGGCATTGTTTCATTTCAAACACCTGCTTTGTGCATTGCCTTGGACTGGATAGAAAAACTCTAGGCAATTTGAGAACACACTCTAGTAACATATATGCAGGCTTTCCTTTCCTTTGTCCCTGAAACACACATACACACACGCATACACACACACACACATGCAGTAGAGCTGGGTGCCTGCCTGCCTTCCTCTCTAATACAGTGATGTGATCAGGCAGCAGTTGTGGAAGAAGCCTGTTCTCACCTGTGCTCTGGTGGGTACTGAGCCACAGAACCACCTAGAACTGACAGCAGACGTTGTTCTCCATTCTCAGATTTGGCCATCTCCATGCACAATCTCTGAAAGCATGGCTCTTTATTCACTGACTTACTCAACAAATGTGATCTCTACTTTTCTGGGTCCTGGACTTGAAATCTGATGAAAGCTTTGAAACCTTTTGAAAAAATCGGTTGAAAGTCCAGACTCTACCTCCTGATGCACAATTTTGAACAACTCAGGGGTGGCTGACGGAGCCTGTCCTGAGCTCCAGTCTGAGAACCTCTACTTGCAAGAGGCCTGCTCCCTGCACGCCACCCTCCTCACAAAACCCAGAGGCATTCCAGGAGTTCAGAAGTCCGGGTTTCTTTCAACCCAAACGCCTCAGCCCCTCACACCCTGACACCCTCCTCGTATCTTGTCTCAGTGGAGCAGTCCTTGGGGCCACACTCCTGGCTCTTTGGGGGTTGTCCATCCAGACCCCCACTTCTCTGTGATCGTGTCCCTGGGAGGGGCTGAAGCCGCAGCTGGCCATGCCTGCTCCAGGCCCCTGCAGCCCCCCAGCAGGTATCATTACTGCACAAGAGACCCATCATTCTGCATTAATCTGGGATTCATCATGATCGCCATGACCATAATTAATTTATTTGGTATTAATGTGGATGAAATATGTACTGTCCTTTCAGGGGAAATCAGGCTGCCTATAAGCATTAGTTAAAAGGACCATTAAAATCAAACCTTCCCCAGATCCATTAGGCGAAGTCTTTGATCCTGAAGAAGATAAAGTTCTGCTGTGTGAAATGTCATGAATAATTAGGTTGATTGCTGTTTTAAACTCTGCCCCTTCCTCCCCAGCCCCTCCTGCTTCCCTCCTAAAGCAGGGAAGGCTCACCTGCAGTGGCTCACCACCGCCCCCTTTCCCTTCATCGCCACCTCTACACTGGCCCCATATTTCCCTCTGACCTCTGGGACCACTGGCATGGCTCTATGTGTGTGGCCAGAATGGGGAACGGGGCTTAAATGACCCAATTGGACTATATTTTCAATGGGTCTACTTCTCTTTCCTTCCCAGCCTTGGGCCAGGCTGGTGGTGGGCACAGTGCTGCTCCAGAAAGGTGCAGACGGAGAGAGGTCTGAGGCAGCATCCTTTACACTCGGGTCTGCAGACTCCCTGCCCGGAATGGTGTCAGGGGTAGAAATGCAGATTCCTGGGCTCACATCTCTGGAGCTGTGCATGGGACGGGGGAGGAGGCTGGTAAGGATGGTTTGACGTGTGCAGGGTGGAGGGGAGAGGAAGAAGAGAGGAACCATGTCAAGAGCCCTGCTCTGCTGCCGAAGTGCGATTTCTCTGGAGCGCCCGTGTGGATCCTGACATGCGGGCTGTCCCGGCCACACGGCTCCTCCTGTGGGAAGCACGTGAGGAGGTGTTCTGCCTGATGCTTTATGCACATGGGCACTTGCAATTGCCCGGTGGGACTGGTCCTCTAGGCTTCACCATAAGGCTGAAGAGACCAGGAAACAGAGGGTGAAACTGTCTGCCCAGTGGGACTTGGAAAATCCTATGGCCCTGGGTGAATTGATGACCTGTTAACTGGACAACTGGATGGCCCAGAGGTGGAGGCCCATGGACAGCCCAGAATAGTGGAGTAGGCGAGGGGCTGATGAAAAGTGGGGGGAAGGCAGACCCCTCTCCCACCCCCGTGTTCTAATCCACTCTCGTTCCCTGACAGGCGCTTCGGCACAAAATGCACAGCCTGCCAGCAGGGCATCCCCCCGACCCAGGTGGTCCGCAAGGCGCAGGACTTCGTCTACCACCTGCACTGCTTCGCCTGCATCATCTGCAACCGGCAGCTGGCCACGGGGGACGAGTTCTACCTCATGGAGGATGGGCGACTGGTGTGCAAGGAGGACTATGAGACGGCCAAGCAGAACGGTAATCAGCTGGGCCCTGCATGGCCAACCTCTGTCCTGCCAGAGTCCAGGCTGCCCACCCCTCGGAGCCCCGCAGGCATCCTGCCTCTTCTAGAACCTTCCCAGATGCCTGAAGGGAGAGAGATCTCCCCCCCACCCCTCACCCCCAGTCCTTGGCATTGGCTTCCCCAGTGAAGCATCAATCAAGTTATGGTTGCTGAGCAGCTGCTTGTCTTGGGACAAGGCAGTACTTTGGCTCAGGAGTAGCTGGGGACCTTGTCCTCATCATCACTCAGACTCCCTGTATTGGGACTTAGCCACTGGACCCCCAGGGAAGTTCCATGCTCCTTAGTTTTTTTTTGTTTGTTTGTTTGTTTTTTCTGCAAAAAACTTTATTGTTTCCATTTGGTCCAAGGCTTGAGAGAGGGCTCCAAGGTGTTAACAAGCTGCCCAGTGGTTGCAGAGAGGGACTTCAGGCAGAAACCCTGACATTAGAGGGGCTCCTCAAAGGCTTCTGGGCTCCAGAGACTCCTAGTTGTGCTTGAGGGTGAGCCTTTTGAAGAGATATTCTCCCAACCCCACCCAAGGACCAGCCAGCCCGCAGAGGTGGGTCAGGTGGCCACCCATCTTCTAGATGAGTTTCACCTCCTCCCCTAAGAAGTGGTTCTCCAGGAAGTCACAGATGCAGGGGTCTGCAAGGGGAGAACCCAGGCCATGCAGATCTGAAAGGGTCTGGTTTGGGTTCTTCTCCATGAGAAAGGTGGCTTCCATAGCATCCTGGGTCTTACCCCACTCATCTTGAGGTGGCTCCTTCATGTCCAGGAAGAGGGCACGGCTGCTGTGCTGATTTTGCGTGTTTAAGACTCACTCCACGCCCTTGTGCTCCTCAGCCAACTTGAAGGAAAAGTGGCTTACACCCTCCAGAGCCATATTGTTGTGGTTGAGATAGAAGCCCAGAGAGAGGTAGGTCTAGGAGGCCTGCAGATGCTTGTTGACCAGGCGGTTGATGGCGGCCTCCCCTTGATGGAGTAATTCTGATGCATCTGGGAGCTCATGGTTGATGGGTAATAGAGCTAAGCTCAAAAAACGGTGTTGTCTGGTCCTGGTGATCGTGGACAGCTGAGTGGCGGATTCCAAAGGTCGCGACTGGTAAAAAGGCTGGAGGGTGGTTGGAGGCTAGAGTGAGGGCCGTCCCTGGGTCTGTTTTCTCCAAGCACTGTTGAAGCAAGAGACAGATCCCCGGACTGCCCTGCCCTTAGCTTTGTATATCGGGGTGCACATTTACCTCAGCACCTCTGCACCTCAAAGGCTTCAGTCAGCAAGAGCCCTTGCATTGGCCTAAGTCCTTCTTGGAACAGGTCAGCTTGTGTTTCCGTTAAACGTGCTCTGTTTCACGTCTCAGACTGCAGGCTCCTTGAGGGCAAGGACTTGGGGGTGATGACTCTTGTGTCTCCCAAAGTCCCTCATGTGGGAGCAGATGCTCAGCCGGTCTCCTCACTCATGAAGACTCATCCATCTTGACCATCTGCTCTCGTGCACCCGGCCACCCTCCCTGGCTGCCTCCAGGCCACGTCCGTGGTCTGCACAGAAGCTGACAGCACGGCTGATGTCAGGCCCCAGCATTGAGCAGCCACCCAGAAAACCTGCCTTCACAGGGGTGGCCTGGGCAGCAGCTGCTCCTGCCGCCTAAGGTCGTGTTCTTGGGCAGCCCTGGGACTTTTCAGGGCTTGGGGAGCTCTTGAACCCCCATTCCCTGGGTCCCCTCAGAAAGACCATGTCTGATTTCCCACCTTCTACCACCTCACCTCAGGCTCCTCATTCACAGCTCTACCCTCCAGCCTGGCTCAGATTTTGGCATTTGGCCAAACTCACCTTGGGCATTTCAGATGCACGAACTCATGAAACATCAAGGTCATTTGCCCCTGACTAGAATTTTTATGAACTCAGGGTGTTCTGTGGAATGCTCTTATTGACAGCTCTGGGCTTGATGAAAACAAAAACAAAGCAACAACAATTCCATGTATATCTTTCCAGGTCTTTCCTGAGTTCCCACCTGTATATTATATGGTTATGATCAAAACATGGAGAAATTAGTTTTTTGCTTAATAAATGCAGTTCAAGGGTGGTGATGGGGAGGCCCTTTCGGTGAGGCTGCTGGAGCTCAGCTTGGCTCTGGCAGAGGTGGGAGGGACGGCACCTCTCTTTTCGTCACCTGCCTCCCACTGTGCCCCCCACCCCCAGCTCTGGCCTTCCGCATGGACAGCCCTTCCATCTCTTCTCCTCTTTCCCGGCCTCTGCAAGCCTGCTCCCGGGCTCTTTGCTTTAATGTATTAATCTGCTCTGGCTCCTTAAAACACACTTGGTGCTGTTGCTCTGGAGTCAATTACGGTGTCACAGAAGATTAGGGCGTCTTGTCAGGGATAAACCATCAACGCAGAGGGACTCAGAGAGCCCAAGCTGTCTTCGGAACTCTGATGCCCTTCACCAGAGACATTAAGGATGCAGGCCTTCCCCCAGGCTGGTGGCTGCTTCTCGCCATCAGAGGCCTCATTTAGACTCTGAGAAGTCACAGCCTGGCCTCTGCTGCTGCTGTGGATGGGTCAAGAGAAAGGAGAGACCAGCTGGGGAGGCAAGAATGACCCAGTGGAGCTCACACTTGTATCCAGGATTGTTTGCGCCACGCAGAACCTCTGAAGGACAGTGGAAAGACACTGGACCTGGCCTCAGAGGCTGGGGGGCATCTCTGCTGGGTCACCTACTAACTTGGGGGTCCCCTGGTGGTTGTGTACCTGGTTGAGCCTTGGCATCTCACCTCCACCTGGGAGGTCAGAGCATCTGCCACACAGGGCTGTGTCCTGGGGTTCAAAGAGGCTGCAGCTTGTGGGATGGGATGGCACATGAGGGAGAGCCCAGTGAGGAAGAGAAACACAAACAGTAAGATATGCTGTAGGTTTGCCAGCAACTGGGCGTTACACCGTGTTTCTGATGTGTTCTTCTGGCCTCTGGCTGTCTGCGAGGCTGAGAACACTCCATCCCATGGAACCTGGGTGATTCTGAGTGCAGCAGGGGCCTTGGTCTGCTGTGGGACATCGGGCTTTCTCTTTTTATGTTTTGATCCCTCCTTGCTAATCTAAACCCTCTTTCCGACTTAGGTTCCCTCCATTGTGCTACACAAAGGATTGAGTATCAGCTATTTGTACCTTGGTGTGAATAATTTTGTTCATTTGTTACATTTCCTTGAATATTTGCATTTTCAATATAATGAGGTTGCCTTTTATGCCAGGGACAAGTGCTAGGAGACCCTGCATAATTCAAAACTAACATACTTTAAGGCTAATTTTCCCATAGGAATTAATGTGAAAAATTGGGGTGGGATGTATTCTGGGAGCACATAAATCCATAATCAGTGAAATGTATCTTTGCCTTAATGCTACTTTTTATTTTCTCAGCACTATCTCAGTCCCTCCCAGATGCTCTTTCCTAAATTAACAGCCTAGGGTATCATGGTCTTGCTTGGCCTTCCTCATAGCGTTTTATCACATTTAACTTCCGCACCAAAGTTATTGATTTTTGGGTACATTTTTCAGCATGAGCACTGCCACTGCTACTTAATGAATACTTGGATGACATTGTTATAGGATATAAAAAAGATTTTAAATTATAATAACAGTGAATGTTAAAATAACAGCATAATAGTCCCTGTAATCGCAAGAAGAAAGTGCTGTGCATGTAGCCAGCAGTACAGAACCAAGGAGCCACCAACCCAGGACAACAGGGGTTTGTCCCAATGGCACTGCCCAGTGGCCATGCTGAGAACAATTTCTAGTTCACTAGAGCAACCTATTTGAAATTAAGTGATTCTTGATGAATTAAAAATTTGGAGTGATTCCATTATTTCAAATTTTGTGTGTAAATAGTATATGTATATATATATATATATATTTTTTTTAGGTTTAAAAAAAAAAACTTTATTTTTGGCTGCACTGGGTCTTCATTGCTTTACACAGGCTTTCTCTAGCTGCATCGAGCAGAGGCTACTCTTCATTGCACTGCACAGGTTTCTCACTGTGGTGACTCCTCTTGTTATGGGGCATGGGCTCTTGGCACGCGGGCTTCAGGAGTTTCGGCTCCCGGGCTCTAGAGTGCAGGCTCAGTAGTTGTGGCCCATGGGCTTAGTAACTCCTCTACATGCACAGTCTTCCCGAACCCGGGATTGAACCTGTGTCCCCTGCATTGGCGGGCAGATTCCTATCCACTGCACCACTTCCTCCCCATTGGCAGGAACTCTGAAGAGTATATGAATATTTTTGAAATGCACTATTTTGTATTTACATTAAGTGCTGTCATATTGTTCTCTCTATGAATATGGGAAGAAGGAAGTGATTCCTAACAACGAGTTTTGAAGGTTTTTCTCAGTGTCTGCCTCAGTGGCTCTGGAATCCTTCCTCACTGGGTTCAGGACCCCAGGGAGGGACTTGAGTGGCGGGGCTTTGAGGATGATGGTGGCTCTGCTGGGGAAGAAAACAGCCCGAGGAGAAGGGAGGACCGGGGGCCTGTCCCCCACCCACTGTGTGCACCATGGCTTGTCATGTGAGCCGGGCTGCATGACTACTTACTCCTGCACCGTGCTGCCCACACGCAGGCTTCTGAAGGTGAGGGGACTTGCCCACATCACTGACTCAGTGAGAATGGTGAACCCAGGTCTTCTGACCCCAAGAAAAGCCGTTTAGAATGGTCATGAAGATCATAGGCACATCAGCTATTATTGTTGTTTTAAGAGAGGACTTCCTTGGATGGAAGGGAAGAAAGGGAAGAAGATAGACATGGAGCAGACCCTCTTCAAAGGACGCCAGTGTGAAGAGGCACAGAGAACTCAGGGGGCTGGAGGCAGCTGCCATTCCTCTTCCTGACTCTGGGCAGGGGTGCTGGGCAGAGAATGAATGAACTTAAGTGCTGGGAGAGGAGCAAACCATTTACACTCAGTGCTTCTCCTGTGCTGGACTCTGGCTGAGAAGAGCCTTTGACTTACAGGCACCTGAGGCTCAAAATCCGTTGAAGACAGTTGATTAGTCAGCTTATTGTCCTGAACACTCTTTATACAAGTGTTTTTCAAAAAAATGTTTGAATATAAGCCACAGTAAGAATCTTGTTTTGTTTCAACTCAGCACACATATTCATACACCTGACACTGATCAAGTTTCATGAAGCAACACTTGCCCTCATCTGTCTCATACATCCCACCCCATCCCATCCCATCCCATCCATCCCACCCCAGGCCACTCCACACCACCCTATCCCATCCACCCTACCCCATCCCATCCGATCCATCCCACCCCATCACATCCCATCCCATCCCCTCCCCTCCCATCCCATCCCATCCCATCCCATCCCATCCCATCCCATCCATCATCCCACCCCATCCCATCCCATCCATCCCACCCCATCCCATCCCATCCATCCCACCCCATCCCATCCCATCCATCCCATCCCATCCCATCCATCTCACCCCATCCCATCCCATCCCATCCCATCCATCCCACCCCAGGCCACCCCATCCCACCCCATTCCATCCCATTCCATCCACCCCACCCCATCCCATCCACCCCACCCCACCCCATCCCATCCCATCCCATCCACCCCACCCCATCCCACCCCATCCCATCCCAACCCATCCCATCCCATCCATCATCCCACCCCATCCCATCCCATCCATCCCACCCCATCCCATCCCATCCCCTCCCCTCCCCTCCCATCCCATCCCATCCCATCCCATCCCATCCCATCCCATCCCATCCATCATCCCACCCCATCCCATCCCATCCATCCCACCCCATCCCATCCCATCCATCCCATCCCATCCCATCCATCCCACCCCATCCCATCCCATCCCATCCCATCCCATCCCATCCCATCCATCCCACCCCAGGCCACCCCATCCCACCCCATTCCATCCCATTCCATCCATCACCCCACCCCATCCCATCATCCCACCCATCCCACCCCAGGCCAGGCCACCCCACCCCACCCCATCCCATCCACCCCACCCCATCCCATCCCATCCCATCCCATCCACCCCACCCCACCCCATCCCACCCATCCCATCCCAACCCATCCCATCCATCATCCCACCCCATCCCATCCCATCCATCCCACCCCATCTATCCCATCCCACCCATCTATCCATCCCATCCATCCATCCATCCATCCATCCATCCATCCATCCATCCATCCATCCATCCATCTATCCATCCATCCATCCATCCCATCCATCCCATCCCATCCCATCTATCCCACCTCAGGCCACCCCACCCCACCCCATCCCATCCACCTCAGCCCATCCCATCCACCCCACCCCACCCCATCCCACCCACCTCACCCCATCCCATCCACCTCATCCCATCCCATCCATCCCATTCCATCATATCCCATCCCATCCCATCCATCATCCCACCCCATCCCATTCCATCCATCCCATCCCATCCCATCCCATCCATCCCACCCCAGGCCACCCCACCCCACCCCATCCCACCCACCTCACCCCATCCCATCCACCTCACCCCATTCCATCCACCCCATCCCACTCCATCCCATCCCACCCTACCCCATCCCATCCCACCCTACCCCATCCCATCCACCCCACCCCATCCCATCCACCCCATCCCACTCCATCCCACCCACCCCACCCCACCCCATTCCATCCCATCCCATCCCATCCATCCCACCCCATCCCATCCCATCCCATCCCATCCCATCCACCCCACCCCATCCACCCCACCCCACCCCATCCCATCCACCCCACCCCATCCTATTCCACCCATCCCACCCCAGGCCACCCCAACCCACCCCATCTCACTCCATCCCATCCCACCCTACCCCACCCTACTCCATCCCATCCCACCCCACCCCACCCCACCCCACCCCATCCCATCCACTCCATCCTACCCCACCCCATCCACTCCATCCCACCCCACCCCACCCCACCCCACCCCATCCACTCCATCCTACCCCACCCCATCCACTCCATCCCACCCCACCCCACCCCACCCCACCCCATCCACTCCATCCCACCCCACCCCACCCCATCCACTCCATCCCATCCCATCCACCTCACCCCATCCCATCCACCCCATCCCACTCCATCCCACCCACCCCATCCCATCCTACCCTACCCCACCCTACCCCATCCTATCCCACCCTACCCCATCCTATTCCATCCCATCCCATCCATCCATCCCACCCCACCCCATCCTATCCCACCCAATCCCATCCCATCCCCATCCCCATCCCATCCCATCTCATCTCATCTCATCCATCTTGTTTCCTCTTTTAGTTTTTGATCAACTAAATTGACTTTACAACTCACTTTTGGGTTCTGACCCATAATTTATGAACATTGCTTAGGTGAATAGTAAATGGACACGTCACCTTTGCTATGAGCCCAGGGCTGTGGAAAGGCAGTGATGTCATGGGTGGGACCTGGGGGAATGGAGGTTTCTGATGGGAGGAGGGACAGGTATCTGGGGCAGCCTAGGGCAAAGACTTCCTTCTGTCTCCTTCCCCTCCGCAGCCTTGGCAGTAACTCACAAGGTTGGCCAGTGGAGTGTGCCATGATGGGGAAACATGTAGAATGGTACACCTTCAGTCTGATGAGAGCCCCGTGTGGCTGGGCTGGGAGGGGATGGGGAGAGGCAGGGAGCTGAGGGAACAGCATATTGTCCTACCTTTCCAGTGACTCGGGAAGGCCTGTAGTGCAGGAGTGGGCTCCATGCAGGTCAAGAGTACTCTCCCCTGACGTTGCTCAGTCTTCCTCCCTCTTGCCCATAGCAGGCAAGGTTACATGAGGAAAGGAGGAAGGAGGGTGAGACCCAGCTGCTTCAGATGGGCTGGACGCAGTAAGAAGTGGTTTTCGTTGCAGATGACTCAGAGGCTGGAGCTAAGCGGCCCAGGACCACCATCACAGCAAAGCAGCTGGAGACATTGAAGAACGCCTATAAGAACTCCCCTAAGCCCGCCCGGCATGTGAGGGAGCAGCTGTCCTCGGAGACAGGCCTGGACATGAGGGTTGTACAGGTGAGGCTCCAGCCACCCCAACCCGTGGGGGCACCTTTGCTGACCGGAGATCCCAGGCCGGGCACCATGCGGTGCCGGGGCTGGCGTGGGGGTGGAGGGTGTCCTGTGGGTCCCCACATCCGCGCGTCCACAGGACGGCTCCAGGTAGCCATGGCGCTTCATCTGTGCGGTCCCTGATCCCCTTGGGGTGCTGGGCTCAGGACCACAGCCCCAGGAAATCTGCTGAACCAGAGAGATGTCTGAGGCCCAGGCCAGGGGAAGCGATGGGCACAACCCGTTCCTCACCCATCTGCTGCGGCTTCAGTCTTTGTCTCTGGTCTCGAGGACCCTGGGGGCTTTGGGCTCGTGGTGGACACCCCCAAAGTGTGTCCCTTTGCTTGTTGTGGCAGGTTTGGTTTCAGAACAGAAGGGCCAAGGAGAAGCGACTGAAGAAGGACGCGGGGCGGCACCGCTGGGGGCAGTTCTACAAGAGCGTCAAGAGGAGCCGGGGAGGCAGCAAGCAGGAGAAGGAGAGCTCTGCGGAGGACTGTGGGGTTAGTGACAGTGAGCTGAGCTTCCGAGGTGAGCAGGGCTGGAGGGGCGAGGCCAAGGCCCTAGGAGAGGCCCCTGGGAAACAGTGACCCCCGACAGGCAGGAGGGGTCTTTCTGGAGGCCTTGCCAGCTCTCTTCTGAACACAGGCCCCACCCTGTGACTTGCAGTAAAGGGTGGGGGGAAATGGTCGTGGCCCTTCCAGAGGGGACAGGGCAGAGGAAACCAGAGCTCTGCTGCTGACCCATGGAAGATGGGCTCCCAGGCCTGCGGGGCCCAAAGGCCTCCCCTCCTTGCCCGCTGCCCGGGGCTCCCTCATCAGCCCACACAGCTGCAAAGGACCCCTGTGTCTCAGTCTGTGCCCCAAGCCCCTCTCCGGCATTTCTCCCCTCAATGGGGGCAGTGGCCTTCCTCCCGTTACCCACTAGGTGAGCCCCCTCCTCTGCTGGTGGTGGGAGGATGTGCGTCACAGCCCTTGGCCCTGGGGAGTCAGTACTGCGAGTGCATGTGAGGTGGGGGCTGGCCTCATTCTGGAATCCCTTCCCCCACCGCTCACTTCATCTTGTCCCCAGCACATATGCTTTGCTGCATGTGCTACATTCAAATTTTGTGCATCAGTAGAATTGCAAATGGCTGCATGTTTTGGATCCTTTGGTTGTTTGCAAATAGCCATTCTCTTGTATCGAGTCCTCAAACGTGGAAGGTCTTCTGTTGTGGCAGGAGAAGGGAAGAGGCCTGAGCTGGGGGAATCAGAGATCTGGTTTCCAGTTGTGGCTTTGTCAAATTGATTTACTTTTCTTGAGCCTCAGTTTACCCATCTCTAAATGGGTTTAACAGTATCGTTGCCCATATCCCAGTGGTCTTGTGGGAATCCGTGAATACAACTGACTGGATGCGTTTGGAGAGAGCTCAGCACATTTTTACTCTTGTAAGACACAACCATTTTTAGGCAGCTTGTGGTTCCCACAGAGGGCCCTGGTCACTGGGGATGACAGGTGTAGACAAAACGCCAGTTAATGGCCATTTTACAGTGTAGCTGAGCCTTCATCTCCTGCCCCCTTTAAAGGGCATGACTCTCCTCCACCTTTTCATTTTCATGGATGGGATGCGGGACAGCCTAGGACAGGTTGTCAGAAGGGATGAGTGTTGAAGTCCACTCTGGGGTGGCCTTGGTAGGAATGGACACACAGGCCCAGTGGGAATAGAAAGGAAGTCTGTGGGGCAGCAGATGGCAAGAGCTGCCTGTGAGGGCCATGATTTCCTGAGAGGACCGTAAGTCAGCCCAAAGGTCTGCCCATGAGGCCCGGGGCATGTTCCAGGCTCACCTTCCAGGCCTCTTGGGGGTGGAAAGCCACTCAGTCTCCTCTAAGCTGCTGAAATCAACATCTGGAACATACAGGATTGTTAAGTCTTGGTTTGTAGCTCCTTTTTGTTGGGTGCAGGTGGGCCCCCAGGTTGACATATCACTGGTCTCTCCACATAACTGTATAATCTTATTTTTCTTAAGACTAAAATTGTTCACCTCTGTTGGAGAGATGAATTCTTCCAGGTAGCAAAGATTCCACGAGATCCCCTTAATGAAATTCCTCAAGAAACAAGGTCCATTTGCCTTAATCAATCCAATGCTTTGTCCCCAGTGAAGAGCTTAGAGAAACCAAGTCCTCTGATACTGAACCTCTTTCCCAGGTACAGCAGAAAGCTTTTGTGTATACATGTGTTGAGTCCTCAGCTCCCTTGAGCCTACGGCCCTGCTTGTTTGCCTACAACTGAATCAAGCACTTTTCTCAGCTCGAAAGCTTTCAGATGAAATCTTGTTAGCATGGAGTTTATTCCCTTTGTGCTGTGGATGACATGTGACACAGCAAACCTCAGGCACTGGTACTCCATAGCTGTCAGTGTAGCCCTCTTCATACGTGACCCACCTGAGACCCACAAGCTCACGAAACATTTGTCCAGCCTTCTGGGACCTGGGCATGTGGTCTCTGGAGGTGTTTGTTCTGTTTTTCCCCCTTGACGTGTCTGGATGCCAGGCTGACATGCTGGTGTCTGGTTCATGCTCGGGCTTCTTTCCTGGTCATGTGTATTCCTAGGTTGTGAAGAACAGGGGAGCGCTGGAGTCCTGGCGGCTGACAATAAATCTCCGTTCTTTTGTCCACAGAGGATCAGATTCTCTCAGAACTTGGCCACACCAATAGGATTTATGGCAACGTGGGGGACGTTTCAGGCGGACAGTTAATGAATGGGAGCTTCTCCATGGACGGGACAGGACAATCCTATCAGGACTTGAGGGATGGGAGCCCCTATGGAATCCCCCAGTCTCCATCCTCCATCTCGTCCCTGCCATCCCACGCTCCTTTGCTCAATGGGCTGGATTACACGGTGGACAGTAACTTGGGCATCATTGCGCACGCAGGGCAGGGAGTAAGCCAGACGCTGAGAGCCATGGCTGGGGGACCCACCTCTGACATCTCCACAGGAAGCAGTGTAGGCTACCCCGACTTTCCGACTAGCCCGGCCTCTTGGCTCGATGAAATGGATCATCCTCCTTTTTAAACACTTCTCCTCCCCACCCTACCTGTCCTCTGGCTTGAGAGAATATCTTCAAGGATTGAAAGACACTTGCCTTTTAAGGATGGAAAGTGCGCCAATGTGAATTTCCATTATTTTCAATGGAAGTCCTCTGCCGATCCCGGGGAGGTCGCGGCGGGACCCCACTGGGGCTGGCTTTCCTGGGAAGCGGTGGGAGAGCAGCCGCCTCTCAGAACACAGCACAGGGCGCAGAGCCCAGAGCGCTAGGGTGCCGGCTGGTCGGCTCCTCCCCTGTCCCCGTCCTGCTTACAGGCTTTGGCTGCTCAGTGCTTGGTTGATGGGGTGACTGTGTCAGGCCACCTAAGCCTTCGGGAACTCTGCTCCAACTGGAGAGTCTCGTGAGATGTCTCCTGAACCACTGCTCTCGCCAGAACCGAGATTCCCAAGGTGGAGGCCTCATGGCCCTTGAGTATCGATAAAAGTGATTTATGGACCACCCTTACTTAACCCCAATTTTCAAAATTAAAAAAAAGTCACTTATTAAAGATCAGTGGAAAACTTTGATGACCACAGTTTGATGTTGAAAACATGCTCCCTCCTCTTTTTTTTTTTTTTTTGCTGTGAAAAAATATGACTTTTTCCCTACCCAGAACTACACGCCAGAGACAATTTTGTCAGTTTTGGTTTTTATGAAATTCCATCCCAATCACTGAATCCCTGATGGCAAGAAGTGGTTTTTATTGCAGGTGACTCTGAGGCTGGAGCCGAGTGGCCCTGGACCATCCCAGCGACTGCCTGACAAGTCCCCCTGGTGCACAATGTGCCTTTTTAATTTGCTTGTATTATTTATTCCACAAGACAGGCTATGGGTTCCAAAATGATCAAAGCTAAAATATGGAGAGAACAGAATGACAATCAGTGAAAATATTTGCAGACGTTTGGATTCCAGACATGCAGTCAGTTTAGCCAAATCAGCAGATGCTAGTCTCCCAGAGTTCTCATCCGGTAGGGTGAAATGATATTGGATCTGTTTGGAGGGAGTTGGTTTAGATGAGATTGTAAGCCCACTGCCCACCTGCAGCCAACCATCCTTGGCCCTTTAAAAATGAGCGCTTTCTCTGCCACACTAGCTGACTCAGTAGGAGGACAGTCTTGGCCTCTTCCAAGTACTGGCCATACTTCTTGGCCCATCTCGGTTGGGAGGAATCATTTAGGGAGCGGCCCTTAAGTTGTCCACAGGGTTCCAAATGGTCTTTGGGCTACATCCCTCTGGGTTGTTGGCTGGGCTCATGCCATGCCCTGTGGTGCTCCAGTCCTGTGCTCAAAAAGGCAGCTCTCTCTGGCCACTGGCAGTGCAGAGACTCTCAGCTTGCAGGTTTGCAATAGCAGATCACCAAGCCTGGGACAAGGGCAGGGCTTACCCCTGCTTTATGAGCTGCTGTCTCTGCAACAGACTGCGCTTCCACAGGAAATGCCGTTGTGATGGTGCTGCAAGGCCCACCTTACATCACACATCTGTCCATCCAGAAGCTCTCCATGTGCATATGGAACTTAGCCAGGTAGAATTGATTCCAGTCCCCTTGGAAGACGGTGGTTTGCTTCTGCTGGCCTCCCATTCTCTTGAACAAGATCAGCAGAGTGGGAAAGGGTAAGAAGGCATTGCCTTTCTTTCACAGCAAGTGATGGCGTCAGAGCACCTGAGGAAACTTCCTTCCAGGAATGGATTTGAGGACCACAAAAGTTTAGGTATACGGTAGGCAGACTACCTATGGGGAAGGAAATGGCAACCCACTCCAGTATTCTTGCCTGGAGAATCCCATGGACAGAGGAGCCTGGCGGGCTACAGTCCACAGGGTCACAAAGAGTCGGACACGACTGAGCGACTTCACACACAGGCAGACTAAAGGAAGAAATCAGCACTTCCTTTCTGGATGCTGCATCTTTCGTAAACTCCTTTCCAGGACTAAACTAAGGTCAGTGAAGCTTCTTTAAAATAGATAGTAAATTCCTGGATCAGCCTTCAGGCCATCTTTTCTCTAATCAATTTTGTAGTGTACCCTTATTTTTTGATATGCTTGATTGTCATGATTTTTTGCTTGGGGAGTCTGCAAATGTAGACTCTCTGCCCGTGATTCCAGGTGTCAGGATGACGGTGTGTTAAGCCTGGCCAATTCTATGTGCTATTGGGAATTCCCCAGTAATATGAATATTTGGGGTGGGGATGGAGACACAAATGCAAGATTAAAAATGTGAAGGAAAGGAAAATGCAACTGTCTTTTTAGAGGACAGATTCTTAGGCACACTGTTCTTAGCAGGCTGCTTACAAAACACAGGAGAAAGACTGCTGGATTAAAACCAGTTAAAACCTGCCCCACTCAGACCACTGTCGTAGCCTGATTACTTGGAGTGGTATCTCATGGGATCTCAGAGACCCTTTGTATTTCCCTGAGTGCAGTACTGGGAGAGCAGGCTCTTTTAAGATGGGGGGGGGGGATTTGCATCCCCTCTGTGTAGACCTGCTTTTGGAGACTAGATGAAACTGACCAGTCTTTGTTTCTGAAGGTGGGTTCATCAGGCTTACTCTCTATTCATTCATAGGAGAATGGAAGGCCTCCCTCATTCATGCACTCCAGTGAGGAGCTCAGGTGACACTGTGTTGGGAGGAGCTCCTTTGGTTTGGTGGGGTCGACCAGCCGGGAGGGCTCTTGAGCAAGCCCTGATCAGAAAGTCAGGGGAGCTGAGTGTAAGTTCCCAGGGCCACCTCGCCAGAAAGCAGCAGTCACTGGTGCTGCCGTCAGAAACACAGTCACAATCGGTCTCAGATTTTTCGTGGATCTCTGTGCAAGTGGGGTTAGCATTGTGGGGCCAGCGCCACCCATAAGCCCATAGGCCAGGACAGTTCCTTGGCTCTTCTGAGGCTCAGGGATGGAGAAGAATGAAACTGTCCTGAGATTATGGTCCAGGCACTCCTCTATTGCTCAGTGGTCTGTTATGGAGGTATGCTACATGGGAGCTTTTCTCCCCCTTGCGAAATGACACAGATGAACTTTAAAAATGAGCTGACACCTTCTGGAGGCACTTACACTACTTGGACCTGTCTTTGGCTTTAGGAGAGCAATCAACTAACAACTGTTATCTGTGGTGCCTGGCTGATAGACCTGAGGGTAGGAGGCTTCTGAATCCAGGAGCAAATTAATAAAATGGGGGGAAAAAAAACACCCAAATTTCCAGTGGTAACTGATAAAAGCAAAAATGGAATCTGCAAGGCTATGGAAGAATCTGTATTTGCTGAAAAGGGGTCAGACCAGGGAGGAAATCCCAAATGCAAGGGCTAAACCGGCCATTGGGTAAACCACACTGTGGGGAAGCCTGGACCCCAGTCCTTCAGGAACTGGCAGTGCCCCCTGAAGCCAACTCCTTTCTGACCTTGTGCTTTTTCTTTTTTGCCTCATCTGAGTTATAAAATGAAAATCAACTACCAGATTGATAACATTGTTCATGTACACTAATACCATGAAACACCAGGGAAAGAGGACAAAATTAAGACAGAAGAAAAGCATTTGGCAGTGTCGTTCAATAAGGTGTCTTTTTTTTTTTTTTTGGACAATGTAAAATATAAACTCTGATAAAGATCCCTGGGGGCCGTTAGATCTTTGTAGTGAAGTTCTCTTTGCAAGAAGTATAAGAAATCTGACAAACAAAAGACGTTAGCGTCTCTGAAGCTCGAGCTGGTTATTCTGATACAACTGCCTCCTGGCCAGAGGGGTTGAAGGCTTCAGCTTAGCAACAGCTGTGTGCTGTGTGACAGGCCACCGTCCGCCACCCGCACCCCCGCTCGCCCCCTCCCTCTGACCACTTGGTTATAACCATGGAAATAATGACCGTACCTCCTCAGCCAGCAGGGTCTGGAAGGACCGAGGAGGCTCATTTTTAAACATTGCACTTTAAAAATTGGAAACCGTGAGATGAAGAAAAATTCAATTAAGCGGAAATGAGTTTTGTTTTATTGCCTGCTGCTGAAGGGCGCTGGGCATGCTGAAAGCTAAATAAAAAGCACATCACTGCCTCTCTCTTTCTTGGATTGGTCGATGGGCCCTTTTTGCAGTCGTTGCTCCAACTGCTCTAACACGGTGACTGGAGCCAAAAAGAGAGAGTGCAGCAAAGTCACCCCATCCCCACTGCTTGGTAGGACCACACGGAAAGCACAGTTTCAGCTGCGAGCTCTGGTGAGGAGTCAGCTGCAGGTCTGGGAGGTGCGCCAAGCATCCCTTTGCTTCGGGAGGCAGAGCACAGGTGGACAGAGCCGGACCCCCCACGCTCACCCTCCGCCCACCTAGAGACAAGAACCATTTGTACGTTCCCCGCTTGAGGACTGTGTTTAGCCAAACATGCAGGTTCAGGGCTGCAGCATCTCAGACGCTGCTCTGAACTTGCATTCAGACCTCAAAGCCCCAGATCCCCTAAGCTCTGGATTGTCGCCCTCACCCTTCGCAGTGTAAATTTTGTATAGTTAAAAAGAAATGGAGTCTCATTTCCTGGGAAAAAAAGAAAAAGGAAAAAAAAAAGGACCCACCCATCCTTATTTATGGCCATGTGACTGGAACACAGAAGCTGGTGCGTTTGTTTGTATGTGCCTCCTGTGTGTTGGCATGATGAGATGTGTATGGTAAAACTATGTCAAATAAATATGGAAATTCTTTAGAAGCCAGTGTGTCTTGCTTTTCATTTGGCTTTCTGGAATGTTTTTCTCTTGATGTAATAGAATACAAAGCTGTGCTGACATAGATCCCTTTCATCGCCAGAAGGAAACCCAAGGTACACCTCTGAATTTGGAGCTACTTACAACTGCAAATACCTGTGCTATGCAATAAAGGGTTGGGTAGAGGAAGTTCTCTGATTTTTCTAATAATTTTTCTTTTTTCAGTTTTCTGGGGCCCAGTCCTCTGTTTCAAGGCTTAAGGAATGGGCAGAGAAAACTAGTTGATTCCATATTTAGTTACCATTTGTCCTGTTGCATTTTTTTAAAAAGGTTTCACATGTTTAATACTGAGCCACACAGGACACTAGTGAGGAAACAGGAAACATTAGGAGTCAAGCTCTGTCTCTTGCATGAGCTGCTCAGACAGCAGTCATGTTCTCACTACTGTGATTTGCTTGGTTGAGGATGTGGGTGACCTTGACATAGCATGAATGCGTTCCACTTCATATGTGAGGCCCTTCTAGACCCAGCTTGGTTCTTCTCCAGTGTCTTCTTCTGGAGTTATACCCAATTTTATTACCAGTTTTCATTCGAATCTGTTGGGGAAATGGGATGATTCTGCTATTGTTTCTTGGCCAGGAATCACATGATCCTGAAAGTCTTGTGAGAAGACGAGAGGAGCAAATTCAGCTGCACGCAGTGATGGCAGAGAAGAGAAAAGAGCTGTCCTCTTGTGTTGTTGAAGTCCTTGACATGTATACGTTTTCTCCCTAAAGATGTGCAAATGAGTGTATTTGGGTGAGAGGTGAACAGAGTGATAGAAACACCTCTTCAGGGCGCCTGGACAAGCTTTTCCAGGAAAATCTCCATTCTTTTTTTTTTTTTTTTAATCTGCAGGAGACTTTATTAATGTGCAGGACCTGAAGTTTTGCTAGAGTGGAAAGAGCAACAGAGATTGCTTAATAAAAAAGATTAAAGTCATGACATTTCTTTAGAGCCAGGGTTCCATCTAGGAAAAACTAGTGCTTTTTGTATTAGCAATTAGATTTGTTTGTTTGACAAGAAGATCCAAACAGAGGTGCACTGAACTATATGGTAACTATTGGCCACTTGTGGCTATTTCAGTTTAAATCGATTAAATAAAAAGTTTAGTGCCTCACACCAGCCATATTTTAAGTGCTCAATAGCTATTTTAAGTGTCTAGTAGTTACTGTATTTGGATATGTTTCTATCATCGCAGAAGGTTTTGTTAGTACAGATGGAGTCTGGCTAAGAAGAATGGGCAGAGATAGCTTATTCATCACCTGTTTAGCTACTAGTTATCCTGGAATATTTTGTATTCTCAGCCTCCGTAGACAGTGGTAGCACCAACTTTTTTTTCCTTTTTTCCCCTTTGGTTTGGTCCCTACAGACCAGCTCCTGGAGAGCATGATTCTCTTCTGACAGTGGCCTTTCCAAAAGGACAGTTGTCTAAAGAAGAATAAAGGAAAGAATTATAAAGAAAAGAAATCACTGGCTAGAAAGAATGAAATAAGACACAAACTCAGGAGATCAAAGACTTAGCAGTCAGTGTTTTCCACTTCTTTTCGAGCTATTCAGCAAAAATCAGAAAAGGATAATAAGCCATCAAAGACAAGTCGGTATGTTGTAAATTCTAACCAGTTGCCAAACTAGAAGTAAAATCACAAGAAAGGTAGGTGATCCTCAACGTAACTGAATGTCTCTTCCTAGATTTGGTATTTGAGACCTAGTTTAAAAATTGGCCTGTACAGTCTAAGTGGAAAATTGTTGCCGCCCTGTGCCAAGTCTCCTAGAAGGCTATTTCAGTTTCATCATTTGGAACTCCTGATGAATCTCCTCCTCTGCAGCCTGTGCAGTGAGCGGGGAGCCATGGAGCTGGGTCTGGGTGCTTGTGTGGGTCATGACTGTCTCAGGGAAATAAGCACTGTCAGCTCAGTCTCTGCTGCTGGGGAGACACTGTGAGTTAGGAGGGAGGGTATAAAATGGGGCCAAATCACTAGGAAGAGGGAACTTTTATTATTATAATTCTAAAAGAAGTAATAAGAGCAACCCATCCAAACTATTAAGATCTTCTGAGTGATCAGCTGCTGCCCTCAGCATTCTGTCAGAGAAAGTGGGCGTGGCTTCTCCACGGAACATTTTTCCCTTTGTCATTTTTTCCTTCGTTTTCTTTTCTCACTTCTGTCTAATATGATGTCAGGATTTTCCTTTAGAATTCTTTCCTTTGGTGATTCTTCCTTTGGCCATCTCCCCCGTTAAAACACAAAAACTGAACTTAGGTATGTTATTAAGTAGTAGGTTATTTTGTAATTAAACTAACAAGTCACAGATGTCCCTGACAGAATGCATGTCTTCCCTTCCCACAGAAGGAGGAAAAGGTTTCCATGTGACGTATTCATCCTTCAGGTTGTTTAGGAGATCACTGAAATGGCCAGAACTTTCAAGGCTGATACAGGTTAGGCTTTCTCTAGAGCTGGGGGAGAGTTTATCATCTGTCTGTCTATCATCATCTGTCTATTTATTTAACTGAAGTATAGTTGATTTACAATGTTGGGCCAATCTCTGCTGTATAGCAAAGTGACTCAGTTAATGTGTGTATGTGTGTGTGTGTGTGTATTCTTTGAGAGTTTTTTCTTTTTGTTTGTTTGTTTTTTGAGATTTATGTTTCTCTCACTTGCATGCCAACCCTGGACCAGGATCTCCTCTTGGTTGAGAGGGGCTTGGGGGTTTTGGAAAGGAAAAATTGCTTCCTGAAAGATAAAATATAAACCCCCCAAAATGGTCTTGGCACACACTTGGAAATAAGCAGGTTTTTTTTTTTAAAGGCCATTAAAATGGTAAATAGGTTTCAACAGATGGCTTCAGTACAGCAGTGGAGAGCTCAGGCAAGGACTTTGGGGTTAAATCTCATATTTTAGTCACTGGGACAAACATTTATAAAGTTGACAGCTTTCTCCTCATCTCTAAATAGAGACGATGAAGGTTGCCTGCTCCCTGGCCAGCTGATGGGGGCTGCCTGTAACCTAGGGAATTGAACGTCACTCTTTTTGACACCTGTCACGCTTACAACTCCCCCAGTCTACAAGAATATGATAACCAAGAACCTATATGGTGGATGGGCCAGGACTTTTATACTCAATATGTGTGCTGGCTTTATTATTTTTTCAGAATCATTTTAACATTTAATGCTTCTCAATTAAAGTGATTTCCTGGAGTGGATGCCAAGCTTCGTTTAGAATGCGCATTAACCACTTTCTGTATCGGTAGTTAAAGGCACTGAGGGATTTAAACAGCAATCCACAAGTCTGTTCAGTCAAGGTTTGCTGGAATAAAGCAGATTATAAACAATAATATATGTCTTTCTCTTCTTTTTTTGGAAGGTGTCCAAACTCACAAACAGAGCTAAAGTGCCGTAAACATATCCAGGAGTAAGCTTTGGGCTCTGCAAATGTACTCCATGAAAGCCACAGCCACTGGCGGTGCCACTTTTTATCCTGAGTGTGTACGTGTGCACGTACTTTAAAAGAGCTTTTTATTACACAAAGTGTCCATCAACTGAACTTACCTTCTAAATATTAAAATGGAAACCGGGGTTGCTACACAAGTGAGAGGAAAAATAAATCCTGGCTGCAGTGTGGATGATGAATTTGCCGCTGCTGCTGCCTAGGGCGGCCGTGGAAAGGCACCTCTCTACCCTTAATGCCCTCACAGTCTCTGAGGTTCGGCCACTGCATCTAGTAAACTTAGGTTCAGATGGTCTTTTTCTGCCTCCCTGGTGGTTCAGTTGGTAAAGAGTCTGCCTGCAATGCGGGAGACCTGGGTTCAATCCCTGGCTCAGGAAGATCCCCTGCAGAAGGAAATGGCAACCCACTCCAGTATTCTTGCCTGGAGAATTCCATGGACAGAGGAGCCTGGTGGGCTATAGTCCATGGAATCACAGAGTTGGACACAACAGAGTGACTTAACACTTTCACTTTTTTTCAAGAATAACCCACCCTGAGTGCTTAGAGTTCTACCATGAGGCAAAGCATGTTATGGGGGCCAGCTCCTGGATGTTCACTTTCTGTTTGTAACTTCGGTGTTCTAGGAAGGACTCATGTTCATTCCTTCTAAGATATGTAGGAAGAAAGTGAGAAGGAATCTGTTCTGAGTGTAAACTAGTTTGTACTTTGTGACCATCTTAATCTGGTTTTTAGGGCTAGGAAGCTTTCTGTTGGAAAGGCATACTGCCCTCAGAAATGACTCCAATTCATGAATTTCCAAGAGAAAGTAAAAATATACAATAATGACATTTATTTTATAACTGTGCAAAGGAGAAGTGATATAACAAAACATGGAAAAATTTGAATGATTTATATATAAAAGTAAAAATAGTAATAAATAAAAAGCCATGAACTCCCAATAACTATGATGATCCATACAAGGATTAAGCCATTAAGTTCTGCTTTTCAGGTAGGAGCATGACAAGAATATTTCAAGGGTAAGTGAATAAAGATGAGATTAAATAGCCTTTCCTGTTCAATCCTTTAGTGTAATGCCAATTAATGTGTATTTGAAAAATTGATCATACTTGGTGCATAATAAATGTTAGATGATAAGTATAACAAGGAAGCTTTTTTCCCCTTCATTCTAATAATTACTGCACTTTGACCTAAATCCCTCTGATGAAGGAACTGTGAATAGTTTCTGAAATAATTAAAGATGCTCAAGGTAAAGCTTCAGTAACGATCATAATAATTTTTCAAATCACATGATTACAAAAGACTGCACTGAAGTCTTTTTACGCTACAAGGAGAAAGTCCAACATGTGTATATAAAATCCACGAAGAAGATTTTAAATCCTCAACCTCTGTGGTTACTTTTGGTGTTGCTTTAGCTTATCCTGATAAGGTGGTACAGGGAAAACTTGGGACTTGGTATCACAGGTTTGAATAACCACCCTGATTCTGGAAAGATATGATTGTGTATATTGAAGTGCTTGATATATAATAAAGCCTATGTAAAGCTGGGCATTTCCACTGTTTATACGTGTATAACCTCGGACAATTTCCCTAACAACTCTGAGTTCAATTTCCTCATTTGTAAAATAGAGAAAATACCAATTATTTCTACTTTTATAATTCTGAGTTTCATTTAAGATGCTTATGTATAAAGTCCTATACAAGGTAAGGTGTAATTACTGTTACATCATTAATGTTAAAATGTATTGACTTTAAGATACAGCAGTTTATGTGTTACTAAGAAAAAATGCTGCCAATTCAACTATGACATTGTTTATAAAAGATATACAATTTTGGATACATTAAAATGTGAAAAAATGTGCATCTTAAAATTCATCAATTATAATATTATGGCTACTATTAAAACATTTGACTCCAAATGCCTTAAGGATTAGGATTTAAAATTCACTCAATAATATATTTGAACTCGACATTTTCATTACTTATGGGTTACACACCTTTTTGTGATAAACATCTACTTATGAAGGTGATCATTTAGGGACCTGAAGTTTGATGAAAGCCTTCATGTTTCAGCCATTAAACGCTAAAAAAACATGTGAAAGTCTCATGTTCAGCTGAAGCATATGTTAGCCTGGGCACTAACCCTTCTGCAACCCAGGCTCAGCTCTGCTCCAGTAACACACCTTGTTCATTAATCCTCAAAGATGCTATATTGTACATGGAACAATAACCCATAGCCAAGTAGTTAAACCTGGCAGAAAGCTAAGAAATACCTATTTAATAGAAAGGTTCAATGGATTATGACAACCTTTCATCAAGAAAATGCTGAAACATTAAAAGATAGAAAAGATTCTAGATACAATACTTTGGTTGCTACCCTTCTACCTAACAAGCATCAGAGATAACAGTATGTGTCCAGTTGGCTGACTTCTTGTCTCTTTATTAGAAACATAGTTATAGTAGGTTTAAATGATTTAGTTTTTGATTATTAACTTGTGAATTTCTATGAGACTTTTCAAGATAGTCCATGCAATATCTTTGAATGCGTGTGCTCATTCATGTCCAACTCTCTGCAACCGCATGGACTGCAGCCTGCCAGGCTCCTCTGTCCATGGAGTTTTCCAGGTAAGGATACTGGAGTGGGTCGCTGTTTCCTCCTCCAGGGGATCTTCCCAATCAGGGACTGAACCGGCATCGCCTACATTGCAGGTGGATTCTCTACTGCTTAAGCCATCGGGAAGCTCTAAAATAAGATAGCTTCCAAAATCTCCTGTGTGGCCCCAGGTGGTGCAGTGGTAAAGAACCCGCCTGCCAATGCCAGTATTTTGAGATAACATCATATAAGTACTTTTCAATATCCATGATAATGGGAAAAGGGAATGACAGTGGCCTAGAACAACGCCTGTCATTTAGAAGGCTCTCAAGAAATGTTTGTGGATTGAATGCAGGAGGAGCTTTAAAACTTCACATGAATTTTGTGGACCAATAAAGGGCTGAGATTCAGCAGATTTGGTCTCAACTATGGCTCTGCTACTGCTCTGTGATCTTGGGCAATTTAAGTAACCTGTTAATATCTCAGATTCATCCTCCTTTAAGTGGCCTTAAGAGCCCCTGCACTACCTACTCTACAGTACTGTGGAGGGATGATAGATTAGATAATGCCCATGAAAGCATTCTGAAAAGTCAAAAGAGCTAATGCATATAAAAAGCCATCATTAGTCACACAGAATTGAACACATGGGCTCATTTCTACCCTGCAGCAGAATCAGTTTAGGGTCCAACTTTTTGGCCCAGACTTCTTTAAAAATTTCCAACTGTGGTGATCAGTGATAAAACTGTAGTCTAGATATATTGTTGAAATCATGAAATTTTTTTTAAATAATAAAAAAAGACACAGCAAGACCCCATACATCATCCAGTAGAAGCACTTAAAACTGTGAAAATTGGTTCAAGTCAACAAAAGATTTCTCATAAGTATAGTAACAAGAAGACAGAAAAGAAGGGGTTCTAAATGGGATTCACAGACCCCATGGAGTTCAGAGATGGGCTTCAGGAGACCTCAAGGTTTCATGTACAGCACTGTGTTCTAGGGGAAGAATGAGCCGGAACCCTGCAAGAGTTAAGAACACTGGTATAGTTGACTCAAGCTAGAGTTCTCAAGGTAACAGTGATTCACATGCTTTCTTTTGCCTTTTTTATAATGTTTGCTTACATGATTCTCTCTTCATTCCTTGTTTTTCCCTAGTGTGTTATCAAGACTACTGTAATGGCATTCAGGGCCTCTTATGTGAGTTGGTTGAGGGCAAAGTAAATGACAGTGTTGAATAAATATTAAATACAGAGTTATTAACTCTGTCCTGATCACAATATTTTCAGAAAAGGAAAAGAACAAAAAGCAACACATTCCGCTTTTCACTGTATTAAGGAGATAGGAAAATGGGGCTGGGCATGCTTTTGTGTTTAGACACACACATCCACAGAGGTGGCCAGGGGACAAGACAATAGAATAAGTGTGGAATTGAGAACGAGGTGAAAGTAGATGGTAAACTGTAAATAGTGTAGAAAATGCTAGTGGTGAAGTAGCAAAAAGTAACTATTCATGACTCTGACAAATGTCTCTAGTTACCCATTACTTTATGAGGCCTCCAAGCCAACTAGTTTCCAGTTTGGGAACACAGTGGAGACTCGATTTTTAAAATACTCATGTACAACACTGCTATATTTAAAATAGATAACCAACAAGGACCTACTGTATAGCACAGGGAACTCTGCCTAATGTTATGTGGCAGACTAAGTGGGAGGGGGATTTGGGGACAAATGGATACATGCATATGTATGGCTGAGTCCCTTTGCTGTTCACCTGAAATTATTACAACATTGTTAATGGCTACACTCCAGTATAAGATAAAAACTTAAAAAAATACTCATGTACACTAAAAATAATAAATCAGAGAACTCGAACCAAGGATGAAGGTAAATGAAATCCCAATCCCAGTAAACATTAAGGAAAAAAAGAGACTGATTACTCTTAAGTTTTTGTTGAACCATGATTAGAATTGAACCTTTAGGGAATTCCCTGGCGGTTCAGTGGTTAGGACTCCATGCTTTCACTGCTGAGAACATGGGTTCCATTCCTGGTAGGGGAACTAAGATCCCACAAGCTGCTCGGCATGGCCAAGAAAGAAAGAGGAAATGAACCTTCAGAAAACGGTTTTCTAGAATATTTTCAAATGCTAATTGGCTTCAACATCACTAATCTGTCCAGGAAAAAAAAAAATCTGCAAAACAAAACCAAACTTACACTCAAATAAAATATGTCCTAGTTTTATCCTGCTGAACTATATGAAAAAGTCGTTCGCCACATATCTGAGGAAGTTAAACAGCTTTCTGGTCCAGTAAATTTGTGTTCTTTGAAGGTAAGCAGTGCAGCTTTGGCAATGGAACTCGTGATCTGGCTGATGTGTGATATGTGTGTGTGTGTTAGTCGCTCAGTCGTGTCCGACTCTTTGCGACCCCGTGGACTGTATCTCACAAGGTTCCTCCGTCCAAGGGATTTTCCAGACAAGAATACTGGAGTGGGTTGCCATTTCTTTCTCCAGGGGATCTTCCCGACCCAGGGATCGAACTCGGGTCTCTCACATTGCGGGCAGACTCTTTACCATCTGAACCGCCAGGGAAACCCTGAGCCACCCGTGGAAGCTGACGTGTGATGCACTAAGTAATTGTTCAGTCATTTAAGGGGAATGAAAGCAAATCAAGATCCAGTTTTCTTTGACATTTATGGATGAAACCTTCCCCTTAATAAGGCACAGGGAGATGATCCATAGATTGTTATATACGACAGCAAGGTTTTTGAAAATTTAGATACTGGTGACCAAAGCATAGAGATTTTGGAAACTGATTTTAGAATGTGCTTGAAAATGTTAAGTTGATGACTGTTTCTAGTGATAGCTTTCAGTGCAAATCTGAAACCTTTAAAATCAAAGTAATAAAAGCCAAATTACATTCTTTATTTAAAAACAACTATATAGTTTTAGATGTGGCAAAATAGCTTATTAAACACTTGTCTAAGAAATATCAAGGTTGAATTACAAACAAGAGATGAAAAAAGGAGTTTCTTGATAGCTTCTTCCTCAGATAACTACTCTGTAAATCGGAAATGAATGAACACTTTTTGATTTGCTAATGTCCTAAAAATGCACAAAGTACTATCAGTTAAAAGCTGTATGCAATGTCTTGGTCGCTTTTACTGTAAATAATGAATAATGTTTCTTAAAACACATTCAATTAATGTGGAACATGAGGTTAGCTGAACAGGAGGTTGCCATGTAGCTGGGATTGTGGGAAAAGAAGAGATACCAAAGAGAAGGCTCTGCTAGAATTACAGTAACATTTCAGGATGTACTAATGTGCATATCTCTTCCACAGATAATTAAGCAGTCATTTTAAAAATGAATAATCTTGGTGAATGGTTTTGGTTTACATCTCAGAAAATTAGACATTAGAAAAATCACAAAATAAGCAGTATTATGTAATATGCCTCATTTCTGCTCTGGAGGGGCTGGTTGAGCTAATGCAACTCTTGTCCATTGCTGAGGGTGCCACTAAGCAAGTTTATTCCTTGTTATCTTAGGAGTGATATGTTAGAAAAATGATCTTTTAAATGGTCATCTCTGCGTCTCAACTTGTTTCTTTATTTCTCTTCCACTGACAACTATCTATACTTTCCTTACATAATAAGAAATGTTAAGGAACTCCCCAGATGGAGTTCTTGAGGCTTAAAGGGGAGCCAGTTTCAACAGTGGTACACTTGTCTGTCCTTTAAATAAAACCTGTGGTATAGTTGTTTATATTTTTAATAAAAAATAGAAGCTGTCCAGAAATAACTTCTATCACACCTAAGTACTGGAGCATTATGGCTATTTCATGTTAGACCCCAACAGGCCTAACAGTTGAGGCCTGAGCTAGTCATAGAGACTGCTGCCATATGCGACAGGGACATTATAGCCAGTGAAAAGGGCTTGAGGGAGGTTCCTCCTTGTTTTGTGAAGGTGAGTTAAGGAATCCTGACCTACCCAGTGAATTGTTCAGAATTTGTGTTTCCATCCTAAAATGCCCACGATTCTTAGGTATTCAGTGAATCTGGTTGTTTTAGCTTCCCAATTCTGTCTAACAAAAGAATAGACACTTAAGCTACTTAGTCAGACCAGCTGTACCAAATGCCAGGAAACTGTCCGAGCTCCATGCCAATATTGGGGTTTCATGGAACTTTCTCTAATTGTCAGTGTAGTACTGCTGGGTCTGTTTCCCTTCTGTGTGTGTGTTTTCTAAAAGAGCAGCCATGTTTAATATTGTGAAATACGACACATCTCCTCCTCTCCCAGCCTCTAGAACAGTGATAAATTTCAGAGCACGCTCAGCGGAATTGGACTGTATTATGCATAGTACACGTTCATCACCAAAACGGAACTCGCCAGAATGTATGCAAGTAGAATATACTGCTGAGACTTCAAAATTCCAGTTCCTCACAACTGATTTTATTAGCCAACATATACCAAAGATGGGCGGCAAAAGACGTGTCATTTTTGCAGTTTTCTTCCACCACTGGAGCCCTGTGCTGTTGTGGACCGTAGTTTTCCAGTCTTTTGATTAAGCCTTGCCTGTCGTGTGCTGCTGTAACATCAAAGTAACTGCTTTGCACCCTGTCACCTCTTCTGGCAGGCAGCCGTCCTGGTCTCGGAGCATGGGGTCGGCCCCGGACTGGAGCAGCAGCTCCACAATGTCCAAAAACTCACAGGCAGCAGCTGATGGGGAAATCAACAAATATGGAAACCACGTTACTGTGAGACAAAGAGAAACCACTATACTTCAGCAGGAAAGGCAAGTGCTGAGCAATAAGAAATCGTGAAAAACGAGCAATGTGACAGACTGGGGGTGATCAGGCCTTGGAACGAAACAGTGCTGTAACAGTGGATTTGCTGGTGTTAGGAAAATCAAATTTACCCCTGTGCTTGCCCAGAAGCCGACAGTCAGACAAAGACATTTTTTTGAATTGTGAGGCTTTTAGACTCTATTCTTCAGGATGGGAATGAAGGGAAGGAACAAAAACTAGTTGAAGTATTTCTTTTACTTTGATCAAAATAATGATATGTTTGTAAGCGAAGTCAAAAGGCTAAAAACACTGTAAATGTCGAAGAAAAAACTTTTGTCTTCGAAGAGGGAGTAAGTGGGTAACTAACTGAACTTTAAAATTAGTTAAACAAAAACAAAAACAGTGACCTAGTAATCAGACCATCCCTCTAAAGAAAACAAACAAAAGGCACCCACCACGCAAGGCATGTAAAGAGGAAAAGGACCCATAGACATCAAAACTTATCATGAAGTACTGCCCCCAGACCAAAAGGCTAGAAGACAGCCATCCATTCTTGTGCACATGTAGAGAAACTTGATTTATGACAGTGCTGGCATCGAAGATCAGGGAGGAAACAGAGCTCCATTAAACTGTAGGGCGCCGAGACAACCAGGCTAACGGCAGAAATGGCGTTTCACAGAGGATCAAACGTAAGTGGCAGTAAACACGAAAAGATGAGCAACCACATTAGTAATCATGGAAAGAAAAAATTTCATACCCACTAGAGAGCTGAAAACCAAAAACTGAGACAATACCAAGCATGGAGCAGGGGGAGCTCCCCTCCGGACTGTGGGGAGCACACACCGTGCCTCACTTTGGACAACCAGTTGGCATTACACGTTAAAACTAAACAAATGCCCACCGTTGGACCCAGCAATTCTACTCCTGGTTATATACTTTTCAGAAACCTTTGTGTATGTTCTCCAGGACACACCTGCAAGAATGGACATACAGTAGCCCTGTCTGTGAAAGACTCCAAATGTAAACAACCCAAATGCCCATTGAGAATAACGTGTAAAAATAAAATACTGTTTACTATGAAATCCCCACACAACAAGGAAAACTAATGAACTATAGTTTCACATGATAGGAGTTCGTCTCCAGGTCTTAAGGTTGAAGGAAAAAAAGCAAGTCAGAAGAACACACACAGCATGTTTCCACTTAAAATTTTAAAAGCAGACAAAACTAAACACCATTGTCCAGAGACACAAATCTGTAATGAAACTATAAGGGAAAACAGTGATACAAAATTTGAGCGTTAACCTGGGGGCCCTGTAGGGAAGTCCATGTAATTGGATAGGCATACATGGGGTTTCAAAGACATCAGCAATGTTCACTTTTTTTTTTTTCACTTTCTTAAACTATGTGGTAGATACAATTTTTTAAAGCTACATTTTAAAATTTTCATATTTATTTTATATACAATTCTGTAGTGTGATATATTACACAATGGCAACAACAAAAGGCTTTAAAACAAAGGGAGAGCAAGAAGGGTAAGGGGTTTGATTCAATGAGTGTTTTATTGAACATATACTACACCAGTTCTAGCAAAGATATAGGTAAGACTCCTGCTCTGAGGGGGAGAAGGCAATGGCACCCCACTCCAGCACTCTTGCCTGGAAAATCCCATGGGTGGAGGAGCCTGGTGCGATGCAGTCCATGGGGGTCGCTAGGAGTCGGACACGACCGAGCAACTTCACTTTCACTTTTCACTTTCATGCACTAGAGAAGGAAATGGCAACCCACTCCAGTGTTCTTGCCTGGAGAATCCCAGGGACAGGGGAGCCTGGTGGGCTGCCATCTATGGGGTCACATAGAGTCGGACCCTACTGACTCGACTTAGCAGCAGCAGCAGCAGCCTGCTCTGAGGAATTTAGAAGGATGAATATAACAAACGCTGTGGCAGACAGGGACACACACACACACACACACACACGACAGGTGAGGTGGGTGGAAGAGAGGAGAAGGAAGTTGAAGGATCAAGAAAAACACACAAGTAGGTGGTATGTATGCTGAGCTTTGAGGACGGAGTAAAATTCCAGATAAACTGAGAAGGAAAGGCATTGCAGAGTGAGAAAACAGCATTAATGGAAGGAGGAGGGGATGGGGAATGCTGAGGGAACTGTCTGCTGGCCCGGAGAAGCAATACAGAGTCAAAAGCAGAGAGTTTGGATTTAAGTCAAATTATACAAAGCCTTGAAAGCCACACTGAGAAGTTTGGCACTTACGAGGAGAGGAGTAGCATAATCTCAGCTCTAAGTTAGGATGATAATTCTGGAGTGACCTGGAGAACCTAAATATCTGTGGCAGACAGAACAGTGTAAGGAGACTGTGGTAGTCTTTTAGGGCGCTTGAAATTAGCTAGTGTTGGCAGGAGTATAAAGAAAGTACTGAATTTGAGAGCCACTGAAATTCAGGTAGGACACAGCAAAATACAGATGTACTTCAAAAAATTTGTGAATGATAAATTTAATAATGAGGTTGATATAATGTCATATCTGTAGATACTTAGTTAAACATTTAACTATTTATATTTTGCTTTTTTTTTTTCTGGAGTGAAAATATTTTGTTTCAGATTTCAAGTATTTTTATAGACTTTTGAAAAGTTCTTAGGCCCAAGACCTGTCATCATAATGCTTACTGAATGAAACAATCTGAGTACTTCTATGCTTGATAGATAAAGAAAATCACTGATAAATTTGATTATATAGAAACCTAAAACTGATAAATTTGAACACATAAAAATTTAAAACAGCTATAGCACACACACACATGAAAATTTGATATACAAAAATAAACCATAAACTGGGGAACATTCACCTATATAACACAGACAAGAGCTAATGTCCTTAATATTAAAAAAAAAAAAAAAAAAAAAACTTTGAACAAATCAGTCCAAAAGAACAATGGGCAAAAGAATTAGAAGAATCAAGAAGACACCTATGTTTCTAGTCTGTGAGAACACATAGATGTGGCTGACATCTCTAAAATAAGGAATCAAAAGAAGGAAGAGGAGCAGTTTTTGGAGAGAAACAGAAGCAGAAAATTATTGAGGGGGAGAAATAATATTCGTTTGGGACATGATAAATATGTGGTGTTGGAGGATGTCTATATTGATAAGGTCAGACAAGAAGGTAAAATTTGAATATGAAAAAAGAAACCAACAACCCATCCACCCTATACACACTGTTACCTCCATTTTTTGGAATTTGGAAAAGACCCTGATACTGGAAAAGATTGAGGGTGGGAGGAGAAGGGGGAGACAGAGGATGACACGGTTGGATGGCATCACTGATTCAATGGACATGAGTTTGCACAGACTGGGAGATAGTGAAGGACAGGGAAGCCTGGCGTCCAGCAGTCCATGGGGTTGCAAAGAGTCGGAACGACTTACTGACTGAACAACAACCTCCATTTTCATCATACTGTGTGACTTTGTGAAGATGCATGTTTTTGGATCAGGATTTTTAGCAATTTTTCTGAATACCCTGTTACATGTTTATATTACATGACTTGCTTGGCCAAAGAGTTACCTACCTAAGGTGGTTTACCATGCTAGAGAAATACTTTTGAAAGAGACAGTGTCCTTACCAATAGACACATTCATGTGTCTGGGAAATAAAAAGCTTTAGAGATAAAGATTGTTAATGCCAGTTATTAAATTTTCACCTGTATTTTTTACTACAATTTACATTCATCCACTTTGGTTTTTGTTGTTGTGAATCACCGAACGTATTTTATTATTATTCTACATTATCTTTACTGGGCTTTCTTCTTCCTGTAAACAGACTTTATTCTTCACTAGCTCTTTAAAAGCACCATTAGCAAACCTACTTACAATGACTGTCCTTTACCGCACCTGGCCTTCTCTCTCCACCATGCTTTCAGCAGACTACTGCAGTGAGCTTGTATCAGAATGACCTGGAGGCACCACCCCAGGTTTCTGATTGGTAGGTTTGGAGCAGGACCGAGAATTTACATTTCCTAACAGGTTCCAGGTAATGCTGCTACTGCAGATTTGGGACCTCACTTTCAGACTCAGGGCTCTACCAGCGTGCCTCCTCCCTCACGCTATTTGCCAATTTTCACAGCTAGAGCCACTTAACTCACACGTGTAGGGAGGAATACAGGCCTCTCATTGGTTCCGAATGACGTAACTTTACGTCGGATTTGATGCGGGTAGCAGACATAACTTTGTCTGCCTTTGCTGAGTTTTCCGGCTCCCACACCTCATCTCTTCTTGGATTCCTTGCTGGACGTGCTATTTCCTCTGCGACTAGGCCTGATTTTGCTAGCTCAGTTCCTTCTGGAAGCTGAAGATGAAGCAGGTAAGTTCACTTCCTACTTCTGGGAATCTACCTGGTTGCCTCTGGACATCTGTTTTACAGTGTTGGTTTGCCTGTGCTGGTTTCTTTCCGTTATTTGTTGTTAAGACTCTGAAGTTTGACTTTTTCTGTGCCTGAGTCTAGTGTCCTGCATCTGGCGTTCCTGGGACTGACTTCAAATATCCAGGCTACCTTCTCTGCTTTTCAAACAAGGGTTATCTATTCGGTTGAACAACGTCGTTGCTACTTGTATGACTGCTGCCCATTCTTCCTCTATTTTCATTTCTATAGAGGAGCCCCGAGGGCTACAGTCTGTGGGGTCGCAAAGAGCCAGACACGACTGAGCAACTAACACAACACACATGTTTCCAGACCCCTCAACCTCAGGCTCCATCTTCCTCATGTTCTGAGCCTCAGGGCTGGGTTGGTCTTTTGCCTCTATAAATGATTACTTTTCTGGTAAGATCAGCACCTTGGCTGACAGGTTCTAATGCCAACTACATGTATGGCTTAGATCCAAGTTAGT
Source organism: Bos javanicus (assembly GCF_032452875.1). Classification (NCBI taxonomy): domain Eukaryota; kingdom Metazoa; phylum Chordata; class Mammalia; order Artiodactyla; family Bovidae; genus Bos; species Bos javanicus. The sequence goes on from NC_083883.1 coordinate 62,243,976, forward strand.
CAACTCTATTTTTTCCTTTTTAAACTGGTGTCAAGGAGGTCTATGAGTTTGCCATGCAAAGTATAGTCTGAGATCAGTGGCTTTTAGCATACTAGGGGAGCTTGTTAGAATCAGATGAATTGCTCCCACCTGAGACTAATTGTGACTCAACTTGACCAATCACTACTTTTTCCAACTTCCTTATGTCACCACTGATGTAATTTTACAAACCTATGTTGGGTGAGTTTCCTGATGACATTGTGAACTATAACCTATAATCCATGATTCTCTAGGAACCCAGAATCTGTGTACATCTCACATTTGTTGTTTCTTAGTGTATCTTTTGACCAAGCCCTTTTCAGCTATGTCAAGATACCAAAGGAATGTTTGTTCATGTTATTGGCCATGATCTGATTAGGGTCCAGGGTGGATGAGTACCACTCAAATTCAACAATAAAGTTTAGATGCTTAATGTAACTCTGGCCCACAGAGCTACCATCCTAATAGCTCTCATTGAAACAGAGCAGGACCCTGTGACACTTGCAGCCCCTCCCCGCCTTGTCCTCTGCCTGCCTTTTACCTGTGGAAAACTTGAGTCAAAAAATACCTTTAATCAGAGAAATGTGAACATGTGGAAACAAAAGAAAACAGTCAAAGGAGACCACATAATAATAATGTATTCATTAAACATAGTCAGGGACCTTCAGTTCCTTCTCAAGGGCTATAAATAATATTCTAAGCCATATTCTGTGAGTTACGTTATAGATACTGAAACCCCCACCAGATGGAAGAAGTTAATTACATGATGACCAGATTGTAGCCATGACATGTGTGCATGTGTGCATGCTCAATCCCTTCAGTTATGACCAACTGTTTGTGGCCCTGTGGACTGTAGCCTGCCAGGTTCCTCTGTCCAAGGGATTCTCCAGGCAAGAGTACTGGAGTGGCTTGCCATCTCCTCCAGGGGATCTTCCCGATCCAGGGATCGAACCTGTGTCTCTTATGTCTCCTGTGTTGGTAGGAGGCTGGTTCTTTACCATTAGTACCACCTGGGAAGCCCCCACAACTCTGGGAACTGGCTTTAAAGAAATGGAGACAAACCAATCCTGGAACTGAAGATTAACTGTATTGACAATCAAGATGACCCTGGTTAGACCACCGATGACTAATTTCAAGATGACTGTCAGAGCTGACTCTCCTGTTTCTGCCTGTAGCCCCCTCCCTCTGTCTATAAAAGCTCATGCCCCCTAATTTCATTGTGGTGTGGGGTGGGGGGGGGGAGTCGGCTTTTGGACAGATGTCTGGCCTCCATCCCCTCCAGGTTGCTGGCATCCAAACTCAAGCCAACTTTCCTTTCTACCAACCTGGTTGCTTTGTAGGCTTTTGAGAGTGACCAGAGAGACCCCCACTTTCAGTAAGTTTTTTGTCGCCCAACTTGGGGCTGACTGCTGCAGCTCTTGTGCTTGATGACACCTGGCTCTCCTGGGTTTCCCATGGCCATGACAACGTGTGAGCCTGCTGCTTCTGACTAGCTGGCTCCGAAAAGGGGATCTGGGGGACGTTCCTAGAAGCTGCCAAAACCATTTGTTTTGAGGATCCTCCCTGTTTCTCCCCTGTTGGCACTAGCTGCCAGCCTACACTTTTCCTTGGTGGAATGGAAACATGCATTGGGGATGAGGTGCCGAGCTCCAAGATGGGATAAGTCCACTGGTGTGCGCCGGGCAACCTTCCCATTTGTGAGTATGAAGTGCTATTTGGGCATTCTTGCCATTTGGTTCTGATATATGCGTGACATTGAGAACTGTGTGTGGGCACCAAGTGCTATTTGGGCATCTTGCCAACTGGTTCTGACACCTGTCTACTGTTGAGGACTGCCTGTGGGCACTGAGTATCATTTGGGCATTTTGCCAGTTGGTTTTGATGTCCAACTACCATTGAAGACCATTTGTGTTGGGGAAGTGTTTTTTTGGGATTCTATACCAGTCACCCTCAGAGATGGTTTGTGATAGATCTGTTTTTTGGTGTGTGAATATGTAGTCCATCTGTGTGACTAGTATCTTTGTCTTTTGTAAAATGAGAAATTCAGGTTAAATTCATTAAGAAAATTCAAGCTATGAAACTATGATTAAAGGTGTTTTTTTTTTTTTTTTTTAAACTAACGTATGGCAATAGTGTTCTTTAGATTCTGGAAAAACTGGTTAAGATGAAACTCTTTTGAAATTCCAAAACCTGGTTCTTTTTATATATGCAGTTACAGAAAGCTAGCTTGATAGAATTCCCACCTCCCCACCCCACCCCCAGAACTCTGATCCTGAGAAAACAAAAATATGCCTAGGAGAAAACTTGAAGTTAACTCATCATGCCCTTGAAATACAAACACAACCCACTTTGCCTGGGACTTCAGCCCTGGGTTAATCAGAAAACTTCAAGCCAAGTTGGGGAGGGGGAGGAGGAGGAAAAAGAAAAAGCAGGTTTCTAAAATCGACTGTATAAATTTGACTGTTCTGTTATTCATAAACTGATAAGTTTAATTGCAAAGGCTAATTTGTGAAATATAAAAAGATGAAACAATGAGATCTCTGGATGTTTGTGTGTCTCACGATGTGTTTTTGGATAATATTGCTGAGATTAACTTGTAGAGGAGCTCTATTTAATTGGTTTAAAAAAGGTCAAACAAACCTAAATTTATCTACTTTTGCCTTCTTGCAAGAGCAAGAGGGAAACTCAAAGTGCTTGGAAATTGTGCTATGAAAAATGTATGTCTTTAGAGGTTATGAAATATGTTCTCAAGTTTGCCAATCAGAAAATGCTGGTATAATATTTCAATGACTTGTTCTTGGTTTTGTTCAGGTTTTCAAGGGTTAAAAATTGTGATACATAAAAATGATTAGGGAAGCATTTCAGTGTGTAAGGCAAGTAGGAGATACATTGTTGGTGAAGGAAGGTATAAAGACTGGATATATTGTTAAGGAAAAATGATGATTTTGTCCTATAGTTGGTTGTTGGGAAAAAAAGGGACAAATCTGTTTGGATCCAGAAAATAATAAAAGGTTTGTGAAAAAGGAACTTTGAGAAATGACTTTTGTATGCTATCAGGATTAAGATTAGACTGAATTTCATTGGGTAAATGAATTTTATTATTATTAACAGTAAACTGATGCAAGACTAAATTTGTTTTTTCTGTTAAGAAAACAAAGTTCTCCTGGAATATTGATCTGATTTTGGTAACAGTGACTTCTAATGGAAAGTTATTGTTTTGCTTCTAACCATACTTTTGACCCCAATGTTCAGGATGGAAAAAAAAAACTGTCCAGTGAAGTTGTCACAGAGTGTAACTACTCACGATGTGTGGCACTGCTGGCTTAAGTTGACTGCTTACAGCATAAGTACAATGTCTGTGTGGCAGTGGGGCACAAAGGATAAAACTTACGGCCGATAAAGCGTTTCCTCATTAACATACCTCTGAGCCTGTTCATGATTAGTGTTCCCCCAATGTGACAATTAGGCAAATACATAAACAAAAAGGAAGCCTGTCACCGAGGGACATGGATGGGCCAAGAGCAGGTAAGTGAGCCATTCTGGGAATGTTGGGAAAATGTACTGCTTATCAATGTCTTATATGGAAATATTTACAGCTAAAAGGGGAAAATGATGTAAGAAGTTTCTACATATTGAGGTATGGGGATATTCTGGCTTATACATGATTTGATTTGAACTTTAGGTTAACCAAATCAGCCTATTTGTGTACCTAGATGTACATAGTACATCTGCTTTAACCATTGGGAAAAAAATATATCCAGAGAATAATACAAAGATGCATTTTGATTACTATCCTCATTATAAAATGTCTAGTAATTTTCAAATGTTTGTCCAGGTACTATGACAAAGTAATCAAACAGAGATAACGTTTTCATAGTACAAAATACTGATGTGAAGCACAATATCTGATTATTTCCAGTTCTGTGTCCATTCCCCAAATTAGGCAGGACTGTGTCCCACATGTGAGCCTATGGACCTCAGGGCTGCTCCAGGTTCTTTGAATTCTGCCTTGATTGGTTGGAGGGTTGGGCAGCTACTGTAGTACCTTATTCAGGATCTGAGCAGAAGGAAGCATGAGTGCTCAAAAGCAGAAGAGCTTAGTTAGGTGTACTGAAGGACTGTTTTCCTTCCTTTCCTCTTTTCTCGTGTGATTTGATAACCAACTTCAGAGTTGTTTGGATTTTTTGTGTGTGTATCTGGTGGATTGCAGTTACCATGAGGTTCAATATAGCAGTCTGTGTATAAAAAACATTGTTTCAAGTTGCTGGTCTCCCATTTCAAATGCATTTCCAACATCCTGCATTTGTGCTCTCCTCAGGATTGCTGGTTTTGATACTGTGTTTGTATAGATGATTTCCTACCTTTATTAAGTTTGCCTTTACTAGTGAGCTTTCCCCTTCATAAAATTTTGTTTCTAGTTGTGATCTTTTTCTCCTAAAGAAGTTTCTTAAGCATTTGTTGCAAAGATAGTCTGCTAAGTCACTTCAGTCGTGTCCGACTCTGTGTGACCCCATAGACGGCAGCCCACCAGGCTCCCCGTCCCTGGGATTCTCCAGGCAAGAACACTGGAGTGGGTTGCCATTTCCTTCTCCAGTGCATGAAAGTGAAAAGTGAAAGTGAAGTCGCTCAGTCCTGTCCAACCCTCAGCGACCCCATGGACTACAGCCTTCCAGGCTCCTCCATCCATAGGATTTTCCAGGCAAGAGTACTGGAGTGGGGTGCCAAAGCTAGTCTGGTAATGCTGAATTCTCTTGGCTTTTGCTTGTCTGTAAAGCCTTTGATTTGTCCATCAAATCTAGATGAGAGCCTTGCTGGGAAGAGTATTCCTGGCTGTAGGTTTGCACCTTTCATCACTTTGTTACCCCACTCCCTTCTGGCCTGCAGAGTTTCTGCCTAACAATCTGCTGCTAGCCTTATGGGAGTTCCCTTATGTGTTATCTGTTGCTTTTCCCTTGTTGCTTTTAATATTTTCTCTTTACTTTTTGTCAGTTTGATAGCTGTGTGCTTTTATGTCTTGTTTCTTCTTGAGTTAATCCTGTATGGGACCCGCTGTGCTTCCTGGACTTGGGTGAGTTTCCTTCCCATGATAGGCAAGTTTTCAGTGATTACCTCTTGAAATATTCTGTCAGGCTCCTTCTCGGGCCCCTGTAGTGTGACTGTTACTAGATGTGATGTCCCAAAGGTCTCTTAAACTGTCTTCATTTCTTTTTTCTTCATTCTGGTCTATGGCAATGATTTCTCCCACTGTCTAGAGCTCACTGATTTGTTCTTCTGCCTCATTTATTCTGCTATTGATTGCTTCTAATGTATTTTTCATTTCAGTTATTGTATTCATCAACTCTTTGGTTGTTCTTTATATTTTCTCTTTGCTGAAAACTTATTGTAACTTCTCAATCTGTGCATCCATTCTTTTCCCAAGTTTTTGGATCATCTTTATGATCATCACTTCGAACTGTTTCTCACGTAGATTTTTCTATTTCCACTCCAATTCTTTTTTTTTTTTTTTCTTTTTTAAGAAGTTTTATCTTCTTACTTCGTCTGGAACATAGTCCTTTTCTATCTGTGGTACGTTACATTTCTTGACCTTGGAGAAGTGTCCCAGCAGTGCATTCCCCTCTCGTCATGCAAGGGCAGGGACCAGCTGTTCCCAGGGTAGGTTCTGACCTGAGTTTACAGACTCAGTTCTGCAGGCTGCAGGATCATAGTTTTGTTTCTGGTGCCTGCCCACTGGTGGGTGGAGCTGGGTCTGGTGGGTGGGGCTGTGCTAAGGGACCTGTGTAAAGGTGGCTGTTGGGTGGGGTCAGGCCTTGGCGCTTATGACCCAGGCAAGATGTCTACCTTCCATGAGCATTCATGTAGATGACATCCTCCAGTATCTCTGCCACCACCAACCAGTGTCCACATCCCCAGGGTGACTACAGCTGCCCTTCCCTGCCCCTACCTCCACCAAGATGGGTCTGGCCTAGGCTCCTACAATGTCACTGCTTGGCCCTGGGTCCTGGTATGGGAGACCTTGTGTTGCGCCCTACAAAAGTGGAGTCTGTTTCCCCAGTCCTGTGGAGCTCCTGCAGTCAAACCCTGCTGGCCTTCAAAGTCAAAGTGTTCTGAGGGCTCCTCCTCCTCATGCTGGACCCCTAGGCTGGGGAGTCTGACATGAGGTTTAGAACTCTCCTGTGGGAGAATTTCTGTGATATAATTGTTCTCTAGCTTGTGGGTCACACACCTGGGTGGTACTGGAATTGACTGTACTTCAAGTATGCCCCTCCTACAGTTTTGTTGGGGTTTCTTTTTTGTCTTTGGAGGTAGAATATCTTTTTTTGTAGGTTCCAGTCTCTCTCATCAATAGATCTTCAGCAGTTGTGATTTTTCTGTGCTCATGAGAAGAGGTGAACTCAAGGTCCTTCCACTCTGCCATCCTGTCCCTCCCAGATTCTTCATCTGTTTTGGACTGTGCCAGTTAACATATTGAGCAAGATTCCCTGCCCCACCCCCCATCTTTTTGTTTTATTGAAGTTAATATTCTTCATAAAAATTTGGTAAATTCTGGCAATGTGTCTACTTGTGTAGCTACTATTCAATAGAGACAGAAGACCTGTTCATAACCCCTGAAAGTTCCCTCCTGCCTCTCTGCAGTCAATCCTTTTACCCAGCCCATAGCCCCTGGCAACCACTGACCTGATTTCTGTCTTTAGGTTTTGCCTTCTCCACAAATTCAGAAATCACAGAGCACATAGTCTTTTGTGTCTGGCTTCTTTCACTGAGTGTGATGCTCTGGAGATTCATCCATGCTGCTGCATGTATAAGCGGTGCTTTCTTTTTTATTGCTGTATTCTGTTGTATAAATACATGTAGGCATGTGGGTTGTGTCCAGTTTTTGGCCATTACAAATAAAGATCCTGTGAACACTTGGATACGTGTCTTTGTGTGGATCTTTTATGTTTTCACATCTTTGGGTTAATATCAGGAGTGGGATTGCTGAGTCACATGGCAAATGACTGTCTAACTTGAATAAGAAACTACCAAACTTCCAAAATTTGTATTCCCACCAACTGCTCTGTATCCTTGTCAGCACTTATTACTGTTACTAAAATTCTTTTTAGCCATTCTAGTCAGGTTTATAGTACCTATAGTATAGATACTATGTAGTATAGTCAGGGCTTCTTATTGTGGTTTTTAGTTTGCATTTCCCTAAAACCTAATGATGAACATCTTTTTATATGCTTATTTGCCAATCACTTACCTTTGGTGATTTATCTCTTCAAATCTTCCATCCATTTATTAATTGGAGTTTCTTTTTATAAATTTAGAATTATTCTTTTAAAATTCTTATATATAAGTTTTTCCCCAAATGTTTCATAAATATATTTTCCCACTCTGTGACTTGTCTTCTATTAAGAGTACCTTTTGAAGAGTAAGAATTTTAAATTTTGAATGAAGTCCATTTAATTTTTTTCTTTTATGTTTTATGCTTTTTGTGTCCTATATAAGAAGTCTTTCTCTATCTCAAGATCACAAAGATGTCCTTCCATATTTTCTTCTAGTCCTCTATATTTTAGCTCTTATGTATTGGTTTCTGATCCATTGCAAGGCAATTTTTACGAAGGGTATGAGGAAACAGTTGAGGCTTGTTTTCACCCCAGCATGTATGTGAATGTCCAACTGTTACAGCACCATTTGTTATACAGCCAGTCCTTTCCTCCACTGACTTACCCTGACGCTTCTGTCACAAATCAATTTACCCATGAATAGGCTGGTCTGTTGGAGAGGGAAATGGCAGCCCACTCCAGTATTCTTGCCTAGAGAATCCTGTGAACACAGGAGCCTGGTGGGCTGCTGTCCATAGGGTCGCACAGCGTTGGACACAACTGAAGCAACTTAGCATGCGTGCATGCATTGGAGAAGGAAATGGCAACCCATTCCAGTATTCTTGCCTGGAAAATCCCAGGGACAGAGGAGCCTGGTGGGCTGCCATCTGCGGGGTTGCACAGAGTCGGACACGACTGAAGCAGCTTGGCAGTAGCAGCAGCAGGCTGGTCTATTCCTAAGTTATTTATCATGTTTCATTGACCTATACACCTTATTTACACCAATATCATACTGCTTCAATTTCTATATCTTTATAGTGAAAGTTGTAGTAAATAATAATATATTGTTCAAAGAAAAAAAAGAAATTAAAAATATTTTGAACTAATGAAAATGAAAACACAACTTATCAAAGTATGAGGGATACATCAAAAGCAGTGCTTAGAGGGAAATTTACAGCATTGAATGCAGGTATTAGACAAGAAGAAAGATATAAAATCAGTAATCTAAATTCCCACCTTAGCGAACTGCAAAAATCAAGAGCAAATTAAATCCAAAGTAAGCATAAGAAAGAAAAAAAAGAATTATACCAGAAGTTAGTGAAATTGAAAACAAATCAATAGAGAAAATCAATACAGTCAAATAATAGTTCTTTGAAAAAGGCCAATAAAAGCAATATGCCTCTTGTTATTGTTCAGTCACTAAGTTGTGTCTGACTTTTTGCAGCCCCATGGACTGCAGCATGCCAGGCTTCCCTGTCCTTCATTATCTCCCAGAGTTTGCTCAAACTTTTCTCTGTTGACTCAGTGATGCTATCTAACCATCTCATCCTCTGCTGCCTGCTTCTTCTCTTGCCCTTAATCTTTCCCAGCATCAGGGTCATTTCTAGTGAGTTGGCTCTTCGCATCAGGTAGCCAAAGTATTGGTGCTTCAGGATTAGTCCTTCCAGTGAATATTCAGGGTTGATTTCCTTTAGGATTGACTGGTTTGATCTCCTTGTTGCTCAAGGGACTCTCGAGTCTTCTCCAGCACCACAATGGGAAAGCGTTGATTCTTCGGCACTCAGCCTTCTTTATGATCCAACTTTCACATCCATACATTACTATTGGAAAAACCAGAGCTTTGACTATTCGGACCTTTGTTGGCAAAGTGATGTCTCTGCTTTTTAATATGCCATTTAGGTTTGTCATAGCTTTCTTCCAAGGAGCAAGTGCCTTTTAATTTCATGGCTGCAATCACTATCCACAGTGATTTTTGGAGCCTGAGAAAATAAAAGCTGTCACTGGTTCCACTTTTTCCCCAACTTTTTGCCATGAAGTGATGGAACCGGATGCCATGATCTTAGTTTTTTGAATGTTGAGTTTTAAGCCAACTTTTTCACTTTCCTCTTTCACCTTCATCGAGAGGCTCTTTAGTTCCTCTTTGCTTTCTGCCATTGGGGTGGTGTCATCTGCATACCTGAGATTATTGATATTTTTCCCGGCAATCTTGAATCCAGTTTGTGATTCATCCAGCCCAGAATTTGCATGATGTACTCTGCATATGTGTTAAATAAGCAGGATGACAATATACAGCCTTGAGATACTCCTTTCTCAATTTTGAACTAGTCTATTATTCCACGTAAGGTTCTAACTGTTGCTTCTTGTCTTGCATTCAGGTTTCTCAGGTGGTCTGGTATTCCCATCTCTTTAAGAATTTTCCATAGTTTGTTGTGATCTACATAGTCAAAGGCTTTAGCATAGTCAATGAAGCAGATTTTTTTTTTTTTTCCTTGCATTTTCTATGATCCAGTGGATGTTGGCTATTTGATCTCTGGTTCCTCTACCTTTTCTAAATCTAGCTTGTATATCTCAAAGTTCTCGGTTCATATACTGTTAAAGCCTAGCTTGAAGGATTGAGCATTACCTTGCTAACATGTGAAATAAGTGCAACTGTATGGTAGTTTGAACATTCTCTGGCATTGTGCCTCTAGTCAAGTTAAATAAGAAAAAAAGAGAACACAAATTATCAATATCAGAAATGAAAGAGGGAGCATCACTACAGGTCCAATAGATATAAAAAGGATAATAAAGGAATACGACAAACAATTCAATGCCTACAAATATGATCATCTTAGACGAATTCCTTGAAAGAGACAATTTGCCAAAATTTACTAAAGAAAAAGTATACAATCTGAATAGGCCTGTTACCTATTAAAGAAATTTAATAAATGATTAATAACCTTTTATACTAGAAAGTACAAGGCTCATATGGGTTCACTGGTGAATTCTACTAAACATTCAAGGAAAAAATTATACCAGTTCTCTACAATCTGTTTTAGAAGGTAGCAGCAGAGAGAATACTTCCTAAATCATTCTATGAGGCCACTATTGCTCTAATAATGTCTTTGTCTAGGTTTTGTTATAAGAAAGGGGAAGCGGAAACTACAGACTGGTATCTCTCGTGAACATAAATGCAAAATCCTCAACAATATATTAACAGATTGAACTGAACAATGTATAAAAAGAATTATACACCATGACCAAGGGGGATTAATTGCAGGTGGGCAAGGCTAGTCCAACACTTGAAAATCAGTTAATGTAACCCATCATATCAACAGGCAAAAAATAAAAATCATATGATCACATCAATAGATGCAGAAAAATAACTTGTCAAAGTCCAACACTTATTTGTGATAAAAAAAAAAAAAACCTCAGTTAACTGGAAATAAAGGGGAACTTCTTCAACTTGAGAAGTTCCTGACTATTTCTTTAAACTTTTTCTCCCTTTTCCCTCTACTTACTTCTGGGATACCTATTATCCTAATGGTGCTCCTCCTAAAAGAGTGAGATGGCTCTTGCAGAATTTCCCCATTTTTTAATGCTATTTCTCTTTTCTACTTATAACATTTTTAGATTTCTATTTTTGAACACTCTAATTATTCTATGTGATCTGCTCTGTTTCAATGCTTTCTAATACATTCTTTATCTCATTTATTGTATTCTTCAGCTCCAAAACTTGTTTGGTTTTTTTTTAGAGTTTAAATCTCTTTGACAAACTATTCCTTCTGTTCACTCATTTTATTTCTGAGCTCACTGAACTGACTTTTCTGAATTTTTTTGTTTGCTGAGTTTCTTCATGACCACTATTTTGAATTTTCTACTGCTGGATCATGGAAAAAGCAAGAGAGTTCCAGAAACATCTATTTCTGCTTTATTGACTATGCCAAAGCCTTTGACTGTGTGGATCACAATAAACTGTGGAAAATTCTGAAAGATGGGAATACCAGGTCACCTGACCTGCCTCTTGAGAAGTCTGTATGCAGGTCAGGAAGCAACAGTTAGAACTGGACATGGAACAACAGACTGGTTCCAAATAGGAAAAGGAATACGTCAAGGCTATATATTGTCACCCTGCTTATTTAACTTATATGCAGAGTACATCATGAGAAACTCTGGGCTCAAGGAAGCACAAGCTGGAATCAAGATTGCCGGGAGAAATATCAGTAACCTCAGATATGCAGATGATACCACCCTTATGGCAAAAAGTGAAGAGGAACTAAAGAGCCTCTTGATGAAAGTGAAAGAGGAGAGTGAAAAAGTTGGCTTACAGCTCAACTTCAGAAAACGAAGATCATGGCATCTGGTCCCATCACTTCATGGCAAATAGATAGGGAAACAGTGGCTGACTTTATTTTTCTGGGCTCCAAAATCACTGCAGATGGTGACTGCAGCCATGAAATTAAAAGATGCTTACTCCTTGGAAGGAACATTATGACCAACCTAGACAGAATATTAAAAAGCAGAGACATTACTTTGCCAACAAAGGTCCGTCTAGTCAAGGCTATGGTTTTTCCAGTGGTCATGTATGGATGTGAGAGTTGGACTGTGAAGAAAGCTGAGCGCCGAAGAATTGATGCTTTTGAACTGTGGTGTTGGAGAAGACTCTTGAGCATCCCTTGGACTGCAAGGAGATCCAACCAGTCCATCCTAAAGGAGATCAGTCCTGGGTATTCATTGGAAGGACTGATGTTGAAGCTGAAACTCCAATACTTTGGCCACCTCATGCAAAGAGTTGACTCATTGGAAAAGACCCTGATGCTGGGAGGGATTGGGGGCAGGAGGAGAAGGGGATGACAGAGGATAAGATGGTTGGATGATATCACCGACTCAATGGACATGGGTTTGGGTGGACTCCAGGAGTTGGTGATGGATAGGGAGGCCTGGCATGCTGCGGTTCATGGGGTCACAAAGAGTCAGACACGACTGAGCGAAAGAACTGAGCTGAACCAGTTAGATTGCAGTATTCCATGACTTTAATCTTGGTTTCTGGAGAATTGTCACTTTCTTCCTGTGGTACAGTGTTACTCCAGTTCTTCATGGTACTGGATGAGTCGGTTCCTCTGCCAGCAAATCTGAAGTATTTATAGCAACAGGTTAGAAGTTAGAGGCTTTCTGTTTTCCAGTTGGTGGCACTATAGCGTAAGTTTTTGGTTTCTTTCACCTGAGCTGCCTCTTGTTAAATCTGAGTTAGCACTTTCTACCTTCTGCTACCTCTTAGCTGTGGATGCCTGCCCGTGTTATTAGTTCTTGTGTCTCTGGGATCACTGGTGCCTCACTTCTACCACTGTTCTGGGATCACCACCTGGTGCATCAGGATGGTGGGCTCTTCCCTTGTGTCTGGGATTCCTTGAGCCACAGGCTTAGCCACTGGAGGGGGAGAGTTAGGGAAAGTGGGATGCAGGGGTTGTGAGGGCACCTCTCTGTGTCCAATATCATAAGGTTAGTGGGCTCCACCACTGCAGTTGGGGGGCAGTTGGCTAGAGTTGTGGGTGCATCAACAGCTGGAGGGATGGGGGTCCTAGGCCCGACTCCTACTGTTGCCCAGCTGCCTGCAGCTACATGTGCGCTGGAGCCATGTGCCCTGCTTCCCCTGCTGCCACCGGATTCTCTGGGGCTGCGAGCTCAGCTGCCGTGGTGGGAAGGCCAGGACTGCAGGTACCACCTCTGCTATTTCCTCAGTTCTGCCTCCTATATTCCACTTCACTGACCTTTAGATGTACAGATATTTGGAATTCTCTGGCATCCTGGTGTGTTGAGCAGGGGCACATTTGTTGAATTACAAATGTTTTACTGGTTATAGATTGAAAGGGAGAGAGAAAGGTAGCTTTTCACTCCACCATGTTGCTGACATCGCTCCTCAGGAACTTCCTCAACTAAATAAAGAACATCTGCAAAAAACCTATAGCTAAAATCATACTTACTGTTGAGAAACTAAAAGCTTTCACACTAAGACTGGGTATAAGGCAAGGATATTCCCTCTCACCACTCCTTTTGAACACTGTACTGGAAAGTTCTAGGTAATGCAATAAGACATGAAAAGGAAATAAAAGATATACAGATTAGGGATAAAGCATTAAAAATATCTTTGTTTGCAGATGACATGATCGTAGAAAATCCAAAAGAAGTGACAAAAAAACAAAAACAAAAACCTCCTGGGACAAATAAGCAATTATAACAACATTGCAGGATATAACACTTATGTACAAAAGTCAATTGCTTTTCTATATACCAGCAATGGACAAGTGGAATTTGAAATTAAAAACATAATACCATTTACATTAGTATCCCCAAAATGCAATACTTGAGTATAATTCTAACATGATATGTACAAGATCTATATGAGGAAAACTATAAATCTTAAAATCAACAAAATAAATAATTGGAGAGATATTCTATGTTCATGGATAGGAAGATTCAATATCAAGATGTCAGTTCTTCCCAACCAAAATCCCAGGCTGTGGATATGAACAAACTGTACAGTTTATATGGAGAGGCAAGAGGCCCAGAGGAGCCAACACAGTACTGAAGTAGAAGAAAGCTGGAGAACAGACACCATCTCACTTTAAGACTTATGATAAAGCTATAATAATTAAGGCAGTGTGGTATTGGCAAAAAAAAAAAAAAAAGAAAGAAAACTAGGTCAATGGAACAGAATAGAGGGCCCAGAAACAGACCAACAAAAATATTCGATATAAAGATCATGGAGTAATTCTCTCTAGGAGAGCAGTAAAGGGTGTTGGAACCCTTCCTTTGCCTTAAGGCATTGGCTAAAACTTCAGTACAATTTTGAATCAAAGTGGAGAGAGTGGACATCTTTGCTTTGTTCCCACTCAGAAGGAAAGCATTCAGCATTTTACCATTAAGGATGATATCAGCTAATGATTTCTTCAGGTTGAAGAAGTTCCCTTCTATTCCTATTTTGCTCCATTTTTTTTTCTCCCCAAATCATGAAGGAGGTTCAAGTTTTCAGTGACTTCTTCTACACGTATTGAGATGATCATGTTTTAGTTTTGGTTTTGATTTGTCTGATAGGGTGAAATACAATGATTTTCAACTTTTGAACCAACCTTATATGCCTGGGATAAACACATTTGGTTTTAACTTATCCTTTCTGTATATTGCTATGTTCAATTTGCTAACACTTTAATAAAATATTTTTGCATCATTCATGAGACATATTAGCCTATAGTCTTCTTTTCCTGTAGGGTCTTTTTCTGGTTTCGGTATTAGGGTAATGTTGGCCTCATAGAATTTGTTGGGCAGGGTTCCCTCCCCATTTTCTGGAAGAGTTTGTGTGTAGAATTGGTATTATTTCTTCCTTAAATATTTAGTAGAATTCCCAGTGAAGCAATCAGGGCCTGGGAATTTTTGTTGTGGGAAAGTTTTCAGTGGCAGATTCAATCTCTTCAATAGACATAGGGCTATCTAGGTTCTCAGTTTCTTTTTGAGAGAATTTTGTTACTTTGTGTCTTTTGGAAATTTGTCCATTTACTCTAAGTTATCTAATTTATTGGTAAAAATTGCAAATAGTGTTCCCTTATTTGCTTCATAATATCCGCAGGATCTGTGTTGATGAGTCCCTTTCATTTCTGAAGTTGGTAATTTGTTTTTCCTTTTCTAAACTGGTCTGGCTAGAGGTCAATCAGTATTATTGACCTTTTCAGAGGTTTTCAATGGTTTCATTGATTTTTCTATTTCAGTGATTTCTGCTTTGATCTTTATTTTATTACTATATGTACTTTGAGCTTAATTTGCTTTTTTCAAAACAAATTTTTAAGGTGGAATCTTAGATCACTCATTTGAAACCTTTCTTTTTTTAAATAAAAGCATTCAATTTTCCTCTAAGCACTGCTTTAGCTGCATCTCACAACTTTTGAGAGGGTGTTTTTATTTCATTCAGTTAAAAATATTTTCTTAATTCTCTTGGAATTTCCTCTTTGACCTATGAATTATTTACAAGTGTGTTTAAGTTTCTCACAATTAGGGATTTTCCAGATATGTGTCTGTTGATTTCTAATTTAATTCCATGGTGGTCACAGAGCAAACTTTGTATGATTTCTTTTATATTTTTTAAAAGTTTGTTTTATGGCCTAGAGTATAGTCTATCTTAGTAAATATTCTATATTTATATTGAAAAAATGTATATTAAGTGTTAACATTCTATAGATGTCAATTAGGTCAAGTTGGTTGATACTATGGTTCAGGTCTTTCATATCCTTGGCTGAATTTTTATCTACTTGTTCTATCAATTACTCATTTATTGCATGACAATGGGTTGTTTTTTCTTGCCTTTTTTATGCTTCACAATTTTTAAATGCAGAAATTGTATGCAGGAGGACAGTGGAGGCTGAAGTAAACAATACTATTTACAACCAGAAATGGGCATACTTTTTCTTTCGTCATGCCATTAGTATGGGTGTTGAGTCAGTCTAGTCAGCCATTGAACTGGGTTTGATTTTGTTGTTGCTGTGGACAACTTTAGTGCATCAAAGGCTTTAAATTCCTCCAGCTGTGGGCTGTTGCCACCTTATGCTTAGTTTTAAGAGTCGGGTGCCAGAAGGTATTTTCAGTATTCTCACTTCACCCTCAGCTTTCGGTGGTCTGAAATATCTAGTCAGCTGCATATCTACCATCTGTATTCTTTCTCCTTCCTATCAATAAGACTGCTACTGCTTATTTCTTAGAGTGAGGCTCATGGTGAGAGTGGGATAGAGATCTTCATGCTTTTGGGTTACTGTGAGGTGGAAATTTCTCAACATTCCTGCATCCTCCCAGCTCCCCCAGAGGTCAGCCAAACCCTGCCTTGTGTGAGAGGAAATATGTCCTGAGTGGGAACTTCCTGTCCTGCCCTCAAGGGACAAGAGACCTCTGCTTTGTGTCGGTGCAGGGTCTTATGCTCAGGGGCTCCCTGTCCTTCCCCAGGGGCAGACGGGTTTTACTTTCACTCCTCCTCCAAAGGCAGTGGATATGTCCCTAGGCCCAGGAGAGGAGGAGAGAGCAGAAAAGCTTTCTGCTCGTCCCCCAGTGGCTTAAGGACTTTTCTTGGTATGAAATAAGGGTCTAGGGAAGTGGCAGGCTTTCATTTCTGTGTACCACTGAGGAGGGAGCTCTCTGTTCTCAATTTGTCTAACAGCACCCAGTTAATGAAAGAGTACATGAGTGAAACGTGTTCTTGGGTCTGATGCTAAAATGTCATACCAGCTCACTTTTAGAATTTGTTAATTTTAGCTGTTTTCTTCTTATCTGCATTTATGGTGGCTGCCTCTTCCTCAGTTGTTCTATCAAAAGCAAAACAGTTGGTGTGTCTTACAGGGGCTTGTCATTCTTTGGAATCTGCCTTACTTTGCTGACATGCAACTTCTGCTATCTGATGGCCCTTTAAAAAAGTACAGCTTTGCAGATTATTTAGCATTTTCTTTTTGTTAGTGTAGAAACAATATTCTGTTGCTATTTTCTCTATCTTAAGTGGAAGCAGAACTTTCTGGGAGTTTATTTTTAAATTATTTACTAGGAACATTTCTTCTTTTGCACTTTGTTGGTACTCAGATAAAGAAGTTTGCATGGTTCCCTTGATTGTCTTCTCTCCCCTGGTGGGTGCCAGGGCTCCTTGGTTATAAACTGTGAAGTGGGCACAGAACCAACAGCTGAAACAAGGCTGTGATAAGTCTGGGAGAGCTTTGGTGATTCTTTGTATTATCCATCCTGAAAACTTAGGTACTAAACTCTAATCCATAATAGCACAGACTCAGGGGTGGTTCCAAGGGAACAGAAATGGAAGATAGAAATTTTTCTAAGCTAAAGTCAGACCACTTGGGAACCCTATCTCTCTGCCTTTAGTGGGAATTCTTAGATGACTACTAGAATTACAAATGTTAAATTAATATTTGAATAAATGAATAGAGAGTAGGAGAAAAAGGTGTGTGTGTACTACATCATGTCCAACTTTGCAACCCTATGGATTGTAGCCTGCCAGGCTCTTCTGTCCATGGAATTTTCCAGGCAAGGATACTAGAGCAGGATGCCATTTCCTGACCCAACAACTGAACCACTGGCAGGCAGATTTTCTTACCACTGTGCAACCTGGGAGGTTCAGGAGAAAAAGGTGCAGAAAGGACAATTTGCCTATTCTAATCCTGGGACAGGAGTTAATGGGTTGAAATCATCTTTGGGGATATGCCTGAGACAGGGAGGAAGGCAGAGACAGAATATCTTTATCAGTAAAGTGTTCAGGATTATAATATTCCTTTGAAAGTTTAAAATTATCTCCCCAAGTGAACATTTTCAAATTTTACATTTTTGAAAGGTTTTTACCATGAAACACTATATACACCAAGTTAGATTCCAATGGAAGACAGTCTCTTAGAAAATAAAACAAAGTTAAAGACACATTGCCTAATATCAGGGAGCTGTGAAAGAGGATATTTATCCTGCACAGAACTAGTTACATGACATTTATATTTTAAGGAATAATCATTTAACCTTTTTGCTGCAGCTATCACTCTCAACTCATTGTGAGAAATACTTGGTTAGGTTTTAAAATTGGAACTTTTATAGCAGTATCAGAGGAATAAATTTCCTAGTGTATAAATCTGTAATACCACGGTCTGTCAGATCACACTTGAGCTCAAATCTAACCCAACACTTGAGACTGCTAAGCATAAAGATCAAGGCTCAGCAGATGTGGACTATGGCTCAAGACACTAAGCTAGCTATGTCAGGCAAAGGGGCATTAATTTCATACAACCTGTGTGATGATGTGACTTTTCCAGCAGTATGACACAAGTTATGAGTACCAACCCAGAAACGGAGCTTAAAACTGGTTTACATACAGAGAACTACAGCTAACTAGCTGAGAAAAGGCTTAACTGGTCTGTATAACAATCCTCTAACCCAAGATATATAAATGAAATTTTAGCTCAACTGTAGCTATGAAGTGAGATTTAAATTTGGAATTTAAGGGTTACAAAACAGTAACTTCAGAGTAAGGGATATGTTACTCACAAGGAAAGGAGTTTTATTAACAAATTCCTGGGGTTTATGCAAAGACTGGTACAAAGTTGCAGTAGGAAGAAAAAAATAAAGGACAAAAGGAGAAAGATTGATTTAAAGGACAAGAAGAAAACACACAAGTGAATCTTACCCTGGAGTGAGGAAGGCACTTGTAATACCTCTTGGAGAGTCACTGTTGATAGGCATCAATAATGTTTACATTTAGCACACAACCCCCTGCATGTAGAGCTACCCAACAGTTTTTGAAATTATATGCTCTGTGCTCCCAATTAGATGGTGAGCTACTTGATTATATACTTTTCTATATTCTCCTCTTCATCTAACACAGTATTGGGGATTAGTATTTGCTCAAAATTCATTAGTTAATTGACTTCTCTGCCTTTGGCATCTTCAGTGAAGCACAATTCACAAGGCAGAGTCGTCTTTCAGAAACATGTGAGCTGCTCACGCTCTCAAAATGGACAAAGACAAAGAAGATGAGGGCGAGATGAGAAGGAAGGGGTGCAAACGTTTTACCAAATTAATGAGGGGCTACTGGTGCCTACAATGTGCTGCAAAACACAAAAACATTCGTAAGCTCATCTCGGAGAGGCTTGAGCTAGTCTATAGGGATTAGAATAGTTGCTGGATTTATGGTACCCTGGGAACCTCTATTTGTCAAGTGCCATGGAGGCAGCCCTGACACTGGTACAGGTGAAGATGAATTTTCATTCAGAGCAGTGAGCCTTCTGACTCCATTAATCCTCGGGGTTTTGATGATGAATTTCTTTCTTTTTTTTACTTTATTTATTTTCACTCTAATGCCTCCTCCCACTGCCCTGAAACAGCGTGCAAGGAACAGAACAGATGGTGCTTTACGTGGAAGATCGAGGGCTCATGAGGATACAAAGCCTGCCCACTCTGAAATCACATGACTGCACGTGCAAGGAAAAGCCTTGATTTCCCCTGGGAGACACAGATGCAATGATGTTAGTATTCCCAGTGGAGGGGGAGGAGGAGAGGACTAACAGGCCATTTACAAGGAAGACCACACTTACACTAATACACTCTTCAGCAAAGACCATGTTTAATCACAAAATAACAGGAGGACAGATACCTAAAAGTTCAAAAACACCAAAATAAGACAGAGGCAAATGAAGGTTTAGTATGCCACTATGCAAAATGCATTTTGAACAAACCAGTAGGGACATACAGTAGTAGAACACTGGCCTCTAGTTAACCTGTCATTGGCTCTGACCCAGTTTTAATCGGAAGAAGGCAGGATTTACAACCTGCTTAAGGATGGAGTTTGACAACTGCTATAATCAGAAGAGCTGTCAACACAAGGACAGCTGTCAAGCCAAACTGTAATTCATAAAAAATAATAGCTAAGCCCCGAAGACATCCCCAACACTGTGTGCAATCACTGGATTTAACCATACTTAGAGTGTTATGAAAGTTCTAAGAACAGGTTAAGGGTCCTAAAATAAAATCAAATCAACAAATAGCTATTGAATGTCTATTAAATAAAAAATTCAATAATATTAAGTGATTAAATGGATAAAATATGCCCAGAAGATTCCCTGGCATATAGTAGGTGCTTAATAAATTATAAAGTATCAACATTATTATTACAAGCAAAACTCTGTTTTGACAGTCTTAAAATTGGGCAAAAGTCTAGTGACCTAGTAAGAAAATCTAAATTAAAAATTAAATTGCACCTTTAAAGTATTAATTCATGAAATATTTCTGAGTTGTCAGAATATTTTAGTTTTATATATTTGTAATGCCAAAACCTCTAATACTATTTGAGTGTTTAATTATCTTGATTATAACATATGTGGTATTAGTCTTGTTATTTCTACAATAATATGAGAGAAAGAGATCATTTTACTAGATTAATCTTGGGCAGGATTCCTAATTCAAGGATAAATAATTTTTATCAGTATCTAGTGAGTCTTAATGAACAGAAATAGGAATATCAAGGCACACAAATGAACATATATGTGTGTGTTTACTCACAAGTACAGTCTTGAAAAATAGCCTGACCCACTGATCAGGGTGACCAATGATAAAAGATTTTCATTTATTTCTATAAAAGATTATCTCCCAAAAAATTATGTGTGCTTTAAAAGGATACTAGGACTGTAATTATTTATGGAGTTATGAAAAGACTGGAAGTAGAGTTAGAAGACCTGGACAAGTATTTTGGCTCTGCCACCTACAACACATTACCCTGTCAAGGTCACTTCACCTCTCTGGACTTCAGTTTTTTATCTGTAAATATAGGAAAACAGGGCCTAGCTAAGGCATCTGTTGGAAACATTAAGAGATTATATGTATGAAAACAGTAACACCACCATCTTATCTATCAAGGTTTGAATTTGTGTGTGTGTGTGTGTAAACTTTATCTGAGTATAAAATACATACAAAAGAGTACCAAAATAAAAAACTTTCTTAAGATGAATTTATCCATGTAACTGGCACACAGATCAAGAGTCAGATCATTATTAGAACCTCAGAAGCACTCTCACCCTGTTCAGCCCTTTCAGATGCTACCTACCCAGTTCCCCAAGGTGCCCAATATCCTGTGTGCTAATGATGGAGGTGAGTTCTTCCTGTTTTTGATGTTTATATAAATGGAAGCATGCAGTACATACTTCTTTTGTGTCTGGCATCCTGAACTCAGTATGTTTATGAGGTTCATTATTTTACACTGTTTCTTTTGCAATTCCATTTCGTATCTTTCTGCAGTGCCTTTTAGAACTGCCTTTCAGTTCACCAGAGTTGTTGTTGTTTTTAATTTGTGCGAGTTCTGCACTTTAACCTATTCATATCGTATTTTTCTGTAGCTTTTCATTTATTGAAATTCTATTTCATTCTCTTTGAAATTCCCTTGTTCTTTTTTGGAGTGTCTTGTTCTTGTGTTTTCGAATCCTTGATTTCACACAAGTCTTTTTTTTCTGATAATTTCTATCCAGTAGTTTTACTTAAATTCCTTAAAGTCTAATCCTGTGGTTTACTGTGTCTGCTGACATTCACTCAAGTGTATTCTGTAAGTTTGAATTGTGTGCTCATTTTCAGCAGAACTTCTTTCTGTAGGAATTTTGTGCTCTATTAGTTAAGGGAGAGAAATTTAGCATTTGCTTCTGCCAGGCCCTTTAGGGGTAACCAGCTGAGTGCACTTACTATGTTAATTTCTCAACGTGAGAATTTCTGAAACAATATAAATTTAAACCCCAAACTTGCTTGAGATGGGGCTTTTTTTTCCCCACCCACATTCTGGTCTGGGGCAGATAACCTTGTTGTCCTTCCTTACACTAGTAGGTCAATTTTTTCTAAGCTACTTTTCCCCTACTGGGGATGCAGTCCTTAGAGGGTCTTGGTCTATGTGCAGGGTCTCAGTTCCAGCTTCCATTCCTCAGGAAGCATCATTTCCAGGGTTTGCTGGCACTGAAATCCAAGCCCACAGTTTTCCCAGATTAGATACAGTCAGTGCCTCACACACTAGCACTATGGTTACCAGGTCCTTATTTAGGGTGGGAGGTGAAGGACACCCAATGTCCGAGGACATGTTAGCTTAAAAAACATGTTTGGTATATTTATCCAGCAAATAGTTGATGTTCATTAAATATCTGAATGCTGCTGCTGCTGCTAAGTCACTTTAGTTGTGTCCGACTCTGTGCGACCCCATAGATGGCAGCCCACCAGGCTCCCCCGTCCTTGGGATTGTCCAGGCAAGAACACTGGAGTGGGTTGCCATTTCCTTCTCCAATGCATGAAAGTGAAAAGTGAAAGGGAAGTCACTCAGTCATGTCCGACTCTTAGCGACCCCATGGACTGCAGCCCACCAGGCTCCTCCGTCCATGGGATTTTCCAGGCAAGAGCACCGGAGTGCATTGCCACTGCCTTCTCCAATATCTGAATGAATCAATTACAATTAAGAAGTTAAGTGGTATTTACAATACTAATAGAGCCTATATAATATTTAGATTTTAAATCATTTAAATTTAATTTTCAAATAGGGAATATGGTTCCAAATACAGAAGTCATTAAAGGGTTTATAGGAAAAAACTTTTATTCTGTGCTTGTATTCCAAACTTCCTCCCTTAGGCAATCAACATTCACTTTTGTGTATCTTTCATTTACTAGCAAATATATACAGATATTCATGGCAGCACAGTATATATACTATTCTTCACTTTACTCCTTTCCCTTAACAATATATCTTAGAGAATTTTTTCGTATCAGAACAAAAAGAAAATATAGCTTATTTTGAAGCCAGTCAGAAAGACCTTCGAATAATGTCAACCCTGTTACTATTCAGAAGTGAAGTTTACATATATCAAATTAAGTGGACACATTCCCACGTCGGTAAAGGCATTTACCCCAAATGGTTAACTATGGATGACAGAATGACTCATCTACATTCTCAAGGGCATATTTAGTCTGGTGTAACTGTTTCTGCAGTTTCTGGATGGAGAAATGAAAGGAAAACACCACACGTACCACAGAGCAGGTACTAAAAAATGTCTACTGAATGAAAAAAGGATTGAGGGGATGGAAATAAGAACTAATAATTTTCTTTCTTTTTAGACATGCCACACATTTCCTAAACTTGTGTATGTATAAAGAATACTTTTTTTTTTTAAGATTTTTGCTAATTATTTTAAATTAGAGGACAACTGTTTTACAATATTGTGTTGGTTTCTGCCCTATTTCAACATGAGTCGGCTATAGGTACATGTATGTCCCCTCCCTCCTGAACCTCTCTCCCACCCCATCCCACCCCTCTAGGTAGTCACAGAGCATTGGATTTGAGCTGCCTGCATCTGATTCAATCTCTCACTTAAATTTTTTGAGCCAATGAAACTTGTTTAAGAAGAGAGAAACTAAAACATATTTTCCACAAATGAGGAGTTTAGAAGGACTAGGATATTGTTCCAAGGACAGTTTTGTTTCCAGCTGAAGATTAACAGAGCATTTAACGGGACTTCCCTGTACCTCAGATGGTAAAGAATCTGCCTGCAACGCAGAAGAGCTGGGTTCAATCCCTGGGTCAGGAAGATCCTCTGGAGAAGGGAATGGCAATCCATTCCAGTATTCTTGCCTGGAGAATCCCATGGACAGAGGAGCCTGGCAGGCTCTAGTCCATTGGGTTGCAAAGAGTCGGACACGACTGAAAGACTAACACTAACCACATGAGCATTTAACAATACGATCAACCTCTGATGAAACTGACACGGTATCTTTTTCTTCTTAGATAAAGTGTTTCCTTCCTTCTGCTTCTGAGAAGCAGATCTTGCTTTCTAAGCAGTTCTGTTTCGCTTTCCTAGGAAGCTGAGTGGTCCCTTCACACCGGCACTTTGAGTTGTCAGTCACCATGGTCCCCAGGCCCTAATGCAGCCCTTGAATGGCTCACTGAAAGCTGATGAACCTCAAGCATGTTCATAACAGTTCCAATGAAGTCCCACGAATCCACTTACACTGCTTATGCAACACACTTTTAAAAGAATTTTACCGTGAGGAACTCCCTCCTTTTCAAAGGAGGTTGCATTGGCAGAGTTCTCTTTTTAAGCAGAGCGGTACACTCTGGACCTTATGGCACATATTTTGAAACAAAAGTCAGTTTGCTTCTTGAAGCCAGGCGTCAGGAATAAGGCGCAGCCCCGAATTTTTTGGTGACGACCTCACAATCACTGTTGGAGTGCCTGATTTAATGCCTGGTTCAAACAGGTAAGAAAGAAGCTGAGAAAAGTGTTTTCCTAGACTGAAAATCAGAGTTCAGAGTAGCCAGCATTTGGTGATGTTAGAGGAGCTATATGACAGACTTATATGAACATGTTTGCAGAGTGAGAGATGTGAGCACTGTGGAAAGTGGGAGGGGAAGGCATTTGTTTTTCTTTCCTTTCCTGGTAAATTTAGAGATAATGGGTTTGAATTTCTAGCTCTGTTAGGTAAGTTTACTAACTTCTTTGAGTTTTGATTTCCTCATTTATAAACTGCAGAAAACAATAACTACTTCAGAGGGCTGTTTATAGAAAGGAGCCTTGAAATTTCTTGTGTACTGTGATGGGCACACCTTTCAAAGGTATTTGGTAACAAAATGTACATGTATGCATATATGTGTGTGTATATATATATGCAACTTAACTATTTTAAGTACAGAAACAGAAGAATATAAAGGCTAATAAAACAAGTTTTTGGCTATTACAAGTAATGCTGCAGTACATGTTCTTACTTATGTTTCATTATACACATGTTGGGGAGTATTTCCAGGGAATATACTAGAAGTGAAATGGCCAGGTTGTAGGGTATGTGTACCCTTACCTTCAACTTCACTAGATTTTTGCCAAATTCACCTCCAAAGTGATGCAGTGGTTGGACACTCCCAATAGCAGTATATGAGAGTTTCTGTTCCTCCACACCCCAGTTCTATTCTTCGCACACGTTGCGTGCGTGCTATGTGTATGCTAAGTCGCTTCAGTCGTGTCTGACTCTTTGAGACCCCTTGGACTGTAGCCCATCAGGCTCCTCTGTCCATGGGATTCTCCAGGCAAGAATACTGGAGTGGGTTGCCATGCCCTCCTCCAGGGGATCTTCCCGACCCATGGATTGAACCTGCATCTCCTGTGGCTCCTGCATTGCAGGTGGGTTCTTTACCCACTGACCCACCTGGGAAGCCCTTATTCAACCATGCTCATATCCAAATAGAATAAAAGTAGCAATACTTTTTCTAGTACTTCAGTTTCCAAAGTACTTTATTATCTCTTACCTATTACCAATAGCTCCTTAAGAGCCATATTACTTCCATTTTACAGATTATCCTCTATTTTACAGATTGTTTAAGTGAAAATTACTTAACGAGGCTAATCAGTTAATAGAAGAAATAAAAAATCAAATCTATTTTTCTTCACATCAAGAAAGTATTTCTTACAAGAGAGATTCTAGCTCCTAAGTAACAATGGTTAGAATCTTAGTTGTCACTGATAATAACAGGAATGAAATAATAAAATTTCAAAAGGGAATTGGAGGAACCTTCATTTCTGTTGACTGTGTAGAAACGCTCAATTCATTACGAATGTGTCCATAAGAATTTTAACATATAATCAACTTTAGAGGTTATTAATCTATTTTTTAAACATAAAGTTATTGTAGCTCTGCTGCTGCTAAGTCGCTTCAGTTGTGTCTGACTCTGTGCGACCCCATAGACGGCAGCCCACCAGGCTTCCCTGTCCCTGGGATTCTCCAGGCAAGAACACTGGAGTGGGTTGCCATTACCTTCTCCAATGCATGAAAGTGAAAAGTGAAAGTGAAGTCGCTCAGTTGTGTCCGATTCTGTGTGACCCCATAGACGGCAACCCACCAGGCTCCGCCTAGTGGTTGGCATTTTTCCAAGTGCTATGTAGTGTTGGACAAAGCTGAGAAAAGCAAATAAAGTCAAATATAATTAGTAATAATTTAAAAACATCTTACCATAATGTAGAGCTGTTTGACCTTCATTGTCCTATAAAAGAAACAAAGAATCTAAGTTATTGCAAAAGTATGAAAATATACAAGCTATAGCAAATATTTGATATACCAAAGTTCCACAGGTTTACCAGCTACAGGAAAAGAAGCCAGTTCTTTAAGCCTCACAGTAACCTCTGACCAAACTCTCCATCTTGGAGAAAAGGAGAAGGTTGAATGGTAACTTGTGCACTGCAGCAGCCACAGAGTGACAGGATGACTAGATCTGCAGATATTAAACCAAAGGGAATCCTTTAAAATGTGACAGTTTGATTACCCAATTAGTGGCAGAAAAATGGCCATTTATCATGGCCAGCATTATAATGTTTTTTTTTTTAAGTACATTCCCAAAATCTATCTAAGAAGTCTATGATTTATAGTAAGAATTAGTAGCTTTGTAACCCATTTTCAAAGGTTCAGATTCCAGGCTTGTAACACAAAGTTTTCTAAGCATATCAAATATTATACAGAAATGTGATTTCAAGGCACACAAAATCTCTACAAGTTAAGGCAAAAATTCCCACATATACTCAGGAAAATCCAACTGTTCAGCTTAATTTTTATTTCTTTAAAATCAAAATATTTTAACTATATAAACTAATTATTGATGAGTACTTTTTCACGATGCTATTTCTTTTGAATTCAATTTTTATTTTACATTGGAGTAGTTGATTTACAATGTTAGTTTCAGCTGTATAGCAAAGTGATTCTGTTATACATATATCTATTTTTCAGATTCTTTTCCCATAGGTTATTATAGAACATTGAGCAGTTTTCTGTACATATTGTTGGTTATCTGTTTTATTATATATAGTAGGATGTATATGTTAATCCCCAAACTCCTAATTGATCCCTCCTCCTCTCCTCTTTGGTAACCATTAAGTTTGTTTTCCAAGTCTGAGTCTGTTCTGTTTTATAAATACATTCATTTGTATAAGTTTTCTAGGTTCTACGTATAAGTGATATCATATGATGTTTGTCTGTGTGACTTCATTCAGTATGATTCATTTGTATAAGTTTTCTAGGTTCTACGTATAAGTGATATCATATGATGTTTGTCTGTGTGACTTCATTCAGTATGATTCATTTGTATAAGTTTTCTAGGTTCTACGTATAAGTGATATCATATGATGTTTGTCTGTGTGACTTCATTCAGTATGATTCATTTGTATAAGTTTTCTAGGTTCTACGTATAAGTGATATCATATGATGTTTGTCTCTGTGACTTCATTCAGTATGATAATGCCTAGGTCCATCCACGCTGCTGCAAATGGCATTATTTCATTCCTTTTTATGTCTCAGTAATATTCCACTGTACACATATACCACATCTTCTTTATCCATTCCTCTGTCAACAGACATTTAATTTGCTTCCATGTCTTGGCTATTGTGAGTAGTGCTGCAATGAACATTGAGGTGCATGTATCTTTTTGAATTGTGGTTTTCTCTGGATATATGGCCGGGAGTGGAATTGCTAGATCATATGGTTGCTCCCTTTTTAGTATTGAAAGGAACCTCCATGCTCTTCTCTATATTGTGTGCTCAGTTGTGTCTGACTTAGGGGCACCATGGTTGTAGCCTGCCAGGCTTCTCTGTCCACCACTTCCTACTCCAAGGATCTTCTTGACCCACGGATTGAACCCATGTGTCTTGTGTTTCCTGCATTGGCAGGCAGACTCTTTACCACCAGGGCCACCTAGGAAGCTCTGTTCTCCAAATAGTACTTGTATCAATTTACATTCTCACCAACAGTGTAGGAACGTTCTCTTTTCCTCTGCATCCTCTCCAGGATTTATTATTTGCAGATTTTTTGATGATGGCCATTCTGACTGGTGGGCTTCCCAGGTGGCTCAGTGGTAAAGAATCAGCCTGCCAATTCAGGAGACGCAGGAGACACAGGTTCAATCCCTGGTCAGGAAGATCCCTTGGAGGAGGAAAAGGCAACTCACTCCAGTATTCCTACCTGGAGAATCCTATGAATAGACGAGCCTGGTGGGTTACAATCCATAGAGTCACAGAATTGGACATAACTGAGCACACACACATTCTGACCTGTATGAGGTGATACATCTTTAGTTTTGCTTTTCTCTAATAATTAGCAATGTTCAGTATTTCTTCATGTGTTTTTGGCCATCCATATGTCTTTCTTAGAGAAATGTCTATTTAGATCATTTGCCCATTTTTTGGTTGTTTTTGGTTTTGTTTTTGATATTGAGTTGCATGAACTGCTTATATATTTTGGAGATTAATCCCTTGTAAGCTGCTTCATTTGCAAATATTTTCTCCCATCCTGTGGGTCGTCTTTTTGTTTTCTTTATGGTTTCCTTTGCTGTGCAGAAGCTTTTGAGTTTAATTAGGTCCCATTTGTTTATTTTTACTTTTTATTTTCATTACTCTGGGAGGTGGACCTATAAAGGTATTGCTGTGATTTATGCCAAAGAATGTTCTTCCTATGTTTTCTTCTAAGAGTTTTATAGCATCCAGTCTTATATTTAGGTCTTTAATCCATTTGAGTTTATTTTTGTGTATGGTGTTAGCGAATATTCTAATTTAATTGTTTTACATGCAGCTTTCCAGTTTCCCCAGCATCATTTATTGAAGAGACTGTGTTTTTGCCATTGTATAGTCTTGCCTCCTGTCATAGACTGACCATAGGTGTGTGGGTTTACTTCTGAACTTTGTATCCTGTTCCATTGATCTGCATTTCTGTTTTTGTGCCAATATTATAGTGTTTTGATGACTGTAGCTTTGTAGTATAAAGTCAGGGAGCCTTATTTCTCCAGTTCCATTTTCCTTTCTCAGAATTGCTTTGGCTGTTCAGGGCCTTTTATGTTTCCATGCAAATTAAAAATTTTTTGTTCTAAAAATTTTGTGAAAATGCCATTGATAATTTGAAACAGATTGCATTGAATCTGTACATTGCCTTGAGTAGTATAATCATTTTGACTACATTGATTCTTCCAATCCAAGAACATGGTATATCTTTCCATCTGAGCAATGCTATTTCTTAAGCTGAAGGCAGATGATCACGTTACATGAGCAACACATAATCAGGATGATGGATAGGTGAAAAGTAGAATTTAGATTAATTTGATATGCATTTAGTATGTGCATGGCCATTCTTGAGCCCCTGGTAATTAAGAATAAATGATTAACCATTATTGTAAATGAGACAGAGTGGTATTATGATTTAAATCAACTACTCTTAGACAAACCATATCTACCTTTCCCATTTCCTAAAGACTGAATATGGGGGTTGGTTCCCAGAAGGTTTTGGGTATGGTTCTATTTAATCTCCTAAGAAGAAAGGCAAAAAGCTGCCACGGAGAGCTTATTTTCTGGTTCAGATAGGTGGTTAGAAAAAAGTAATTCTTTAACACCTAGAGAAGTTCAGCAGGGATAACAGCCAATGGGTAGAAGACAACTTTGAGGCAATGTAGTTTGATTAAACTGTTTTCTTACCAGGAATTGGAATTCTCATTGGATTTGGCGGTAACATGTGGGTAGATAGGTTGGAGGAGATATGAAAGATGTAATTTTGAGGAACCTTGTGAGTAGGGTAGATTCAGCTGAGGTGCAGCACTGCTTACATTTGGGATGCTCATTATATGTCATAAGGATAATAATAAACTCTAAGGGTAGTAAAAGATGGACAGCAGCACCAAGAAGTCAGAAAAACAAGAGATTATTTTTGCCTACTTGTTTCTTGTATTTTTCAATTCAGTCCCTACTTTGCTCCTCATTCCTCTTTGCCTTGCCCTGCCCTTGAGATTAATGACAGGTAGGGGAAGAGAGCTGAGGCAGCCACAGTAAACAAGATCCAAGAGATGATAATGAGGGGTGGCAATGACAGTGTGAAGTTGTGTTCCTGAGTATCTGGATTTACCTGGCTACAGTCAAGGGCAATTTTGAAAGAACTGTATTGCCCACTATGGCTTTAAACTTGTATCTGCTTTGCTAGTTTCCAAAGTTAACCAGTAAAAATGTATGTGTGTGTGTTTGTGTATGTGTACACACACCTGATGGGTTTATATATTCACATTTATGTGCACACACACCTGATGGGTTTATACATTCACATTTATAGTTTAAATGCTTGGCGACAGAAAATAATTTCAGAAAGGGTTTAATCTATTGCAACCTCAGGACTCTAACCTATGCATCCATCATGCAAGGTTATATTTTCTATAATTATGCATTTTTAGAAAGTGTAACTTTCTTGCTATTTGTGCATAAGTTCCTTGTTTAATTACTGTGTTCATATAAATATATATGCAGAGTTCAATTTCATTCAATTTGTAATTGCTTATCTTCACAAGAGAGGTAGAAGCATAATTTATTTCTTTTAATCACTTTTACCAATGAGTACTAAATCTATATCTCCACCTCAATCTCCAACTAATGAATTAATTTAAAATGTTTATTGAGCTCCTACTATGGTCCAGGCAGTGTTCCAGGTCCTGGGAGCACAGAGGTGAGCAAGAGAGAGAAGGTCCATCATGTTATAACGCTTACATTCTAGTGGTAGAGGAAGTAATAAGCAAATAAATCTTTTCTGTAATAGACAGCAATAAGTGCTCCAAAAAGCAAAATACAGTGTCTAGATGATGTGAGATGCTATTTTAGATCAAAAGAACAAGGAAGGGCTCTTTGAGAAGGTATGTACACACAGAGAATTGGGGAAGATTCTAGGG
This sequence comes from Bos javanicus, assembly GCF_032452875.1. Taxonomy (NCBI): domain Eukaryota; kingdom Metazoa; phylum Chordata; class Mammalia; order Artiodactyla; family Bovidae; genus Bos; species Bos javanicus. The sequence goes on from NC_083883.1 coordinate 62,274,310, forward strand.
TGGTCATGCAACCTCCTGAGCTGAGCGCATCATAGCACCCATCACCCTCCTGCTCTAGAAGCAAGCATGTCACTCAAGCCAAACCACTTAGAGTCTTCTCTTAGGATTTTCAAAATAGGATTCATGTCAATGTATGGCAAAACCAATACAATATTGTGAAGTAATTAGCCTCCAATTAAAATAAATAAAGTTATATTTAAAAAAGATTTTCAAAATAGAGCAAGGAGATAGAAGCATGTGTACAGAGAAAGCCTTTTTCTTCCTGGTCAAAAGAAAGTGGTGTATGAATAAAAACAGATACAAAAAGATAAATATTGTATTATTCCAGTGTATGAACTATTTAAGAGTAGTCAAATTCAGAGAGACAGAAATACAACAGTGGTTATCAGGGGCTGCAGAGAGAGAGGAAGGAGGAATTATTGTCCCGTGGGTACAGTTTCAGTATGGGATGATGAAAACATTCTGCAGATGGATAGTAGTGACAGCTGCACAACAACATGCACGTTCTTAATACCACTGCTGCTGCTGCTGCTAAGTCGCTTCAGTCGTGTCCGACTCTGTGCAACCCCACAGACGGCAGCCCACCAGGCTCCCCGTCCCTGGGATTCTCCAGGCAAGAACACTGGAGTGGGTTGCCATTTCCTTCTCCAATGCATGAAAGTGAAAAGTCAAAGTGAAGTCACTTAGTCGTGTCTAACTCTTTGCGACCCCATGAACCGCAGCACGCCAGGCTACAAGTGGCATTGTTCTCACTACAAGTGGCATTGTTCTCCACTTTTTGGAGAAAACAGGTGTGTGGGAGGTGAGAATGAAGTATTCACAAAGAAAAGAGCAGCAGTGAGAGATCCAGAAAGAATGAGAGTCTCTAATTCTTATCATTCCAACCCTGTCCTTGTCCTTCTTGGTTAGGTGAGCCAACAACAAAATACTCTCTAGGCAAAAGTGATCTTGTCACGTGCAAACGGAGTCCTGAGTAATACAGAACACAAGGTTATTTATGACTCAAGCCTTGATCATCTTCCTCGCAATTTTGTGACCTCCGATTCCCAGTAAGAATACCTATCTGCACATTCACATCTGTAAATGCACTTCACTCTGCTTGAAATCTGTTCTCCAACCTTATAGTGTTCTGCTCTTCTCTCTTGTTTTAATATCCATCTTTGATATATTTGAGCATTTTAAGCAGACGTATAGTCCCTGTATTTCTTTTATTTGAGCTCAGGGAGAGGGGGCAGGTGGTGATACATGTGATACTTGTGCTGCCTGAGATTCGTGTACTGCTGATTACTACCTGTGTGCTTTATAATTTGGGACTGTGAATTCATTTTAAGTGGGGTTTTATCTGTGAAAAATTCTGTGCTTTGTTCCCTGAATGGAGATTCTGTCCCTCTAGAATGATTTTGCTTTTGTTTCTGACAGACACCATGGAAATAGTATCAGTCTGAGATCCCTACATTGGGTTCTTAGCTTGGAGATTTTTGAACACCTACTTAGTGTAAATTTAAAAAGGGCAAACCTATTTCTCATCCCACCTCCCCTCCTGGGCTTGGAGTGCAGGCTAAGAAAAATTCATGTCAGCTCTTTGTTGGAGGGTAGATTTTTAATGTCTACTTTTCCCTGATGGTGGCTGCTGTTTTTTGAGAGATTTCTACCTTATAGATACTGGGACTGTCAGATCCTTGCTTTCAGGACAGTCAGGTGTTGGTTTAAACTTACCACTTTCTTTTTAAAGCTTTGGGATTATTAAAAACTCAAGGCTTACTAATTTGTTTCTTAGCTGTGTTTGTTTTGGCCTTTGGAGAACAACTTTACTTTTTGGTAAGCTCTACCATATTTCCTACATTGTGGAGCATAAATGCCAAATGTAATTATTCTGGGGCCCAAACAATCATGAACTCAGTTCACAGTTAACTCAGTGAAAAATTACTTTTTCAGTTTTACTTCCAGATGCTTTTTCCTCCTGTATGCAGAGGACGAGTTGGTCTCTCTTGAATTTATACAGATTTCTTTCTTTCCCCACATGTATTTCTACACTGATTCTTTCTTTATAATTTTTGATCATTATTTTCATTTTATTAATAATTATTTCCTTTAAGGGCTAGATTTTCTTCTCTCCTGAGATGGGGCACCCTGTCAAATGTAAGAAGTATGTGTTTATTTAAAATTGTATTTATTTATTTATTGAAGTATAGCTGATTTACAATGTTGTGTTAATTTCTGCTGCACACCAAAGTGATTCAGTTTTATATACATATGCAATCTTTTTTTATATTCTTTTCCATTATGGTTGATCCCAGGAGACTGGATATAGCTCCCTGTGCTGTACAGTAAGACCTGTTGTTTATCCGTTCTAAATGTAATAGTGTGCACCTGCTTACCTCAAACTCTGAGTCCATCCCTTGCCTTCCCATCGGCAGCCACAAGTCTTTTCTCTATGTCTGTGAGTCTGTTTCTGCTTCACAGATAGGTCCGTCTGTATCACATTTTAGATTCCACATTTAAGTGATATCATACAGTGTTTCTTTCTCTTTCTGACTGATTTCACTTAGCATGATAATCTTTAGTCGCATCCATGTTGCTGCAGATGGCATTATTTTGTTTTTATGGCTGAGTTGTATGTATGTACCACATCTTCTTTATCCATTCCTCTGTCAATGGACATTTAAGTTGTTCTACGTCTTGGCTATCGTGAATAGTTCTGCTATGAATATAGGGGTGCATGTATCGTCCTGAATTATAGTTTTGTCTAGAAATATGCCCAGGAATAGGATTGCTGGATCATATGGTAATTCTGTGTTTAGTTTTCTGAGGAACCTCTATACTGTTTTCCACAGTGACCGCACCAACCTACATTCCCATCAACGGTAGGAGAGTTCCTTTTTCTCGACACCCTCTCCAGCATTTGTTATTTGTAGATTTCTTAATGATGGCCATTCTGAAATGGTGTGAGGTGGTACTTCTTTGTAGTACTGATTTGCATTTCTCTAATAATTAGCAATATTTTCATGTACCTGTTGGCCATTTGTATTTATTCTTTGGAGAAATGTCTGTTAAGGTCTTGGGCCTATTTTTCAATTGGATTGTTTGTTTTTTGTTGAGTTGTAGGAGTTGTTTGTATATTTTGGAAATGAAACCCTTGTTGATCACATCATTTGCAAATATTTCCTCCCATTCTGTATGCTATCTTTTTGTTTTATGACTTCCTTTTCTATGCTAGTTTGTAGGTTTGATTAGGTCCCATTTGTTTATTTTTATTTCTATTGCCTTGCTGCTGCTAAGTCGCTTCAGTCGTGTCCAACTCTGTGCGACCCCACAGATGACAGCCCACCAGGCTCCTCTGTCCCTGGGATTCTCCAGGCAAGAATACTGGACTGGGTGGCCATTTCCTTCTCCAATGCATGCATGCATGCAAAGTTGCTTCAGTCATGTCTGACTCTGTGCGACCCTATGGACAGCAGTCCACCAGGCTCCTCTGTCCACAGGATTCTCCAGGCAAGAATACTGGAGTGGGTTGCCATTTCCATCTCTACTGTTGCCTTGGGGACTGACCTAAGAAAACATTGGTACAATTTATATCAAAATGTTTTGCCTATGATCTCTTAAAGACATTTTATGGTGTCATGTCTTATGTTTAAGTCTTTAAGCCATTTTGAGTTTATTTTTGTGTATGGTGTGAGAGTATGATCTAACCTCATTAATTTACATGCACTGTCCAGCTTTCCCAATACCACTTGCTGATGAGACTTTGCCCCATTGTATACTCTCGCCTCCTTTGTTGAAGATCAACTGACTGTAGGTGTGTGGGTTTAATTCTGGGCTGTCTTTTCTGCTCCATTGATCCAGGTATGTGTTTGTGTCAATAACCAGGCTGCTTTGATTACTCTAGCTTTGTGGTGTTGTCTGAAGTTTTGGAGGGTTATACCTCCTGCTTTGTTCTTTTTCTTCAGGATTGCTTTGGCAATGCTGGGTCTTTCATGGTTCCAGATGAATTTTAGGATTATCTGTTTTAGTTCTGTGAAAAATGTCATGGGTACTTTGCTACTCAGTCATGTCCAAGTCTTTGAGACCCCATGGACTGTAGTCTGCCAGCATCCTCTGTCCATAGAATTTTTCAGGCAGGAACATTGGTGTGGGCTGCCACTTCCTACTCAAGGGGCTCTTTCCAACCCAGGGGTCAAATCTGCATCTCTTGCATTTCCTGCATCAGCAGGCAGATTCTTTACCATTGTGCCACCTGGGAGTAGGGATCTCATTAAATCTGTAGACTGCTTTGGGTAGTATGGCCATTTAAACAATATTAATTAGAAATATTTTTTAAAAAATTTACCAAATGAAGTATTGATGAAAATATTAACATTAAGTCATTGATAATATTGCTATTTTTTGCACATAAAATTCTGTAGCCAGGTGCTGATTTTTTTCTACTGCTAAATGCATTTTATCAAACTGAATCAAAAGCCCCATTTCCAAGTCCAGATCTATCTACCTGTCTGTCTACCTACACACACACACACTCACACACGTTTCAGTCAGTTCAGTCAATCAGTCGTGTCTGACTGAGACCCCATGTACTGCAGCATGCTAGGCCTGCATGTCCATCACCAAATCTCAGAGCCTATCCAAACCCATATCCATTGAGTCGGTGATGCCATCCAACCATCTCATCCTCTGTCGTCCCCTTCTCCTTCTGCCCTCAATCTTTCCCAGCATCAGGGTCTTTTCCAGTGAGTCCGTTCTTCACATCAGGTGGCCAAAGTATTGGAGTTTCAGCTTTAGCATTAGTCCTTCCAATGAATATTCAGGGCTGATTTCCTTTAGGATGGACTGGTTGGATCTCCTTGCAGTCCAAGGGACTCTCAAGAGTCTTCTCCAACACCACAGTTCAAAAGCATCAATTCTTCGGCATTCAGCTTTCTTCATAGTCCAATGTTCACATCTATACAAGACCACCGGAAAAACCACAGCCTTGACTAGATGGGCCTTTGTTGGCAGAGTAATGTCTCTGTTTTTTAATATGCTGTTTAGGTTGGTCATGACTTTCCTTCCAAGGAGCAAGGGTCTTTTGATTTCATGGCTGCAGTCACCATCTGCAGTTTTTGGAGCCCCCCAAAATGAAGTCTGTCACTGTTTCCATTGTTTTCCCATTTATTTCCCTTGAAGTGATGGGACCAGATGCCATGATCTTAGTTTTCTGAATGTTGAGCTTTAAGCTAACTTTTTCACTCTCTTCTTTTACTTTCATCAAGAGGCTCTTTAGCTCTTCGCTTAAGAGTGGTGTCATCTGCATATCTGAGGTTATTGATATTTCTCCCGGCAATCTCGATTCCCCCTTGTGCTTCTTCCAGCCCAGCGTTTCTCATGATGTACTCCGCATAGAAGTTAAATAAGCAGGGTGACAATATACAGCCTTGATGTACTCCTTTTCCTGTTTGGAACCAGTCTGTTGTTCCATGTCTAGTTCTAACTGTTGCTTCCTGACCTGCATATAGCTTTCTCAAGAGGCAGGTCAGGTGGTCTGGTATTCCCATCTCTTGAAGAATTTTCCACAGTTTACTGTGATCCACACAGTCAAAGGCTTTGGCATAGTCAATAAAGCAGAAGTAGATGTTCTTCTGAAATCTCTTGCTTTTTCAATGAGCCAGTGGATGTTGGCAATTTGATCTCTGGTTCCTCTGCTTTTTCTAAATGCAGCTTGAACATCTGGAAGTTCATGGTTCACATAATGTTGAAGCCTGGCTTGGAGAATTTTGAGCATTACTTTAATAGCATGTGATATTTAAGTCATGGAAATAACATGCTTCCAAGATGTTCTGTGTGAGCAGAAAATTCTCCTGTCACTGGATTTTTTTGTGACCATAGTGATACTGATACTGTAATTCAGATTTGATCTACCATTTCTACCAATGTTAGTTCTAAAGATACTGTACACAGCATGAAGCATTAAGAGAGTAATAAGAGAGCTGCATAGAGGGGATGCATTTTCCCTTGTGGGTAATGAGAGATTCATTTCTTATCCAGTAATCTGACATCTGAAATAAAAATTCTGTTTTACTATTTCAAGTGAATAGATGATAAGGGAAGCACTCAAGAAAATTGGTTGTGAGGAATTAGAAGTAGTGATAAAAATTATGAGTTACTAATATAATTTTGGGTAATTTTCAATATTATTGAAATATTGAAATAATATTCAATATTATTTCTAAGCTTGGAATGTTTTGCCTCTCCTAACCTGTGAGATCTGTGACTCCATTACAGAATATGATTAAACTAATCTGACAATTTACCACATGTTAGGTGTTGGCAAACATATTTTTAAATTATTTTTCTAAGAATTTTTCTGATATGTGAATTAAGTCTTCAGTTGGTTATAGGCACACTCCTTTCTTTCTTGGGGAAAAAAGGTAGGTATAGTAACATCTCATTTAACTATTAATTGCACCTGTTAGGAAAATCCCATGGCTAGAGGAGCCTGGTGGGCTACAGTCCATGGCGTCGCAAAGAGTGGGACACAACTGAGCAACTAAATAACAACCAAGTACCTTTTAGAGAGCGACAAACCTGTCAGCACATTTTAAAAATAATTGGCACATTACTCTTTGAATATGCAAACACTGAAAACCGCCCTTATAAACTTTCTAAGGTATCTTACTTCCCCTTATCACTCAAGATGGAGAACATGGGAGATTATTTAATCTTTTCCTGATGATTCAGTTATCATAAACTAATGATGTCCCTTAGTGTCTTGCATCAAGTAAATGTCTGGGCATATACATGAACAAAAAATCATTTGTTTTACATCAGTGTTAGTCACTCAGTGATGTCTGACCCTGTGACCCCATGGACTGTAGCCCACCAGGCTCCTCTGTCCATGGAATTCCCCAGGCAAGAATACTGGAGTGGGTTGCCATTTCCTTCTCCAAGGGATCTTCCAGACCCAGAGATGGAACCCAGGTCTCTTGCATTGCAGGCAGATTCTTTACCAGCTGAGTGCTGCCTTTGATTGTCTTCCTTTCAGTTATTTTCTTAATCATGTTTCCCTATTTCATGTGGTGGGTTGCACAAGTCGGACATGACTTAGCGACTAAACCACCACTGATTATTCATCCCTTTTAAGGCAGCCAAGTAGATTCACAGGTGTTCTCTATACAGATGTTCTCAAGAACAAGTTTGCTTTGGGAACTGAAGATAAGATGATTGCATTGACATGTTACTAAAATTGCTGGCAAGAGGGATTGGAGTAAAGTAGGCCCAGAATAAGTGAGCAGCTGGAACTAAAGGATCAATAATGTATGTACTATGCCCACAAAGGTGGTCTTCTTCAGCTCATCTAATCATTGAGACTCATAAGACTATCACTGAATACATCTGCCATCTGTTTATTCAGGAGGATTTCAGACAGAAACCATTCAGAAGCTGCCATCAAGGCAGTGTCAGCCTAGAGTTCTGTAGTAATTCATGTGACAGCTTGTCCAGCCATCCAGCCGGAGACTGAGCCTCAGCCTCAGTCCTTCCAATGAATATTCAGGACTGATTTCCTTTAGGATTGACTGGTTTGATCTCCTTGATGTCCAAGGGACTCTCAAGAGACTTTTCCAGGACCTCAGCTTGAAAGCATCAGTTCTTCAGCACTCGGCCTTCTTTATGCTCTACCTCTCACATCCGTCTGTGACCACTGGAAAAACTAAAGCTTTGACTAGAACGGACCTTTGTCAGCAGTGATAGCTCTGCTTTTCAATATGCTGTTTAGATTTGTCATAGCTTTTCTTCCAAGTAGTAAGCGTCTTTTAATTTCATGGCTGCAGTCACCATCCTCAGTGATTTTGGAGCCCAAGAAAATAGTCTGTCACTGTTTCCATTTTTTCCCCATGTATTTGCTATGAAAAGCGATGGGACCAGATGCCATGATCTTAGTTTTTTGAATGTTGTTTTAAGCCAGCTTATTCACTCTCCTCTTTGACCCTCATCAAGAGGCTCTTTAGTTCCTCTTTGCTTTCTGCCATTAGGGTGGTGTCATCTGCTTATCTGAGGTTACTGATATTTCTCCTGGCAGTCTTGATTCCAGCTTGTGATTTATTCAGCCTGGCATTTTGCATGATGTACTCTGCATGTAAGTTAAATAAGCAGGGTGATGTACTCCTTTCACAATTTTGAACCAGTCTGTTGTTCCATGTCTGGTTCTGTTGTTTCTTGACCTGTATACTGATTTCTCAGGAGGCAGGTCAGGTGGCCTGGGATTCCCATCTCTTGAAGAATTTTCTACAGTTTTTTGTGATCCACACAGGCAAAGGCTTTAGCATAGTCAATGAAGCAGAAGTAGATTTTTTTTTAATTCCCTTGTTTTTTTATGATCCAGGGGATGTTGGCAATTTGATCTCTGGTTCCTCTGCCTTTTCTAAATCCAGCTTGTACATCTAGAAGTTCTCAGTTCACATACTGTTAAAGCCTAGCTTTAAGGATTTTGAGCATTGCTTTGCTAGCATGTAAAATGAGTGCAATTGTACAGTAGTTCGGACATTCTTTGGCATTGCCTTTCTTTGGGATTGGAATGAAAACTGACCTTTTCCAGTCCTGTGGCCACTGCTCAGTTTCCCAAATTTGCTGGCAAACTGAGTGCATTACTTTAACAGCATCATCTTTTAGGATTTGAAATAGCTCAGCTGGAATTTCATCACCCTCACTAGCTTTGTTTGTAGTAATGCTTCCTAAGGCCCACTTGATTTCACATTCCAGGATGTCTGGCTCTAAGTGAGTGAACACACCACCATGGTTATTCAGGTCATTAAGACCTTTTTTATACAGTTCTTCTGTGTATTCTTGCCACCTCTTCTTAGTATCTTCTGCTTCTGTTAGGTCCATACCATTTCTGTCCTCTATTGTGCCCATCTTTACATGAAGTGTTCCCTTGGTATCTAATTTTCTTGAAGAGATTTCTAGTTCTTCCCTTTATATTGTTTTCCTCTATTTCTTTGCATTGTTCATTTGAGAAGGCTTTCTTATCTCTCCTTGCTATTCTTTGGAACTCTGCATTTAGATAGGTATTTGTTTTCTTTTCTCCTTTGCCTTTTGCTTCTCTTCTTTTCTCAGCCATTTGTAAGGCCTCCTCAGACAACCATTTTGCCTTGTATTTCTTTTTCTTGGGGCTGGTTTTGGTCATTGCCTCCTATACAGTGTTATAAACTTCTATCTCTAGTTCTTCAGGCACTCTATCAGATCTAATCCCTTGAAACTATTTGTAACTGGAGATATAAACTTGAGATCTGAAGGGCAGATATATAAAGCCCAGAGACTGGATGAGATCACCAAAGGAATGGGTATAGAGAAGAGAGATCAGACAATTGAGCTCTGGGGCATTTCAAGACAAAGAGGGTAGGAAATCGTTTCATCACTAGTGTCTGAATCTTGCAACTTCATGGACTGTAGCCCACCAGGCTCCTCTGTCCATGGGATTTTTCCTGGCAAGAATACTGGAGTTTGTTGCCATTTCCTTCTCCAGGGGATCTTCCTGACCCAGAGATCAAACCTGTGTCTCCTGCATTGGCAGACGGGTTCTTTACCACTGAGCCACCAGGGAAGCCTGAGGACAGGAAAAGGAGCAAGCAAAAGGGACAGAAAAACAGCTACTGAAAAAAATTGAGCAAAAGGGACCTTACCAAGGTCAGTAAGGGAGTAACCAAAATCACTGCCCTGGAACACAAGAGAATAAAGCATTTAACGAAAAAGTCATTCAAATGCTGCTGATAGGTCAAGAACGGTAGGGACCAAAGAGTGGTCACTGGATGTAGCAGAACTGAAATGAAAAACAGAAAGAATGATAGAAGTAAACACCCAATTCAAGTGGCTTCAAGAAATAACACGGGAGGAGAAATTAGAGTATAAACAACTCTTTCACGGAACTCTGGAGAAGAATGAAATGCGGCAGGAGTTGGGCAGTTAAGTGGGGTAAACAGATAGCAGTATATTTATATCTGCTGGAAACTATACAGAAGAGAGGGAAAACTGACAATGCAGAAAAGGATATACGCAGTGAGAGCTTGCGTGGGATGGCGCCTAGTGTGTGAGCAGAGGGGCTGGCCTTGGGCTCACAGATGGCTCATACATACCAATGGGGGGAAAGGGGGCTATGTAGGCACAGATGCAGGCAGGTAGACAGATGTGATGGTAGAACTTGCGGAAGTTCTTTTTTCACTGACTCTTATTTCACTTCAGTTTAATGGGAATGAAGGTCATTAGGAGAGAATGAGGATGAGGAAGGAGGTGTTTGAATTTTGAGCAGAGAAGAGAACATATGAAAGAGTTATCTAAGAGAGAGAAGAGATAACGGAGTAGGGGAATGTCGAGTTGCTGCTGGGCAGCAGTGAGGGCCCATGAGGTCAGCAGTTATAAACCTGAAGTGGACATGGGCATGTACGTTTCTCCTGTCACGTGTAGCTGCATAGCTACAGACATGGAAGACTGGAAGAATTAATTTAAACATCTATTTCTGAAAGCCTATCAGGGACACAATGAAAAATAAACCAGTTACAGTCCATGCCTTAGTGGAGTTAGAAATGGCTACAGCATAATATACTTATAGGACAGAATATTAGGCAAACATTCTAGAAAGTGTGCTGAAAAATATCTGATATGCATATGAGAAGATATTCATGACAAGTAAAGTAGGATATAAAAGTATATATAGTATGATCTCATTTTTGTTTTTAAAATGTATTATCTACCTATAGAACAAAGAGAAGGAAAGCATCCAAAGTGATTATCTCAGGGGTAAGATTGCAGATGACCAAAACCTTTTTCTTTATACTTATTATTTGTAAATATTTTGTAAAAATTTCAATAATACATTGTTATCACTTTTACAATAAGAAAAAGTTACTGTTGATTTGTATTCTTTGAATTTGAATACCATCTGTATATTTACAAACATTTTTCAGTGATTATTACTTGGCTATACCAATAAAAACCGATCAAACCAATGTAAATTATGGTATAAATGTTTATTTACAGGTACAAGCATGATAGGGTTACCTGCATGCTGCCCCCCTACCCCAATCCATTTCTTATTCGCTGTGCTCCTCAGATCACCATGACTAATTTGAGGCTTTTGAGTTCAGATGCTGTGGGCTGAAGTGTTCTTGTGTTTAATGTGAAATATTGGGATTTTTGATCTTTCAACTTAGAGCATGTCCACCTAGAAATCAATTAGAGCAGGGGCATAAATATGAGAACCATGACTGCAATCACAGAATTGATTGGCAACTGGGGAATGGAAAGACAGAGGACAACCAGGCTGTCTTCTAATTCTATTAACTTTTCTGTCTTCCAAGGGTACTAGAGAAAAGGAGCAGGCTTTAAAAACACATAAGTTTTCCTCAACTCTGAATTGTTTATATGTCTAAGTACCGAGACATGTCTAAAGAATAGGTATTTGGGTGAAACAAAAGATAATTATTTATAATTACTCTCTAGCCAAACTGTAGTCTTCAGGGGGCCAAATGTAAATTCTTCTTTTATTCGTCTTTTGTATGCCTTGCACATAATAAGCACTCAAGAAATATTTGATCAAACTTGATGATTATGACTCACTTAAATACAACCTGTTCAGGTTTTAATCATTTTTAATAATTATTTTAAATCTATATTTTAAAATAATCTTACTATTATGATTATGATGTTTTAATAAAACACATCATCTTGTATCTGCAGAATCTTTATCTGTGTTATTCCTCTGTGTGTGTTAAAGTGGAGTTTATATTAAAGCATGAATATGACTCCAGTGTTTTCTTTGTAACCTCAAAATAGGATATAGGAACACAAACCTTAGTCTTTATAAACATTTCTGTTTTAAAATATATTACAAAGAATAAATGGAATTGAATGTCAAGAATGAGTAAGTGAAAGCTTTTACTCATCTGGTTTACAACTTATATCAGCTAATTTTTCTAAATTTAAGTTGATTAAATTTTTTGGTTGTTTCATTTCAAATGACCACACCAGAAGAGGGTTGTTTGTCATAGTTATTTATGCTTTTCCTTTCTGTTTTAGCTTAAGAGAAATGTTCAAATTTAATAAATATGGAGTTGTTATAAACAGGAGCAAAAACAATTCTAATAAATTAACATTGGTCATACATTTAAAATCTTTGTAAGGGATTATATATTAGGATAAAATACTCAGGTGAATTAAAAAATTCACATAATAAACTTAAAATGTAGAAAAATTCTAACTATAAAAGCATAGAAATGTACAGCTCAGTGCGTGCTCAGTCGTGTCTGACTCTTTGCAACCCCATGGACTGTAGCCTACCAGGCGCCTCTGTCCATGGATTTCCCAGGCAAGAATACTGGAGTGGGTTGCTGTTTCCTCCTCTAGGGGATATTCCTGACCCAAGGATCGAACTTGCATCTCCTGCATTGGCAGGTAGATTCCTTACCACTGAGCCACTGGAGAAACCCTAGAAATGTATAACTCCTTCACTATACTCTCATACACTGTTTCTAAATAAATAAAAATCCATAAGAAATACAAAATAATGACAAAGTATTATAGGGAACTTAAAGACCCAGGCTCCTAAATATGAAAAGAAAAAACGTACCATTACCTAAGTGATTCTTGACCATTATCTTTATTTTTTTAATAAGCATGCTGTTTTTTAAATAATTATATTTTATTTCTTATTTAGTTACTGGCTGCTCTGGGCCTTCATTGCTGTGTGCCGGCTTTCTCTAGTTCCGATGAACGGGGGCCACTCTCTAGTTGTGGGGCATGTGTAGTTGTGGCCTCTGGGCTCTAGAGCACAGGCTCAAGGGTTGTGGTGCACAGGCTTAGTTGCTTCATGGACTTCGTGGGATCTTCCCAGATCAAGGATTGAACCTGCATCTTGCATTGGCAAGGTGCAATCTCTTGCATCGGCAGGTGAATTCCTAACCACTGGACCACCACAGAAACCCTGCCGTTATCTTTAAATGGTAGGGAATCATGAAAGCTTCCCCTTGCTCTGACCGGGTCCTGTGTCTGACTCTTGCCGGACTCTAAGCTATCACCCACTACTCAGATTCCATTCATAAGCAGCCACTCTTCTTTATAACTTGAAGTAGGACCTTGAGCCTTCACAACCCTTGTTTAAAACTTTCTTTCCCTCACCGCTCCCTCATCTTTTACCTTCTATTATCTATGAATATGTCTGTGTCTTCCTGCTTTTTTGAAAGTAAGGACCTCTGGCATAGTTGAACTTTATAGACCTCTATTTCCTTTATCCCTTCAATCTAGCACAAAACTTGGCATCAAATAAAAGTTAAATGAAACAAACATAAACTACTTGCAGAAAAATCAAATATAGTTATACCTCACTAATCCAGGGGCTTGGTTTTGGTATTCTCAAGTACTTAGAATAGGGCCCACAGCCCAGGGGAAGATGCTGGTAGGAACCAAACTAAACACGTTGTGACCAGATGACTCCTGAAAAGAAGGATTCCTCTAGCTGCCTTGAGAAAGCAATGAAAGGCCAGCCTTTACCTATGAAATATGAGATGCAACAGGAGGCAGAAGAGACGCAGAAAGTGAAGGAAACAAGGATTAGGGAGCAGAGATGGTAAGAGGGCCAGCAGAGCCTAATGGTAATTAGAAGAAAGAATGGGGGCAGCAACAGTAGCAGCCAGCAGAAATTAGAAGCTGCGACAGAGGTGGCAAGTTGCAGACAAAGACCACAGAGAACAGCCGGCCATAAAGAGGGCTGGCTGGCTGCATGCCAACCAATAGATTTTAGCAATCTCAAGAGGGAAAGAGAAGATTTGGCCCTGTGCTTCACCGTCTATAAAGACCTGTGGTATATATAGCACAGTGATTTAAGAAGGAGGCAATGAAGTACAGAAACTATTTAAGAAAAAAAAATTCATAGAAAAACAGTTAAAAACTAAAAAGCAGCATTTTGAAACCAACTATTTGAAACCAACACTGACCTACAAGGTTTAACTTTGTGAAGTGTGCTACATTGTTCAAGACATTAAGGAAAGAAAAAGGAACAAACGTTGGCTGAATACCTTTTATGTGCTGGAAGTTTTATGAACATCATTTCTTTTAATCCTCACGACAACCCCTTACATAAACGGTATGAGTCCCATTTTCAAGCTGGGTAAAGTGAGGCTCAGAGAGATTATATATAACTTGGCCAAGGTCCCAGGCTCTTCAGCATCAAAGCCCATGTCTTCTCAACTGTACTATGGTACTGAGATGGAGCAAGGGGAGTCAACACAAATAAATATAATGCACAAAAGAAATGTAGTGACAAATTTTCTTTTTGCAGGTTAAAGACAACAGGTAGCCTAAACTATAGTCTCATATCTAGTATGCTTGTGTAATTCCTATTAACTATAATCTCAAAACTGATGTAACACGGAGTGAATAACCTTACTCTTCAGGACGACATATTCATTTTTACTTCTCCTTGACGTCTGTACTTTTTCAAGTATGCATATTTTGAAGAGCTGCCGCTTAATCTATATATTATTAAAAATTAACTTACTAAGCTGGTCAAGCATCTAAAGTTAGGTATATGAGAGAACAGAGCCAAACCATTTGCTCTTCTGAAGGGTGAAGGTTGTTTTGCTTCAGTTCAGTTGCTCAGTCGTGTCCGACTCTTTGCAACCCCATGAATCACAGCATGCCAGGCCTCCCTGTCCATCACAAACTCCAGAGTTCACTCAAACTCACGTCCATCCAGTCGGTGTTGCCATCCAGCCATCTCATCCTCTGTCGTCCCCTTCTCCTCCTGCCCCCAATCCCTCCCAGGATCAGAGTCTTTTCCAAAGAGTCAGCTCTTCGCATGAGGTGGGCAAAGTATTGGAGTTTCAGCTTTAGCATCATTCCCTCCAAAGAAATCCCAGGGCTGATCTCCTTCAGAATGGACTGGTTGGATCTCCTTGCAGTCCAAGGGACTCTCAAGAGTCTTCTCCAACACCACAGTTCAAAAGCATCAATTCTTCAGCGCTCAGCCTTCTTCACAGTCCAACTCTCACATCCATACACGACTACTGGAAAAACCATAGTCTTTACTAGATGGGCCCTTGTTGGCAAAGTAATGTCTCTGCTCTTGAATATGCTATCTAGGTTGGTCATAACTTTCCTTCCAAGGAGTAAGCGTCTTTTAATTTCATGGCTGCAGTCACCATCTGCAGTGATTTTGGAGCCCAAGAAAATAAAGTCTGACACTGTTTCCACTGTTTTCCCATCTATTTCCCATGAAGTGATGGGACCAGATGCCATGATCTTCGTTTTCTGAATGTTGAGCTTTAAGCCAACTTTTTCACTATCCTCTTTCACTTTCATCAAGAGGCTTTTTAGTTCCTCTTCACTTTCTGCCATAAGGGTGGTGTCATCTGCATATCTGAGGTTATTGATACTTCTCCCGGCAATCTTGATTCCAGCTTGTGCTTCCTCCAGCCCAGCATTTCTCATGATGGACTCTGCATATAAGTTAAATAAGCAGGGTGACAATATACAGGCTTGACGTACTCCTTTTCCTATTTGGAACCAGTCTGTTGTTCCATGTCCAGTTCTAACTGTTGCTTCCTGAGCTGCATACAGGTTTCTCAAGAGGCAGGTCAGGTGGTCTGGTATTCCCATCTCTTTCAGTGTTTTGCTTACTGTTTCTATAATACTATACAGTAAAACGCAATATACTTCTATCTACTTGATTCTAAATAGCTTCCTATGTAAATAATCAGATGTATAATAGAGAAATCTAAGAAATGATTCTTTCCTACTCATTCACCTTTCACTTTCACTATGAAAAAATTTTTAATTGAAGTATAGTTGATTTACAATGTTGTTAATTTCTGCTACAGAGCAAAGTGACTAAGTTGCACATGTATAGGTACATATTTTTTTCGTATTTTTCCATTATGGCTATCCCAGGACACTGAATATATTTCCCTGAATATATCTTCCCTGTATACAGTAAGAACCTTGTTGTCCAACCTTTCAGTAGGTAATAGTTTGCATCCACTAATCCCAAACTCCCAGTGTATCCTTCCCTCACCCGCCCCTTGATAATCACAAGTCTGTTCTCTGTCTGTGAATCTGTTTCAGCTTCGTAGATAGGTGCATTTCTGTCATATTTCAGATTCCACATGTAAGTGATATGGTATTTGTCTTTCTCTTTCTGATTTATTAGTATGGTAATCTCTAGTTGCATCCATGGATGCAATTATTTCATTCCTTTTTATGGCTGAGTGGTATTCCATTGTATATATGTGTTTTATTTTTATCAGCTCATGTGTTGATTGACATTTAGGTCATTTCCCTGTCTTGGCTATTGTGAACAGTATATCTATGAACATATGGGTGCATCTATCTTTCTTGAATTACAGTTTTGTCCAGATATATGCCCAGGAGTGGAACTGCTGGGTCATATGATAATTCTGTTTTCAGCTTTCTGAGGACTCTCCACACTGCTTTCCACAGTGGATGCACCAACTTACGATCACACCAATAGTGTAAGAGGGCTCCCTTTTCTCCACACCCTCTCCAGCATTTGTTATTTGTAGACTTTTTAATGATGGCCATTCAGACTGGTGTCACAATGAAGATTTTCATAGTCTGGTAGGTTCACAAAATAGTTCCCCACCCACAGAGGATGCTATGAAATAGGCACTTTCCTTTTGGTACCTGGGAAATTAGTTAATACCTTCTGCTGTTGTTCCTCAAACACAAATTCTTTATCAACTCCTATCTGAGTGGATAGGATGGTGTCTTCACCGCTATTCCTCCCTACTGCCCTTCTCCCTGGTAGCAGTACACCATCAGTAATTACTCTAACATAATCCATTATATGACTCCTTTTAAACACACACACACACACACACACACACACACACACGTGTGCACACACGAGTGCATGCACACAATAGTCCTTAATCTAAGCAGCAAAGCATCCATGGTCTGGATCCACTTTATCCAATTATTCTTCACGACCAACACGTATCTCGATGGAGCTGTTTCTGCGACCTGTCCCTGTTCCTCCTCGGTGGCCATCAAAGAGCACCTGAGCTTTTAATCTTCAGGGCTGGACACAGTTCCCTCTTGATGATGTCTGACTACAAGGCTCATACCAGTCTCTCCACTTTCTCTCCCATGACCTCTCCCAAAACGTTTTCAGAATCTCATTATGGCACCTGATTACATTCTGGCTCCTCATTGTTCTTTTTAGAGAATGAATTTCATGTTGTCTCACTTTTTAAAAAATGCCCCTGACTTATCATCGAGTCAGTTTTTCAGCAGAATGTCCCATAGTCCAGATTTGCCAGCTTACTATCTTCTGATGTCATTTACATCATTATCACATGTATTTTTTTTAAACAGGTTTTATTAAATTTGGGTTCAACTTTTTTTTTGGTAAGAATACTTCAAAGATAGTGCTGTGTTTCCTACTGAGACAGGGTCTTGAAAAGCACATGGTATTAATGTTTGAAAAGGTGAGGTGGACTTCTGTGTGAGAGGATAAGGGTGAACATTACAGGCAAAGGAAGAGCATGTGCACACAGATGGACGCAGGTAAGTGTGTGAAGTGTTCAAGGCAGGAATCCATCGACACTGGCTAGAGTAGGTCTTCCATTCCATTCACGGCACTGGGTGCACAGGTTCCATCCCATCCAGTCCTGCTAAACCAGCATGTCTAGGGCTAGAGGCTCAGATATACATTTTTAAAAATAACTGTATTCTTACTTTTGGCTAGCACTACTTGGTTGCTATCCGTGGGCCTTCTCCAGTTGTGGCGAGTAGAGGCTACTCTAGTTGCAGTGCATGGGCCTCTCTTGTTGCGGATCACAGGGGGGCTCAGTAGTTGTGCACAGGCTTAGCAGCTGCAAGGAATGTGGAATCTTCCTGGAGCAGGGATCAAACCCATGTCCCAAATCCATTGGCAGGTGGATTCTTTACCACTGAGCCACCAGGGAAGTATCTTTATCTTTACAAAGTTCCTAAGGAGATTCGGATGCTTTGCTGCTCCTGAAACCCTCTGGTCTGGGGAATAGTGTACATATAAGTAGTCTGCTCTTGGTATGTCAAGCTTATCCCTAGTTCAGGGATTTGGGCATGACTTCTAGCACCTTCTCTCCACTGAAGTCTCTGTTTAACTATTACTTTCCCTCAGTAAAGTTTTACTTGATCACTCTGTTCAAAGTAACCAATCATCTTTCACCTTATTTCTCAGTGCTTATCTGGTGGTCTTATTTACTTGTTCTTGGTATGTTTTCCTCACTAGAATGTATGCTGTCAAAGATTGTGCACCTTGTCTGTCTCGTTCATGGTGGGAATTCCAATGCTCAGGAAGAATCCTGGGTATATGAAAGCTGTGTGCTAAATACTTAGGATGAATGGATAAATTTGACATATTTAGGGAATTCTTTTTAGAACACTCTTACGTAATGTAGATTGTTGTTGTTGTTTAGTTACTAAGTTGTGCCCAACTCTGTGACCCTATGGACTGCATCCCACCAGGTCCCTCTGTCTGCGGGATTTCCCAGGCAAGAATACTGCAGCGGGTTGCCATCTTCTTCTCCAGGGGATCTTCCCGACTCAGGGACTGAACCTGAGTCTCCTGTACTGGCAGTCAGATTCTTTACCACTGAGCCACCTGGGAAGCTGTAGCTAGGAAGCAATAAAATCATCCTTTAAGACTGTCTTCATTAAGATTGAGGTAGTAAATACCTTCTTTGAGAACTCTTTGCATTTTGGATGTTTTGCTTTATGATATCTTATTTCACCTTACTGTTTAAAAGGAAAAATTTGAGATAGCATTTCATAGACGAAAACTGCAACCCTGAATATCTATCTCATCAGTTCAATAATAATTTCCAAATGTACTTAATGGACTATTAAATCAGTAATTAGAAATCAAATCTTGCTATGCTGCAAAAGATGTCAAAATTATGTATGCTCAGACCAAGATACTTTAAAATTAAAATTTTATTTAATTAGCATTCCTCAGAGAAAGATATTCTAAAATTAAAATTTTATTTAATTAGTGTTCCCATAATCTATATTAAAATTTATTTGTACCCAGATGACTTATAAAAATATAGGCAGAGCAGTATAAATACACAGAAAGAGCTCATGGTGGTTAACAAAATTCAGTGTTATCTTTAATACAACAACCAAAAAAACAAAAAACAACCCAATAGAAAAAAGATTTAGGGTTTGAGGAGGAGGGAAAAATATGAATAAAGTGAAAAAACTTTTATATAAGCTATTTTGTGGGGTGTTGGGAAGCATTCTTTCCTTTCAGCCACACTTTTGTGAGTTTAAGTTAATGGATTTCTATTGCACTCCTGTTGTCACTATCGCTGATGCTTTCCTATGGATGAGGCAAATACCTGGTTATTTAAGGAGTAGGATAAATGGGTCAAGACGGCGTTCCCTGTCCCAATGCACCAGGGAGCGTTTGAGAATTCCACCTGACATGAGGACAGCACTGTGCTCTTAAACAATCTGCAGTTTGATCCGATTGTTCCCCAGTGGGGGACGAGGCCACAGCTCACTCAGGAGTCATTGATTGGATTAACAGCCTAATTCCCAACAGATGAATAGAATACTGATGTCTTGTCAGCCCAGATCACAAAAGGAAAACACAATCTGCTTCTACAGCTCAGAGATTTAACCCTCTATTTACCCTGAGGCTAGAATTTCAGTGTTTCATACTGTAATTTCTTTAGAACTCTTTGCCGATAAATATAATGAAGTGGTGGTTTTTTTATCACCATCCACATGTTTTGTCCTCTTTTAGAGTAGTTTTTTAAATCTTTAAAAACATGGAAAGATTTTTTATTTTAGTTTTTACTATCCACATTAGTCCTGCTGCCTAAATTCTTTTCCAGTTTCCTTAAGAAATACTATATAAGCTGTTTCCTCAGGGGAACCCAATAAAAAAGGACACAGCCTCTGGGAAAAAAGATAGCAAAATCCATACATTCAAATATAAAACTATTTTGAGCTGTTTTTCTGGCATAAGCAACTGATTTTATTGAAGGGAATGAATGATTGTATTAAAGGGAATAGAGTCTCAATAAACGTTAGCTTTAGTTTATTCCCCTACTACATCTCTACCTTCCATCTATAATTTAATAACTTTTATGTATGGTTGTACAACTAAGAGTCAAATAAAAAGGTCTCAGTGGTATAGGTTTAAAAATAAGACCAAAAGACTTAATTCAAGTCATCTATGAATTAGAATTCTATAATAAATATATACATGTCTTGTATGAGTAGCAAAACGAAGAGTATTCTGGGCAAATTTAATGACAGTTCATTTTGTGTATCTTTCTGCCTATAGCCGGCCCATATAGTAAGAAAGATGATTTTAGTCAGTTGTGAGTAAAAACAATGATGGTAGTGGCAAAGCTTGTCTACTATGCTAGGCAATTTACATATGTCCTCTTATGTAATCTGCCCAACAACCTTATGCAGTAGGTATTAAGTTATCTCATTTCACAAAATGAAGAAACTGAAGCTTAGTTATGTTAAAGAACTTTGAGGTCACAAGAATTGAGGTTTCTGGATCCAAAGCTTATGCTCTTAAACACTACTGGGATTTTATGGGTTTCTCTACATATCTAATATTTATATTTTTCAGTATCAAGGTATTAAAATTAAGATCCAGCCTTCTCTTAAAATCTGTTATTACTCTTGTAAAAAAAAAAACTCTGCATGTACAAATGCTCTCTTTTGGCTCTTCTTTTTCTTTAGGACATTTTTTTTAATGAATTTCATGATAGCCCCCTAAAATCAGCCACATCAAAAACCAGTAAACTTTTTTTTTTTGCCTGTAGCTTTGGAGTCATACTCAACTTCTATCCCTTTTCTTTACCTCTTATACTGTCTTTCATCAAGTGAAGTTGATTGAATTCTTCTGTACCGTATCTGATTCTTCCTTTCTCTACAGTAATGGACCTCATCCAGGTCCTAACCTTCTAATCCACTAATCCCTACAAGAGCCTCCCTAATAATTTATCTGGTCTCCCATCTCTTTTGCAAGCATTGTCCTTAGCCTGCCATTCTACTTGAAACTTTGAAGCATATTCTAATTGTCTTCACGTCAGATAAGAATTCCTAACTAAGGATTTCTGTAACTTTTAATATTGTTATGGTTTTAAACACTGTACATAAAGGAAGTTTAGATCAGTTCAAATATGAGAACATATTATATAGAATAGATTGTTTTTATTACTAAGTATTATACTATTACATACTAATCTGATTCTGTATGGTAATATGTTTCCATAATACCTATTATTGAAAAACAATTAAGGGAAAGAGAATACATGTTTTGAAAAGAGACAAGGAAAAAGCTCAACTAACACCAACTGAGACTCATTCATAAAATATGTACAGTGTAAAAGATCTTTATGCTACTCCCACAGATCTTATTTATTTTTCTATATGTATTTCAGACATGCTTTTCTTTTCATCCCTGGTGGTTCAGATGGTAAAGAATAGAAAATAAAAATTTAACACTTATTTTAATAAATTTATACTTAATTTTACAGAACACTTTCATATATACCAACTTTATTAATATTTGAAACTAACAGTCTGAAGTAAGGTATTAGGAGGTATTCACAGCTGCATTTTATAAATAAGGAAATTCAAGCTCAGTAGAGTTAAAATGACTTATCCAAAGTGATCTATTAAGCCAAACAACAGAATTAGGACTTTACATATTCCATTTATATATAAATAAGTTTTGCAATTTTAATGTCTAATTTCCACTTCTTGAGCAACAGCAACAGTTATCACTGAATTTGGATAAAACATTAGCTACTAAATAATCTGTATAAAGATCCTGCCTCCATCCATGAACATGTTGAATGTTCATTCATTTAAGCATCCAAAAATTCAATTGGAAAAAAAAGACAGCCTAACTAAAAATTGTTATCTTTACACTAAAATAAAACAATCTGAAACAAGTAGCTAGAAGATACTAATACAAATATCACGAACACATTCTAAATCAAGACAGGCCCTTTTAGAGATTCCCTAGAAGGTGAAAGATCTTGAGGAGGATGATTCCCAAGAAATCCCTTTCTCCAGTATGGGAAAGAAGGGGCAATAGAGAGCATGAAGAAGCAGAAATGCTTCCTTGCGTATTAGAGACAGAAGCATTTCAATGGTGCCTAGAGACGTGACGCTCCCGTGCCCCAAAGGATAGTTCATAAGCTCTTTTTTTTTTTTTTTAATGATGAATATTTTTCTTTCATATGGTGTGAACTCTTAAATTCAAGGGCTTCCCTGGTAGCTCAGCTGGTAAAGAATATGCCTGCAATGCAGGAGACCCCGGTTCGATTCCTGGGTCGGGAGGATCCCCTGGAGACGGGAAAGGCCACCCACTCCAGTATTCTGGCCTGGAGAATTCCATGGACCGTACAGTCCATGGGGTTGCAAAGAGTCAGACATGACTGAGAGACTTTCACTCCACTCACTCGCTTAAATTCAAAGGAAGTTTTGATAGTCCTCAAGAGCATAAATTTGTGGCAGAAACCTTTGTTCTAGATTTCCAGGTAGGCACATCCACTAACCCATCTTCAAAGTATAAAACTCTGAAAGGTCTACTGTGAGTAATACCCAGAGGTTTTCACATGCTACAAGTCTACAACTTTAAATTCCTATCCTGTAATATAAAAACAGCATTTTAGCAGATATTTTAAAATAAGTCATGTTAACTTTCCTCTCAAACAGTAATGTTAATAATATCAAACAGAAACCAAAATCAACCAAAAAACAAATGAACAAAAAAAAAAACCCAATAATTTTAATAACAAGGAAAATCAAATCAATGGTGTATCCTTTGTGGTAACAGAGGGAGACTTGTCTGATTGTGGAAACCAGGTTAAAGACAAGGGCTTGGACAGTTGTGCCCTGAAACAAGCAGACTGCAGGTTTTATAAATACATACAGAAATAATTAAAATATAAGGGGTTTAGTGGGATTAATCTCCTTTAAATAATCTCTGCCACAAAGCCTGTAAAGACACTGCTGGCACCAGGCCCATGTGAGACCAGCTGTCGAATATCAGAGTGGCAGAGACGAACTGCTCCCACTTCTGCACTGACCCCTCTGTGAGGTCTTCTCTGGACCCTTCATTGCTCTCTGCACCACAGGGAAAGGCCAGCAGAGTAATACCTGTGGCCGTGTGGAGCATTCTCATTTGACGTGATTGAGGGGAAAACCCAAAACATAAAAAGAAAGTTGGTGCTGGAAAGGAGTCAGGAGATACGGGCTCAGAGGCCTCTAGGGAAATGCAGGAGGGCTCCGGAAAAGTGCTGATTACCTGATTCTATTCATTTAACCCAGGGAAATTTCAAAGTCACCTTTAATTATTTTCAAACTGTGTTTTAAGTAATGTAGATAGTACCCTTACTCCCAAAGGAAGCACAAAGCAGCTGATAACTCTTTAAAAACAGGAGCATTTGTTTTGCTTCAGAGTTAGCCACAAATTCAACAAATATTTTAAGGTGACAGTGCAATGAATTAAACAAGTCAGATAGATTTTGGGGGGGGGGGAGGGCTCCTCTACTTCTGTTATATGGTATTTCCATAATTTTAAAAGGAAACCATTAAAAAATCCAAACAATAGCTTCTTGAATGACATGAAATCAATGTTATACACCACTGTAAGAACAGATATACATGTATGCATTTTTATACATATTCCTCCACCAGGAGAAAATGAGGCTGAGGGCTGGACTGTCTTCTTTGAAAATGTCTATTTGAGGTTCTTAAGCCTTTCTTTCCAGTTTTGTGTCTATGATGTTCGGACACCAGCAAATCTCTCTGCTATAATTCTTCTTGTCAAAAAGGTGATTTTTTTTTTTTTTTGTCTATTTACTTCACAGGTACACTTTAAGGACAAATAAATAGTATCTAACTCTTCAGACACTCAAGTAAAAGCTGGCTATTAGATCAATTCTAAGTATTTCAAAGGAAATACTGCTGACACAGCTAGAATGGAATATTCTGGATAACACAATTACCATATTTCTTACACAGAAATGACCAAGTTTCAAGGAATCAGAATATCAAATGTAATTTACTTAAAAAAAATAGAAGGTGCTATGAGTTTTTACATAAAATGGGCAGAAGTTCTTGTTAAAAAGAAAGTTAAATATCAGGATACTATCAACAAAGCTTCATTCTATTATGCAATGGAACATAGAAAACTTACGTTCAGTTTCTACTTTTATTCAACAACATAGAACTCGCACACTTCTTTAATGTCCTGCACTGTCTTATAACGAAAGCTTCATCTTATGTTTTCTCTCCCTTCGGAATGGGTTTTAAAGACTGCCAAAGTGAAGGCCAAATGTCAAATATGTGCCTGTCCACTCAAGACTACTGATGTTCATCAATACATTTTTCACACATCAGAGTGCTCTCAGATGTTAATGACTTTCAGGCTAAATGATTAGATTCAAATTTTGAACCACTGATCCAGAGGTATCTTTTCACAGGTCCCCTAGGTCAGTGGTCCTTCCAGTGTGGGCCCTGGGACAGTGGTATCAGTCAACCTAGGAACTTGTTAAAAGTGCAGATTAGGCTCCACCCTAGACCTACTGAACCAGAAACTCTGGTAGTTGGGCCCAGAAATTTGTTTTAACAAGTGCAGGTGATTCAAATGCTAGCTAACATTGAGGACAACTCCCCTCAGCTAGTATGCTGTGCTGCGGTCAGTCACTTCAGTCTTGTCTGACCCTGCAGTCCTATGGACTGTAGTCTGCCAGGCTCCACCGTCCATGGAGTTCTCCAGGAAAGAATACTGGAGTGGGTTGCCATTTCCTTCTCCAGGGGATCTTCCCAACCCAGGGATCAAACCCGCATATCTTATAGCTCCTGCATTGGCAGGAGGATTCTTTACCACTAGGGCCACCTTTATTCTCTGTAAATGAGCACCATCTTTTGGACAGCAGTGAACAAATTACATGTTACAAAGTTTACTAAATTATTAAACAACTTATCTTTTCCTTAATTTTTAAATTTAAACATACTTGGCAGGATTTCTTTTCATCTTCTGGGGAAAAGCTGCCCATCAGAGAGACCATTATAATCTGGTACACTGTTTTTATAGTTCTGTAACATAAACTGACATTTATTGGAGCTTCACATAAGATTTTTCCATCAACGGATGTGTTGGAAGAGCAATAACCAAGTGTGCTGTGTTGGGCAAATACCTACACATCAGGATACTTTTCAAAGCCATCAGGCAAAGGGGGTCAGTTGAATTTTTTTTACTGCACAGGCTAATGCTTTAAAAGTGTCTTGATGGAATCAAGGAAATTGGATTGTCCCCCCATTTGCTGGGCTAAAACAAGCCTTTTTTATTTATCCCATTAGAGGAACACAAGAGAAACCTTTTAAATGTCACTAAAAATTTCCATGCATGGCAAAACCCAGTCAAAAGGGTTTTAATTTTCTCTGAGAACTCTTAAGTAATGCAGTATGTCAAGGTTTAATAAATTGTAGGTGGGGATAGTTTTTGTTACAGGCAACAGGCAACTTTATTCTTTTTAAACAGGTGCTTAGACATGCTTTAGGCTTCTCTCTATTGAGAGAGCTTAGGGCACTACCTCAAACAGCAGAAAACTCAACTTCGGTCCAAATAACAGCAACAAAAAATAGCCATGATGGAATCTGTATAATCTGAGACAAATTTTTAGAACACATAAAATGACAATATTTTAAAATGTATTTAAAGTGATGGTTAATCTTTCTATATGTGACATTTTTGTATTGAGCTTCTTGAAAAATTTCTCAAAGAATCTGGCTTTGAACAAAGCTCAAGGAGAACACAGAGATTAGGTATGTAACCTTTTTTCAACAGAAAGAGGTATTGCAAAGCAAAGACTGTATTCCCAATCTGTAACAGGGTAAAACCCCCTAGAATACAACTTCAAAATACTACAGGAACATCTATTCATTAAGACAAGCTGACTTATGTAACATGGATTACACATTTATAGAAATTTATGATATATAAAATATACCTTCTATGACCTTATGTTTATTTTGGTGTATTTGCTGATTAGATATCATTATACATTGAGATTTTCTTGGTTGATTTCTTTCCATCTTCAACAAAATATTAAAAGTGCTTCCAATCATAATATAGAAGGAATGCCAGAATGGAGGAGTTATGATGGGGAGGAGGAGGTATCACTTAATCTATAAGGAAGAATGGTTCCTTTCTGAATCTCACTTTATTAGAAATATTGTTAACCATATTCAAATGAGAATCATACAGCTTACTCTGTTCCCTAGCTCCCCAGATGAAGAAGGAGGAGGAATCATGCCAAAGAGAAAAGATATCTAATATTTCAAAATAGAGCACTTAATAATTAAATTATGTCAAGTATTCCTCTTTATTACCTGCTTTTAAACAATAATTTTAGCTCACATCAGGGTCAGATGGCATGGAGTCCAACAACAAAGTAGTTCTGTAGGGGAGCCCAGCAGGCTTTACTAACCGTTCTGTTTCAAGTCTGCCCCGTGACCAGCTATACCTATGACTACAAGTACTAAAGCGGGAGGCTTAGTGAAGTACCAGCTGACAAAAGAAGAATGGGTAGTCGACTGGGAAAAAGAAAACTTACCCTTTTGTCATGTCTAATCAGCTATTTCTATACTTTTGATAAATATGCTTTAATTATTCATTAAAATTTGTACTTAAAAGCTAGTATCCTCTTTAATGGAAACTCCAGCTTTATTACCTAAGTTCCTAACAACTTAATGTATTATTCTATCCTTTATATACAGCTTTTCTTTTTTTAGGTGTTAGCAATAACTCAGAAGCTTTAAATGAAATTCTGTGTTATGCCTTGAAAGTTGAGTCACTGAAAATCTCCCAAGTCTGTCAACATTCATAAAAGAACCATCAGTTATCAAAAGACAGACTAAACAAGCAACTGAACAACTGAAAATGGCAGTAAAGGAATGTATTAAGATTATATAATGAATATTTAATAATTAAAAGATCCTGTCATTGGCTTAACTTTACTGTTGCTTTCATAGGAAGACCTTTGCTAATCCCAAACCCTGACATTCATGTGAATAGCAAAGTTGAGAAAATTTAGTTTTGTTTCCTTTGCTAGAATACAGGAATTCTTAATTCTGGATTCTTAGAGTCCCAGAACATCTAAGGAAGGGCTTCAGCAAATGTATGAACCTATTAAAATTGTTAGTGAAAATTCTACATCCATACCCTTTCTCTCTGGTGTTTATAGCTTTCCTCATATTCTTCCTATAAAAATTAAAGACCCCTGTTGTAGGGTAGCAGGATACATTAAAAGACTGGCCATGAATTGGCAATTGCTGAAACTGGATGAGTATACGGAAGTTTGTTATACTATTCTACCTAATTTTGCACATCATTTTAAATTTTTGTGATTATTAAAAAAAAAAAAAACTGCTGTGAAAGAAACTCTCTGTGCATACAAATCCGTTCTTGATAAAGGGCTGTGGTAAATCTAAGCAAACCACTAAAATAAGCGATAATTCTATCTTTCCTTACACCTAGGTTGGGAAGATCCCCTGGAGAAGGGAAAGGCTACCCACTCCAGTATTCTGGCCTGGAGAATTCCATGGACTGTGTAGTCCCTGGGGTTGCAAAGAGTCGGACAAGACTGAGTGACTTTCACTTTCATTACATCATAAAGTAAGTCAAATGAAGGTAAAGGATTTGGAGTTTTATAAAACTTAAGTGTGAAAATCTTTTATGGCAAAACTTTCAATGATGCAAGTTACTTTACTTTTGAAATCATTATTCTGTTTCACAAAATGTCAAAATGTGACACAAAATCACAACAAATGAGACAGAAAGGGTAACTGGTAAAGCAAAGATTGCAAAGACAAAGGAGGTGGTGGTTTGGTGCTTGCAGGGGAGGGGGAAACTGAAAGGAATAAAGTGGTGGGCTTAATCAAATCACTTTGAAAAGCTGCAGCCTCTCCGAGTTAACCTTGCCAATCAGAGGAAGCAGGAGTGGAAGCATGTTTGCGCACATTAAACTTAGCCTGTGTCCTTGAACCTGTGGTGCACTGCCTCCTCTCAAGCAGCCTGGGAAGACTTCGTAATGCTCACCCTTAGAGAGAACCTTGAATTCCATTAGAAAGCTCCACAGGAAGGAGAAACCCTCAAGTGGCAGCTTGAACCACAGAGAGAGCTCATACCCTTTACTAATATTAGAAGTGAGCTCATGGGATTATGTCTGCAAGTCCTGGAAAATTAAAAGGTATGAACACACTGACAAATGCCATTATATCAATAAGATATCTTTAAGTCTTCTTTCCTTTTTTTCTTAAAGATATGGCAAATATTTAAAATGATACCATAAAGACTGTTTACTAAGTCTACAATTAAATTCTATAATTGGTCTGGTTATAGTCATTACGATTATAATATTTACCTCTGTATTATGCTTTGCTATAAAATCATTCACCCATGTGATGACCTAGTAAATTTTATATACAAACTATAGTTTTAAATAAAAGGAAATATGAAGGTAGATACTACCTTGTCTTTCACATCACATCTGTTACTACAGTTCTACTGTTCTGTGTAATGAAAAAGTTATCTTATACAATGTACAGTTTTAGTACTACATGTAGGCAGGCTCAGACTCAAGCTGTAGGAGAAATTTCTAATAATGAAAACTTTCCAAAATGGAATAGACTACTTTGTGAAGTGAACAGAAATGTTCAAACCAAGGCTAGCTGGCTTAACTTCTTTCTGGAAATTGAACAGAGAAAATTACTGCAGTAGGTGGGAAGTTGAACCAGATGATCCTAAAATTTCCTTTCTACCTTTACGATTTTACAATTATGGTTTATTCAAGGTAACAAAATCAGTGGCAGAATAGAAACTAGAATCTAGGTAACTTGACTCAAATCTAGTTCTTCTAAACACAAGGTTATAGACTCCCTCAAATGTCCTCAGGCAGTAAATAGAGTGAGGTTAATTGGGTCAGGGAAGCAATAGTGGGGGCTTCCCAGGTGGCACAGTGATAACCTGCCTGCCAATGCAGGAGACACAGGAGACATGGGTTTGATCCCTGGGTCAGGAAGATCCCCTGGAGAAGGAAATGGCAACCTACTCCAGCAATTTTGCCTGGGAAATCCCATGGACAGAGGAGCCTGGCAGGCTATAGTCCATGAAGTTGCAGTGTCAGACACGACTGAGCATAGCACATTCATACAAGCAATAGTGGGTTGATGGGAGTCAGAGAGCTCAAGGCCTGTCAACAGAGGGCAGCAGCCACTTAGCTCCAGTGATTGCTGACCTATGGGAACTTGCCCAGCATTACCAAAATTCCATGGACAGAGAAGCCTGGAGGGCTACAGTCCAAAGGGTTGCAAAAAGTCAGACATGACTGAGCATGCACGCGCCATATTTTCAGATTTTTCAAGAGAATCCTAATAGCTACACTTTTAGGTGAAATTAATTGGCAACAGTTATAAACTGTTGTAACACTGTAGGTGCCAAACGAAAATAGATATTTGGGCTGCATATGACCCATGCCGGTTTGTGACTATGAGACTTTCCACAAAAACTCCATTTCCAAACTGTTGATTTTGTAAACTCTTCTCTACATTCTTCAAATTTATCAACATCCTTTGTGAAAAACGAATGTCTAAATTTTACATTTTATATTAACTATAGTCCTCTATGGATATAATGATATTTTGCTCTGGTTACTACAGTGGTGGTTACTACAAATGTTGGCTGTTGTAAGATCAACTCTACATTGCTGTCTCATTGTTCACCAGATGTCCACAATAACTCAAATTTTCTGCAGATAATATTTGTGTATAATCAATCTCTAAACCTGAGCATATGAATTAGCCTATAAATATTATATAGCACTTAATTTATAGAAAAATCACCGTTCATTAAGAGTCACTTTTCCCCCTGAATTCTTATTCCCATCTTTTAGGCATTATTAACCACTCTGTGAGATCAAACCAGTTAATCTTATAGGAAATCAACCCTGAATATTCATTGGAAAGACTGAGGCTGAAGCTCCAATACTTTGGCCACCTGATGCGAAGAGCTAACTCATAGGAAAAGACCCTGATGCTGGGAAAGACTGAAGGCAGGAGGAGAAGGGGATGACAGAGGATGATATGGTTGGATGGTATGACCAATGCAACAGATATGAGTTTGAGCAAACTCTCGGAGATGGTGAAGGATAGGGAAGCCTGGCGTGGTGCAGTCCATGGGGTTGCAAAGAGTCAGACACAACTTAGCAACCAAATAACATGAGTGTATCAGTTTGATCATTAAAACAGCAAGATTACCATTTCCAGACCTTATTCTGTTGACTCGGAAGAATTTTGTTAATTTGTGTAACACCTTCACCCTTAATTCATCCTCATGACATTTAGAAGAAAATTTTACACTCAGCAACATTAAGTACAGTGAGATGTATTTTATACAGACAGAGACAAGACAGCGGAGTAGATGTGAGCTCAACTCTTGTGAAAACATCAAAATCACAACTAATTGCTGAACAATTGACCAAAAAATGCTGGAACCTACCAGAAAAGATATTCTACATCCAGAGCCAGAGAAGAAGCCACAACGAGATGGTAGGAGGGGCACAATCAGGATAAAATCAAATCCCAAATCCAGTTTGTGGGTGACCCACAAACTGGAAAATAATTATACCACAGTAGTTCTCCCACTGGAGGGAAGTTCTGAGTCCACATCTGGTTCCCCAGCCTGGGGGTCTGGCAATGGGAAGAAGAGCTCCTAAAGAATTTGGATTTGAAGCCAAGTGGGGTTTGACTGCAGGAACTCCACAGGACTGGGAAAAGAGAAATTTCACTCTTGGAGGGTACACACAAGGGGAAAGAGCAGCACCCTCGTAAAGCCTAGGCCAGACCTACCTGCTGGTATTTACGGATCTCCCGTGGAGACAGAGGACGGCAGTGGCTCACTGCAGGGACAAAGACACTGGCAGTGGAATTTTGGGGACTTACATTGGTGTAAGCCCTCTTGGGGGCTGCCGTTTTCTTATCAAGACCTGACCCTACCCAGCAGCTTGTAGGCTCCAGTGCTGGGATGCCTTAGGCCAAACAACCAACAGGGCAGGAAAACAGCCCTGCCATCAGCAGATAGGCTGCTTAATGTCTTCCTGAGCTCACAGCTGCCTGCTGAACACACTCCCTTACAAAGCACTGCCCACCAGAGGGGTAAGACCCTTTCCCTTCCAGGAGGTCTGCACAAGTCTCTCAGACAGTATCATCCACCTGGAGGCAGACAGCAGAACCAAAAACTACAGCCCTGCAGCCCATGGAACACAAACCACAATCATAGAAAGTCTGACAAAAATGAGACAGCAGAAGAATATGTCCCAGAGGAAGGAACAAGATAAAGCCCCAGAAGAACAACTAGTGAAGTGAAGGGGGAAGATAGGCAATATACACCAGAAAGACCCTAACAAGGACCTACTATACAGCACAGGGAACTCTGCTCAATATTCAGTAATAACCTAAATGGGAAAACAGTGTGAAAAAGAATACATAAATGTATATGTATAACTGAATCATTTTGCTGTACACCTGAAACTAACATACTGTTAATCAGCTATACCCCAATATAAAATAAAAATTAAAAAAAGGAAAGAGTAAAAAAGTGAGGTTCATAAAGAAAAACAGCATAGCAATAAGGAGAGACTTGGGCAACAATATGATAAAAATATACTATGCTGCTGCTAAGTTGCTTCAGTCGTGTCCGACTCTGTGCGACCCCAGAGATGGCAGCCCACCAGGCTCCCCCATCCCTGGGATTCTCCAGGCAAGAACACTGGAGTGGGTTGCCACTTCCTTCTCCTATGCATGAAAGTGAAAAGTGAAAGGGAAGTCGCTCAGTCGTGTCCGACTCTTAGCGACCCCATGGACTGCAGCCTACCAGGCTCCTCTGTCCATGGGATTTTTCCATAAAGACACACTAATTTAAAAAGTGTGTTATATATATATAGACCAATGATTAAAGTGACAAATGTGAATCTGTCCTAAATACAGGTCAAGATAAACTCCAAATGGATTAGGGATTTAAATGTAATATAAAATGAAACTAAAAAAATGATAGAATAAAATGTAGAACATTTTTTAAGAAAAATAAATATATTTTTGTAAAATGTATACATTTATAATATCATATTAGAAATGAATCGCCAGTCCAGGTTTGATGCAGGATACAGGAAGCTCGGGGCTGGTGCACTGGGATGACCCAGAGGGATGGTAATGGGGAGGGAGGTGGGAGGGGGGTTCAGGATGGGGAATATGTGTACACCCGTGGCAGATGCATGTTGATGTATGGCAAAACCAATACAATATTGTAAAGTAAAAAATAATAATAAATTTCAGAAATCATCAGTAAATCTCAGAAATCATAAATAAGTCACTCTTTCTACATTTGAACTAGGTCTTTTAAGGCAAATGACAGGTCCATCTCTTAAGTTCAATGAAGTTGCCTGACTTTTTAAAAAGTTACAGAATTAATCTATATCTGAGGGCACAATCAACATGTGTACTAAAGGTTAAGACTCAGCTGTAGGTAGTAGCTGAGGTGTTCAGAAACTTTTATCATTAAGTAGATGACCTGGGGATTAAAAAAAAAAACAGTTCTTTTGTTTTCAAGCTTATGATAGCATAAGATGTCAACAATTTCTGGTTTATAGCAACAGCAAGAGAGATTGTAGCCATGGGACCATTAAGAAGAAGCAATTTACTCTACCAGGTCATAACACTTTGACAGCGTTCTATAATTCAGTTAGATGTAGATGACACCGGGTGTTCTCTCAAAGTAATGTGAACTTGATTCACACTGTACTGTGAGCCAGTTGTTCATTATCAGATACAAACTCAGCAAAAGAAGTGACTATTCGATATGAAAATGACAGAAAAAAATAGCTTATTAAAGAAAATAGTGACCAGTGAGCATAGAAAACAGAAATTAAAAATCACTGAAAAAAAAATCACACTGAAAGAGAAAACCTGTTGAAAGAGACGATGTCTGCATAAAAGAATTTCATTATAAATAAGAAAATTTCAAGGACACACAGAACTTATAATCCTCATAAAATGCACCAGATGCCTATGAATTCTAAAGCACTGAGTTACTGTGATAAGAGTATGACAGCAGCTTAATGTAGGGTAATAGCATGAATGAATCTGCAGTCAAAATACCTAAGTGTGAACTCCGGCTGTCCTACTTACTAGCTTTGTGCCCTAAAGCTATTCATATAACCTCTCTGAGCTTTCAGTTTAGTGAAATGAGAATGCCACATAGGACTCCTGTAAGGATAAAATGACCTAAAATGTATAAAATTATTTTGTAGAATAATAAAAAAAAATTGGTCTTTAAATACAGGTTTAATTATCCTTGTTCACAATTTTCAGACTTCTTCTCTATTGACTTTTGTCTCTCTCTGTTAACCCAGAAAACTCTGCCTACATACACTTGTTTTATTAGTTAAAAAATATTCACAAAATGCCTCCAAAGCTCCAGGGACCTAAATACTACTACAGCCTTGGTACATAGCGAGGACTGACTAGACTTAGTCTCTGCCTTCATAATCTGTTATAGGGGAACTCTTTTTTTATAACAAAACCTTTTTTCAGAAGCCTAATCTTAAAATATTAAGGTAAAATAGGTAAAAGTTGAAGTGGGGAAGGAAATTTCTAGTTAAGGTAACTCTGGGGAGATTCACAGAGCATTCTGAAAACCACCAAACTAGTAGGTAGGCCTCTCCCTAACATTTTGTGCCCAGGGCAAGAGTACAAGCAGAGATCTCCAGAACCCCTTTCCTTACCTCACCCTGGTTCCATCCTATATCACAAAGGGCCTCACAGACGTAAGCACAGACACAGCTCCCATGTCCAAGCTCAATCCATTCCCCCACCTTCCATTCACTTGCCCCTTGGCCACCCTTTAGGCCTAGCAAGATCTGCCCTTGAGTTGAATCCTGGAAGTAAACTGGACCATTTGGACTGATCTCTAGAGAAGCCAGTTGCATGGCTGGTGGAAGACGGGGTTTAAAAGTACAAAGTAGGTGTAAATCTTACATTGTGCAAGGGGAAAACAAGAGAGAGAGATGAGTATCTTACATCTCAACTCTTTTTTCTTACTACTGCAGTCATACATACCTTCTACCATAGTTTTAAGAGACTGTCTATATTTCTTTCAACCCACTCGGTATTAAAAGGTTAGTTGAAACAAGAAATTGCATTTGTAAAAAGTGAACAGTCTGAAAAAGATAACAGCTCAATGAACCAGTCCCCTGCCAAGACTGTCAAGAGCAATAAGTGACTTCAACATGGGCACTGTGGTTTCATGATGCATAACCTGCACTTAAGAATAAATCTTACTTATCTTTAGAACAAACTCTTTTTTACTGCTCAAGAATGTCTATCTGACATGTGTTACAGCATATTTGTTTAAGCCTGCCACACACAGACAGTTCTCCCAGAACAAAGCACATTTGCCAGATTTGTTGAGAAAATCATGAAGTATGCATATAACCTTGTTAAAATCAATTTTCCCTAATTTTTTTTCCTTTCGTTCTTTCCATAAATTTCTAGAAGACACTGTTTCTTTGAGGCATTATTATTTCTATCCTAAATTTTTATTCTTGGCTTATCAAAAACACACTATGTGACATGTCAGGTACTATGTTAGGAGTTGGGAACTGAAAATATCAAAGTTCCTACTCTACTCTCAGACAGCCTAGAGTCTTATGAGTGGAGATAATTATAATAAAAATGGTATATTCTATGACAGATTAAAAAAAAAAAAGCTTATTATACAAGTGCAAAAGAGGAGGGTCTAAAGGGAGGTTGTGGTGGGAGGAAAAGGAGGTGGGGCTGGGTCAGGGTCTTCCCCAAAAAGGTGATGCTTTGATGAAAAAAGATAGAAAAAAGGATTTTGTGTGTGTGTGTCTGTGCACACTCACAAATATGTATATGTGTTTCAGGCTGGGAGAGTGCATCTACAAAGAGACAATCATTTTTCAATATTTTATATTTACGGAATGTATACTATATGTCAAACATTATGCAAGAGACCACTAGGAATATTCAAGAAACAGAAAACTGATCCCTGACCTCAGAGAACTCACAACCAGCTGAAGAGACAACACAAGGTGGACAGTATGGTAAACCTGATTAATACAGTAACACTAGTTCGATAAAACTGCTGGAGAATTCTACTTATATGTGTAGTTTTCTTGAGAACTGAGGTTCCTTTTTAATTTCACCTTAAGTTAGGAATTTTTCCACCATGCTTGCTTAAAAAAAAAAAAAATTATGTGGCTGTGCCGGGTCTTAGTTGCAGCACGTGGGATTTTTAGTTGGGGCATGTGGCATCTAATTTCCTGACCAGGGATTATTAAATGAAAAAAGAGACCAAATATGCAGACATATCTGATGCACAACTATTTGAAAAACAGCAACTGCTCAGCCAGTAAGATGATATATAAATGTGCATCCCTCCTTTAAAAATGCAACTGTATCTGGGAATTCTAACCAGTTGTTAATAACTCATCACAGGAATGAATTAGTTTAATCTGATTGTTTTTATCTTAACTCCTACTTAAGATTAGGAAACAGGGAAGAACTGGCAGGTGAATAAAAGGGTTTAGAATTACAAATCTGGCA
This sequence comes from Bos javanicus, assembly GCF_032452875.1. NCBI lineage: Eukaryota > Metazoa > Chordata > Mammalia > Artiodactyla > Bovidae > Bos > Bos javanicus. Next base: position 62,310,004 of record NC_083883.1, read on the forward strand.
CTATAGAATTAGGTGTAGATATTTATAATTTTGAAATTATCTTCCCAATGCCCCTTATTTCTGACTTACTTACAGAGTAACCAAATTTCTAGAGCTGAAGCTAATTTTTTAACAGATCTATAGTTGATTGTGATGACCCAGGTTTGGAAACCTCTGAGATATAAAAGTGAGCTCATCAGCTTCATAAAATAAGGAGCACTAGATAAAACAGTTTGGTCAAAGAGGTGGGACTTTGAAAGTAACCATAGAAGTTGAGAATTGATTCACAGATGAGAGACCACTAGAAGCTTTTTTGATGATACTGAAGTAACATTTAGATAATGACGTTTAAAGAAGACTAATCTGTCATAATTATGTAGGATAAAGTCCTGTTAATAAGTTGCCACAATAACATACACATGAAGGAATGACAATTTGGACTAGAAAAGTGTCAGTGGAAATGGAATATATACTATGAAGTTCTCCCTACCTCACAAGGCCAGCACTTGCAGATCTTAGAAGTCCCTTTTTCACAGTTAAGATAGCAGCTGAGCCTGAATGGCAATGATGTTATTATATGATGAGTGAAACGACAAAGTTCTGTACTAATTAAGTAATTATTATTATGGCTAAACAATAATATAATGCATAAAATTGCCCAGCTTTTGACAACTAAGAAGAAACTGAAGGTATGAGTAGAATGCGACGGAGGGAAGCCTTTGCTGGTAACACACTAGCCTAATGGTTTTATTGCATATGGTTCTTCTTTATTGCTTTTTATTAAGAAACTATTTGCATATATAGAAAAGTACAGACTCACAACTTAATAATCCTTAACATTTACCATATTTTTCTTTTCTGTTGAAGCAGTTGAATTATAAACAGCATGACATTTTATCCCTAAATATTTACTATGCACCTAATAACAAGGAAAATTCCTACACAACCACAATACCGTGATCACATTTAAGAGTTAACGCTACCTCCTTAATGTAGCATGGCCTCTTCACAGTTATGTACAAATAAAGACAACATAGGCTTGTATTATGTTCTTCCCCCAAAGAAATCCTATTAATATATACTCTTTTTGAATTATTAATGGGAAAGTTAGCTCTCACAATTAACCAACTTTGCAAATCGTTTGGATCTTACTGGCAATGTGATAGAAACCCTTCTCTCATTAATAAAAAGTATCATTAGAGAGTGTACTTTGGATGGCCACAAATAGAAGTCACTTTTATTGTATATAGGGCTTCCATAAGACATGCAAGAGTTCTTGAGAGTATTATTTACTTCTTTCTAAGTGTCAGGGGTATGGACTGACCAGAAAGAACTCTGACACGCTCAAGACTTTGCCCTTAACAGAAGAAGAACTCTGGCCAGTGTCAGATAATCTGTCACTATAAGCTACTTGTATCCAAGCCAGATATTTATTGCTATTGATCTGCCTGGTCCTAGCAAAAGACTTTTGTTCTCCCAGACCGGGACTTTGACCTCAATTAAGTTATGAATTTCAATCCGATAGACTGCTCCACTTACCCTACTGCTCTCCCTGACTGGATTAATTAGAATTAGCTAGGCCGAGAGTCACCCCAAGCTCCTCATGGATCATGTTATTTTAATAATAAATAAAGGAATAGCAGCAATGTACAAGAAGTATTTTGAAAGATTGCTCATCTAAGAACATCATTCAGAATCTGCCAATATCAATTTCTCTGACTTTGATTCCCTCATTTACTTTTCATTTCTTTTCATCCTTCGGAATTCCCCCTTTTATTTCAGCTTTCTAAACATGTTCTTTGCATGGAGAGAAGTCCTTTCATTTTAGTACTTTACTGTTATTCTAGAGTTTCATTAGACAGTAACTCATCAAAGCAACTGTTTGCAAAAGGGTAACTTAAAACAGTGAATAATCTCAGAACACGAAGGAAAAAACATACCATCATCTATGAAAAATACTAGTTTTTAGCTAGAGTTTCTCTATTGCTAATTAGTGCATTAAAAGCAGACAAATCAGAATGCCCCTGAGAAGGCAATAGCCACTCTTGTAAAAAAAAAAAAAAAAAAAAAAGAATGTACAAATTATTTTTAATCCATAACCCATTGGGACAGATTATATATTGGCCACTGAAAATTCTAAACCATGTTGATTTCAGCAGTAATCAGTGGGATCAGGATTTGCTAATGACTTACCCCCTAAATGTAAAAGATTATTTAAAAAAGTAAAAAATATTATACAAAAATGTTTGTATTCTGGAATGTTGTATTTAGTATTTGATACTGAAATTATAAGATTTTTAGAAAGTATAAAGAGAATCCTAAAAAGGATATATATTATCCATTGATGTTTTGACAAGTAAAAATGCTTTTACTTATTGATTATTGAAATTTTGAGTTTTCACTGACTGGAGTACATAAAAAAAGATTTAATTAGAATGCTAAGTTTGATAGTGACTTCAATATTAAAAGCAATGCAAAATTAAAGCACAAACTCTGTCCTCGAAATGCCAAGAATTCCATGCATATTTGGAAGATACATTCTGAGTATAAAACGTTATGTGTGTGTGTTTAGTCCCTAAGTCATTTCCGACTCCTCATGACCACCATGGACTGCAGCCCGCCAGGCTCCTCTGTCCATGGGATTTCCCTGACAAGGTTACTGGACTGGCTTGCTATTTCCTTTTCCAGGGGATCTTCCCAACACAGGGATAAAAACCCACGTCTTCTGCTTGACACTGATTCTTTACCACTGAGCCACCTGGGAAGCCCATAGAAGGTTATGCCATAACATCATAAATCAGTGATTTATCAAGCCTTTAAGATTGGAAATGTTCTTATCAAATAATATTGCAGGAAATAAATAGGCACACATGAAAATGGTTCTTGTAAGGAAAAATAAGTCAATTATGTATTTGAAAAGTATAGCTACTGGGTTTATTCTCCATCTCCCTTCTTCCCCCTATCACATACATGTTCATTTGGTTTCTGTAGATTACATAAAATGTCATTCATTTTAGAGAAGAATGTTATATTTTCCCACAGAAAAGTTCTAAGCTCAACTACTAGTAAACATTTCTTCCTCAGCACCCAAAATATATTAGCAATCTAGGAAGAAAGTCAAACTGGTATGAGAACTAGACTGTCTACAATGTGTGCAATAATCTTTGAAGATTAAGGCTATTTTCATAATAATCTATTCAGCAGCAGCAGCAGACCAAAGAACAAATGTGTTTTGACAAACACCTTCTGTTTTCACACCTGACTTTCATTAAATTGCAGCATATTCTTAAGTGGAATTAAAAAGCAATTCTCTAACAAATCATACAGGCAATTTAACACATTAGTCCAGACTTTTCAAATGACCTGTTAATTAGGGCCACCTCATGAGAGGGAAAACAGGAAAATTTAGCATTCTCATGCCTTCACTTACAGTTGAAATGCTGAAATGTAGATAATGACTTAATGCCATATAAATGATATGGAAACTGTATTAAAGTAAATTAAAGAGCTAAAAGTCTCAAACATTATTTAGAAAACTTACTAATAGTAAACAGTTTATAGCAAATAAGAAGATAAATATTTAAGAATAGATTTAACTAGAAATGGGCAAAACTTCTAAGAGGAAAAAAATTAAATACTCCTGAAAGATGCAAAAGTAGACTTGATCAAAATGGAAAGACATCCCCTGTATTTGGTTAGGATGAATCAACATGATTATGTCAATTCTCCCTAATTTATAAATTCAATGTAATCCCAATAAAATACCAATAAGCTATTTTACAGAGTTAACACAAATTGAAATTAAAGTTCATATAAAATAAACAAACATGCAAGAATGGCCAGGAAAACATTTAAAAAGAAAAACTATGAGGGAGAAAGAGCTATTCCAGACTTTAATACCTACTATGAAGCCTTGTTATTAAATATTGTTGTATTGATTCTTTTAGACAAATAGACCAGTTTAATACAGTAGAAAATCCAGAATTAGACCCAAATATATATGGCAATTCAGTATATGACAAAGCTGGCATCTCAGATCACTGGGGAATTGACTTCTAAATAAATGATGCTGGGACAACTAGGAAACCATTTGTAAGGAGACAAAATTAGGTCCATTTCCCATACCATAATGATTCATGGGGTCACAAGAGTTGGACACGACTGAGCAACTGAACTGAACCCATACCATACATTTAGGGATCTAAACGTAGACTATGAAACCATACAAGTACTAAAAGAAAAAAATGGATGAATTAAGCTTTAATCTTGGTATAAGAAAAATTTAACCATGACTTAAAATCCAGAGGCAATAAAAAGAAAAGCTGGTAAATCTAACTACATTAAAATAAATATTTTTCATATGACAAAAGATACCATAAACAAAGCCAAAAGACAACTGAAAAACCTGGGGGGAAATATCTGCCAGCATATGTCACAAAGGGCTAATACCTCTAATATATAAAGAATTCTTAAAAATTTAGGTGTACTAGGTCAAAAACCTGATAGGAAACTGAGAATAGACGATGCACACACAAGACATAAAAATGGCCCTCCAGCATATGAAAAGACATAACAACTCACACCCAAACTAGAACAGCTGACAACACTGAGATACCAATTCTCTGTAAGATGGCAAAAATGTAAAAATATGAAGAATACAATATGACAAGACTGTAAGGAAAAAGGCACTTCCATAAATTGCTAGTGTGAATGCAATCTGGTACAACCGTTCTGGAGAGAAACTTGGCAATACCTAAAAATACGATCAGTTCACTTCAGTCACTCAGTTGTGTCCGACTCTCTGCGAGCCCATGGACTGCAGCACGCCAGGCCTCCCTGTCCATCACCAACTCCCAGAGCTTACTCAAACTCATGTCCATCAAGTCGGTGATGCCGTTCAACCATCTCATCCTCTGTTGTCCCCTTCTCCTGCCTTCAATCTTTCCCTGCATTAGGGTCTTTTCAAATGAGTCAGTTCTTTGCATCAGGTGGCCAAAATATTGGAGTTTCAGCTTCAGTATCAGTCCTTCCAGTGAATATTCAGGATTGACTGGTTTGATCTCCTTGCAGTCCAAGGGACTCCCAAGAGTCTTCTCCAACACCACAGTTCACAAGCATCAATTGTTTGGCACTCAGCTTTCTTTGATGGACAGGGAGGCCTGGCATGCTGCAGTTCATGGGGTCGAAAAGAGTCAGACACAACTGAGCAACTGAACTGAACAGCTTTCTTTATAGTTCAACTTTCACATCCATACAGGATTCCTGGAAAAACCATAGCTTTGACTAGACAGACCTTTGTCGGCAATGTCTCTGCTTTTTAATGTGCTGTCTAGGTTGGTCATAGCTTTTCTTCCAAGGAGCAAAGAATCCTTTATGCACTTATCTTTTGACCCAGTAATTCCACTTATAGGAATCTATCCTGAATCTATCCTGAAGGTACATGTCCAACAACATGAAAATACATATGCACAGTGCTGTTAGTTATAGCATTAGAAGTGCCAAACACTGGATATTATCTACATGCTCATACACAGAAGAGAGGTTGAATAAACTATGACATATCCACACACAGAGTACTATGCAGCTGTGAAAAAAGGATAAAGATCCTTATGAAATGATATGGAGTAATTTTCAGGACCTATTGTTAAATGAAAGAAATGAAGTGCAAAAGATTATAGAATGTTATCTTTCATGTAAATTAGGAGAGGATAAATGAAAATGGTCATGTACTTGCCTATTAGTGCAAAAGAGATACGGGAAAGATAAGCCAGAAACAAGAGAGACTGGTTACCTATAAGAGAACGGATAAGAAAGTAATGGAAATGAAAGACCTATGCTGAGAACCATAAGACATTAATAAAGGAAATTCAAGAGGATTCAAAGAAATGGAAAAATAGTCCATGTTCTTGGATTGGAAGAATTAATATTGTTACCAATACCCAAAGCAATCAACAGACTTAATGAGATCCCTATCAAATTACCCATGACATTTTTCACAAAACTAGAAGAAATAATCCAGAAATTCATATGGAACCATAAAAGACTCAAAACTGCCAAAGCAATCTTGAGAAAAGAGAACAAAGCAGGAGGCATAACCCTCCCAGACTTCAGATAATACTACAAAGCTACAATAATCAAAACAGTGTTGTACTGGCACAAAAACAGATGATATGAATCAACAGAATAGAATGGATAGCCCAGAGATAAACCACACACCTATACTCAATTAATCTTTGACAAAGGAGGCAAGAATACAAGATTGGAAGACAGTCTCTTCAGCAAATGGTGGTAGGAAAGTGGGACAGCTGCATGTAAATCAATGAAGTTAGAATACATCTTCACACTATACACAAAAACTCAAATGGCTTAAAGACTTATAAGACATGACACCATAAAACTCCTAGAAGAGAGCATAGACAGAACACTCTCTGACATAAATTGTAACAATGTCTACTAAGGTCAGCCTCCCAAAGCAATAAAAAGAAAAATAAATGGGAACTAATCAAACTTATCGGAGAAGGCAATGGCACCCCACTCCAGTACTCTTGCCTGGAAAATCCCATGGGAGGAGGAGCCTGGTAGGCTGCAGTCCATGGGGTCGCTAAGAGTCGGACACGACTGAGTGCCTTCACTTTCACTTTTCACTTTCATGCATTGGAGAAGGAAATGGGAACCCACTCCAGTGTTCTTGCCTGGAGAATCCCAGAGACGGGGGAGCCTGGTGGGCTGTCGTCTTGGGTCGCACAGAGTTGGACACGACTAAAGCAACTTAGCAGCAGCAGTTGGATCTCCTTGCTGTCCAAGGGACTCTCAAGAGTCTTCTCCAACACCACAGTTCAAAACCATCAATTTTTCGGCACTCAGCTTTCTTTATAGTCCAACTCTCACATCCATACATGACTACTGGAAAAGCCATAGCCTTGACTAGATGGACCTTTGTTGGCAAAGGAATGTCTCTGCTTTTTAATATGCTGTCTAGGTTGGTCTTAACTTTTCTTCCAAGGAGCAAGCATCTTTTAATTTCATGGCTGCAGTCACCATCTGCAGTGATTTTCAGTTCAGTTCAGTTCAGTCACTCAGTCGTGTTCGACACTTTGCAACCCCATGAATCGCAGCACGCCAGGCCTCCCTGTCTATCACCAACTCCCGGAGTTTGCTCAGACTCACGTCCATCGAGTCAGTGATGCCATGCAGCCATCTCATCCTCTGTCGTCCGCTTTTCCTCCTGCTTCCAATCCCTCCCAGCATCAGAGTCTTTTCCAATGAGTCAACTCTTCGCATGAGGTGGCCAAAGTACTGGAGTTTCAGCTTTAGCATCATTCCTTCCAAAGAAATCCCAGGGCTGATCTCCTTCAGAGTGGACTGGTTAGATCTCCTTGCAGTCCAAGGGACTCTCAAGAGACTTCTCCAACACCACAGTTCAAAAGCATCAGTGATTTTGGGGCCCCCCACAATAAAGTCTGTCACTGTTTCCATTGTTTCCCCATCTATTTTTGCCATGAAGTGATGGGACCAGATGCCATGATCTTACTTTTCTGAATGTTGAGTTTTAAGCGAACTTTTTCATTCTCCTCTTTTACTTTCACCCAGAGGCTCTTTAGTTCGTCTTCGCTTTCTGCCATAAGGGTGGTGTCATCTGCATATCATTAAGATCTTTTTTGTATAGTTTTTCTGTGTATTCTTGCTACCTCTTCTTAATATCTTCTGCTTCTGTTAGGTCCATACCATTTCTGTCCTTTATTGTGCCCATCTTTGCATGAAATGTTCCCTTGGTATCTCTAATCTTCTTGAAGAATCTCTAGTCTTTCCCATTCTATTGTTTTCCTCTACTTCTTTGCATTGATCGCTGAGGAAGGCTTTTTTATCTCTCCTTGCTATTCTTTGGAACTATGCATTCAAATGGGTATATCTTCCCTTTTCTCCCTTGCCTTTTGCTTCTCTTCTTTTCACAGTTGTTTGTAAGGCCTCCTCAGACAACTGTTTTGCCTCTTTGCATTTCTTTTTCTCGGGGATGGTCTTGATCACTGCCTCCTCTACAATGTCACAAACCTCTGTCCATAGTTCTTCAGGCACTCTATTAGATGTAATACCTTGAATCTATTTTTCACTTCCATTGCATAATTGTAAGGGTTTTGATTTAGGTCATACCTGAATGGTCTAGTGGTTTTCCCTACTTTCTTCAATTTAAGTCTGAATTTGGCAATAAGGCGTTCATGATCTAAGCCACAGTCAGCTCCCAGTCTTATTTTGGCTGACTATATAGAGCTTCTCCATCTTTGGCTGAAAAGAATGTAATCAACCTGATTTTAGTATTGACCATCTGGTATAAAGATTAGATAGCTGTAATATATCAGTGGTGATATATTGATTGTGATGGCTGAATTATGCGTACGTAATAGAATGTCCGATAGTTTGAACATTCCTTAGCTGGATGGGATGAATTATAAGCTGGAATCAAGATTCCCAGGAAAAATATCAACCACCTCAGATATGCAGAAAGCAAAGAGGAACTAAAGAGTCTCTTGATGAAGGTCAAAGAGTAGAGGGAAAAAGCTGGCTTAAAAGTCAATATTACAAAAACAAAGATTCCAGTATCTGGCTCCATCACTTCATGGCAAACAGAAGGGGAAAAGCTGGAAGTAGTGACAGATTTCCTCTTCTTGGGCTCTAAAATCACTGCAGATGGTGACTGCAGGCGTGAAATTAAAAGACAATTGCTTCTTGGAAGGAAACCTATGACGAATCCAGACAGTGTATCAAAAAGCAAAGATATCACTTTGCCAACAAAGGTCCATATAGTCAAGGCCTTGGTCCTTCCAGTAGTTATGTACAGATGTGAGAGTTGGACCATAAAGAAGCAGAGCACCAAAGAAGTGATGCTTTCAAACTGTGGTGCTAGAGAAGATTCCTGAGAGTCCCTTGGACAGCAAGGAGATCAAACCAGTCAATCCTAAAGGAGATCAACCGTGAATACTCACTGGAAGGACTGATGCTGAAGCTGAAGCCCCAGTACTCTGGCCACCTGATGCGAACAGCTGACTCATCGGAAAAGACCCCAATGCTGGAAAAGATTAAAAGCAGAAGGAGAAGAGGGCAACAGAGGATGAGATAGTTGGATGGCGTCACTGATTCAATGGACATGAACTTGGGCAAACTGAGAGATGGTGAGAGACAGAGAGGCCTGGCAGGCTGCAGTCCATGGCGTTGCAAAGAGTAGGACACAACTTGGCAACTAACAACAACAAAGTAGAATGTCCTTGTTTGCACAGGGGTGGTAGGGCATAACGTTGGCAAAATACTCTGAGTTCAAGGTTTAAGACTCATACTCTTATTATTTGTATAAATTTGAAATCGTTTCCAAATGAAAAAATTAAAAATCTAGAAATGTGAAGAAGTAGGAAATTGTGATTCGTAAACAAAAACTAGCCAAAAGCAGCAGCCTCAAAGATGATTCAGGTATATAAGTTAAAAGATATGAACTTCACAATAATCATTATAAATATGTGAAAGAAAACAGAAGAAAAGATGGAAATTTTCAACAGAAAAAGGGAATAGGTGAAATTAACCAAATGGTCATTCTAGACCTGGAAAATTATAATATCTGTACTTGTGAAATCAATGTAGAGCCCCAAGCAGTATTTAAAATATCAATTAAACAAAAATTCTTAACCACTGCTGGAAAATGAAATATAGGAAAAAATCTTAAATGCAATCAGAGAAAAAAGACACTATCTTCAGAGCAACAACAAAAAGAACTCCAGCCAACTTCTCAAATCAAAATGTGAGCTAGAAGATAATAGAATGACAGCTCTAAAGGGCAGAAAAATAAACTGGCCAACACAGAATTCTCTATCAAGCAAAATTACCTTTCTAAACTATAAGTGGAAAAGACATACTCAGACAACTGAAGCTGAGATAATTCATCACTAGAAGTCAATACTGCAAGAAATATTAAAGTTCTCCAGGCAAAAGAAAAATGATACCAGATAGAATCAGGAAATCGCAAGAAGTGAAAGAGCATTAGAAAGGGTAGATATGTGAATAATGATAAAAGATTACTGACTAATGCAAAAACAGTATCTTGTTAGGAATGTAGAAAATAGAGAAGCAAAAATATATCATGTATAATATAATACAATTATAGCAACACAAGCTAGAAAAAAATAAACAGAATTAAACCATTTTAAGATTTTTCAGTGTTCAGGGCATGGCAAAAGTATTAATTTAAGGTAGACTATAATAAGTTAAGGGACTGTTTTGTAATTTCTATCATGGCCACTAAAAGTTATTTGTATTAAAGAATAACAAATACACAATAAAAAAGGTAAAATGATATAATAAAAAATACTTGACAAATACAAAAGAAGCTTGGAAAGGAAAAACAAAGACAAAAAGCAGGTGAGAAAAACTAAAAAAAAAAAAAAACACAAAAAATGGTAAAATTAAACAGAACTATATCAGTAATTACATTAAATGTAAATAAATTAAATATTAAGGCCGAGGGTCACAGGCTGAGGTGTGTGAGTGCCTCGGGACCCTCAGTGGCTGAACACAGGGGTCCGCCTCTCAGCTGATGAGGCCTGGCCCCTTCCTGTGATTTTCGATGAGTGTAAATAATTTTAAATAACCTCTGGCCCTTGGAATAAAGTTCTGTTTTCTGTAAAAAAAAAAAAAAAAAAAAAATTAAATATTAAAAGGTAAAGATGATCACACTGGATAAAAACCAGGACCCAACTACATGCTATTTATAACAAACACACTTAAACTATAAAGACATAATGTTAATGATTGAATTGTATAAACTACCCCACCCCCTGCCATGCATATATTTAGGCCCTAACCACCAATGTGACTGTATTTGAAGAAACTGCAGTGGAAATTTTAAAAAATATATTTTGGATACAACATAACAATTTGCTACATGCATTTAAAATAATGCATAAGAGAAATTTATACTTCTAAGTACACCTATGAGAATAGTTGGAAATAAATTATCTAAGCTTCCATGTCAAGAAGCCAGAAAAAGAAGAGCATATTAGATCCAAAGAAAGTAGAAGGAAAGAATAAAGAGCAAAAATCAGTGCAGACACCAAATATAAAATGGAGACAATCAACAAAGCTAAAAGTTGATTCTTTGAAATCATCAATAAAGTTGATAAACCCTTAGCAAGAATAATTAGTAAAAAATAAATTATTTTTAATAATCAGTAAAAAATAAATTATTCTGATACTGATATTTCAGTATCAGAAAGTTTTTAAAAAGAGATCACTATACACTCTATAGATACTATAATGATAGCAAGAGGATATTATGAATAATTTTAGGTCTGTCTTTTATAACTTAAGATGAAATAGACAAATTCCATGAAAAACCCTGACTTATTAAACCTGACCTCTATATAAAATGTGAACAGTCTTGGATCACTAAAAGAAATTGAGCCTATAATTTATTTATTTATTTTTAAGCCTCTGGGTTCAGAAGGCCTCATTTAAAAAATTCACCTATGTATCAATTATAGTGTTTGTTATATATTTTATAGCTTTTAAAATCATTACTCTAAAGGTTTTATTTCTCCTGTGTGTGTTTGTATAACTTATTACTATTTACTGGTATTGACATTTTACCACTTGGATGTAGCATGTGTGTGTGTATCTGTATATGTACATGTGTATGTATGTATAACTTATAATTATTTACTTATTGTTGTTGTTGTTCAGTTGCCCAGTTGTGTCCAACTCTTTGTGGCCCCATGGACTGTAGCACGTTAGGCCTCTCTGTCCCTCACCACCTCCTGAAGTTTGCCCAAGTTCATGGTGGTGGCATCCAACTATCTCATCCACTGAAGCCCTCTTCTCATTCTGCCCTCAATCTTGCCCAGCATCAGGGACTCTTCCAGTGAGTCAGCTGTTCACATCAGATGACCAAAATACTGGAGTTTCAGCTTCAGCATCAGTCCTTTCAGAGAATATTCAGGGTTGATCTCCCTTAAGATTGACTGGTTTGATCTCCTTGCTGTCCAAGGGACTTTCAGGAGTCTTCTCCAGCATCACAGTTTGAAGGCATCAATTCTTTGGCGTTCTGCCTTCTTTACAGTCCAGCTCTCACAATTGTACGTGACCACTGGGAAGACTACAGCCTTGACTATACGGACCTTTGCTGGCAGAGTAATTAATATCTCTGCTTTTCAACATGCTGTTTAGGTTTGTCATAGCTTTCCTGCCAAGAAGCAAATGTCTTCTGATTTCATGCCTGCAGTCACCATCTGCAATGATTTTAGAGCCCAAGAAGGCGAAATCTGTCACTGCTGCTGCTAAGTCACTTCAGTCATGTCCGACTCTATGCGACCCCATAGATGGCAGCCCACCAGGCTCTGCCATCCCTGGGATTCTCCAGGCAAGAATACTGGAGTGGGTTGCCATTTCCTTCTCCAGTGCATGAAAGTGAAAAGTAAAAGTGAAGTCGCTCAGTCGTGTCTGACTCTTCGCGACCCCATGGACTGAAGCCTACCAGGCTCCTCCATCCATGGGATTTGCCAGGCAAGAGTACTGCAGTGGGTTGCCACTGCCTTCTCCAAAATCTGTCACTACTTCCACCTTGACTCTATTTGCCATGAAAAAATGGGGCCAGATGCCATGATCTTAGTTTTTTTAATATTTAGTTTTAAGTCAGGTCTTTCACCTTCCTCCTTCACCCTCATCAAGAGGCTCTTTAGTTCCTCTTTGCTTTCTGCTATTAGAGTGGTATCATCCACATATCTGAGGTTGTTGATGTTTCTCCCGCCTATCTTGATTCCAGCTTGTAACTCATCCAGCCTGGCATTTCTCATGATGTGCTCAGCATATAGATTAAACAAACAGGGTGACAGCAGACAGCCCTGCTGTACTCCTTTCCCTATTTATTCTACTAGTTGATTTACTTATTACCTACTGACATTTTACCACTTGGATGAAATGTAGAAACCTTATTCCATTTAACTCCTTTTACTTTCCTCCCTTTATAATAGTATTCATCCTGTTTGGTGTTTGCTGAGCAAACCTAGATTTGTGATTTGGTGTGTATCATTAATTTGGAAAATGGCCAGTCATTCCAATATTTTTTCTGCTCTATTCACTCTTCTTCTGATATTCCACTTACATGTATGTTGCTGCTGCTGCTAACTCGCGTTAGTCATGTCTGACTCTGTGCGACCCCATAGACGGCAGCCCACCAGGCCCCCTCGTCCCTGGGATTCTCCAGGCAAGAACACTGGAGTGGGTTGCTATTTCCTTCTCCAATGCATGAAAGAGAAAAATGAAAGTGAAGTCGCTCAGTAAGTGTCTGACTCTTTGCGACCCCATGGACTGCAGCCTACGAGTTACACCTTATAAAATTGTTCAAAAGGTCTCAGAAATGCTCTTTTTAGTTTTCTTTCATTTGTTTTTCTTTGTGCGTGTCAGTTTTGTAAGTTTTCACTAACATATCTTCAGGTTCACTGACTCTTTCCTCTGTTGTGTACAGTCTACTAGCAGAAAAACATCTCTATTCTTTCTCATTCTGTTTTTTAATTCTTTGCACTGTTCATTGAAGAAGGCCTTCTTATCTCTCCTTGATGTTCTCTGGAACCTGCATTCAGATGGGTATATCTTTCCCTTTCTCCCTTGTTTTTCACTTCTCTTCTATCCTCAGCTATTTGTAAAGTGTCCTCAGACAACCACTTTGCTTTCTTGCATTTCTTTTTCTTTGGGATGGTTTTGGTCACTGCCTCCCATACAATGTTATGAACCTCCATCCATAGTTGTTCACGTACTCTGTCTACCAGATCCAATTCCTTGAATCTATTCATGACTGCCACTCTATAGTTACAAGGGATTTGATCTAGGTCATACCTGAATGGTCTAGTGGTTTTCCCTACTTTCTTCAATTTAAGCCTGAATTTTGAAATGAGGAGCTCATGATCTGAGCCACAGTCACCTCTAGGTCTTGTGCTGACTGTATAGAGCTTCTCCATCTTCAGCTGCAAAGAATATAACCAATCTGATTTCAGTATTGACCATCTGGTGATGCCTATGTGTACAGTCATCTTTTGTGTTGTAGGAAGAGGGTGTTTACTATGACCAGTGTGTTCTCTTGGCAAAACTCTGTTAGCCTTTGCCCTGCTCCATTTTGTACTCCAAGGCCAAACCTGCCTGTTCCTCCAGGTACCTCATGACTTTCCTATTTTTGCATTCCAATCTCCTATGATGAAAAGGACATCTTTTTTTTGGTGTCATTCTAGAGATCTTGTAGGTCTTCATAGAACTCATCAACTTCAGCTTCTTTGACATTAGTGGTTGGGGCATGGACCTGGGTTACTGTGATGTCAAATGGTTTGCCTTGGAAATGAACCAAGATCATTCTGTCATTTTTGAGACTGCACCCATGTACTGCATTTTGGACTCTTTTTGACTATGAATGGAGGGCTACTCCATTTCTTCTAAGGGATTCTTGTCCAGAGAAGTAAACATATTGGTCATCTTAATTAAATTCACCCATTCCCGTCCATTTTAGTTCACTGATTCCTAAGATGTCAGTGTTCACCCTTGCCATCTTCTGCTTGACCACATCCAATTTACCTTAATTCATGGACCTAACATTCCAGGTTCCTATGCAATATTTTTCTTTACAGCATCAGACTTTACTTTCATTAGCAGACACATCCACAACTGTGTGTTTTTCCACTTTGGCCCAACTGCTTCATTCTTTCTGAAGCAATTAGTAATTGCCCTCCACTCTTCCTCAGCAGCATACTGGACACCTTCTGACCTGTGGGGCTTATCTTCTGGTGTCAAATGAAACATCTGGATATCCATATGTAAAAGATTGAAGTCAGTCTCCTCTCTTACATCAAATACAGTTAATTCAAAATGAATCAAAGACCTAAATTTAAGAGATAACACTATAAAACTATTAGAAGGAAAAGGCTTAATCACTATGATCTCTAATAAGTCAATCATTTCTTAAAAACAATACCAAAAACACAACAAAATTAAAAAATAGATAAATTAGGTTTCATCAAAATTGAAAATTTTGTGTTTTCAAAGGGGGTAGTATCAATCAAGTGAAATGACAATTCACTGAATGGAAGAAAATATTTATGTGCAATAATGTACTAAATGTCTTTAAAAATACACACACACACGTATTATGTAAGTAGAGCAAATAAAGATGAGAAGGAAATGCACTCAAAATTTACAGAGGAGAGGATAAGGGCTTGGGCTTTAGAACCAAAACAACATTTTCAAGCCTAGACTTTATCACTTACTAGCTCTATGACTTCTGTTTCTTTATCACTAAAATGCAGATAATAATACACCTACATTATAGGATTGATGTGATGACTATACATAAAATGCCTGGTACACAGTAAATACTAAAAAGCTGTTTTATATCTTACCCCTCCACCCCCACACATAACAGAATCACAGATAGTTTTATTTATATACTTTTGTGCCCCTCACCCTCCCCGCCTGAATTCAAATCTATAGAGTTTGGAATCTATCCTATAAGCAATGCAGTCATTAGAGAGTTTTGAGTAGGTCAGCGACATAATAAATAGTAGCCTTAGAAGGGCTGTGTTAGCAGCAAAATGCCTGGTGAACTTGGGAAAGAGCAGACTTGGCCAAGAACCAGGAGGACAGCTCTGAGGTAGTGGGACTACTTCATCATTTTAAGCCCTACAACACTGGGATAAATCTAGAATGGTCACTATCCCCATTCTTTAAAGTGTGTGTGTGTGTGTGTGTGTGTGTGTGTGTATTTCCCATTTATTTCATAAAACCACATAGGCATATAGAATTTCTTTTTTTCAGGTTTACTTATTCTTTCATTTCACAAGTATTCTTTTTTAAAATTGAGATATAATTGACATATAACATTTGTTTTAGGTATACAACAATGATTCAATTTTTGTATATATTACAAAATGGTCACCACAATAAATTTAGTTGAATCTCATATTTTCAAAATTTTCTTTAACACACAGTCACCAAAGTATTGTGTGGGAGGGCATGTTGCTCCATGCCATTATATAAATCGTAAATTCACATAATTTATACACCACAAAGTCCTCAAACATTTCAGTAACACTCAAAATATTCGCCTTTTGAATTGCTTAATACCCAGTACAGAGTGCAGATGTTCAACGCCATCGGTGCTCCTCTTCTCCAAACCCCACTTACTTCTTTCACGTTACTTTACGATAAATCTGAGAAGTCTAGCAATAAATCTTTAGCATTCAGATACTTTCAAATGTGCTTTTAGAGTAGTTTTAATCTTTCTTCAGGACTTAAAGATCAAATTTACTCAAGAGGTCTGAGGGGTACGTGTGTGTATTTAACCCATATCCTAATCTCAAATGTGGTTATGAACCCAACTTCCAGAGCTGAACTAAAAATCAATACCAAGCAGTGGAAAAGACAAAACTGTGTACATAATACTGCCAGATAACAAATGAAATCTATAAAGGATCTTTCTCAGAAATAAAATTAAAAGATTCAATTCCATCAGAGCCACAGAATGTAGAAACTGCAGTGCAATAAAAGTATATATGAGATATACTGAAAGGTAAAAATGACAGGAAAACACAGAGTAGACATTGACATATCTTTAATTACTACTCCGTTTCAGGCTAATGGTAAAAATTAGTCTTCAGATACTTGATAACATCAGCCTGTCTCTGCTGGGTTAGTACCAAGATCTGTAGCCAAGCAAATACTTCTAATAAAATTGATTTTCCTTTTTGGCAACCAATAGACCAGTCAATAATAATGTTGTTTAAGAAAGATTGAGTCATGAGGGAGATGAACATTTCCTTCCATTTACTATGTTTGTATTGTCTATATTTGAAAAGAGTTTTCAATAAGGAAACCAAAGAAGAAATTACAAGGGGAAAGCTATTTTGAGAGCAAATCTCCAAAAACCCTCTGATTTGGAAGCGTGTTAGCAACCCAAGCTGACAAAGCCAAAAGCAGTCCCTTATCTGAAGCTAGATCATATGGATCAGGATTGTCAATAACAAAGGAAAACCAAGGCTAGGAGCAACACAAAGTGGTCATATGATGACAAAGAGGGCAAGGGAAGGCATATAGTCCTCACTTATTCACCCTAAAAAGCTACATGGAACTTTTACTTTGCAGTGAAGTTTACTGCAAATACTCTTCACTATAAATAAAATACTCTTTACTATAGGTAAAGAGTATTCTATAAAACCACATATGGCAGTTTTTTATATTGTTTGTCTTATAATACTCAAACAAATAGAATACAAGAAACCCACGTGCAAAAATCTCAGCCTAAGCCTAAACTGGGGACACTTCCATCTAAAATACTACCCCTGACAATCCAAACCAAATTAAAGACATGAGTGCACCAATAAGTTTTTGTTTTGGTGGTAACTGGGGGAAGCAAGGGTTAGAAAGACAATTTCAGAGCTCACACAGAGAAACAGACAAGCAAAAATAACAGGAAATATTCTGAATACGTAATTAAGTAATCTATCCTGCCAGGTATTAAAACATATTTTGAAGCTACAATATTTAAAGCAGCATAGCACAAGTATGTGAGCAGAAAAAGAGGCAACAGAAGAACAGCTACAAACACGGTGAAATTCATAGATAAGTGAGAATATAAAAAGAAGACACTTTAAATCAGCAGAGAAAAGATTATTCAATAAACATTATTGGAACTGGCTAATCATCTGGACAAAAATAAAATTTCTATTACATACACGTGATCCTAATTCCAGATGAATCACAGAAATCATGAAGTGATAACAAGTATTAGAAGAAACATTTTAATAATTATTATATCACAAAGAAAGAGCTAATTTTCCTTAATACATAAAAGTTCTGAAACAAAGGAGAAAGAATTTTTTAAAAATTAGTTGTCTGCATTTTTTGAGTTTTTCCCTTTGTACATATACAACCTACAAAGAAAAAAAGTGAAATACATATGGCCTAAGGTTATGACTTTGATCTATGACTCAAAGCTAGGGAACTAGCCCAGGAAGAATGCACACAAGTCTAATGGGAAAAAAACATTTATTCTAATAAAATAACAAGGAAACCCAAAGGTTCTGGTAAATGCTTAGGCCTTTTCTGGTTCTCATGATTTATTTTTCTAACATTCTGTCAGCTTCTTTATAAGCTGATATTACTTTGTTCAATATTTACTGAGCAACATCTATATGTCAGACATGCAGGGTACTGGAGACAACCATACTCTAGCACTTGAATACGGTGGTGATGAGGATGTAGACATGTACACGATGAATTACAATACACGGGGACTGCATTGTGGCAGCTCTTTGATGAGCTTAAGAACAGGGAGCACGATAAGAGACGGTGGAGATGTCTATCTGGGCAGAGTGAAGGAAGGCTTCCTGGAGGAAATGATATGTAAAATTAGGCCTAGGAGGGAGAATGAAGAAGAGAGAAAACAGTATCTAAAAAACCCAACAGGTGAGCAACGTGTCAAGTTCTTCAGAATCAGTGGAACTGATCGCCGCAGGGATGGTGCATAAGCTAGGAGTGTGTTGAGAAATAAGTGGAGAGGTAAGCAAAGCCCAGATCAAGAAGGGCTTCACAGGACAAAACACATTTAGATTTAATTTTGGAACAGTAAAAGAAAATAAGAGAAATACTTGCAAATTAGCATCTTAAAAAGTCTCTCCAGATGAAAAGTGGGAAATACATCTAAGAACATCAAGATTAGAAGCAAGGATACAGTGGCTGCTGGCAATGTTGAAATAGAGAAGCGGGTAGATTTGAGATATACTTAGGAGACAGAACCTAGAGGACTTCAGCTGATCCCTAGAACACTGGGTGGATGTTGGTGCCAGTTATTGGGTGAGGATATAGACATGTACACGATGTGCTACGTTGGGAGTGGTAGTTGAGAGTAAGTTCAGCAGTGGTGCTAGTGGTAAAGAATGCCTGCCTGCAGGCACTGCAGGAGGGGCACAAGACGTGGGTTTGATCATCGGGTCGGGAAGATCCCCTAGAGGAGGAAATGGCAAGCCACTCCAGTATTCTTGCCTGGAAAATTTTATGGACAGAGGAGCTTGGTGGGCTACAGTCCATAGGGTTACAAAGGCTCAGACACAACTGAGCATGCACTGCAAGTTTTAACCGTCTGAGAAGACAGGAAGAAATATACGTTGGTGCAACTACTGGCTGAGAAACATATTGTTGATAAAGATTTCTTCTATTTTGTCTGTGAAACAGGAGAAAATGTGAGAATAAGAAAGACCATTAAGACATGCCAGCCAAAATTAAAGACTGATACCATCATTTTTGATAGTATCAGGGATGGGTGATTTTGTCTTCCTAGCTTTGCCTAGAGCCAAAATGTAGATGTATAGAAGCCAGGCAACTGGATTAATCAGAATTAAAGTTTTGCCAGATGGTTACCATAGCTGAAAAATAGGGGATGGGAATAAAGTTGAACATAATAATAGCATGAGAGTGGACAAATGAGCTAAAATGGAAGAAGTAATCAGTCAAGGCACTAGGGATTTCCATAAGGTCAAATAAGATTTAGAGTGAAATGAACTGGAGAGTATAGTTAGAACCAAACATTTCAGACTTGATTAAAAGTTCAGGGTGAGGTCATGGGCTAAAGTAGAATGGATGTACATGACAACAAATATTATGAAAAGGAAAAGCATTTTTTATTTGACATACTAAATTAAAAAGCAAACTCCTGAATAAGACATGGATGCCCACTTTCACTATTTTATTCAACATAGTACTAGAAGACCTAGAGCAATTAGGCAAGAAAATGAAATAACAGACATCAAAACTGGAAAGGAAGAAGTAAAAATATCTTTGTTCATAGACAACACATGTTATATGCAGAAAATCTTTAAGCTTCCACAAAAAGCTGTTAGAACTATTAAGGAAATTCAGCAAAGTTGCAGGATATAAAATCAACACACAAAAACCGGTTGCATTTCTAAACACTAACAATGAATAATCAGAAAGTGAAATTTAGAAAACAGTTTCATTTACAGTAGTGGCAAAAAAGAATGAAATACTTTGGAATAGACCGAACCAAGGAGGCAAAAGAATTGTACACTGAAAATTATAAAATAGTTTTGAAATAAATTCTCTAATTTATTAGAGTCACTCACAAAGAAAAGTCATTCCATGGACTGGAAGACTTAACCACTGTTAAAATGACAATATGAGTAGCCCTGCTTTTAAAAGTCTGCTTTATGCCACTTCACTTTACTAAAGACCTACCTTAGTACCTGGTTTTGCTAACCAAAAAAAAAAAAAAGTCTAGAGGACTTTTGCTTTTACAAAAACAGGCACTGGCACTGTAGAGGAGTGCGCACTCAGAGCACCAAGAGCAGTGCTCCTCCTCCTCCTCCAGCAACTACGCTCTGCATCTCAGCACTAGGCCACCTTAACTTTTAACTGTGCCCGCGCCAGTGCTTTATCTCAGTTTATTTTGTGCATGCATTAGCAAGATGTGTCCTCAGGTAACTGCTTCTTCGCTTTCCATCATTTTGTCTTACAAAATGTTTCATTCTTTGCTTTACTTTCAGAGAACAGGGGAAAACTGTACTCCCAAATTGCTCTACAGATTCAATGCCACCTCTATCAAAACCCCAATGACTTTTTTGTAAAAAAGAGAAAAATCCATCCTAAAATTCACATGGAAACACAAAGGACTCAGAACAGCCAAAAGTCTTGAAAAACAAGTTGGAAGTCTCACATTTCCTAATTTCAAAATTTACTACAAAGATATAGTAATTAAACCAGTGTAGTACCGGCATAAAGACAAACATATAGACAAATGGAATAGAATAGAGACCCCAAACTCTTGCATATATGGTCATATGGTTTTTGACAAGGGTGTCAGGACCATTGGTGAAGAAAGGACCCAGTCTTTTCCACCTATGAATGGCCCTGGGAAAACTGAAAGTGCACATGCAAAAAAAAAAAAAAAATGAAGCTGGACCCTTATGTAACCTTTGATTCAAAACAGGTCAAAAAACAGAGCTAAAATTTTAAAGCTCTTAAAGAAAATATGGGGGAAAAACATGACATGGCATTTGGCAATGACTTCTTGGATATGACACCAAAAACACAGGCAACAAAAGGAAAAATAGAGTGAACTTCCTCAAAATTTTAAGCTGCTGTGTATCAAAGGACACTATTATCAGCAGCGTGCAGGACCACCCACAGAATAAGAGAAAATATTCGTAAACTGTGTATATGATAAGGGACTGATACTCAGAATATCTGAGTCAGAAAGATCCCCTGGAGAAGGAAATGGCAACCTACTTCTGTGTTCTTGTCTGGGAAATCCCATGGACAGAGGAGCCTGGCAGGCTACAGGTCCATGGAGTTGCAAAGAGTCAGACATGACTGAGTGAGTAACACACCTTACAACTTAACAATAAAAAACCCCAAACAACTCAGTTAAAGAGTGGGCAAAGGACATGAACAGACATTTCTCCAAAGAAGATGAACGTATGGCCAATATTAACTGGTCAGCATTAATCATGTTCAGCATCATTAATCATTAGGAAAATGCAAATCAAAACCACAATGAGATATCACTTCACATCCACCAGGATGGCTAATATCAAAAATACAGAAAATAACAAGTGTTTTTAAGGATGTGGAGAAACTGGAATATCTGTGCATTGCTGACGGGAAGGTAAAATGGTGCAGCCACTGTGGAAATGGTATGGTGATCCTCAGAACATTAAAGAGTTACCATATGATCCAGCAATTCCACTTCTGGATATATATTCAAAAGAAGTGAAAGCAAAGACTCAAAACAAACATTTGCTACTCATATTCACAGAGGTATTAATCACAATAGCCAGAAGGTGAAAGTAACCTGGATGTCTGTAGATGGATATTTGGATAAACAAAATATGGTATATACATACAATGCAGCATTATTGAGTTTTAAAAAGGGAAAAAATTCTGCCACATGGTACGACACGGATGAACCTTGAAGACATTATGCTAAATGAAATAAGCCAGTCACAAAAGGACAAATACTGTATGATTCTACTTATATGATGTCTCTAGAGTAGTCAAATTCATGAAGAGAGAGAGTAGAATGGTGGTTGCTAGGGTTATGGGGGGGCGGGGGAATGGGGAGTTACTTATGTGTACAGAGTTTCTAGGGGTGCATGGTAAATCTTAATAATCATGAATTTGGCAATTGTTGCTTAGGTATGACACCAAAAGCACAACCAACAAAAGCAAACAGATATGCCGAACTTCATCAAAACTGAAAACTTTATGTGCGCCACAGGACACTATCGAGGAAGTGAGAAGACAACCCCCAGAAAGGGAGAAGATATTTGCAAACCATACATCTGATAATGCTTTAAGGTCCAGAATATAAGAACTTTTACTTCTTAAATATAAAAAAGCCCCTCAGTTTAAAAAAGGGCAAAACACTTGAATAGACATTTTTCCAAAGAAGATAGACAAGCTGTTAACAAGTACATGAAAAAATACTCACTGGGGAAATGCAAATCCAAATCATACTCTGATGAGATCACTACACCCCACTAGAATGGCTATTAAACAAGAAAATAACGAGTATCGGTGAAGAAGTGGAAATACTGAAACACTCTTGCATTGCATCGCTGGTGGGAATGTAAAATTGTGTGGCTCCTGTAGAAAACTGTTTGGAGTTTCCTCAAAAAGTTAAACATCAAATTACCGTATAGGAAATTCTCCTCCTAGGTACAGAACCAATAGCACTGAAAACAAGTTTTGAACAAAAACATGTATGCAAATTGTTCACAGCAATTATTCACAATTGCCAAAAGGTGAAAACAACTCAATTACCCATCAGTTGATGAAGGATAAAAATGTGTTCTATACATACAACAGAATATAACTTAGTCATAAAAAGGAAAGAAGTGCAATTACATGGATAATAATGTGCTACAACATGGATAATCTCTGAAAACATGCCCGTGAAAGAAGCCAGAGCCAAAGACCACATACTTTATGATCCCATTTATATGAAATATCCAGAACAGGCAAATCCATCGAAACAGAAAGCTTAGTTGTTGCTAAGATCTGGAATGGAAGGGAAATAGGGAGTGACAACTTGATGGGTACAAACTGTCCTTGTCCTTCTGGGGCGACGAAAATGTTAGGACAAGACCGTAGCGATGGCTACACATTGTTAAATATACTAACGCCACTGGACTGTACACTTTAAAACCGTTAGTAAAGTAAATTTTACTTTATATAGATTTTACCTCATTTTTAAAAAATGTTCCCTTTTCATTACCCTTCAGTTCAGTTCAGTGGTCAAACAGGAGATGACAAGAGTGAACATGGACATTCTAGGAATCAGCGAACTAAGATGGACTGGAATGGGTGAATTTTCTCATCGCTCTTACCTGACAGTTAATATCAGCTCTATATTGTAGCAAGACTGTGACTAGTTCCTTATGTCCTCGATCACAAGCCCAGTGGAGTAGAGTTCTGCCCTAAAACACAGAAAAAGACAAATGAATTTGTTAATCCAGCTGTGGGCCATACAAAAGACATAAGGTCTTAAGAAAGATACAGAAATAAGTAAAAATATAGGTTAACTATTCTAAGAATGATTCATATAAAATGTTCTATGGGAAAAGCAGTAAATGAAAACAACAGGAATTCCTGAGTTATACTTTGGGGATCTGTTAGATACTAGCCCAGTGACTTTCTTCAGACTGATCAGTTTCTTTATCCACAGAGTGGGGATAAGGATAATACTAACAACAATAATACCAGTAATATTTATTGAATGTATGAACTACATGATAACACTTAGTAAATTTTAAAGTACTTTGATGAAATGAAAGAGATTAATTTTAAATTATTATGTTCACTTTTGGTGAAACAACTGTTATGAATTAAAAAAAAAAAAACAAAACGGTACTTAAACCTAGGTAGAGATCATAATCTGAATGTAATATATCTAAATTTACTCAAGTTTATTCCATAAAATGTAAGAAAATGTAATCACAAGCATTTCCCCTTCATAGCCCAAATTTACACCCTGAAATATCCCCCAAACATTAGTACAAGTCTACTAGCATTTAACTTCAAATGTTGACCATGAAAGCCACTTGTAAAACAGAATAGACAATTAACTGTTAGGAGACAGCGTACTAAATATTAAACAATTTTAACTATTGTCTACCAAAGACAAACACTATCGACGTGTTAATTCTTTTCTCTACCGTCAGAAAATCTTGGCTTAGTTAACAAAAGGAGCCTAATTGGTCCAAAGAATAAACAAAACCCCCAAAGCTAAGGGCTTTTCTGAAGAAATGAGTGATTATGGCTTAACACTACTTTTGAGGGTGGTAGTGATGTTGTCATTTTTAAAAGAATGGAATGTTTTTTCACATTAAGTTGAAATCCCTGCTTTATGTCATTTTAGAAACGATTTAAACAGATATAAGCTAGGACAAAGAGGACTTAAAAAGCACCTTTGAAGAAAGCTTTTCTTAACCAATTACATTCTTCATCTTTCAGACTCTCTTCACATACCTATTCGTTCAACTAATTAACCAGGAGCTATTCTTGAAAAAAAATAAACAACAACAAAAACCCAAAGACAGACAACTTCTTCCTTAAAAATCATCCTTTCCTTTTTCTTTCATTTGCTCAATTTATTTTTACTTACCTGTGAATATCTGTTTTGTATGCAAAATGCAAAGGAGAAGGGAAGTAGAAAATTTTTAAATGTGGGCAAATCAGTCACACTTTATTGTAACAGCAAAACCACTTAGTTAATTATTAGTTCAGAGCCCACTAATAATTTTTTTAAATGGAGACAATTCTAAAAGCCAAATAAAAAATGTATTGTTGATAGAGAACAGTGTTGCCTATGTTAAATGTTCCCCAGCTCTAATGTGTACTGATTTACTGTTACTGGGGCACTCATTTTACAACCCTCCATATGAATAATTAGATATTCTAATTTGATCCTCAGAACAAATACCAACGTGTAAAGTATTTTATAATTCAATATAACTGTTTCACAGCTTTTATACTAAACTAATCAGGTAAAATGTCAAAGTCTGTATTATTTCTAGTTCTAATTTTAAGGGTACTAAATTAATGGCTATCAAATTATTAACAAGAATCACCATATAGTTAAATAATGTGTGATACACTTACATAGGGCACCCACCAGAACTACCTAATAGTTAAGTAAGAAAACATAATATATCTAGTATTTTTACTGTAAGATGTACAGATAATTTCTATTTCCCAACAAGATTCCTGACTTCTCCTTAGGTTTAACCCAATAGGGTTCCACTGAGTAATGCTAAAATATAAATCCTTAGCTGTTTCAGTGCGGAAGCAGACAAGCAACACATTTTACTGTTAATGGGGAGTTATATTTTAAATTTTCCATGTGTGGTGCCAAAAATTTACTTTAGGGAAACACCTATGACTGGACCTCAGTAGTGATTTTCATATTGGAGATATTTTCCAGAAGGGTGGCACTTGTATAGCAATGTTTTAAGGAGGACGATGTGCTCTCAGACATTTACACTCTGCTTTTTAACAGGTTTTTTGACCTGCGGTGTAATTAATTTTTGTAACGCATTATTTTAATGGTACACTAATTAACCTTGAATTAGAATGTATTCTCTGACAATGACTTTCTACAGAAGTGCTGAAGAGAGCTACATTAAGACCACCTAATGATTAATATTTTTATGCGGTATTGAGCTCAAAAACAAGAGCAGGATTAAACATACTTGTAAATAAGCATACATAAATCAGGCTTTGGAATTTTTACCTTCAAAAGTTCCTGCATTTAAATGAACAAAGACCAGCATACCCAGGTATCTGTATGTGATAACTCTTTACTTCTTCACATTACAGAGGTCCTGTAAACATACTCTAAGATTACTGGCTCAAGTAATACATAATCAGGAATTTGCAGAGATGCTATCCTTATAACCCATACTGATGAAATCAGTAAATAAACACCTGTGGTTCTGTCCTTTCTTTTTGTTAACCACAAATATACTTGGATCAATATAGTACAATTTTTAAATTTATTAAATTGAGATACTGGATTCCATAATTTCTTTTCCAGAAGGAAAACCATCAACTAGGTACACATCATAGTTGTTTAAAGATTTTATACAAACTTATGAGATATTTTACCTACTTTTATATGTAATTGTTTTATCATCTATGAATGATATAATCTCTTACAAATTTTCAAGTTAAAATTTATTTTTACTGTTACCACTAAAACTGACAACTGTTTCTTTGCTTTGAGTTTTAATAACTTCTGAAAAAATATCCCAGAAGTATTTAGGACATAAGTGGGGGAAGCCATTATTAAAAGGAATCTTTGTTAGGCCACCAGAAGACAATAAGTACTGTTTGGAAAGCTCTGGATATATTCCGGAATTCAAATACAGTAAAACATGGGGTCAGGGGGAGAGAGTTCCCATCTATTAACCAAGGGTGCAGATACCGTCTTCCCTCAGACAGATGAATGAGTAAAGTGCTTTGAGAGTGCAGGGTGGCAGCTAACCTATTAAGTAGTATTACTTTCATACCTTCTGGAAAATACAGAGTGGGTCTTAATATTTTAAATGCTCCTTTGATATCCTTGGTTACTTGTCCTTAAACCATGAAGTATTTTTAAAATTACATTTCCTCCTGGATATCACAAATTAAATGAAAAGAGATAGTATTATAAAGTGAATCTTGATGTTCTTACGGTATTTTGAGAATAGATACAAAGCATGTACACCATATACACAGTAGATGAAAACATGGCAAAGATGGTATGTTTAAATTTGTAAGAGTTGCCATTGTATCAAAGATTGTATAGGATGGTGGTGGGTTTACTCGCTAAGTCAAGTCTGGCTCTTGCAACCCCATGGACTGAAGCCTGCCAGGCTCCTCTGTCCATGGGATTCTCCAGGCAAGAATACTGGATCGGGTTGCTATTTGCTTCTCCAGGGGATCTTCCCCACCCAGGAACTGAACCTGGGTCTCCTGCATTGCAGGCAGATTCTTTACTGACTGAGCTCCGAGGGAAGCCATTGTATAGGATAATACAGTCTAATTACTCAGTGAAATACTGTAAACAGGTCAACTTGAATTTCTCTCTCCAAAAAAACTGGGTTTCAATTTACAATCGATTGACTTCAGCTACCAATAACCTATAATGTCTGTCTCCTCTCCCTTATCCCTATCTTCTACCCTTTGCTGCTGCTGGTAAAGCATCTGGATACAGTGACAACTCCCCCACCTGCCACCACCAGAAACTACACAAAGCCCTACTGCCACCCGCCTCTCAAGAGTAAACCAACAGCGTTCTTTCAAAAACTCAGACAGCGGTAGTATCGGGAGGCAGTTTACAGTCTCAAGATGTGACTAGCATGGAAGCCAATACACATTTAAAGTAAGTGAATACTTTATTTTGTTCACTTGCTAGGACCTAAGGTAAAAAGAAATGGTGTTGCTGAGCTATCAGGGAATTCAGAAGGACTTTACATACACTACTCTAAAAGATCCCTTTATAAGCATTTACTAAGCCATAATGTTAGAAACTAAAGGGTCAAGGAGTAAGCAATGGAGATATTACTTCATCCTGTATAAAGTAATAAGTAATCCAGTGATCATAATAAGGTAGCCAGATGTCATCATAAGACAATGGATAAATACACGATATATTCATGGTCATATGATGGAATATTACTCAGCAATAAAAATGAAGGGAAATAGTGACCTATACAACAATATCAATGACCCAAAAACATTATGTTAAATGAAAGAAGCCTTATTAAAAAAAAAAGTGCATTTTATGATTTTACCTATAAAGTTCTAGAACAGGCAAAAACCAACGTATGGTAGAAGAATTAGAAAACAGTGATTACCTTTGTGGGATGAGGAGAAAGAACCAGCTGAGAAGAGGCATGAGGGAATTTTCTAGGGTGACAGAAATGTTCTATATCTTGATAGGAGTTTCGGTTACACAGGCACATGCATTTGTCAATATTAATTGAAAAAAGTGAAAGTGAAGTCTCTCAGTTGTGTGTGACTCTTTGCAACCCTATGGGCTGTAGCCTGCCAGGCTCCTTCTCTGTCCATGAGATTTTCCAGGCAAGAATACTGGAGTGGGTTGCCATTTTCTTCTCCAGGGGATCTTCCTGACCCAGGGATCAAACTCAGGTCTCCCACATTGCAGGCAGACTCTTTACCCTCTGAGCCATGAGGGAATACCATATAAAGATTAACTTTTGCAAGTGACGAAGGAGCTTAATGAAACAGGCTTGAACCCAGGTATCCTGCATTGCAGGCAGATTCTTTACCAGCTGAGCCACAAGGGAAGTCCAAGAATACTGGAGTGGGTAGCCTATCCCTTCTCCAGTGGATCTTCCCGACCAGGAATCGAACTAGGGTCTCCTGCATTGCAGGCAGATTCTTTACCAACTGAGCTATTATTGTATATACATTTTACATTAAGAGAAAAACCAGACTAATGCTGATCTCTGTTTAATGATATATATATACTGAAGCATTTAGAAGAAAATGTATTGTCTATAAAACACTCTGAAACACAACCAAAAAAGTAAGATAGATTGACAGATGGATAAAGAGATGGCTAAATACTGATAAAGCAAACATATATAGTAAAATCTCAGTGGTAGAATCTAGTGATAGGAATACATATGTCCACTGTAAAATTCTTTCAACTTTCTGGTTCCTTCAAATTAATGTTAATCAACTACACAACCAAAATAACATATACTCAAGTGTAGAAAGTTATTTAAGAGAATACACTTTTACTTCCTTTCTTAAATAAAAGCATAAATTTACCCTCAATTCACTGACTCTGCCTCTTAAGACCTTTTGCTTCTTTGTTAGGTTAATAATGTCAGGTTTTGCCAGATTTTGCATCAGTTTCTCAACCCAAAAGCAAGTAAATTGTATTCTGACATGAGCCACAAATTTAAAACAAAGCAAGTAAAGAAAGGAACAGTCAAGAGAAAGGTGACCTTCTTCAAAGTATTTGAAAGAATCTATAAGTATATGGAAAGTGGTATAAAATTATACCTTCAAAATGAAAGAAAAGAAAGAAGCAGCAGCTCAATAAAAGAGGAATTTGGGGAGCGCATTAGATAAGAATCTACGGGAAACTAATAAATTGTATAAATGCTTCGGGGGGGACTGATGATAGATACATTGGAATGATGTCATCTAATTTGTCCAAATATTATTCCATTGCTAAATTTAACAAGTTTAAATTAATATAAAAGTTTAAAATACACACTAATAAGCATGTATTTAGCATCTGCTGATATGGCACTGATCTAAGAACAGTGCAGACATAAAATGTGCCTGAATTGATAAGAAATATTCTGTTCATAACAAGTATACTTTACAAATTATTTAAATCAGCCAAGATATTTTCTTGAAAAACCTGTAAATATGTGCCATGTGTGAAGAGTTATATTAATATGACTCAAAAATAAAAATTGAAGCACCATTTAAAAAATTTAAAAGCTCTTACATTTCTCTTCATATTACCTATACTGCAGTTTTCAAACATTTCTGCAAATCATTAAAAACTTTAATAAAAGCTGTAATATAAATAAAAAATGAGTACATATAACACCATGATGCTATAAATTTGGAACGTGAAACACCTGATATATAGATAGTGTCCTGAAAAGTAAGTATAACTACAAAACTTTTTCTTTTACCTAAAATATAAACAATGTCCTAACTACTGTATCAGTAGGAAACACTGTGTACTGAATAATTTTCTCAAGTTAGAAATGTATAACTTACTAATAATATATTAGCAGCAATTACAACTTAAATGACACACACCAGGAACTATACATAAAATGACTTCATTATAAAATAGGAATATTTTACTTAAAAAGGATTTTATATATATGTTCATGTGCTATGATAGCTATAGATTCAAATCTAATCATTTTAGGCAATAGTAATATTTATTTCAATATATGGGGTACAAATACAGCTTATCATATTATGACTATTATTAAATTTCTTTATGTGCTCACAGATTCACTTAAATTCACATTTTAAGTGCAATAAATGTAATTTTTAATCATCTTAGGGAAAGACTGAAATTGCAGTGAATCTGCTGGGTAGACATTTTAAATAAAGTCATACACCATCCCACAGAATCTTAGGCAATCAGTAGTGAAATATCTCAAGTTCAAATATTAGATAGACAAACACCAGAAAAACTAGATGTCCTTTCAAAATTTTAATTTTTACCCAACCTATTGTAGTAGGGAAATGACTTTTTTCTGATAAAGAGGTTAAAAGTATTTAGCTAGAAAGTTAACTTTAAGATTATATACTCTTAGTCCACCATCAAAGCTTACAAAGTTGTTTCATTTGCTAGAGCTTTAAATGTCATGAAGCAGTACCCTTTATTTCATTTAGGATGTTAAGTTTGATTCTAATTTTAAGCTCCCATTTCCCTCATGTTCTAAAATTAATTCATACAAATCCCTGATTAATAATAAAAGGGCTTGCCATCAGTATTCAAAGCCCAGCCTGAGTTGTCATGGCTGAAAGGGCAGAAATCTGCTTGGAGCAATGAGAGAACCCAACTGAATTCAGGGTGTCTCAGTCTATGAATGTGTAAGCACTTCATCTGTTCATGGAAACACAATGTTCTGGCAGGCTAGAGGCAAAGGTAGCTGCGTGGGTAACAGACTGGAAGACCTGGGAAACTGTACTGTATCAAAGTCACTAAATGAGGGAAGCAAGGCAAAATTTTACAAGGCTTTCTTTCATTTTCACACATAAAAAATGGTGTTGTTTAGTGTAAGCCATTTGTGTTCTAGACATTTATTTTATCCCTATTACTGCTGTCCAGTGATCTCTGCAGAGGTCACATGTGAATGTAACTATTTTATAAAAGAAAGTGTTGCAAGTCAGAGCATAACACTAGCAGGGCTGACTGGAAACTGATTATCCTTAAATCCAGTGGTGAAAAGAACACTCTCTCAGAACTACATTTCACTCTTTTAGACTCAGCAGTTGTATGTATTTGAACAAGTAACATGTACATATCTGAAGCAGTTCTTGTCTGAAAAATAAGGATAACCTTTCAGAGCTGTTCTGAAGACAACATGGTAAAAAAAGTGGAAGTACCTTACAGACTTGTAAATGTGGTGAAAGTACTCTGTAAACTGTAACCTGCACTGTATAAAATAGTCTTATTTGAAAGATGGAGAATTCTAATAGGGATCATATAGTACACACACAATCATTTCCAGTGAAAAAGTGACCTTGAAAAGTTAAGTGGGCTTCTGGTTTCCAGTTCCACATATAAAGAGCTAGGAAGTTGCCACTCCACCTTAACAACAAACAAAAAGCTGAAGAGACTGAAAAATCAACGATTCTTCTTGGATCCAAAAGAGACAGGAGTCTCAGGGGAAACCACTGCCCCTGAGACTAGAGAGAGATAAGTGAGCCCGACAGCCTGGAGCACAGCCTTACAAGTGGAAACCACCCGGGGAGCCAGTCCAGGTAGGAACACCTGGCTATGAGTGATAAACCGCCGGAGGCTCAGTGCAGACAACTCTGAGGGTTAAAACTCCAAAGGCATCTATTCAACTCCTCCAAACACACACCCCCAATAATGTGAGATTTACCTCCAGGAGCATGACCAGGTTCTCTGACAATAAATGTCAGAGAAACATACCCTCATGCTTCAGGTAGGGGAAAGGGAAATGATCCATTCTGAAATAGGCCCTGAAAAGGTCTGCCTTTAGAGGAAAAGGTCAACCAGCACCTAACTTGCTGGGGTATTATCAGAGTCTAACTGACCTGGGGGAAGGGAAATAGCCACCTCCAGTCCACTCTAGCCATTCTGTCCCATTCAAAGAGGGATTAAAAAAAGAAGAGACAGAAACATTTATGAGAGTCCCAGTTCAGAGACACAGGCTCACTACAGAACTGAGACCTAATGGTAGGACCACAGAACACTTTCTCTCCCCAACCCCTCACCAACACATTCAGTCAGTTCGGTTCAGTCGCTCAGTCATGTCCGACTCTTTGTGACCCCATGGACTGCAGCACGCCAGGCTTCCCTGTCCATCACCAACTCCTGTAGCTTACTCAAACTCATGTCCATTGAGTTGGTAATGCCATCCAACCATCTCATCCTCTGTCGTCTCCTTCTCCTCCCATCTTCAATCTTTCCCAGCATCAGGGTCTCTTCAAATAAGTCAGTTTTTCGCACCAACACATTACCAAGGGCCTATTTATAGCAGTTCCTTTTATCTGGTATATCACATCCAGCTATCAATAAAAATTACATGGCAAACCACAAGGCAAAAAAATCCACCATTTGAAGAGACAGAATAAGCATCAGAATGAAACAGAGCAGAGATGTTGGAATTATCAGGTGGAGAATTTAAAACAACAATGATTAATATGCTAAGGACTCTAATATATAAAGCTGGCAGCATGCAAGAACAGATGGACAGGAACTTCCCCAGTGGTCCGGTGGTTAAGAATCCACCTTGCAATTCAGAGAATGTGGCTTCCTGATCTCTGGTCGGGAAACTAAGATACCACTTGCTGTGGAGGAAGTCCCTGTGCCACAATTAAAGAGTCCATGCACTGCAACAAAAGATCCTGACTAATGCAGTGAAGATCTTGTGTGCCACAATTACGACCCAAGGCAACCAAATATAGATAAATATCTAAATATCTAAAAAAAGAATATATAGATAAATATCTAAAAAAAGAAAAAGAACAGATGGACAATGTAAGCAGAGAAGTGGAAATTTGAATAAAGAACCATAAAGAAATGCTAGAGATTAAAAAAAATAAACCCATTGCAACAGAAATTAAAAATGCCTGTGACAGGCTTATTGGCATACCAGAAATGGCTGAAGAAAGAATCTCTGAGCTAGAAGATGTATCAAAAGAATCCTTGAAAACTTAAAAGCAAAGAGAACAAAGACAGGAAACAACAATAAGAAAAAAACAGAACAGAATATCCAAGGGCTGTGGGACAAATGCAAAAGACGTAACGTATGCACAGCTGGGGAAACCAGAAGGAGAAGAAACAGAGAAAGGCACACAAGAAATACCTGGAACAATAGCTGAACTTCCTCAAATTAATGCCAGAGGTCAAGCCATAGATCCAGGAAGCCCAGAGAACACCGCGCAAGATAAATACTTCAAAAACTACACTACGCATGTCATTTTCAAATTACAGAAAATCAAAGATAAAGAAAAATCCTGAAGGAAGCCAAAGGAAAAAAATACATTGCTTATAGAGAAAAGAAAGATAAGAATTACATCAGACTTCTCTTCTGAAACCATGCAAGCAAGAAGAGTGGAGTGACATTTAAAGTGTTGAGGAAAACCCCCTGCTAACCTAGAATTCTGTATCCTGAGAAATCATCCTTCAAAAGTGAAAGAGAAATAAAGACTATCTCAAACAAATATTGAAGAAATCTGTTGCCAGTAGACCTGCCTTGCCAGAAATATTGAGAGAAATTTATTAGAGAGAATGAAAACAATGTAGGTTAGAAACTGGATCTACATAAAGAAAGACCATCAGAGAGGGAATAGTGAAGATACAATAAAAACTTATTCTTAATTGATTTACTAGTTTGTTTAAAATAGTAGCAACAGTGTACTTGACTATACAAGTTTATATGTATCTTATATGAGTACAAATATATACACAGGCATACACTGCATGCGTGTACATATGCCTATGTATGCTTTTATATAAGTGAAATGAGCGACAACAGTCATACAGGAGACAGGAGGGAGGAATTAGGAATATTTTGTTTTTATAAGGCAGTCACATTACCCAGGAAATGGTATCATGTTATTTCAAAGTGGACTTGGGTTAGTTATAAATGTATATTGCAAACTCTAGGGCAACCACTGTAAAAAGTTAGAAAAAGTATAACTGATATGCTAAGAGGGGAAAGAAAATGGAATCATATTAAACGCTCACTCACAAATAGCAAGAAAAGAGAGGAAGACAAAAACAGGAACAAAGAAAAAGGCAAATACCGAAAACAGTAACCAATGTGGTAAATATTAATCCAACTATATCAGTAATCACTTTGAATGTCAGTGGCCTACATGTATCAATTAAAAGACAGATTGTCAGAATGGATCAAAAACCCAACCCAACAATATGCTATTAAAAAAAAAAACCTACTTTAAATATGAAAACAAATGTAAATGTTCATTACCACACTAACACACAAGAAAGCTATATTAATTTTAGTCAGAGCAAACTTCAAAGTAAAGAAAGTTATATGCGATAAAGAACGGCATTAGATAATGATAAAGAGGTCAGTTCTCCAAGACGTAAAAATTTTTAACTCTATGTACCTAACAAAAGAGCCTCATTCATGGATGGTAGGAATACAAGATGGTACAGACATTTTGGAAGAAAATTTGATGGGTTTCTTATAAAACTACACTCTTACAATATGATCTAGAATTCATACTTCTCCTTATTTACCCAAAGGTACTAAAAACTTACGTCCACACAAAATCCGCACATGGATGTTTATAGCAGCTTTATTCATAACTACCAAAACTCAGAGGCAGCCCAGGACAGTCCTTCAGGAAGTGAACAGATAAGTAAATTGTGGAACATCTAGACAATGGAATATTCTTGGATGCTAAAAGGAAATGTCAATACAGAAATCAGATTGATTATATTGTTTGGAACTGAAGATGGAGAAGCTCTATACAGTCACCAAAAACAAGTCTGGAAGCTGACTGTGGCTTAGATCATAACTCTTTATTGCAAAATTCAGACTTAAATTGAAGAAAGTAGGGAAAACCACTACACAATTCAGATATGACCTAAATCAAATCCCTTAGGATTATATGGTGGAAGTGACAAGTAGATTCAAGGGATTAGACCTGATAGAGTGCCTGAAGAACTATGGACAGAGGTTAGTAACATTTTATAGGAGGCGGTGATCAAGACCATCCCCAAGAAAAAGAAATGCAAAAAGGCAAAATGGTTGTCTGAGGAGGCCATACAAATAGCTGAGAAAAGAAGAGAAGCTGAAGGCAAAGGAGAAAAGGAAAGATATGCCCATCTGAATGCAGAGTTCCAAAGAACAGCAAGGAGAGATAAGAAAGCCTTAAGTGAACAATGTACGGACATAGAGGAAAATAATAGAATGGGAAAGACTAGAGACCCCTTCAAGAAAATTAGAGATACCAAGGGAACATTTCATGCAAAGATGGTCACAATAAAGGACAGAAATGCTATGGACCTAACAGAGGCAGAAGATATTAAGAAGAGGTGGCAAGAATACACAGAAGAACTATACAAAGAAGGTCTTAATGACCCAGATAATCACGATGGCGTGATCACTCACCTAGAGCCAGTGGAGTGTGAAGTCAAGTGGGCCTTAAGAAGCATTACTACAGACAAAGTTAGTGGAGGTGATGGAATTCCAGCCCAGCTATTTCAAATCCTAAAAGACGATGCTGTGAAAGTGTTGCACTCAATATGTCAGAAAATCTGGAAAACTCAGCAGTGGCCACAGGACTGGAAAAGGTCAGTTTTCACTCCAATCCCAAAGAAAGGCAATGCCAAAGAATGTTGAGACTACTGCACGACTGCACTTATTTCACTGCTAGCAAGGTCTTGCTCAAAATCCTTCAAGGTAGGCTTCAACAGTAGATGAACTAAAAAGTTCCAGATAAACAAGCTGGATGTAGAAAAGGCAGAGTAACCAGAGGTCAAATTGTCAACAACCACTGGATCATAGAAAAAGCAAGGGAATTCCAGAAAACGTCTCCTTCTGCTTCAATGACTACACTAAAGCCTTTGTGTGGATCACAACACACTGTGGAAAATTCTTAAAGAGAATTACCTACCTTAACTTACCTATCTCCCTCATGAGAAACCTGTATGCTGGTCAAGAATTAACAGTTAGAACTGGAGATGGAACAACGAACAGCTTCAAAATTGAGAAAGGAGTATATCAAAATTATATA
Source organism: Bos javanicus (assembly GCF_032452875.1). Taxonomy (NCBI): domain Eukaryota; kingdom Metazoa; phylum Chordata; class Mammalia; order Artiodactyla; family Bovidae; genus Bos; species Bos javanicus. The sequence continues at coordinate 62,346,034 of NC_083883.1, forward strand.
CTGTCATGCTGTTTATTTAACTTATATGCAGAGTATATCATGTGAAATGCTAGGCTGGAAGAAGCTCAAGCTGGAATCAAGACTGCCAGGAGACATACCAATAACCTCGGATATGCAGATGACACCACTCTAATGGCAGAAAGTGAAGAAGAACTAAAGAGCCTCTTAATGAAGGTGGAAGGGGAGAGTGAAAAAACTGGTTTAAAACACAACATTCAAAAAACGAAGATCAGGGCATCCAGTCCCATCACCTCATGGCAAACAGACGGGGAAAAATGGAAACAGTGACAGACGTTATTTTCTTGGGTTCCAAAATCTCTGCAGACAGTGACTTCAACCATGATATTAAAGGATGCCTGCTTCTTGGAAGAAAAGCCATGGCAAACCTAGACAGTGTATTAAAAAGCACAGGCCTCACTTTGCTGACAAAGGTCCATATAGTCAAAGCTATGGTTTCTGCAGTAGTCATGTACAGATGTGAGAGTTGGACCACAGAGAAGGCTGAGCACCGAAGAACTGATGCTGTCAAACTGTGGTGCTGGAGAAGATTCTTGAAAGTCCCTTGGACTGCAAGATCAAACCAGTCAATCCTAAAGGAAATCAACCCTGAGTAGTTATTGGAAGGACTGATGCTGAAGCTGAAGCCCCAATACTCTGGCTACCTGATGCTAAGAGTCAACTCATTAGAAAAGACCCTGATGCTGGGAAAGATTGAAGGCAGGAGAAGGGGGCGAGAGAGGATGAGATGGTTGAATGGCATCATTGACTCGATGGACATGAGTTTGAGGAAACTCATGGGATAGTGAAAGACAGGGGAGCCTGGAGTGCTGCAGTCCATGGAGCCACAAAGAGTTGGACACAACTGAGTGACTGAACAACAACAAAAAAGAAAATGAGCTATCAAACCATCAAAAGATATGGAGGAAACTCAAATTATTACTAAGTGAAAGAACCCAATCTGAAAAGACTATATATCGTATGATTCCAACTATATGGCATTTTGGAAAAGGCAAAACTATGGAGACAAGAAAAAGATCAGTGGTTGCCAGGGGAGCAGGAGGTACAAATAGGCAAGACGGAGTATTTCTAGGGTCATGAAAGTACTCTTATATACTGTAATGATGAATATGTCATTATACATCTGTCCAGATACACAGGATGTTCAGCACCAAGAGTGAGCCCTAAAGTGAATTATGGACTTTGGGTGATTATGATATATTAATGTACATCCTAGGTTTAAAAAAAATGTACCATATATACCTTCCTCTCAAGTTTATTATAAAACTTAAAACTGCTCTGCTCTTAAAAAAAAAAAATTTAAGTCTTAGAAAAAAGAATTAAGTGATTTCTTCATTATATCATCATCCTTCATTCATATTATTCACTGAGGACAATTAAGACATTTATTGATGTCTTGGTGTATGTGTTTCAGGTACTGTTTAAGTCCTTTATGTATATTAACTCCTTTAATACGACATTTCTGACACAGGTACTATTCTCATTTTACACATTAGGAAACTGAGACAGAATAAACTTGACAAAGGTCATCTACCTAGGAAGTGACAGTACTGGCCCTTGAACCCAGGTAGTCCAGCTTGTCACCGTTACACTATACTGCTTCTGCTTATTCATTCATTCTATCATTCATTAATTCACAGTTCATCAAATCTTTATTGAGCATGTGGGATATGTCAAGAGCTCTGACAGAAACATTTTCAACAAGGAAGTTCTGAAAACATTTACCTTTCCCAGGAAACTACCGAAGGAAATGCTCCTTCAAAACCAGGAAATGAATAAAAGAGGAAGCTACAGGAGGAGACACTCCAACAAAACAATAAAAGGTGAAGACCTACGATCCAGAAAACAGAAAAATCCAGAAGAAAGGGGAAGAGAATTCCAAGGACAGTGGTAAAATGTAATGCTAGAATGACATCTGTGCGAGAGGCTAAGCGAGCAACCAGTCCAGACTAGAGATGAAAAAGGAGGAAGGAAGGTTCCGGAGGGATATTCCTAAAGGAAAAAAAAAGGAAAAACACGGGATTGACTGCATGAGAAGACCTCTATTGGGCAAATTGAGGGAAGAGTTAATAGGAACATAGAAGACCAAGAAAAGTATAAAAGCAAATAAAGAGGCCACTATTAACTTTAAGAAAAACAAAATGCTGTACCATGGAATGTAGATTGCATTATTCATGATTACATAATTTACTCTTTCACTTTTTACCTTTGCCTTGCTTCCCTGTAATCAGAGCAGACTTCCTATTGTACTGACCTGGGTCTTGGCCTTGTGACTTGTTTTAGACAAAGGAAAACAGGGAAATGTGACGCACACTAGTCAAGGAAAGCTTTAAATGTGTTTGTGGGATCTGGTTCTGTCTGCCCCACCCAGGGTCTATCCGCTGGGATGAGATCTCAAATGAGAACAGGTGAAATCAAGATGAACTGAGCACAAACCAGGCTAGTAGAACCCAGCAGAGTCTCAACTGGTTCCAAGCCTTTTGAAACATGAACAATAAATAAATGTTGTTACCTACTGAAATTTTTCTTTTTTTTGCTATAGCAAAAGTTGACTAATACATATAGTACAGCCCAAAGCTCAGCAAACAATATTTACATAGTCATAATAACATAGTTACATTATAACCATATTATAATTGACTATATTACATAATTATACATAATTTGTAACAATAATAAAAACATTGATACAATAGCGATTCAAGAAGAAAACTGAAACTAATAGCTGTGATAATAACTTGTTAAGAGAGTGGGGAGAGAGAGATGGGACCAGTATCGCTGGGCCTCCTTTACTGTAGAGTTACAGTCTTACATTTTCAGTTCCAGATGTCTTTTAAAACATATTACAGGAAAGATGTTGCCTAAAAGTGAGATAATATTAAAGGCTAACCTGTACAGAGAGCTCTCATTTAATACAGAAGTCAATTAACTACTCTACCCATTATCTATGATCACTGCATGTCTTCTTCCTAACACTTGCCACCTTTGATTGAAGATGGTCATTGAAATCATCTTTACTGCATTATCACAGAATGAGAAAAATGATTCAAAAAAAGAAAAATGATTCAAAGTGATTAGCAAGTTTTCCTCCTTTTTTTTTTAACAACTATAATTCAGGGACAGTTTAAGCTCAATATGTGAACAGTTTTATTCACAAAACAAATCAATAAGTAATATATTTTACAAAATAGTATAGGACCCCTTTAAATAGTGGACCTGCATTGATATAACTGGATTGACCAAGATTTTGACAGTTTTCTAGAAATATAGTTACTGGGCAAAGGACAATATACTTGTTTCCTACCTCTTCATCTTTCATATTCACATCCATGTTTTTTGTTTTGATGACTTTGGTTATATGGTCAATGTTGTTTTCCCTGCAGTAATCAAATATGTCTTTGTCTTCTTCCCTAATTGGAGTTAAAAAAAAAGTTTTGTCTTAATAGGTAACACAGAAAAGTTACATATTTTTAATACAATCTGTTTGCTGTAAACATTAATGGAATCTGTTTTTATAAAGAATTTTCCATGAACAATAGTGGATTTTCAGTAATACAATACATCCAATCTCTGAAAAGACTAAGGTTCTTAGCAACTATAATTATAGAGAAAAGCTTCATCTGCTTTAACAAGTTACACTAGTACACTAATAAAACATCTTGAGTAGATTTTCTCAATGCTCTTTTTCTCCCCAGTTGCTTTTACACACTGACAGGAACATACATCCTCTGACTCAGAATGTTCAATTGTAGCACTGCAGTGAGAAGGTCATTTTCCATTGCCAGCATAGAGGCAGGAAAGGATCGGAACAAACTTACTACTTCTATTAGAGAAAAACAGAATAAGTTGGTTGCTATCCAAGTTTCTAAAAATTATACACAAATACACACACAACACACACACATACATGCACACCAAAGTAGTTTTCTTAAGGGAAAGATAATTACAGCATCATAAAATTCAGAAATCCCTCATGAGATAATACAAATAAAGACTGGGAAGCATACTATACACCCAGTACTACTCTAAGTATGTCAGTGTACTAATTCACTTACTCTTATCCGACAGCTTCACTTCACAGATAAAGACAGAGGTATGGAGACATTATATGATCTGTCAAATAGCATCACATTTATCAAAGGTAGAATAAGAGCTAGAACTCACTCAGATCAACTGATTTTGTAGACAGTCCATTTTTCTACTTTTCTATTATATCAAGCCACATCTTGAACCAGTAAGCTGTAATCTATTGCAGAACCTAAAGCAGAAGTTCTGACGTGAGGTCTATGAGTCCTCTAAAACAGTATACAGAATTATGTGTGCAAATGCATAATACATTTTAATGAATGTGTTGGCAGGGAGCAGGGGGAACAGGCGGATGGGTAGTTTCAATGAGGTCCTCAAAGGATCGGTAATTTGGAATATTAATAATGAAACTGTCCGACATGTGGGCTTAATTTTCCAAACAGGCATAAAAGAATGCAATTTGAGTTCCCAAAATTATAACTAGTATTTTTGATAAATGTAAGGCCATAGCTTCCATTTATCAGAAATTAAAGCATCTGACCATATAAAAAGTTACTTCCCAGTCAGTGGTAATGAACTCATACCACAGTCCTGTGGCGTTTACCATCTAAGGTTTCCTTATGCAGTTGATGTATTTAGTTGAGAACCTACTAAATGCAAGGCACTGGGCAAGATTCTGTTTATAACAGATAACAAGGGTAAGCAAGGAACTCTGTGCTCAGTACATGTGCAGTATAGCTGAAATGATTACAATCTATACAGTTTAAAACTGTATTTGTTTTCATTTATTTATCCGGCTGCGCTGGGTCTTGGTTGCAGTACATGTGATCTCTGATCTTTAGCTGTGGCATGCAGGATCTTCCGGTTGCAGAAAGCGAACTCTTCGCTGCAGCATGTGGGATCTAGTTTCCCCACCAGGGACGGAACCTGCACCCCTTGCATTGGGAGTACGGAGTCTTGGCTGCTGGACCACCAGAGAAGCTCCCCAAATCTATACACTATTAACATAATGTGAAGCTGGATCTTTGAAAAGGCAGATCAGAATACAGTGGAGAAACAGTCCACCTTAAGCTAGAGAAAATGAGCTAAAAGAAAAAAATCATGCTTTAAAAAAAAAAAGTATCATCTCTGGAAAATGTTCATTTGCAGAAGAGAAAATGCTTTTCCAGATCATTTACTCTGGGCTGGGTGGCGGGGGATAGAGAAGTCTGAGACTAAAACCCCTAAAAGGATAAGTCTGATTTTTTTAAATTAAGGCTTCATATAATACTATTTTAGCTATATTTAACTATCACAAAAAATACTTTCTATGAAAAAAGTGCATTCAGCATTCTGACCTGGGGATACGAGGGGCCTAGTTTCCTTTGATACAGTAACAGAGACCCCTCTAATTCAATAGGCAGCAACTTCAACTGTGAGATAAAGTACTGTGCCATTTTAAGTCATAATAAAAAATACACTTCTCACCAACTGTTTTGAATAGAAAATAATGAGGAGTTGGTGGTGGGGCACAGAAAGGAAAGTATGGCGGATCCTTGGGATATAGGTTACCCTTACCCAATAATACTGGAGGGTTATTCAGAAATGGGAGGACCTTCTGGGTGGCCCTTCTTCCTTAATCCTAAATGGGCATGTACACCTATGCCATAAGCAGTAAGAAAGTAAATAAAATACCAACTTATTTAACATGTTTCTATTGCTTAATATATTCTCAGTGTTTCTTAATATGTATCCTTTATATCAATTATTTTGTTTTGACATGTGAATTCTTTGGAGGTCAGGGCATTTTTTTCATCTGTATACCTGCTTATCAACTGTAGTTTATCATTACTAAGTATGTTAGGTACATAGAAGTATTTATAAAATACTTCAGGGTAGAGTACACAATGTAAATTAAATATAAAATGGGAAAGTCAATAAAATCACCATGCATGTGTTACAAAGCTGAGTGACTAATAATTTAAAAAATTAAGTGATACTCTTGGGCTTAGTTTTTAAATAGAGTTATCTAACACCAAGTCATGCATGTTTTGACTAGCCTGCCAGCAACCAAGCTGTCTTTATACAATGTCACCACCTAGCGGTCAAAACGGAGAAACATTAGAAGCAACATCTTTGTGTATCTGTATCTTGCCCCCAACAAGATTATGTACAGTATACGAATCTAATTCTTTTTCCCTCTGTATTTCCCAGTTAATGCAGTCTTCCACAGGAAATTTTTCTCTGTACTTACATTAAATGACATGTGCAAACCAAATATGCTGCTAAGTCGCTTCAGTCGTGTCTGACTCTGTGTGACCCCATAGATGGCAGCCTACCAGGCTCCCCTGTCCCTGGGATTCTCCAGGCAAGAGCACTGGAGTGGGTTGCCATTTCCTTTTCCAATGCATGAAAGTGAAAAGTGAAAGTGAAGTCGCTTAGTCACGTCTGACTCTTAGCGACCCCACGGACTGCAGCCTACCAGGCTCCTCCGTCCATGGGATTTTCCAGGCAAGAGTACTGGAGTGGGGTGCCATCGCCTTTTCCAAATATAGCAGAGCCTTAAAAAATGTTAGTGCCCTTCTACATCTTCTCACTTTATCTTCTCTTTTGATGCTTACCAGTTATCTTTCTCCTTTTCTCTGCTGAATGTGATAAAATTATCATATCCATCCTCTACAGATGAGTATGAGTTATTTCATGAATAACCCCAAGAATGTCCCACATTATCCATAGCACAAGACAGCAAGACTCTCTTGAGATTACTCCAAATTTCCTAAAATTGACAGGAAATACATTTATCTGAATGAAAACACATACACACACGCTTTCTTTGACATTCTTTTGAAATGTAAGGGCACATACTCATGGATGAGAGGGATGATGTTTAAGTACGGTTGTCCTTCATCAGTCACAGGTAGATGAGATTCTTGCTCATGCCTAAAAATGCTATCTCCACCACAGTCTTTCTACAAAGACTGCATTTTCCTATCAAAAGACTATTTTAGATAGTTAGGTTTCATGGCAAGCCATCTAAAGTCTATTTACTTTTCACTGACCTTATAGAATTAAAAAACACACTAATGGGATAAACTCAGATATCTAACTATCTAATAGACACATTCAGTAAATATTTCAACTTATTGTATTTATCAAGCAACTGGCAATCAGACGTTAAAACAGTATTCTAATGATAATTAAAATTTATTGAATGAATGAAAACACAAAGAGGACCTTACACATATACTTTAAAATCAAGATCAGAATTTTACTTTTAAGTAAACTTCCTATTTTAAGACAACTGAAGATTCACATGTAGCTGTAAGAAATAAAACAGAGAGCTGGTACTGTTTTCCCAATTTTCCTCAACGGTAGCATAAAGATGGTGCTGACAAACCTATTCGCAGTGCAGGAATAGAGATGCAGACATAGAGAATGGACATGTGGAAACGGAGGCAAGGAGAGCGTCAGCACTGACACATACACACGGTCAGGTATAAAACAGCAGTGGGAAGCTGCTGTGTGGCACAGGGAGCTCAGCCTGGTGCTCTGTGATGACCTGAGGGGAAGGCAGGCGGGAAGGAGGCTCAAGAGAGAGGGATGTATGTATACTTATAGTTGATTCACGCTGCTGTACAGCAGAAACCAACACAACATTGTAAAGCAATTATATTCCAATTAAAATACATTAAAAAAATGGATTGTTGTTATAGTATTTAGATTCTGTTGGATACATGTAAATGAATGTTTATTTTACAAAATGTCAGAAATTATGCCCTTTGCAATTATTTAAACTTTTAAATAAAAATTTTAGATTTTGGGACTTGCCTGGTGGTATAGTGGTGAAGAATCCGCCAGCCAATGTGGGGGACACGGGTTCAATCCTTAGTCTGGGAACTAAGATCCCACATGCCACAGGGCAATACGTTTGTGTGCCACAACTACTGAACCCTCAAGCCGCAATTGCTGAAGCCCACATACCCTAGAGCCCAGGCTCCTCAACAAGAGAAGCTACCACCATGAGAAGCCTGCACGCCGCAAACAGGCAGCAGACCCGCTCGCTGCAACTAGAGAAAGCCCACATGCAGCAATGAAGACCTAGCACAGCTAAAAAAAAATTATTAAAAACATTTTAGGAGGTATCATAAAAATATAAAAGGGAATAGTCTTCCAAAATTCTTGTAGGAACTGTGTCAGCAGAGGTTTTTCAAATATCATTGCTCCAACCCAATATTCTATAAAGTAGAGGCCCAAAGCAAGGAATGGGCCACTCAACTGAAGATGAGCAAAGAAGGCATCACAGAAGAGCTGACATTACAACCTGGGCTTGAAGAGTATACTGACAAACCAGCTAAGTGACTAAAGGATCTTGAAGACCAGAATAAAAGGAAAAGAAAGAAAGCGAAGTCGCTCAGTCATGTCTGACTCTTTGTGACCCCATGGACTGTACCTGTCAGGCTCCACCGCCCATGGGGTTTTCCAGGCAAGAATACTGGAGTGGGTTGCCATTTCCTTCTCCAGGGAATCTTCCTGATACAGGGATCGAACCTGGGTCTCCTGCATTGCACCAAGTAATAACTTTCACCAAGTAACAACTATTTTCTGACTGGGTTACATATGCAGTGTATTTAGTTCTAGGACCAGAAAATTGTTAAAAGCCTCAAATAAAAAGTTCTATTTACTATCTTACATATTTCGATAAGAGTCCCTTCAAATGAAACCACTTACATTTTTAACATATTTTTCTCATATTTTTTTCAAGCAAACAATAACAAAGAAGAGATCAATGTCCCAGGTACTTCTTATAGATAACTTGTTATACTGGAAAGGTTATTTAGGCATAAATTATATTAAAAAAAAAAACAACTAGTTACTAAAAATGCATTTTCACCTGTTAAAACCTGCTTAACTCTAAAAAGTTGATTGAAAATTTCTGATACTTTAAGTGTCCATAAGAAAAATGTAGTTCAGTTCTGATCAATTCCTCTAAAACCAGTGCCCACATCAGAAAAATCTATAGAATCTCTTGGCTATAGAGATGAGTTACATTCTCAACCATTAAGGTAAGTCTAAAATCAATAAAAACAATTAATCTAAGGGAAACATCATCATCAGTATATTGATAAATGAAAGACTACAGTCTCTAATTATACCAGTGAAGCACATTTTTAAAAACACTAAATGGAAAAGAAATTTAATTAAAAAATGTAAACTGAAGATACTCACTATATTAATATAATAACAACTATCAAATTCAATTTCAGTAATTGGAGATTACAATGATTCTTCAAACATCTCAGAAGCTATACAGTGTAGCACTTAAGAGCAGAATTACTAACCCTGTGACCTTGGGCAAGTAACCTAACCTCTTTGAGCCTCAGTTTCCTCATCTGTAAAACAGGGATATTTACAATACCTACATCTCATAGGATCATTCTGAAGATTAAGTGGAATAATATATATATATAACACATGCAGTATGGTTACTAACATATAATAAGTGATCAATATATGTTAGCTGACATTATTACTAGCTTAAGATTTTAGCATATGTTGTAAAGTGGAATCATTTTTCATACTTTTATATAATACTCTCAATCAATTCACCCAACAAATATTAATTGAAGCTTCAAGGAAATAAAATAGGCCAATTGGTTGGAGCAAAGTGAACAACTGGGAAGGGGAAAATTGGCATTAGATGAGATGGTGAGGGGCCCTGCAAGACAGGTTAAGGATTTTAAAATTCTATCCTAAGTGTTATGGGAAATCATTAAAGGGTTTTAAGCAGGAAAGGGATTGGAGATTTGATTTATAAATTTGGAGGAGACAGCAAGGGAAGCAAGGAATCCAGTTTGCAAATCATTCTGCAGTGTCCTGGCCAAGAGATGTAGAATAGTGATGTTAATGCAAAAGGTGTGATCGTGGCGATAACGAGAGGCAGATGAATTTGAATTATTTTGAATATGAAGAAACAGAATTTCTGATGTGTTAGAAGATGAGAAAGAGGGTAGACCAATGTCTAGGCCTAGGAATGGCATACTTTACATGATACACTGTTAAAAATATTTATCTAATGAATATATAAAAGTTTGTATTAGATAAAAATTAAAAAGTAGAACCGTGTAAATCATGTAATAATGTCTTTTTTATACAGAATTCAAACTTCAATAAACACCAGCATTTATTAATATATACCATGCAATTAGCAAAGTCTTCATAAATTGCAAAGCAATGAAATGAACCAAAATTGCTTGCTTTCAGCATTGAGAGAACAGCTGATAACAATTCAATGAGAAGATGACTATCACACAAAACTGACATCTTTGCTAACACTTTTAAGATATCTTTCTTTAATATATCTGTAATTTAACAGAAGAAAAACATTTATTTATATTATCTATAATACATATGACTTTTATTATAATAGACATAGTACATCCATAACTAATGTGTCTTTATACTTGTGAGTGTGCGCGCGCGCGCGCGCACACACACACACACACACACACACACACACACACACACACACACACCTTTGTAAGACTTAAGACTAAGTGCCTAGCATTTCAAAGGTACTACATATGGATAAGGATATAAGAAAGAGAGGAGGAAAAGATTAGAAGAAGGAAGAGACAGAAAAAGAACAAAGTGGGGGAAAGGATGAGGGGGAAGGAAAAAGAAAGAAAAGAGGTGGAGAGGAAGAGAAGATGATGGTTTTACTGATGAATGACCTCTTGTTCAGAAAGGGCTGTTGATCTGCAAACAGGTGGACTTGCCTATGTGCTTGGTTGGCATCATGACACTGAGCACACAGGAGCTAAATAAAGCACTAAGAAAAGGGTGAATATGAGAGCCAGGAGACTCTTACAACAGTTACTGTTTATGTCAAGACCTGCTCGTCCCAAGGGACCCATTTTCACATAATCTATAATTATCTCTTCGCTTTAATCGCCTTGTCATTCCTGAGGCTCTCATGGGCACTGGAAGAGGAAAAGCTCATTAACTAAACCTTTTCTCCTCTCTCCAGCCACCCATGGCTTTTAATTGCTTGGTGTGTTATTATCTAGGAGTGCAACTGGGATCATTTTCATAAGAAAGGGAGGTAGAGAGGAGGAAGGGAGCCATGAGTCCCTGAGGTATGCACCACAGACAAACCTTTGCTTTCTCAATTATTTATGCCAGCTGAGGTTTTACAGGCTGAATAAATCCATAACTCAAGTTCATTCTGAGCAATCACATTCTCAAGGGAGAGTTGCCCACTTGCCTATACACACTTGTGTAGTCCTCAAAGAATAAGCAGAATGTAACAAGACATATGTCATTCAATTTATCACCTATCACCAAAGTGTTAACACAATGTTGATCCTAGGCAACACAGTGAAATAGGGAAGAGTTTCACTAACTATCAGGAGAATCTTTTTGGTGCTAACAGTAGTGATATCCGTGGGACAGTATTATCCCAGAGTGACGTAGCCTACTGAAAGCATAAAAATTCAAATACTCAACTTTTTAAGTACAAAATATGTGTAATGCATACTCTGGATGCTTCAGAGTCTTAAACAGATTTGTTAAAAGCTGATAACAATGTGAAGCTTTGAATAAATAACTACATGGAATTTCATACTATTTGGTTTTATAAATCACTTATAATAAAACCATATATGCTGTAGCTTTTTCTCCAATCACATCTCTTTCAGGAAAATTTTAGAGTACAATTTATGTATAAGTGACTGGCTTTTAGTTTTATTCCAGTTCATATTTTCACCAGAAACAAAATTAAAGCATAAAATTAGCACCTTTATTCTAGTTTAAAAAAAAAAAAAAATATATACACACACACACACACACACACACACACACAGTCTACCACTTTAGAATCAGGTCTAGAGAGCAACTAATGAAAAAATATTTCTAAAATATTTTCAGAATCTATTATAGTTTAAAAATTTTAACTTTATAAGTCAATGATGAAAGCATCTCTTTAGAATTCTACAGGCTTTTGTGTCTGACCACCGCAGTGACCTCTGGTATTTTCTGCCAAAACAGTTCATTTGTCTCACAGAACAACTAATCAATTCCAGAGCCCATCAATCATTTCAGTTGTATACTGGTCTGGTCTTGCTTAGAGAAGGTCCAGATGGCTGCCTGTGTAAGTGGGATTAATAAAATTCTGACAGATTACGTAGCATCAAACTACAGAATATAACAAGGAAGATCAAATCGTATTGCAGGGTGGGTTGGCTATTGTACACGTTTCATTTGTTGTATTTTTAAATCATGCCCTAATTTCTCACTTTATGTGCCAACTTCTAGGTAGAACCCTCTCAGTTATACAAGTCACTGAAAGTGTTTACTTGTTAGTGAGTCAGTATATGCATTGCAGAAGCATCTGACTCTTTGCAAAGCCTTATACTTATTAACCAGAGCTTTTTCTGCCAGTCTGCAGTTTAAATGAAACGCAACTGATCTCAAGACTAGAGCAACCGTGAGTCACAAGACCTGTTACTCTCTCGTTTCTATTGTTCCAAACACAGATCTCTCCCTTCCTGGTTTGTCATTTTCTTCTGCAAAAGCAAAGACCTGTACCTAACTCCACAGTTAGGTCCTGATGTGTGTTTTTGGCTCCTGCCATCAGTCCTGTGCCCTGGATCTCTCCTGGGGGGACATTATGTTCATAACAATATTAATAAAACTAATAGTTACAAAGTAACCTATTTTGTGCCACATGCTATTCTAGGACGCCCTGTATAAATATTCATATAATCCACAAAAATGCCATATGAGAAAGGTAGTATAATCATCCCCATTTTAGAGATAAATAACTTGTCCAAGGTCACAGAGCTAAAAAGAGATGGAACCAGCATTTGAATTCCAGCAATTTGGTTCCATAACTTTTTGTACTTAATTAGCCTCACCCTATATCCCCTCCATTATACCACAGAACAATGAACTAGCTTCAGAATGAGAAACTGGTTTCAGGGCTGTGGAATATTAACACAGAGATCTGTACCTATGACATTATATTGTCATTTTCTGTGACAGAGTGGAAATAAAGGTCAGAACCAAAACAGGCAGGGAGCAAGCGCAGAACTGGCCCCAGTGGCCCTTGGCTCAGAAACATTTACAATAAAACTAAAATGGGCCCTTAACTTATCACCTACAATGCATTTTTGTCAGGAAACTGCCACAACATTGGAGACCAAGCCTTAGTAAATGGATTAATTAGGTAATGATTTTCCTAATCTTCAAAAATGTGGGGAAAAATTAGAAGTTTATATATTAAAGTACTCAAAAACACATTCAAAATACATTTTAATGTTCCTTTAAAAAACCAATGGTCCAAAAGAAAAAAAACAATGGTTCTATAGAAGAAAGCTTTTCCTTTCATGCAAGGTTATCATTTGATGTTTCTAAAACTAGAAAAGGACTCCTCCTGTCACTTTTACCTCAGTTGAACATAATTCTGCCAAGAAACCAATTAATCTCAATTAAAGAACAATTTTCTCTTGGAAAAATAAAACACCAGATAATAAATTTCACCAAAGTACAAGCAAAATTTGACTCTATAAACTTCAACAAGTAGCCTGTTTTTATTGTTGCAACTGCATTTTTTAAAAATTTAATTAGAGGCTAGTTACTTTTCAATATTGTGGTTTTTGCCATACATTGACACGAATCTGCCATGAGTGTACATGTGTTCCCCATCCTGAACCCCCTCCCACTTCCCTCCCCATCCCATCCCTCAGGGTTGTCCCAGTGCACTGGCTTTGAGTGCCCTGTTTCATGTATCGAACTTGGACTGGTGGTCTATTTCACATATGGTAATATACATGTTTCAATGCTATTCTCTCAAATCATCCCACCCTTGCCTTCTCCCACAGAGTCCAAAAGTCTGTTCTTTATATCTGTGTCTCTTTTGCTGTCTCGCATATAGGATCATCGTTACCATCTTTCAAAATCCATATATATGTGTTAATATACTGTATTGGTGTTTTTCTTTCTGACTTACTTCACTCTGTATAACAGGCTCCAGTTTCATTCACCTCATTAGAACTGATTCAAATGTGTTCTTTTTAATAGCTGAGTAATATTCCATTGTGTATATGTACCACAGCTTTCTTATCCATTTGTCTGCTGATGGACATCTAGGTTGCTTCCATGGCCTGGCTATTATAAACAGTGCTGCAATGAACACTGTGGTACACATGTCTCTTTCAATTCTTGTTTCCTTGATGTGTATGCCTAGCAGTGGGATTGCTGGGTCATATGGCAGTTCTGTTTCCAGTTTTTTAAGGAATCTCCACACTGCTCTCCATAGTGGCTGTGACTAGTTTGCATTCCCACCAACAGTGTAAGACAAAGTTGTCATAAAAAAAGGAAACTATAGGTCATTATCACTGGTGAACACAGATGCAAAAATCCTCAACAAAATTCTAGCAAACAGAATCCAACAACATATTAAAAAGATCATACATCATGACCAAGTGGGCTTTATCCCAGGGATGCAAGGATTCTTCAATATTCGCAAATCAATGTGATAGACCACATTAACAAATTGAAAGATAAAAACTATATGATTATCTCAATGGATGCAGAGAAAGCCTTTGACAAAATTCAACATCCATTTATGATAAAAAACCCTCCAAAAATCAGGCATAGAAGGAACATACCTCAACATAATAAAAGCCATATATGATAAACCCACAGTAAACATTATCCTCAGTGCTGAAAAATTGAAAGCATATCCCCTAAAGTCAGGAATAAGACGAGGATGCCCACTCTCACCATTACTATTCAACATAGTTTTGGAAGTTTTAGCCACAGCAATCAGAGAAGAAAAAGAAAGAAAAGGAATCCAGATTGGAAAAGAAGAAGTAAAACCCTCACTGTTTGCAGATGACATGATCCTCTACATAGAAAATCCTGAAGACGCTACCAGAAAATTACTAGAGCTAATCAATGAATATAGTAAAGTTACCGGATATAAAATTAATACACAGAAATCCCTTGCATTCCTATACGCTAACAATGAGAAAACAGAAAATCAAGGAAGCAATTCCATTCACCATTGTGATGAAAAGAATAAAACACTTAGGAATAAGTCTACCTAAAGAAACAAAAGACCTACATATAGAAAACTACAAAACACTGACGAAGGAAATCAAAGAAATTCTTATACTGAACAAACAATAGGGACTACTCTAGTCCTTTAATGGAGTAACCCAATGTTTTAGTATATAGTAGTTTTTATCATAATCTACTTTGTTATACTGGAATTCTGTTACATTATAGGATAAATTCTCTAAAATCAGAATATGACTAGTTTCTGTGATTTCTGATCTGCTGTAGTAGTAACAAAATTACTGTTTATAATTAAAAGGAAGGCTTTCGATGGCTCTCTCACACTCATATTCCTTACTGTTTCGTATCTTAACAATATGTTCCAGAATACAAAGATTTAAATCCTATCATAAAAAGACTAATACTTAGATAACAATGAAATAAGGCCAGACTAAAACTTTTGCCAGTAACAGAGGTTCATATTTCACTCAATTAATCAGTAAGGTTTATTAAACATACTCACATGTAGATGCCAAAAATACCAAAAACAACTATTCAAAAATGAAGAAGCTAAGTAGCACAAACACCCACAATGTTTTGTCTCATTTATACTCATATAATAGATGTGTGCTGAGTTGAATTAAAATTTCTACTTTTTGAAAATAAAGCTACATTATTTTATCATTGCTTCTCATGATCAAAATTCTAAATACTGACTTAAATCTAAGAGTCACTTCTGTAGGAATTAGGTAGAGGATAGGCAGGTAGGTTAACTTTTCCAGTTCAGTTTAACTCTATCTTAGGAATATGGCACCCCACTCCAGTACTCTTGCCTAGAAAATCCCATGGACGGAGGAGCCTGGTAGGCTGTAGTCCATGGGGTTGCGAAGAGTCGGGACACGACTGAACAACTTCACTTTCACTTTTCACTTTCATGCATCGGAGAAGGAAATGGCAACCCACTCCAGTGTTCCTGCCTGGAGAATCCCAGGGACAGGGGAGTCTGGTGGGCTACCGTCTATGGGGTCGCACAGAGTTGGACATGACTGAAGCGACGCAGCAGCAGCAGCAGCAGCAGCAGCAGCAGCAGCAGCAGGAATATTCTAATTACCCATATATCTACTCTCACATCAATGGGAGTACATTTGATTGCTTTCTGTTCTGCAGAGCTACTGTGATCAGTCATGTCACTAGATATTATGAAAGAAACTGTATTCAGTGTGTCATTTTGAAAAATACTAGAGTCTGGGAGCCCTTAAGGAAGTCAGTACACAAAATAAAAATCACTATTTATAGATAAGTGATTGATATTATTAGAAAGTTAAATATAGTGATTAAAAAAAAAGTTTAGAAACGATATCCATTTTATTATCTGACTAGGAAAGTGGCCTGTACATTTCTTTAGAAGAAGAGGTGAGGATGGGCATGTCACAGGAAACCAAACCAGCAGCTCTGCGCTTTAGGATGGGTGCGAGTACAGTCACCAGACTCTCAGCTCTGCGGGGGAAGTAGCTGTGGATATCTCCCAAGCTCTGGACACTTTTACTCTGTACCTACTAAGTTCTTGGAACTTCCCCAGTTACTGAGAATACCCAGATGGATAAAAGACTATGTGCGCTCTCCAAAGACTAAAAGTCCAGCAGAAAGGATAAATTTTTTAAAAGTACAATCCAATGCAGCATAATGTCATAAATGTTACAACAAAGGCGTGAACAAAAGACTATGCTCACACAGAGAAAGAATGACTAACCATCCCTCCTAGAAAAATGACTCTTCAGGATTTACTGACTTAATTTGAACATTTAATAAACTTTGATTAGTAGGGTTAAGGTTATAATATGCCATTTTTTAAGAAGCTCTAAGTACAGAATATACACATTAAGAACCCCCAAAACATGTTCTGAATCTATAAGGGTTAAAGGAAAGAAGGCGTTAAACTCTGAAAATGTTTTCTTCAACTGTGCTTCTTCAAAGTTGCAGGGGCTTCTCAGTGTCCTCAGAGTACCTCAAAGGAATCATGGTGGCAAATATACTCCAGGTCAGTAGCGTTCTTAAAAGGTTATCTTTATCCCCCTCAAATCTCCATCAGGCTTCCACTATCTCATCCCAAATAAACATTTAGTCTAAGTAAAAACAACGTGCTTGCTATGCAAATACAGTCAAGACAGGACCCCTAGTTTTGAATCTGGTCATTAACCAGAACTATGAGCATTTAAAGTTTTTGATTCATAGGGGTATCAATAGCTTTCCTTCTATCTGGGAATTCTTATCATTACTTCTTTATGTGGTGAATAATGTCAACAGCTCTTTTGAAAGAGTGAAGCATAAAATTTTGGTACAATTTCCTCTTCATTCTCTAAAGATAGATATTTCCCTTCAATTTAGGCAAACTCAATTTCCACGTGAAAATTACAGCTCATTTATTTCATGTTAATAAGTAGGAAAAGTAAAGTTCAGATAATGCAGAAAGGGTAAGAGCATCAGAAGTTCCAATTTTGTGTTTTTGCTTATAAAGCAGCAATCTTAGAAGGATATGTCACCTGCTTTAAGGCAGGACCAAATCCTTTTCCCGATTTAAATAGTGTTTAAAGAAAATGATTGTTCAAGAAATTTCCTACATAATATATAAAATTTGAAACCTTTGTTAAATAATACAAAATGGCCTTTAAAAATGTTTAAATCTTGGTAAAAAATACACAGCATAAATGTATCATCTTTACCGTCTCTAAGTGTTCAGCTTAGTAGTGTTAAGCGTATTGACATGGTTGTGCAACCAGTGTCCAGAGGTTTATCTTGTAAAACTAAAACTCTACACCCATTTAATAAACAACTCCACATTTTTGACACCCTCCAGCTCCTGACAACCATGATTCTATGAATTTGACCACTCTTGACACCTCATATAGTGGAATCATACAGTATTCATCCTTTTGTGACTGGCTTATTTCACTCAGCACAGTGACCTCAAGGTTCATCCACGTTCTAGCACGTGTCAGATTTCCCTTCCTTTTTCAGGCTGAATCATATTGCATCACCTGTAATGCCACATTTTGTGTGTCCATTCATCATCAATGGACAATTAGGTGCCTTCTTCCTTTTGCTATTGTGAACAGTGCTGCTATGAACATGGGTATGCAAATGTATCTTTGAAATTCAGTTTTCAATTCTTGTGGCTACAGAGCCAGAAATAATTGCTGGATCATATGGTAATATTTGTTTAATTTTCTGAGGAGCCTCCCTACTGGTCTCCACAGTGTGCCATTTTACACTCCAAAATGATTTTTAACTTAAAACTAGAGTAAATAAACTACAAAAATTAAAGCATTCAAAAGAAATGATGATATTTTGAGGAAAACTAATATGAACAACAACCAAAATCCATAGCTTTAGATTTGAGACACAAAACCTTGCCCTGTGAGCTACTTCTGTGGGAGAAAGGTTATTGTTTGACACTGATTCAGACACAGATTTTTTAAAAGACACACATAAAAATTTACTTCCTGCCATTTATTATCCTTCTAGAGATAACACCAAATCAGTTTCATGTTAAGAAAAAGTTCTTCAAATGAAAGTTTTAAGGATTAAATGAACACACACACATATATGCACATACACATATATGTACATACTCCTGTTATTAAAGACAAGAAGAGAATTTACCTGATGATTTCTTCGTGATACAGAGAACTAACAACTGGCCCACCAAAACCCGTATTTGCTTCTTTTCCTTTCTTCTCTGGTGACTGTAGCGGAGAGAAGGGGAGAGAGGTAGAAAAAAGACACATGAATTAAAGCAGTGTGCATTTACAGCAGTTACAAAATAATACTCTGCTAAGGAACACTAAGTATTTGATGATCCACCATTTGTCCAAGTCCCTAAGGGACAATTTTAGGGTGGCATCACAAGGCAAGAGGACGCTCAGGTCATCACACCAGCAGAACGAATACCCTCTAGCAAGCTAAGGTTATTCCACTGCTGCCTTCTGGAGCCACCTAAAAGCCATTCCCCTAGCTGATTATGTTAGCTATTTCCACTATAAAAAAACACAGGCATTCAGTGTGGAAAAATGAAAACAAATATGGAATATAAATACCAGACCTGAATGTGATCGGGAAAATCATATCTAAATTAACAAAATGAAAGTTCCCAAATAAGAAACTAAGCTGGAATAAAAGTTAAAATTTAACCATAAAAAATAAAGAAAATATTTTTAGGTGGCAAGAAAGGAGAGCAGAAAGGAGGTTGAGATCTTAAAAAAAAAAAAGTAAATGTATGGAAACACTTTCCAAAATCAAGTTTTAGTAGGCTCTGTTCCTCTGTGTTCTCAAAAAGCAGAAAGTTAAGATAAACTTCAAAATAAGATTCTTCCAAAACATGTATAAAGAAAGCTGAGTGCAGAGGAATTGATGCTTTTGAACTGTGGTGTTGGAGAAGACTCTTAAGAGTCCCTTGGACTGCAAGGAGACCCAACCTGTCCATCCTAAAGGAGACCAGTTCTGGGTGTTCATTGGAAGGACTGATGCTGAAGCTGAAACGCCAATATTTTGGCCACCTGATGTGGAGAGCTGACTCATTTGAAAAGACCCTGATGCTGGGAAAGATTGAGGGCAGGAGGAGAAGGGGACGACAGAGGATGAGATGGCTGGATAGCATCACTGACTCGATGGACATGATTTGGATGGACTCCGGGAGTTGGTGATGGACAGGGAGGCCTGGCGTGCTGCGGTTCATGGGGTGGCAAAGAGTCGGACAAGACTGAGCGACTGAACTGAACTGAAAACATGTATGTGGAAGCAATGAACTTGGATGTTGTAATATTATTGTCTGAAAGATCAAACTACAACCTGTTCAAAAGCCCATATCTCTTGCAATACTTACAGGTTTTAGGCAGGACACCTAACAAAAATTAAAACTCTGAACAAAAGTATCACCTTAGAGTTAAAATTAAATACTTTTATTATCTGACTATAAAAATAGTTTCGCCTCTGAAAAATATAGACAGTTACCTTATACATGTCCTCCCCACCCCCCCGCCCCGCCCTTACTTTAAAGAAGGGGTTTTGCTTTATTGCTGTTACTTTTTTATGTGTTTGTTTCTTTTGGTCTGTGAATCACAGCACTGAGAAAAAGATCCTGGAAGCAGTGTATTCTGTCAGTTCCTAACATCATTAGGGGAACTAAAGTTTTAAGAAATGATGGAAATTGTTGAGATGAAAGTGTCAGTTATCAACTTAGGACAGAAACAAAAGTATAGTATCATGAACAACAACTACCTTCATGATTAAATAATAAAGTATATAAAGTATAATAGCCTGATGCAGGCAAAAAAAAAAAGAAGCACAAAGCAAATTCTAGTTCCCTCTCTTCTCTAAGGATCATTTTTGGAGAATAAATGCTCCAAAGAATTTTCAGGATAGAGAATGTTTTCCCTTATACTAAAACAGTATAATCCAAAGGGAGAATTTATTTAATCCAATTACATTCTAAATACATACTCTATTAGAAGAATGAAGTTGAAACATAAACTTAGATGCTTGCTAAATGAATAACAAAATTGGAAATAAGAAAATTGGATACCAAAGGAAAAAGAGACAGAATTAAGTATAGAGTGTAATTTAACATGTCTGTTCTGTAAAAGACACTGTTCAGTTCAGTCTCTCAGTCGTGACTCTTTGTGACCCCATGAACCGCAGCACGCCAGGCCTCCCTGTCCATCACCAACTCCCAGAGTTCACCCAAACCCATGTCCATTGAGTTGGTGATGCCATCAACCATCTCATCCTCTGTCGTCCCCTTCTCCTCCTGCCCTCAATCTTTCCCAGCATCAGGGTCTTTTCAAATGAGTCAGCTTTTCACATCAGGTGGCCAAAATATTGGAGTTTCAGCTTCAACATCAGTCCTTCCAATGAACAGCCAGGACTGATCTCCTTTAGGATGGACTGGTTGGATCTCCTTGCAGTCCAAGGGACTCAAAAGAGTCTTCTCCAACACCACAATTCAAAAGCATCAATTCTTCAGCATTCAGCTTTCTTCACAGTCCAACTCTCACATCCATACATGACCACTGGAAAAACCATAGCCTTGACTAGACAGACCTTTGTTGACAAAGGAATGTCTCTGCTTTTTAATATGCTGTCTAGGTTGGTCATAACTTTCCTTCCAAGGAGTAATTGTCTTTTAATTTCATGGCTGCAATCACCATCTGTAGTGATTTTGGAGGCCAGAAAAATAAGGTCAGCCACTGTTTCCCCATCTATTTGCCATGAAGTGATGGGACTGGATGCCATGATCTTAATTTTCTGAATGTAGAGCTTTAAGCCAACTTTTTCACTCTCCACTTTCACTTTCATCAAGAGGCTCTTTAGTTCTTCACTTTCTGCCATAAGGATGTGTCATCTGCATATCTGAGGTTATTGATATTTCTCCTGGCAATCTTGATTCCAGCTTGTTCTCATGATGTACTCTGCATATAAGTTAAATAAGCAGGGTGACAATATACAGCCTTGATGTACTCCTTTTCCTATTTGGAACCAGTCTGTTGTTCCATGTCCAGTTCTAACTGTTGCTTCCTGACCTGCATACAGATTTCTCAAGAGGCAGGTCAGGTGGTCTGGTATTCCCATCTCTTTCATGATCTTACATACAGAATACCTTAAACATACTCTCTCCCCCCAAAAAACCTGTTGATGTAATGAATGAATCCAGAAAAGTTGCAGGGTACAAAATAAACACACCAAAATCATGTCATATCTGAGTGAGACAAAAAATTTAAAAGTTTTCTAATATTAAAAAGTGATGAGTGCTATAGAAAAAAAAATTAGTTTGGGGAAGATAGTTAGAATTTTAAATAAGATGGTCTGGGAAGGTCTCACTGAGAAGGTCATTTCAATAAAGACATAAAGGAAGTAAACAAGTGAGTCCTGCAGTTATCTAGCAGAAACTGTTGCAGGAATAGGGAACAGCTATTGCAAAGCCCCTGTGGTGAAGGTATGCTTAAAATGTTAGAGAACTTAGGTGTTTATGTCCTTTGCTGCTGCTGCTAAGTCTCTTCAGTCATGTCCAACTCTGTGCGACCCCATAGATGGCAGCCCACCAGGCTCCCCCGTGCCTGGGATTCTCCAGGCAAGAACACTGGAGTGGGTTGCCATTTCCTTCTCCAATGCATGAAAGTGAAAAGTGAAAGTGAAGCCGCTCAGTCGTGTCTGACTCTGAGCGACCCCATGGACTGCAGCCTACCAGGCTCCTCCGTCCATGGGATTTTCCAGGCAAGAGTACTGGAGTGGGGTGCCATTGCCTTCTCCGTATGTCCTTTGCTAGAGGTAATTAATGTATTTTAGGGGCAAGACTAGAAGCAAAAACACACAGTTGTTCACAGTACAATCACAGTTTTTATCTGTGTCATTCACTGAAACTCTTAATGCAGGCAAATTAGAATAGATACCCATGGTTTGCTTGGCAATTATTTGCTGTGAAAATACATACTAGTAATTAGGGATTATATAGTATTGGAAAAGGATCAGTATATTTCTTTTTTTTTTTTTTTATTTTTAAACTTTACATAATTGTATTAGTATATTTCTATTTTACATAGTTAATAGCCTTTACTTTTTAGAATAGTTTTAGGTTTAAAGAAAAATAAGCAGCAGGTACAGAGAGTTCCCATATACCTCTCTCCCCAACTTTCCCCTATTATTAACATCTTACATTAGTGTAGTACATTTGTTATGAAAGATGGGTCAATTTTAATACATTGTTATCAGTTAAAATAAAAAAATAAGTTAAATAAAAAGTTAAAATAATAAGGGGCTTCCCCTTGTGCTCTTCTGGTAAAGAATTCGCCTGCAGTGTGGGAGACCTAGGTTTGATCCCTCGGTTGGGAAGATTCCCTGGAGGAGGAAATGACAACCCACTCCAGTATTCTGGCCTGGAGAATTCCATGGACTGTAGAGTCCATGGGGTCACAAAGAGTTGGACACAACTGAACGACTTTCACTTCATTAGTTAAAATCCATAGTTTACATTAGAGCTCACTTACTGTTGTATATGGGTCTGACAAATGTATAATGACATGCATCTACATTACAATATCACTCAGAATAGTTTCATTGCCATAAAATTCCTATGCTCCAGTTATTCATCCCTCTCTCCCTCTGAAGCCTTGGCAGTTACTGATCTTTTTACTGTCCTCATAGTTTTACCTTTTCTAGAACATCATATCATTGCAATCACATAGTATGTAATCTTTTCTTTCACCTGGCAATATGCATTTTAAGTTCTTTCATGTCTTTTCATGGTTTGATAGCCCATTTCTTCAAACAACAATTCTAGTTTTTGAAAAACATAAAAACAAGTTACCCTTTTAACCATTTTTATGTATAAAGTTCAACAGTGTTAACTATATTCTCCTCTGTGTGAAAACACAAGATTTTTCTCCAATCTTCACCATAAGAATGTGGTGGGCCCTGGGGGTCAAAAACCCGTGAACACTGGAGCGGGGCGGGCTAGCACCTCCTAAGCCTGAGGCCCTGGAAGTTTTTAGCTTTTGAGCTTGTCCACACTCAGCCTACAACAATTCATCAATCACCATTTAAGGGTTCATACCAATTTATGGTTCAAACAGCTTTTGTTCTTAACAAGCAGGTCGTGTGTGATTCTATGTATTCACCTGTCAACATTTGGGGAGTGGAACTTTGCTCTGTGAGCTCAAATCTCAGATGAATCTAAGAAAGTCTATGATTTGCAGTTTGGTCATATTTTTGTTGTTGTTGAAGACAGGAGAGATGATTTCCAAGCTCTTCAAATGTCAGAGCTGAAACTCAAAGTTCAATTATCTTCTGAAGAAATTTTAAAATGAAAAAATGTTTCTATCTGATATGCTTTTCCTTTTGCCTGTGAAGTTCCTTTATTTTAGTGCATGTCAATCAGCAATGAATTATCTCTGCTTTTATTTGTCTCAAAAGTCCTTATTTTTTCTTCTTTTTTGTATTGACATGAGATTCACGTAACATAAAGTAAGCCATTTAAAAATATACAATTGAGGACTTTCCTGGTGGTACAGTGGATAAGAATCCAGCTGCCAATGCAGGGGACACGGGTTCGATCCCTGGTCCAGGAAGATTCCACATGCCACAGGAGAGCTAAACCCGTGCATCACAGCTACTGAGCCTGTGTGCCTAACTACTGAAGCCCACGTGCCTAGAGCCTGTGCTCAGCACTAGAGAGCAACGAGAAGCCACCACAATGTGAAGTCCACGCACTGCAACTCAGAGTAGCCCCTACTTGCTGCACCTAGAGAAAGCCCACACAAACAACAAGGGCCCAGTGTGGCCAAAAATAAATGCAATCTTTAAAATATATACAATTTTGTGGCATTTAGTATAATGCATTCACCATGTTGTGCAACATCACCTCTTATTTAGTTTCAAAACATTTCCAGTTGAGCCTATTAGGCAATCACTTTCATTCATCTTCCTCCGAACCCTGGCAACCACCAATCAGCTTCATTGACCCACTCTGGATACTTCATGTAAATGGAATCACACAATATGTGATCTTTTGTGCCTGGCTTCTTTAATTCAGCATAATGTTTTTGTTTTTTTTATTTTTAAACTTTACAAATTGTATTAGTTTTGCCAAATATCAAAATGAATCCGCCACAGGTATACATGTGTTCCCCATCCTGAACCCTCCTCCCTTAATGTTTTTGATGCTCATCTACATTAGAGCATGTATCAATATTTTATTCCTTTCTATGGCTGACTCTAATGTATATGTATATATTCTATATCCATTTATCAGTTGATGGACATTTGGATTACTTGTACCTTTTGGCTATTATGGTGCTATGAACATTTGTGTACAACTATTTCAGTATCCGTTTTCAGTTCTTTTGGGTTCATACATAGGAGCCAAATTGCTGAGCCCTCCAGAGCAAAGAATTACTTGGCCCCAAATGTCAGTAAGGCTAAAAAGCTCTGGTTTATGATTTCATCAAATGTTTAAAATTTTCAACCATTACTTATTACATTTTTTTTTCTGTCTTCTCTTTCTCTTTATGGAATTCCAATTATTATTTGTATTTGTTCAGTCTTTTTATGCTCTGTTCTTCATTTTTATGTTTCATTTCCTGCATCTTCATGTCCACTGATCTGTTCTTATACAATGTCTAATTGGCTATTAAGTCTTTCCAATGTATTTTTCATTCAAATATTAATCCTCATCTCTAAAAGATTCATTTGGGTCTTTTTGTATCTTCCGTATCTCTCTCCATTGTGTTCATGTTTCCTCTATTTTCTTGAATATATAGACTATATTTATAACTGCTGTTTTTCATCTCTATCTTTTCTGTGTCTGCTTTCACTGACAGGCTTTTCTCCTGCTTATGGATATTTTCCTTCTACTTTTGCATGCTTGAAAGACTTTTAATGTAAGATAGGTATTGTAAATTCTGCACTCTTGTTTGTTAGATTCTGTTGTGTTGCTTTAAATTCTGTTAGACTTTGTCCGGGCATTAATTCAGTTACATGGAATCAATTTGATCCTTTCAAGTTTCTTTTTTTTTTTTTTTTTTTACATGATAAACACATGAAATCCTGTTCTGTTTCTGTATACTCACAATGAACAATCCAAAAAAGAAAGCAAGAAATTCGTTTACAATAGTGTCTTTAAATATTTCACCTTCAGTGTATTTCCTATATATTTGTAGCTAGTGGTTAATTGATTGATTTTTGGTATATACACTTATTAGGTTAATAAATTTCCTGATATTCCAATGATTATGAATATTTTTCTCACCAGTTACTGAATTCCTCACTTTCTTTTCTTACATTTTTTGAGACAAGTATGTGATATTTCCCCCTTTATTCTGTTACAAGATAAATTACAATCTTGTATTCCTGGAACAAACTGATTGTGATACATTTTTACATGAAACTGGATTTCATTTGCTAATATTTTGTTTAGAATTTTGTTTCTGTATTCATGTAAGAGATCGGCCTATGCTTCTTTGCTATAATGTCTTCATCAGGGTTTGGTATGAGAGTTATTCTGCTTCAGAGAACAAGTTGGAAAATGTTTTATTATCTGGAAGTATTTGAGTAAGATTATTTGTTTCCTTCTTGTTGTTGTTGTTTAGTCACTATGTTGTGTCCAACTCTTTTGGGACCCCATGGACTGTAGCTTGCCAGGTTCCTCTGTCCATGGGATTTCCCAGGCAAGAGTACTGGAGTGGGTTGCCGTTCCCTTCTCCATCAAGTTTCATTTTTAAGCTTCATTAAGGCAAGGGACAGAGAAGGCAATGGCACCCCACTCCAGCACTCTTGCCTGGAAAATCCCATGGACGGAGGAGCCTGGTGGGCTGCAGTCCATGGGGTCGCTAAGAGACAGACACGACTGAGCAACTTCACTTTCCCTTTTCATTTTCATGCATTGGAGAAGGAAATGGCAACCCACTCCAGTATTCTTGCCTAGAGAACCCCAGGGATGGGGGAGCCTGGTAGCTGCCGTCTATGGGGTCGCACAGAGTTGGACACAACTGAAGCGACTTAGCAGCAGCAGAGTTGGACATGACTGAAGCGACTTAGCAGCAGCAGCAGCAAGGCAAGGGAAGAGCAGCCTTTAATCTAGAGCTTAATTTAGCCCTAGCACTGAAATGAAATCCTTCAGAGACCTCTATCATATGCCCCATATATTACATTTTCTTTCTACTCTAACCAATAAGAAACAGAAGAGTCTCAGGTATATGTCAAATCCAGGAATTGTTCAGCTTGCTGCTTTCTTGTACTTCATTCTCCAGCCTGTTAGTTTCCTCTCACATATATACAGATTAGTATTCAGCCAGAGTGACCCCTCTGTAGATCTCTGGAACTCTCCCTTTCCATGTGAGAACATCTTCTCTAGTATTGGGCCCTGTATATTCATTACTGCTCAAGTTTGCAAGGTGGCCAACCTCTTCTGGATCCCCGCTCCCTGCAATGAAATTGCTTCCAAACAATAAGGTGAGGAAATTGTAGGCCTTACTTTCTCTCCTCTCCTAAGTTTCACACTACTTTCAGTGCAATGTCTAAAAATCGTTATTTCGACTATTGTGTCTTATTTTCTTCCTGTTTTAGACAAAAGGGTAAATCTTGTCCCTATTACACCACCATGCCCAAAAGCAGAAGTCCCCAAAACATTAAAGAACAGTGTAATATTCCATGAAGTAATGTACCATAATTTACTTAACCATTATCTGAAAACTGTCTATTTAGATATTTTCACTTTTTCATTGATAAACAAAGGTATAATGAATACCTTTGTACATAAAGCATAATATAGTTTTAATTAAAATCTTTAGGGGAAAAAACTGATTCTATAAATATGACTATAGTGCATTCTAAATATGTTTATTCCTGGGATTAATTCTTTTTTCTGATGCAACTGCACAAAGCACATAGAATGCTTGTGACAATTTTTGGAGTCAGTTCAGTTAGTTCAGTTGCTCAGTTGAGTCTGACTCTTTGCGACCCCATGAATCGCAGCATGCCAGGCCTCCCTGTTCAACACCAACTCCTGGAGTTCACCCAAACCCACGTCCATCAAGTCGGTGATGCCATCCAGCCATCTCATCCTCTGTCATCCCCTTCTCCTCCTGCCCCCAATCCCTCCCAGCATCCGAGTCTTTTCCAACAAGTCAACTCTTCACATGAGGTGGCCAAAGTACTGGAGTTTCAGCTTTAGCATCAGTCCTTCCAAAGAACACCCAGGACTGATCTCCTTTAGAATGGACTGGTTGGATCTCCTTGCAGTCCAAGGGACTCTCAAGAGTCTTCTCCCAACACCACAGTTCAAAAGCATCAATTCTTCGGCGCTCAGCTTTCTTCACAGTCCAACTCTCACATCCATACATGACCACTGAAAAAACCATAGCCTTGACTAGACAGACCTTTGTTGGTAATGTCTCTGCTTTTTAATATGCTATCTAGGTTCGTCATAACTTTCCTTCCAAGGAGTAAGCATCTTTTAATTTCATGGCTGCAATCACCATCTGCAGTGATTTTGGAGGGTGGGCTGGAAAACTATATTTTAGGCAAAAATAATATTTTAAAAATAATCTGCCATTATCAGATTGAATTCAGAATAAAGCTGCCAAAGAAGCATTAGTTTTCTTCTCCATCCACTTCATCTATAAGATGGGCTAAACTCTGGCTACTTTACCCTCTTAATTTCCACTCCAGTGAAATGCTTCTCATAGAGGCTTAAGAAGTTTATTCCATTTCTCTCTACTCAAAATCCATTAAGTTATTTTTATGTTGCATCAGCAGTTAAAGAAAGAGACTCCAATTTGGCAGCCAATAGGATAAAATTTGCCAATTCTTCTATTGCCTCAGACTATATTATTTGAGACGCTGAAACGCTCCTTCACTCAAAGGGGAAAGGATAAGTTGTAG
This sequence comes from Bos javanicus, assembly GCF_032452875.1. NCBI lineage: Eukaryota > Metazoa > Chordata > Mammalia > Artiodactyla > Bovidae > Bos > Bos javanicus. The sequence goes on from NC_083883.1 coordinate 62,374,546, forward strand.
GCTGAATCTTTATCACTTGTTCAGATTCTACCTTAGTCAGTTGCTGGGTAAAGATTTAAAACCCTGTGAAACTTTCTTTGCTATCTGAAAAATAACTATTCCAAAAATTATCAGGCTGATTTGTACAAGGAGGTTTCCTGATTCCATGTGCTACCTTTCTTGGTTTCTATCAGTTTGCTTATTTTGTTTATAAGTCCAGCTATAGGAATTTGAGTATTAATCTCTCTGCCTCGGTTTCCTCATTTATAAAAATAAAAGTAATAGTATCTATCTCATTTGGATGTTTTCAAGATTTAAAATATATATGTACAGCAGAACAGTGTCCAGCACAAAGCAGACACTACCTAAGTATTAACTGATATAATCATTATTATTAGTAGTCACAAAATGGCCATTTCCCCAAAGTGAAAATGTCTTAGCAACACAGGTATAAGATATTCTGATCTGGTGACAGACAACATGGAACCATGAATCTTTATCTAATGGCTTTAAAATTCTGATTCACCTTGTAAAACAACAAATCCCCAAACAAACCAACTCGTAACATTGTCATGAAGAAAAAAAGGAAACGGACTTAAGGAGTACCGTCCATGTGCTTCGCACTTTTATATATTATCTAATTCCAACTTCAAAACAATTCTATAAAACTGATATTTTTACTGTATCTCGTTTAATCTAAGACATCATCATTATAAGAACCATCATTTTCTGTCATGCTAAGACAGAAAATACAGCCAATTATAGTACACCATCCATTTTAAAACATAACCATAATTTATAAATGTTAAAAACTGAATAAATGACTGCCTTATGTTTGATAAAATATATCTCCATTTTACACATTAGAAAACTGAAGAGAGGTGAAATACCCAATGCCATATAGTAAGTGCAGAACTGAGTTCCAAACCAAGATCTTGTGGTATCCAAAGACTATGCTCTTTCTATTATACTATACTACCTCTCTAAGCTACTTTAGAAACTCTTACCAAATATTCTGAATTAAAACTTCATTCTATCTCAAGTGTATATTTAAAAGATTCTTAACTACTTTATCAGTTCAAAAGGAAACTTTACAATTTAAATACACATGTAACTCTTTAACATTGAGGCTGATTTATTATGTACACTACACACAATTTAATCAAGTAGACCAACAAGATTGTTCTAAGCCCTTAAAAAGAATACTTTCCTAATAATCCTTTTAAGGTAGTCACTGTAATTTTTTCCCTGAAACATGAAGTTATTCATTTTTACATACAAAAGTAAGAATATTAATCTCACCTTAGCTATTATCTGTCATTGCTGCTGCTAAGTCACTTCAATCGTGTCCGACTCTGTGTGACCCCAGAGATGGCAGCCACCAGGCTTCCCTGTCCCTGGGATTCTCCAGGCAAGAATACTGGAGTGGGTTGCCATTTCCTTCTCCAATGCATGAAAATGAAAAGGGAAAGTGAAGTTGCTCAGTCGTGTCTGTCTCTTAGCGACCCCATGGACTGCAGCCCACCAGGCTCCTGTACTGGAGTGGGGTGCCGTTGCCTTCTCCGTAAGTTATGCTACTGCTGCATAACTCAGGAGAAATGAAAGCTATGTATGCACAAAAACCTGTATGTATGAATGTAAACCTGAATGTTTATAGCAGCTTTATTCATAATCACCCCAAACTGTAAACAGCCAAAACATCCTTCAATTGCTAAACGGGTAAACAAACTGTAAGTCCATCCATACAATGAACCACACTACTTGGTGATGAAAAGTAACACATGCAACAAAGGATCTCAAATATACCAGGTGAAAGAAGCCAGGCTCAAAAGCCTACATAGCATGAAAGATAAAGAAAAGTTATAATGTTGTGGTGGACATAGTATCTAGAACAGATACTGGAGGATTTGTATAATGTTTTACATGATTTAATGTAAAAGATACTCTGCAAAAGATAAAAGGGTAAGGGGAGAAAACATATCACTGCTGACAGTGACTGGGAGTAGAGGCAGATTTGATTAAAAAGGTACATAAGAGAATTTGAGGGTGTGGTGGAACTGTTCTCCATCTTGACTTTTGTGGTGATTACATGACTACCCATCTGTCAGAATTCACAGACTGCATGTCAAAAAGAGTGAATTAAAGAAAAAAAAACTGAATTTAACTCCATGTAAATTATAGCAAAAATAAACAGATATCTCCCCAACATTTTTATTTCTATTATTTTGTTTGCACAGGTCCTCCTTCTACATCATTATGTCTTTTTTTTTTTAATCTTTTCTTTTTTCTTAAAGACTTTGATTCAGAGCCTCATGTACTTTCCTGGTTCTAATTACCTGTCATCAAGAGCACCTTAAAAAAAAACTTCACCATGAAAATACTGCTGGCTGTTTTTTGTAACAGTAATACTTTAAAATTCCTCAAGAAAGATAAACTCCATAAATCTTGCTTTTTTCATCTTAGCTTCTCTTAAAATTATAAATATATATAAAATTATGGATAGGTTTTAAAATTGATGGTGTACTATAATTGGCTATGTTTCCTGTCTTAGCAATTATAGATAATGATATGCCTCTTGAGAAATTTGTATGCAGGTCAGGAAGCAACAGTTAGAACTGGACATGGAACAATAGACTGGTTCCAAATAGGAAAAGGAATACGTCAAGGCTGTATATTGTCACCCTGTTTATTTAACTTATATGCAGAGTACATCATGAGAAACGCTGGACTGGAAGAAACACAAGCTGGAATCAAGATTGCCGGGAGAAATATCAATAACCTCAGATATGCAGATGACACCACCCTTATGGCAGAAAGTGAAGAGGAACTAAAAAGCCTCTTGATGAAAGTGAAAGTGGAGAGTGAAAAAGTTGGCTTAAAGCTCAATATTCAGAAAACGAAGATCATGGCATCTGGTCCCATCACTTCATGGGAAATAGATGGGGAAACAGTGGAAACAGTGTCAGACTTTATTTTTCTGGGCTCCAAAATCACTGCAGATGGTGACTTCAGCCATGAAATTAAAAGACGCTTACTCCTTGGAAGGAAAGTTATGACCAACCTAGATAGCATATTCAAAAGCAGAGACGTTGCCAACAAAGTTTCGTCTAGTCAAGGCTATGGTTTTTCCTGTGGTCATGTATGGATGTGAGAGTTGGACTGTGAAGAAGGCTGAGCGCAGAAGAATTGATGCTTTTGAACTGTGGTGTTGGAGAAGACTCTTGAGAGTCTCTTGGACTGCAAGGAGATCCAACCAGTCCATTCTGAAGGAGATCAGCCCTGGGATTTCTTTGGAAGGAATGATGCTAAAGGTGAAACTCCAGTGCTTTGGCCACCCCATGCGAAGAGTTGACTCATTGGAAAAGACTCTGATGCTGGGAGGGATTGGGGGCAGGAGGAGAAGGGGACGACAGAGAATGAGATGGCTGGATGGCATCACTGACTCGATGGACATGAGTCTCAGTGAACTCCAGGAGTTGGTGATGGACAGGGAGGCCTGGCGTGCTGCGATTCATGGGGTCGCGGAGAGTCGGACACGACTGAGCGACTGATCTGATCTGATCTGAATGGTTCTTATGATGAAAAAAACTACCTTCAGGATATTATAACTAACTTTCTAGAAATTTAACAGTGGTCAAGATTTAAATTTAAATGTTCTTTGGAAAATTATTCTGAATATGGCATTTATCATACTATAGAGAAATTATAACTTTCTTTATATGATGTCATGTGTTAAAAAATATTAAGATCCAATGCATGCACAGACCACAGTTATGCACAGACAACAATTATTTGTGTATTTGAAATAACACAGGTGTTTAGGAGTTTATTTACATACATACACATAAATATTAGTAATGTCCTATCACTACTTGAAAAAAAAATTCAGCATTCATAATCATTTAAGAAAAATGCACATTAACACAACAATGAGCAAAAGATTTTAAGCTAATTCTCTTGGGATAACAAAATTATCCAAACTGGTAAAATTGTAGTGAAACAGGTACTAATACTAAGTTAATGGCTCTAATGCTCTTGTAAAATGATATTAACCTTTTGGAAAGCAATATTGCAATCCTATCAAGACCTATAAAAATACTAGCATGATTTTATTATTTTAAGCATTAATATAGCTTCTGGATATCATAAGATAAAAATAAAATTCTAAATTATAATAATTTTGTATAGATTTCAACCATAATCCTTCCTGTTACTCATTTTTACATGAAATTAATGTTCTTGAATTTTTAAGATGGAAATGTGAATTAGGATAGAGTTTTGGGTATATAACTCCCTTTTCTGTTATTTTCATGAAGTAATTAAAAATCTGCCCTAGGATACTTTCAAGATCACTTGGTTCTGGTCCCTTTTTCCACTCTTATCTGGTTTCTCTTTCCTTTTGTCTTCATTGTCCTTGTCCTGCTTGACTTTGATCAAATTTTCTGCAGATTTCTCTCAGTGTGAGGTTTTGTACTGGAAGGAGAATTTTGGCTGGTTCATTTTGGAACGCAATAGCTCCAGCCAAGTCTAGAGAACCCTACCGTGAACCCCCTATACTCTTCCCCTGGGGACAGTTTTAAGCTTCTGCCATTCTCAGGTCGGACAGACTCACTAGTGTTTCCTTCTGCTTCCTCCTACAGAGATGCCAATGTTACACAAATCTTAGAGCTGTTTATAGAAGAAGAAAGTGAAAGTCGTTCAGTCGTGTCCAACTCTTTGCAACCCCACGGGCTATATATATATAGTCCAGGAAATTCTCCAGGCCAGAATACTGGAGTGGGTAGCCTTTCCCTTCCCCAGGGAATCTTCTCAACCCAGGGATCGAACCCAGGTCTTCTGCATTGCAGGTGGATTCTTTACCAGCTGAGCCACAAAGGAAGACCAAGAATACTGAAATGGGTAGCCTATCCCTTCTCCAGGGGATCTTCCCAACCCAGGAATCAAACCGGGGTCTCCTGCATTGCAGGCGGATTCTTTACCAGCTGAGCTATCAGGGAGCTGTGATAGTCTGTTCCTAGTGTCTCTGACCAACTAGTTTTGTTACCCAAGAGCTTTTGGTTATGCTATCCTAGTTATTCTACTAAGGATTAGGGAAAATTCAGAAACCATGCGACAAGTGCTGCCATCTTCCCAGAATTCCAATAACCCTGAATGATTTTTGACAGAAAGCATGAATGGAAATATACAAATGAGTAGATTAGTATGGCTAAACTAAATGTATTTCCATTCCATTCTCTTTTCCATCACTTTTGCCTCCATTCAACCACCTATCTTAAGATGGATGATTTCATGAAGGAGAGGTACAGAGACTGATAAGGCAAGACAAGTTTAGTGAATATGGTCTTTATAAATGGTAAAGGAGTGAACAACTCAGATAACCAGAAGAAAAAATTCCTATTCATTTCTCCTTAATGTTATTCTGCAATATATTTTGGGTCAGAGACTGCTACTTAAGATACTTTGTTATTATTATAGGGGATCTAAAATATACTCTCTGAGGAAATTCTTTATTTTTCTATGCTCCATGTTTTGCAGTCCTGAGATAAACTGGCTGCCTGTTTTCAGCTTCTACTTAAATAAGAAGAGTAGTGGTATATAGGCCAAGGAAATTTTTATTTTGAGCCTTTCTTTTCATTCATCAACATGCTGCTTGATAAAACAAATTCCTTTTTTTCCCTCAAGTAGTTAAGCCAAAGAATCCACTAAAAGTTAAGAATATTTCTGGATATTTATCCTTAATAAGTTTCTTCTTGAGTGATTTTTTTAATTCCCAAGGGACACAGTAATATAAGTTCCCATTTCAAGAAGCTACAAAAGGAACAAAAATTAAATTTAAAGAAAATCTAAAGAAATATAAAAATAAGGGGAAAAGCCAATGTAATAGAAAACAGATGTTCATGGAGAAAAATTAATAAAGCCCAAAACTGGGTTTTTTAAAAGATTAGAAAAAATGTAGCAAGAATGATGAAAAAAGATAAAAGACAAAAGACCAATGTTAGGAATGAAAAAGGGACATCAGTACATATCTTAAAGAATAAAAAATTAACATGTAAATCTTACAAACAACTTTAGCCAAATAAATTATTTGGAAAAAACAGACCAATTTCTCAGAAAAAGAATACAGTTTACCAAAGCTAAGTGAGAAGAGATAGAACATCTGAATAGTTCCATATCTATTAAAGAAATTGAATCTTTAATCAAAAATCTTACTGCAAAGAAAACCTCAGGCCCAGATAGCTTCACTATTACATTCTTTCAATCATTTAAGTAAGAAATAATGTCAGTCTTACACAGACTTTTCGGGAAAACAGAAAAAGAGAGAACACTTCCCATTTCTTTTTAGAAAACCATAATAACTTGGACACTTAAGCCTGGCAAGAGTGCTACAAACAAGGAAAATACAAGGTAATTGCTCTCATTTAACATAGGTGAAAAAAATTCTTAAAACATACATTAACAACAGACTCACAGATACAGAGAATAAATTTGTGGTTGCCAAGAGGAGGGAGTGGGGGAGGACTGGATTGAGAGTTTAGGATTTAGCAGATGTAAACTATACAGAGAATGGACAAATAACAATGTCCTGCTGTATAGCACAGAGAACTATATTTAGTATCCTGTAATAAACCATAATGGAAAAGAATAAAAAACAAACAAACAAAAAAACACACAAAAAAACAACAACAACAAAAAAAACAAAGTAATTCACTCCTTTACCAATATGAAGTCCAAATGTCTCCTTTTGCAATACACAAAACTTTCACTACCCTATTTAAAACTGTAGCCCAATATCCTCTTTATCCTATGCTCCTATCCTTGTCTCCCTGTGGTAGAATCTAACCTCCACAAGGGCAAAGGTTTTTGTCTATTTTTGCTCACTGATAAATTCTAGGAACTTAGAATAGTGCCTGCTAGGTTGTTGTTTACTTGCTAAGTTTTGTTTGACTTTTTTGCGACCCCATTGACTGTAGCCTGTCGGGCTCCTCTGTCCATGGGATTTCGCAGGCAAGAATACTGGAGTGTGTTGCCATTTCCTTTTCCAGAGGATCTTCCTGACCCAGGGATTGAACCCAGGTCTCTTGTATTGCAGGCAGATTCTTTACCAATTGAGCTACCATAGAAGGCACTTATTTGTTGAATGCATGAATAAATGGTTAAAAACAAGTCAAATAAGGTAGATATTCACATGAGAGTGAATTTTAGCTAAGTGTAAATTTTAGACTGACAGACTATTCAAATCCTATTTTACCACTTACTAGCTGTGTAACTTCAGGATGGATTATTAATTTCCCTAAGCTTCAGTCTTCTTGTCTAGAAAATGCAGATAATAATAGTGTCTTCTTTACAGGGTTGCAGTGAGGACTAAATAGAATAATGTATCTAAAGCACTTAGCATGGTGCATGGCTCATAGTAAGAGCTCAGGATATACAGCTAATAATTTTTTTTCCTGTCTTAAACTTACTTCAATTAAATAAACAATAAAATTTACAGCACTGTGTTAGTTTCAGGTGTATGGCAAAGTGATTCAGTTATCTACATATGTATTTTTTCAGATTCTTCTCCATTATATGTTATTATAAGATACTGAATATATTTCCTGTGCTACACAGTAAATCCTTGTTGTTTATCTATTTTATACATAGTAATGTGTACCTGATAATCTCATACTCCAAATTTATCCCTCGCCTTCTCTCCCCTTTGGCAACCAAAGGCTTGTTTTCTATGTCTATGAGTCTGTTTCTGTTTTGTAAATAAATTCATTTGTATTAATTTTTTTAGATTCCACATATAAATGATATCATATAATATCTCCTTTCTCTGTCTGATTTACTTCACTTGGTATGATAATCACTAGGTTCATCTATGATGCACAAATGGCATTATTTTATCCTTTTTCATGGATGAATGGTATTCCATTGTGTATATTTACCATATCTTCTTTATCCATTCATCTGTCACTGGACATTTAGGTTGTCTTGACTATTGTAAATAGTTCTGTAATGAACACTTTTCAAATTAACAGATCAAATGTATCTTTTCAAATTAAGAGTTTTCATCTTTTCTGGATATATGCCTAGGACCAGGGTAGCTGGATCATATGGTAACTCTATTTTCATTTTTTTAAGGAAATTCCATACTATTCTTCATAGTAGCTGCACCAATTTACATTCCCATCAATAGTACAGGAGAGTTTCCTTTTCTCCACAACCTCTCCAGCATTTATGCTAATAATTATTTTCATTATTATTGAGTATCTTAACAAAAAGGCATATATAAATGGATCAATACTCTCCAAAGCAGCAAAGTCAGTCTCTGACCCTATCTGTATTATATACCACCTTCATCAATAGTTGACTCAAGGTACAAAAAAGAATGCTAATCAAATTTCCTGATGACAGGATCATCAAACCTAGATGACACATTCATGATCCAAAAGAGTATCTTAATGTTGGAATAATATGAGAAATCAAATAAATGGAATATGAGTACACATAAGGTAATAAACTTAGTACAGAATAGATATTACATAACAGAATGTGTGAAAAAAATTTTGGGGATTTTAGTTTCCTGAAAGTTACAAAATTTACATTGTAATGTGGCTGCCAAAAATGTTTAAATAATTTTAAGTTACATCCATAAAAGACAAGTATTCAAATAAGAGAAAAGTTCTATTCTATAGAATTCATATAGAATACAGTCATATAGAAACAGTCAGTTCAATTCTAAAGCCAGACTGAAAGGGAAGTTATTAGAAACTAAAACTTGTTCACACAAGAATGACTGGGATGGTGGTGCAACTTGATGGTGATGCGAGTGAAGAACAATGTTAGAAATTAGTAATATCCACCCTGACAAAGAGGAGACTTGAAAGTTGTCTTAAAATAATGAAGGACTCTTATGTAGATGAAGATTTGGACTTATTACATGTAGGGCTAGAGAGCAAAAATAGAGCAGATTAGAAAACAACAATAACAGTAACAACAGCAACAAAAAAAACAGATTTTGGCCCGATACAGAAAGGAGCTTCTAATAATTAAGAGTTGTTAAAAAAAACTGGACCAATTTCTTTACAAATAGTATATTTCCATCACTAGTAGTCTTCTGAAAGTGAAAGTCACTCAGTCATGTCCGACTCTTTGCGACCCCATGGACTGTAGTCCATGGAATTCTCCAGGCCAGAATACTGGAGTGGGTAGCCTTTCCCTTCCCCAGGGGATCTTCCCAACCTAGGGATCAAACCCAGGTCTCCTGCACTGCAGGCAGATTGTTTACCAGCTGAGCCACAAGGGAAGCCCAAGCATACTGGAGTGGGTGATCTTTCCCTTCTCCAGGGGATCTTCCCGACCCAGGAATTGAACCGGGGTCTCCTGCATTGCAGGCAGATTCTTTACTGATTGAGCTATTAGGGAGGCCTAAGAATCTAAAAGACTGTGTGTTAGAATAACTTGGAGACAGAAAATTAGCCTAGACAACCACTATCATTCTAAGATTACAGCCCTTAAATAAGAGAAGAAAGATAAATATGAAAATAAAAAAGTATACAAATGGCCAAAAAGCACATGAAGGGACACTCAACATCATTAGTCATCAGGGAAATGCAAATCAAAACCACAATGGGATACAACTTCACACCTATTAGGATGCCTGGAACCAAAAAGACAGAGAATGATGAGTGTTCACAAGGATTAGAGGAAACTAGAACCCTCATAAACTGCTGATGGGAATACAAAATGTTGCAGTCACTTTGGAAAAAAGCCTGGCAATTCCTCATACCCATGAGAAATGAAGGCATATGTCCACACAAAAACTTGCACACAAATGTTCTTAGCAGCCTTATTCATAATAGCCAAAAAGCAGAAACAACCCAGATGTCCATCAACAAATGAAAAGATAAACAAAATGTGGTATATCCATACAATTGAGTATTATTTGGCCATAAAAAGGAATGAAGTGCTAATACATGCTACAACTTGGAAGAATCTTTGGTCTTCCATGCTAAACTAAATGAACAAAGCCAGTCACAAAAGACCACATATAATATGATTCCATTTATTTGAAATGTCCAGAGTAGGCATATCTTTAGGGACATAAAGCAGATTACTGGTTGCTTAGGGCTAAAGGAAATCGGGAAATTGAGACTGGTAGCTAAAGGGTATAGAGTTTCTTTCTGAGATGATGAAAATGTTCTAAAATTGATCATGGTAATGGTTTTACAACTTCATAAATATGCTAAAAACCACTGAACACTTCAAATAGGTGAACTGTATAATATATGAATTATGGTGTATGTCATTTTTTTTAAAAAAAGGCACACAAGAGAGCACAAAGTTTCAAGATAATAAGTGAAGGCATAAACACTCTATACCCTAATTAACCTCTAAATCCATCACATTAATTATCACAATGATTAAATATAATGATAATCTTGGTAGGTGAGGAAAATGATAAAATGTTTAGTACATTATGTTTAAAGAGGCTAGGAAACATGATTATATCAGAAAGAATTTTACCTAAAAATGTTTAAAGGTTAGCTATTTTAAAGAATACATTTGGTTAGCTGAAAAATTCACCCATGTAGAATAGTTCATGCCCAGATCTGAAATCAAAGAGGCGTTACTATATAATAGGCAATCTCCAATCTAAAACCACTAGATTACGATTTTAACCTATTACTACAATCTCAAAAATCAAAGTAATTCTAGATTGTATAGAGATTTAACTGGTACACATACTCTCAATAAAGGTAACACCAGTTTAGGGTTATATTTCCTGAACTATGACCAATATGGTGCCAGTGCATAAAGGAAATGTATTCATAATTAATTGTTTGGAAATATAATCAATGAAACTTCAAATCTTTTTATTATTCTTTTGTCTTGATTACCATCAAGACTTACTTGGGTCAGTCTTATAAAATATAAAAAGGTAATGTAATTTCATAGTTTAAAATTTTCAAAGGAGATATAAACAAAACCTTCAAAAAGTTTCAGAAACTCTTCATGTTTCCTAACTCTATATCAAGGCATGATCTGACGGCCCCCAGGGAAAGAAACCTGGGCAGACTGTAATTGTATTTGACAGCAGCAATTACATGCAAGGTTGGAGATTAAAAGACCATTAATGTGTATGCAATAATTGCTCTGGTATTTTCTGTTACTATGGAGAGTCAGCTTGAAGAGAAGACATGGTAAACATTACCTTGGATGCATCTGATCCAGGAATCCCGCCCTAAGAAAGCAGTGAATAGTGCACACACTGGTTATAGTAACAACAGGCATGCACAACATTCTTCTGATAAGAATGATATAGGAACAACTAATATGTAATTCTAAAGGATATTGCCACCGATGTTGTTGTTGTTTAGTCACCAAGTCATGTCTGACTCTTTGTGACCCATCAACTATAGCCCACCAGGCTCCTCTATCCATGGGATTTCCCAGGCAAGAATATTGGACTGGGTTGCCATTTCCTTCTCCAGGGGATCTTCACAACCCAGGGATTGAATCTGCATCTCTAGGCAGATTCTTTACCAGTGAACCACCAGGGAAGCCTCATTTCCAACTATACCTTTCAACTAAATATGAAGAATATTAGAAAGACTCACACAATGAATATGACTAAGTGTTGATCTTCAGCAAGAGTCCAAATAAAATTTTTCATAACATCACATGATAACAAAAGCTTACTCTGTATTTGAAAACTATATCAAACAGAGAATCTTAAAACCTGGAAACTCTGGAAACATCAGAAAGACAGCAAAAATATCAAACTTATCCTAAGAAAAGTAATAGGAAGCTGGTAGACTAAACACACACCCTTGATTCCTTCTCCCTCCATTTAACATACTGAAACAACTAAAGTAAATCTGGAAGAAATTATGGTAGACCTAAAGCGAGACGGTTCAGGGCAAGAGAGCCACAGGCCCAAAAGGTGGAACAGAAATTTATCCTGGCAGTAAAACTAAGCATTCAGGGGCCCAGCCACCTGATAAAGATGAAAGAAAAATTCCCTTAGCAAGAAGAGAGGGATCACACCCACCACATGCTGTATGGTCCTATACATGGTGAATCCTGCTTACTCTGGCAGTCCTAACCCAGCCTGGTAGACTATATCTCTTTGACAGGGACCTACCATTTCCCAGAAGTCTCCTAAGAAAGGTCTCTCTCGTACCATCTCACCTTGTCTTAGTAGAAAGATCAGAGCTCACTGGCCTACTAAACTAGAAAAAAAAATTACATCTGCTTGGCCTGTCAGTCTATTATTGCTCAAAAGACCTCGATAATCAGATCAGTGCTAAGGAAACCTAAGATCAGTAGTCAGAGAAAAATTTTCAGCGTTTAAAGAGAGGGAGAAGTTAAGATGAATCAGAATGAATGGCTTCTTTTGAGGTAGGCAAAATTAATTGAAGGAACAAAAGCGAGCTTTCATACAATAAAATATAAGGACACAGACATACATGAACACTAAAGGTGTTATTTCATAGAAGTCTACTAACATGCTAGTTTAATACATCTTTCCTGCCGCATGGTTCAAAATAACCCTTCAATGAATAAGCATGACTCCACAACTGAAATGTTTTCAAAAAGACAATGAAAAAATACACCCAACTGTTAGAACCACCTTCAAAAAGCACACATGTCATAATCTGAGGCATAATTTATGTTAATAAATATCTCCAACTTTCTTCAGTTCAACTCAACACAGTAACTACTTTTAAGCACTTACTCTCATCATGGAAAGTGAAAGTGAAGTCGCTCAGTCGTGTCCGACTCTTTGGGACCCCGTGGACTGTAGCCCACCAGGCTCCTCCGTCCATGGGATTCTCCAGGCAAGAGTACTGGAGTGGGTTGCCATTTCCTTCTCCAGGGGATCTTCCCGACCCAGGGATCGAACCCAGGTCTCCTGCATTGCAGGCAGACGTTTTAACCTCTGAGCCACTGAAAGGTGTATTAATTAACTGCTACCAAAACAGTTTTACTAAGGATTTAGGCTATGTTGCCACACAAAAGGTAAGAAACAATATACACCGAATAAGATCAAATATCAAAATGTACACTAGAAACAATAAATGTGATAAATTTATAGAAAGAGGGAAATTAGTAAGGACTGAACTTCATGAAATAAACAGGAATTGATCAGGATTTTTTAAAAAACAGGTAGAAATGGTTAAAGACAGCCATGTCAAGAAGGGCAATAAGGAAAGAAAGGCATAATAACTTCACTATATTTGAGTGACGATGAGGAGGCATGTCAGATGGAAGTCAAGTTTATAGTGGGTAAAGTTAGAGATAAATCTGGAGAAGTTGGGGATAGAGATACAAGTTACAGAGGATTAGAAAATAAGAATTAAAAACTGAGCTATTTGAGCTAATAGTATCTAAGAAGTTTGGAATAAAATTAGTTTTTCTCATTTTCCTGTTACCCTTCATTATAAAGAAAAACATATGTTTTAAAATGTTTTAAACATATGTATAAAATTGTTCTTCACATGTAATACAATCACATTTAGAAGGCACCAAATTTTAAAACATATAGTTCAAACACTCTAGTAAAAGTAATTATAGTTTTCAGAATCTCTGTAGTATAACCACTAAAACCAAATCATATTATAAAATTAAAAAAATTATTTGTAACATTAATACACTGAGAGTGAAAGTTCATCAGGCAATCTAGTAGTATAACAGAGAGCTTAAGATATTACAGTTATTCAAGAGAAATTTCTAATATTTTAATAATTTGGCTACAGAGCACCTTAATATTTCTAATTTTGAATGTATGGTCAATAATCTTAACTGTTTGCACTTTCTCCATAACTATAATTTACTGTTCTATTTCCTAACATTTCCCCCCGTTTTGTCTATACAGTTTGTTAAGGGTATACTTGGATATTGGATATAAAGCCAGAGACTAAAATGTTCAATCCTAGTTTCACTAAGGAGATCCAGCTCAAATTAGCTAGAACTCACAGCTAATGAAAGCCTGATGACAACAGGGAAATGAGAAGACTGGTCCTTTTTGACTATTCTATTCCCAATAGAAAGCTCTGTTAGGGATCTCCCTAATAGCTATTCTGCTAAGTCACTTCAGTCGTGTCCGACTCTGTGTGACCCCATAGACGGCAGCCCACCAGGCTCCCCTGTCCCTGGGATTCTCCAGGCAAGAACACTGGAGTGGGTTGCCATTTCCTTCTCCAATGCATGAAAGTGAAAAGTGAAAGCGAAGTAGCTCAGTCGTGTCCGACAGTCGTGTCCGACTCTTGCGACCCCATGGGCTGCAGCTACCAGGCTCCTCCATCCATGGGATTTGCCAGGCAAGAGTACTGGAGTGGGGTGCCAGAATGTTAAAAAGTGTTCTCACACATTCATTTTAGTTTAACTGTAACACATAGAGTAAGAGGGGTTTGGCACTCCATCTGGTAATATATGTGCAATGCCAAGATCCTCAAGTTCCAAGGGGAAGAGGAAAAAACTTAAGTCAATTTTGATTTAATTCATAAACTCCTCTTATTGAGAATTCTATGAAATAAGGGATATTTGCACAAGAAAGGATTATTATGTATCTAGCTGTATTTATACAACATTTCTAAATTTTACAAAAGGAAAAGTCAAACACACAAATATTTAAACCTGGTGAATTGCACGTGGTTACTCAAGATGCTGTTTCTGGGGTAAGGGTTTCATTTAGTAAACTTTTATTCAAAATGTAAAATGAAGCTATTAGCGTGTTATTTATTCTAATTATATTCAATTTTAAAGCAACAAACCAACATAAAATTGAAACGTAAATACAGTATATCCAAGAGGGATTTTCTGAGACTATTTATGACCATATTTTTATAAAAATACTTACTACACATGTGATTTGAAAACAGTTTCTCCACAATGAGGTTAATTTCCATTTGTTGTTGCTGCTGTGTAGTTGCTAAGTTGTGTCTGACTCTTTGCTTACCCTACCAGGCTCCTTCGGTCCATGGGATTTCCCGGGCAAGAATCCTGGAGTGCTTTGCCGTTTCCTTCTCCAGGGGATCTTCCCAACCCAGGGATCAAACCTGTGTCTCCTGCATTAGCAGGAGGATTCTTGACTGCTAAGCTACCAGGGAAGCCCTGTAATCTCCATAGCAATTAATAAATTTGGAGTCATTTATTTTCAAATTACTCATAATATTTTCTGATTTAAAATAAGCTTTCAAAAAAAATAAAATAAAATAAGCTTTCATAGATGATATCATTAAATACAAATGATAAGCATTAAGAGTGATTTTTAAACTACATTGGCCAAAACATCATAATAACAAAGGAAACTCATAAGGTTATTTTTTTAAGTTATCATTAACTCACAGACTAATCTGGGTCTGTTTGACAAAACCATCAGAAAGGAGGATATACTTCCTGGATATATCAAATAATGTCTAAGTTAGTTTTATAACCTTTAAAAAGAGAAAAACTCACTTATCTAAAAGAATTTTGTCCAATGTTGTCAATACTCAACAGTAATAAAATTGGTAGCCTAAACTGTCAACCTCTCCAGAATATCTTTACCTAATTAGGTGTTTGTTGCCTTTCCCTGAATTTGCTGACAATTGTTCTCTTACAGACTAGAGTGATAGCTGTTCCTTCTAACATTTCATCCTGGCTAATATGAGTTCTGGCTAATACTAGTTCTATTACTTATCTAGTAAATAAGATCTATCTTACAACAGATTTGAAGCTGTGGACTGTATTAGACACCAACGGTTTATGACAGAATCCTTCAGAAATTGGTGAAACAGACATAACACAACTGAAATTACAAGTTTAAAAAAGAAAAATCCTTCACATATTGTTTCTATTTTTATACCTTGATAAGTATACTAAAAATCAATTAAAAAATAACATTTTAAATATTTTAGCACATACTTTATACTGTTATTATAAGAGTGTAGATTAGAATGTTATTAACTTGTCGCATTCAGAGTTTGAAAAACAATGTAAGTTTTCTTTATGGATATTAGACCTACATATTGCTGTGTATTTTTCCTACAGCAATCTAAAGCATTAAAAATCGAAAATTTAAGCACCGAAGATATATTCATATTACTCTAACATACCTCTTTATATCCTTTCAAATCAAGTCATAAAATCTAGTTCTTCCACATATGAATTCTTCTAGATCACTATCTAAAAATCTTACTTACCTAAGTTAAAATCATTACATTAATAATTCTCAAGCAATAATATAAGGTCTACCAAGCAGTATTTAAATATTTTTAATATATTAATGAATTATAAAATTTAAAAACAAAATAATTTTTACTTTAAAGAAAAGTAAAAGGTAGTTTTTTAGAATAGAAATAATTTCACAATGCTGTTAAAATATCTAGCACTAAAATATTAGCTGCTATCATTAATCTATCCATTCATATTTTCCTAACCAATAATTGATACACATTAAATGTCTCTCCATTTTCTGAGTATTCCAAATTCTCCTGTGTGTCTACTCCTTTGCACCTGCTACCTCTATCCAAAATGCTGTTCCATCCCTCCTTCCTAAAAAATCTACTCAAATCATAAGACCCAGCTTAAAGGTTACCTTCACGGCTTTCCAATGGTCAACAAGCAGAAAGTCATTCCTGTGAGTCCACAGCCCTTGGTTCATAATGTTACTGCTGCTGCTAAGTCACTTCAGTCGTGTCTGACTCTGTGCAACCCCATAGACGGCAGCCCACCAGGCTCCTCTGTCCCTGGGATTCTCCAGGCAAGAATACTGGGGTGGGTTGCCATTTCTTTCTCCAATGCATGAAAATGAAAATGAAAGTGAAGTCGCTCAGTCATGTCCGACTCATAACAACCCCATGGACTGTAGCCTACCAGGCTCCTCCATCCATGGGATTTTCCAGGCAAAAGTACTGGAGTGGGCTGCCATTTCCTTATCCACATAATGTTACTAGTATTCTTCAAACTCTACCACAATGATCAGTTAATTTTTTTTTCCTTCACTAGATTTTGATCTCTCTGAGAAAAAGGATTATACCTTACTTACTTCTGTATCCCTGAATTCAGCACTATGGCCAGGCAAGCTGACTGAATGGTTAGTAAATGAACAAATAAGTATATGATCAATATACAAGTTTAAACCAAGTCTTTACCTTTAATCATTTTCAAAGATGAGAGACCATATTTTGTAAAATAACAAAAAATATCAAGTAGATCAAACTAATTATTCTAAATATCCTTTAAAATAAATAGTTTAAAAATATATAAAAGCTTAAGAAATACTTTCTAACTGGTTCAGAAAACTTGCTGCTTGTGATTTTTTTTCTATTTTTTCATAGTTATAACCAAGAGTATTTATCTTTTACTATTGAAAAGTGAAATTTGAAACACCTATTCAAAGATTACCAATGATAACTTAGGACAACAATCAACATAAAAGAAGTTACAACCCTCAAATACCAAGAAACTTGCCATCTATTTTATAGGTATTCTTTACTCTGGAAGTGTGAAAGTGTTAGTCCCTCAGTTGTGTCCGGCTCTTTGCAACCCCATGGACTGTAACCCACCAGGCTCCTCTGTCCATGGGATTCTGCAGGCAAGAATACTGGAGTGGGTAGCCATTCCCTTCTTCAGGGAAATCTTCCTGACCCAGGGATCAAACCTAGGTCTCCTGCATTGCAGGGGGATTCTTTACCATCTTGGCCACCAGGAAAGCCTATTCTTTACTCTGGATCCAGTCTAACTACTTGTGGTGTTAAGCTATTCATTTGTAAGTTGGCTAAGTAACGTAAAGACTCCTTTGGGGCATATCATCTGTAATACTGATTTATTGGTCTGCCACCTCCCAGTATAGATCTGACTCTGAGCTTATAATTAGGGTGCATAATGTGGAAACAGAATGTGGTTGTTGACTATCTTGCTTTATAAAATGGTATGGACATATAAAATGGTATGGTTTAATTAAATGAACTGAGAATGTTGGTTTCATCTACATAGCTTTAAAACGTTAGTTTTAGCAATGTCATAATATATATCCAAAAGACTCAATTGCTGTGGTTCTACAAACAACCTCAGAAATAGCTATCATACTTCACTGTATAAATATTATTTCTCATCTATTCATTAGTTCAATTTATAGTTAAGTTGCCTCCTAACTGGGAGTACAATGATGACCAAGACAGATAATGTTCTCGTGACCTCTTGGAGCTTAAAGTTTAGAGGAGGGAAGAAAAAAGTATTAAGTCACTTACAATATAAACAGACAAATACCACATAAGGAAAAGTACAATCTACATTGTTTAAAGTATTTCATTCTTTATCTTCCAAATCCTATGGAATACTATTCTCCTATATTGTTTCCATCCTTTGTGCTATGTGCCGTGCTTAGTCGCTCAGTCGTGTTTGACTCTTTCTGACCTCACAGACTGCAGCCACTGGGCTCCTCTGTCCATGGAGATTCTCCAGGCAAGAATACTAGAGTGGGTTCCCATGCCCTCTTCCAGGGGATCTTCCCAACCCAGGGATCGAACTCAGGTCTCCCGCACTGCAGGCAGATTCTTTACCATCTGAGCCACCAGGGAAGCCCTGTTTCCATCCTTTACTATGAAGCAACTCTGGCTCACGATTTGTAGTCCCAGATTTCTCTGTAGCCCTGAGAAAAATTCTAAAAATA
Source organism: Bos javanicus (assembly GCF_032452875.1). NCBI lineage: Eukaryota > Metazoa > Chordata > Mammalia > Artiodactyla > Bovidae > Bos > Bos javanicus. The sequence goes on from NC_083883.1 coordinate 62,393,171, forward strand.
ACAGTAAGATGGCACCATGTTCACAGTGGGTGCTCAATAGCCCCTGAGAATATTCAATAATTTTTTTTTCTTTTCCTTTTGTCCTTAATTTTTTTAAATTTTATTTTGGAGTATTTTGATTTACAATGTTGTGTTAGTTTCAAGTGCACAGCAAAGTGCCTCAGTTATACTTCTATCTATTTTTTCCAGATTCCTTTTCCATATAGGTTATTACAGAATACTGAGTAGAGTTCTTTGTGCTACACAGTAGGTCTTTGTCGATTATCTATTTTTATATATAGTAGTGTATATGGAGAAGGAAATAGCAACCCACTCCAGTGTTCTTGCCTGGAGAATCCCAAGGACGGGGGAGCCTGGTGGGCTGCCGTCTATGGGGTCGCACAGAGTCAGACACGACTGAAGCGACTTAGCAGCAGCAGCAGCAGTGTATATATGTTAATCCCAACCTCCTAATTTATCCTTTCCTCCCCCACACACCTTTCCTCTTTGTTAACCATATGTTTGCTTTCTAAGTCTGTGAGTCTGTTTCTAGTTTGTAAATAAATTCATTTCTATCATTTTTTTTTTTTAGATTCCACATATAAATGATATCATATGATATTTGTCTTTCTCCATCTGACTTAACTTCACTTACTATATTAATCTCTAGGTCCATTTGTGTTGCTAGCAAATGGCAAATTTTCATTTTTATACCTGAGTAATATTCCATTGTGTATTTGTACCACATCTTCTTTATCCATTCCTCTGTCAATCTCCATTGGGTTGCACGTATCTTTTCCAATTATGGTTTCCTCCAGATATATGCCCAGGAGTGGGATTACAGGATCATATGGTAGCTCCATTTTTAGGTTTTTAAGGAAACTCCATACTATTCTTCATAGTGGCTATACCAATTTACATTTCCACTAATAGTGTAGGTAGGTTCATTTTTCTCCCTACCTTCTCCAGTATTATATTGTCTGTAGACTTTCTGATGGCCATTCTGACTAGAATGAGGTTTTGATTTGCACTTCCCTAATAACTAATGATGTTGAGCATCTTCTCGTGTGTTATTGGCTATCTGTATGTCTTTCTTCGGAGAAGGCAATGGCACCCCACTCCAGTACTCTTGCCTGGAAAATCCCATGGACGGAGGAGCCTGGTAGACTGCAGTCCATGGGGTTGCTAAGAGTCGGACACGACTGAGCAACTGCACTTTCACTTTTCACTTTCATGCATTGGAGAAGGAAATGGCAACCCACTCCAGTGTTCTTCCCTAGAGAATCCCAGGGACAGGGGAGCCTGGTGGGCTGCCGTCTCTGGGGTCGCACAGAGTGGGACACGACTGAAGCGACTTAGCAGCAGCAGCAGCATGTCTTTCTTGGAAATGTCTATTTAGATCTGTCCATTTTTTGATTGGGTTGTTTATATTTTTGATATTGAGCTGCATGAGATATCTGTATATTTTGGAGATTAATTCTTTTTCAGTCACATTGTTTGCAAATATTTTCTCCCATTCTGTGGGCTGTATTTTTGTTTATGGTTTCCTTTGCTGTGCAAAAGCTTTTAAATTTAATTAGGTCCCATGTATTAATAATTATTAACCAAAATGAAAAATCATAGCGACTAAAACACAAGACAGTATTATTTCTTCCTAGATAAATAGTGCATTGCTTGATGAGTCTAAATCACCAATAAAAATCTGAAACTAAAAAGCTTGGCTACTGCTCTCTAGGAATTCATTATGAAGAAATGATTACATAAGTGTGTAAAAATATAAGTAGAAAAATGTTTATTGTAGTATTATCTGCAAGAGTAAAAAAAGGCATTAAACAGAATAAAATACCTAGAAATAAACTTAACCAAGGAGATGAAAGACCTATATACAGAAAACTACAAAGCAAAGATGAAGGAAACTGAAGATGATACAAAGAAATGGAAAGATACACCATGTTCATGAATTGGAAGAGTTAATATTACTAAAATATCCATACTACCCAAAGCAATCGCCAGATCTAATAGGATTCCTGTCAAAATACCTATGATGTTTTTCAAATAACTAGAACAAATAATCCTAACATTTATATGGAACTACAAAAGATCCCACATGGGTCACAGCCTTGTCTAACTCAATGAAACTATGAGCCATGCCATGTAGGGCCACCCAAGACGGACGGATCATAGTGGAGAGTTCTGACAAAATGTGGTCCACTGGAGAAGGGAATGGCAAACCACTTCAAAATTCTTGCCTTGAGAATCCCACGAACGGTATGAAAAGGTGAAAAGATATGACACTGAAAGATGAACTCCCCAGGTCAGTAGGTGCCCAATATGCTACTGGACAAGAGTGGTGAAACAGGTCCAGAAAGAATGAAGAGGCTGAGCCAAAGAAAAAAACAATGTCCAGCTGTGGATGTGACTGGCAATGGAAGTAAAGTCCGATGCTGTAAAGAACAATATTTCATAGGAACCTGGAATGTTAGGTCCGTGAATCAAGGTAAATTGGAAGTGGTCAAACAGGAGATGGCAAGAGTGAACACTGATTTTAGGAATCAGTGAACTAAAATGGACTGGAATGGGTGAATTTAATTCAGATGACCATTCTATCTACTGTTGTGGGTAAGAATCCCTTAGAAGAAATGGAGTGGCCCTCATAGTCAACAAAAGAGTCCGAAATGAGTATTTGGGTGCAGTCTCAAAAATGACAGAATGACCTCTGTTCGTTTCCAAGACAAACCATTCAGTATCACAGTAATCCAAGTCTATGCCTCAATCACTAATGCCGAAGAAGCTGAAGTTGAATGGTTCTATGAAGACCTACAAGACCTTCTAGAATTAACACCAAAAAAAGATGTCCATTTCTTCTAGGGGACTGGAATGCAAAAGTAGGGAGTGAAGAGATACCTGGAGTAATAGGCACGTTTGGCCTTGGAGTACAAAATGAAGCAGGGCAAAGGCTAACAGAGTTTTGCCAAGAGAATGCACTGGTCATACCAAACACCCTCTTCCAACAACAAAAGAGATGACTACACAAGGACATCACCAGATGGTCAACACCAAAATCAGACTGATTATATTCTTTGCAGCCAAAGATGGAGAAGCTCTATAGAGTCAGCAAAAACAAGACTGGGAGCTGACTGTGGCTCAGATCATGAACTCCTTATTGCCAAATATAGACTTACATTGAAGGAAGATGGGAAAACCACTAGATAATTCAGGTATGACCTAAATCAAATCCCTTATGATTATACTGTGGAAGTGAGAAATAGATTTAAGGGACTAGATCTGACAGAGTACTTGATGAACTATGGATGGAGGTTCGTGACATTGTACAAGAGACGGGATCAAGACCATCCCCCAAAAAGAAATGCAAATAAGCAAAATGGCTGTCTGAGGAGGCCTTACAAATAGCTGTGAAAAGAAGAGAAGCAAAAAGCAAAGGAGAAAAGGAAAGATATAATTTGAATGCAGAGTTCCAAAGAATAGCAAGGAGACATAAGAGAGCCTTCATCAGCAATCAATGCAAAGAAATAGAGGAAAACAATACAATGGGAAAGACTAGAGATCTCTTCAAGAAAATTAGAGATACCAAGGGAACATTTCATGAAACTTCAGTTCAGTTGCTCAGGTGTGTCTGACTCTGCGACCCCATAAACCACAGCCAGACCTCCCTGTCCATCACCAACTCCTGGAGTCTACCCAAACCCATGTTTATTGAGTCAGTGATGCCATCCAACCATCTCATCCTCTGTCATCCCCTTCCTCTCCTGCCCTTAATCTCTCCCAGCATCAGGGTCTTTTCAAATGAGTCAGCTCTTTGCATCAGGTGGCCAAAGTACTGGAGTTTCACCTTCAACATCAGTCCTTCCAATGAACAGCCAGGACTGATCTCCTTTAGGATGGACTGGTTGGATCTCCTTGCAGTCCATGGGACTCTCAAGAGTCTTCTCCAACACCACAGTTCAAAAGCATCAATTCTTCCGCGCTCAGCTTTCTTCACAGTCCAACTCTCACATCCATACATGACCACTGGAAAAACCATAGCCTTGACTAGACGGACCTTTGTTGGCAAAGTAATGTCTCTGCTTTTCAATATGCTAAAGGAATATTACTCAACCATAAAAAATTAAACTTTACCATTTGTAATAGTATGGATTAACCTGGAGGGTATTGTGCTTATCTGAAATAAGTCAGATAAGCACTGCATGTTATCACTTATATGTGGAATCTAAAAAAAATAAAACAAATGAATGAATATAACAAAATAGAAACAGTCTGACAAATATAGAAAACAAATTAGTGGTTACCAGAGGCAAAAAGGAACAGGAGAGGGATAACATAGAGGCAGGGGATTAAGAGGTATAAACTGCTATGTATAAAATAAACTGCAAGAATATACTGTATAGCACAAGGAATACAGAAAATATTTTATAATAATTTTAAATCAAGTGTAATCTAAAAAAATTGAATCATTTATAGATTAACTATACTTCAAGTTTAAAATAATAATAAAAAGAAAAGAAAGAAATAGTTGAATATATGAACATAGAATATTGGCTAAATCAAATGGGATTTACCCATGCAATAGGATACTATGCAGTCATTAGAAATTTATATATACACATATGGAAAGATAACTATAATAACTGGCATGTAAAGCAGATTTTTAAAAAAACATATGAGTAACATAATCCCATTTGGAGGAAAACTTTTAAAATGCTAACTATATGTTTAAGTAAATACATGTAGAAAATTTTCAAACGAGACACCGAAATGTTAACAATGGTTACTTTTAAGACAGTCCTTATTTTCACCTACAAACTCTTCTGTGTCTCCTGAAAGTTTCTATAAATTTTTTTTACAATTAAAGAAAAAAAAGTAATTTTCACTTTGAGTTTTTTAAAAACCTGTTCCCACTCATCAAAGACAATAAAACATGGTTATCTATGTCAAGTAGTATGTAAGGAGTTTATAGTCAGATCATATACAGGTTGCGATAACTAATGCTATAGGACTGAATTAGAAATGTGCGGTTACAACCTCAGGCAGTGATTAGAACCTCAGGAGTTAGGCAGAATAGGTTTAATTTGCTGATTGCCACTGTTAAATCTATATGACATCAAACAAAGTTTTATTTTTGTGTTATTTAAACATTTTCTGTGCCGTGGGTCCCTAATCTGTAAAACAGGAAACAAAAGCACCTACTTGATAGAGCTATTGTGACCAGTAAATAATATATATAAAGCTTTGACTAATCCCCCAGCTTATATCAAGCATATCTGTATCTATACACACACACACACACACACACACACACACACACGTAATAAACAAAGTTAAAAAGTTACTTTCTTCATGATCCCCCAAGATTAATACTGGATAAAGTAAGCACTCTGATATGCTTTCTATCTCCTAAACATATTTGTTCTCCATGTTTAATAATTATTCCATTGTCTATATGAGTTAAATATTAATAGCAAAATTTTTCCACTGTTTTATTGCATATTCAATGTAGAAAAATTCAGTTTTATAAAAATGTGTAAGGTAAAATATAAAAATCCCTCTCCTAATTTCAACAACATTCCCAGTTCAATATCATTTCTTTCAATATTGTACCTATGCCCATATATTTGATTTATTTGGTGGCTTAACTTACCAAAATGAGATCAAACTAAACATACTGATCTGCCCTCTATCTCACACAATATATCATGGAAAACTTTTCATATCATTCTTTTTATTGCTGGACAGCATTCTATTATATGTCATTATTTAACCATTTCCCTATTGATGACCATTAAGATTATTTCCAACTTCGTAGTAAAGCAAACAACACTGCTGTGTACATCCATATGCACAAGTCTTCCAGAACTTGCAGATATTTTTGTGGAGTAGAGTTTCAGAAGTGAAATTGTTAGCTTCTCAAGCCTACATTTCCTAAGGAAGAGTATAAAGCTGAGACAAAGCTTTTAAGCTAGGCAATTCTTGAGATATAAAATCCTAGCACCTGAAGAACAAGAGGGAAAGAGAGGTGAGGCGGGTAAGGAGTAAAAGCAAATAAAAGGTAATACTGTTACCAAGCTGGTTTCACTGACCGTGGTCACACAGGCTGTCTTCCAGTTAAGCTAAATGGACCATTATGTCTTGAAGAAAGGAAAGGAAGGAAAAGCTATTGAACTGCTGGTTTCTTCCCATCTCTTGCCTCTCCCTGGTCAAAATCTGCCCCCTCAGTTTCTGGTCCTGCTACCTAACCCCCCCTAACCAGCTGCTGGGGACAGAGCTTCTACCACACGCCCTGAGCCTAGAAGGAATCAAAGTTTCCAAGAGTCTGGTCGGGTAGGAGGTCCTGCTGCAGCTGAGCCTCACAGCAAAACCTAAGTGGGCAGGTGGCTTTAGGAGGTGAAGAAGTCATCTCCTAGGAGATGGCTGCCAACCCATGCTCCACTAAAAAGGCATGCCTGTGTTGACTTCCTTGTGCTCTGCCAACAAGCCTTCTAATTCAATCTCAGATGAAAAGTAGTATACGCTGCTTTAGCTTACTTACATTTCTTGATTATTAGTGAGACAGAGCATCTTTCACTATTGATTGGCATTCATATTCCTTCTGGGGATGGCTTGTCCTTATACATTTCAAGTGTAATTTCTCACCCTTCCATTAGGAGTCTATAATTAAACTACTGAATTCTGTTACTCTCAGCTCCGCCCTGTTTCCTAAAACTACTTCGGGTTACCTATGAAGCAGATACTTAAGGCTATCAGCTTACATACAGTACATAAACATCTTTGCTGGTTATCTTGACCACTGAAATAACAAAAAAGGACCAAGCAAGAACATGACAACGTCCTTATCCCAGTTTCCATAATTACTTTTCACTTGGTCAGGGAAACTTCGGCATGTTAAAAAAAAGTTATACATTTCCATCCAGTTTTCATGTTTCCTCAAGCTCTGGCCTGGAGAAGGCAATGGCACCCCACTCCAGTACTCTTGCCTGGAAAATCCCATGGACAGAGGAGCCTGGTAGGCTGCAGCCCATGGGGTCGCTAGGAGTTGGACACGACTGAGCAACTTCACTTTCACTTTTCACTTTCATGCATTGGAGAAGGAAATGGCAACCCACTCCAGTGTTCTTACCTGGAGAATCCCAGGGATGAGGGAGCCTAGTGGCCTGCCGTCTATGGGGTCGCACAGACTCACTCAGATAATGACTGAAGCGACTTAGCAGCAGCAGCAGCAAGCTCTGGCCAGAATGCCAGGACAGTCAGAAGAATGACTCTGGCCTGCCATCATCTCTGTCTCTAAGCCAATCAAGCTTCATTGCCAATGTCCAATTCAGATTTTCTTTTAGCACTGTCAGTTTTGACCATAATATAACCACCTTCAATGTAAAACCTTTTTTCATACAAAGACAGGCACCAAGAAATTCAGACCCAAATTTCTGACATGTCTTTTTTCCTCTTATGCTTTTTTTCCTTTTAAGAATTACCCTGATTGGTTTTTTGATTCAATTTCTGCATCGTACCCAAGGGTCAATCCATCACCTGTCTCTCTCACCCTTTTCATCTTTGCCATACTTTAAAAATTGGACGACCAACAAACGTACAGTAGCTATTGACTCTAAAGCTATAGTTAGTAATATATTTGGTCTCAAATTATAAATTGTGTCAAACAGCTGGAAGTCTTACTTCACGTGCACTGTAATATGAATAAAACTATACACTGCCTCTAGAAGAGAGTTACTCTATAGTGAGACTGAAAACAATGTGGTATTCAGATAGTGCTTTAAACCCAGGTCTTTATATTTTTTTAAATGAATGTATTTTCAACTCGGCTAACAAAATCTAATTCATGCAGCTGACAGATTCAATATGTACAGAGAAAAAACTATTTTCCAACTCTAAATTACAGGAATATGACTTAGACTTAACTAAATCAGTCCTATCTAATTCGAGGCATGCTATGGCATAGCCACAAAGGGGAAATGTATTAACTTTTCCCTCTGAATAATTCTTCTATAATTTCAACCTTGTTATTTATTCAACATAAGCTACCATGTGCTATGTTTTCAGTCACTAATATTCCCAGCAACACTAACACTGCATCCCATTTTTTGTTAGCATATTAATAAAATTCTTGCCTCTGTTAAATATATAGTTGGTATAACAATAAAAATAATTTATTTGCATTACACTCTATAGTTTACAAACTCTTTTCTATTATACATATATAATCTCAATGAATTATAATTGTCCTTCACAACTTTAAAATGTGACAATATACTACAAATCTCCAAAAGCAAATCATGTCAAATATTGTGAATAAGATTATAGCAATAAAAGACCAACAGAAGTATAAAGAAATTAACCTGCCATTCCTTCTTACTTTGCTCCAAGATAACTCTGCATTAGCACTGTTGGTTCATTTTCCCAATTTAAGCTTTTAAAAAATACATACTAAATTTCCCTATATTGTATTTCAATCAATTGCTGAAGCTGAGACTACGATGTCATAAATAAAGCACCAGATCATAAATTTCTCAAAAGACATAAAATCAAAAACACCCTGCACCTACAAATTAAATGCAAAACGTATGAACTAAACAATGAAAAGGAATTACTATGTGAAATTTAACTTGCTCAGTTAGTTAACCAGTCTATTCTGAACAGACTTAGTCTTTATTCTCAGTACTGATATTAAGATTATAACCATGCACCAAAATCATCTTGGTCTAGTCTTTTCATTTCAGGTTTTCTTATAAATTATGGAGCTATGGGAAAAAAGTCAATCACCTTTCAGATGTTTGACTGCAAAAGCACTGCTTAGAATAGCAATGATTTGAATTATTTAAATACAGGACTGTGCATGAAATGAGAGCTATCTGTAAAACAGCGCACACTTAAACTAGTGTATATATTACAACATTTCAAATACCTAAAGATCTCAAGCCTCCCATGATTCTATATTTACACAGCTGATGAGAAACTCCAGCATACAGAATTTTTTTAAAGGGCCTAGTAAAGACAGCAACATTTTAACATTTTCATACAAACAAATACTATATCCATAACTTATTATCGTGACATTGAGAGACCACTTTGCTTGTGCTCCCTATAAAATACATTTTAAAAGAATATTTAAGACTCTCCTGGTGGTGCAGTGGATAAGAATCCACCTGCTAATGCAGGGGACACAGGTTCGATCACTGACCTGGGAAAATCCCACATGCCGCAGAGCAACCAAGCCCACGCACCACAACTACTGAGCCTGTGCTCTGGAGCCCGCACCACAGCTCCTGAAGCCCATGAGCCTGCAGCCCATGCTCCACAGTGAGAGAAGCCACTGCAATGAGAAACCTGCATACCACAACAAAAGTATTAGCACCCCCGCCCCTCTGCTGGACGCAACCAGAGAAAGTCCATGTGCAACAACAAAGACCCAGTGCTGCCAAAAATAAGTAAACAAATAAAAATTTTTTGTAAAGAATATATAAAGTTGAACTGACTTTGTAACATACAAGATTGAAGTAACACTTAAAACCAAATATCATTGTGAAGATTGGTAAAAAGACTTAACTGTTAATTTTTTGTTACAATAAACTCATTTCTTAATAGTGTTATTTGAAAAGAAGTATATTCTAAGTTTTCCAAAATTTCAGCAGTTTTTGAATTAACCTGTGAAAATAACTCTAATGGAAATTTGCAATTTAAGAATTGTCCTATTTTGCAATTGGATTTTCTTTCTCCTAAATGATAGAAATAATTGAAAGCTAATCTGTCATCTTCAGTTTAGCTGCTCAGTTGTGTCTGACTCTTTGTGACCCCATGGACTGCAGCAGGCCAGGCTTCCCTGTCCATCACCAACTCCCAGAGCTTGCTCAAACTCATGTTCATTGAGTCAGTGATGCCATCCAACCATCTTATCCTCTGTTGTCCCCTTCTCCTCCTGCCTTCAATCTGTTATCTTAGAAGGTATAATTGACACTTCACTCTTTTCCAAAAGGCATAAGGCAATCAAAAGACTGCAGATTTTATCTAACATAAAAATGAACAAAAAAAAACAAGTGTGGTTCATACAACAAACTATTCAAGATGCACAGTTCTTGGTCTCAGCAGAGCTTTACACTGATCTATTTTCTGAAAAACCGCTCTCACAATGCACACAGACACATACGCAGTTGTAAACACTAGACAAGGTTTACATCTCTAATTACTAAAGTTAAGCATTTAATGGGCTTCCCTAGTAGCTCAGCTGGTAAAGAATTCACCTGCAATGCAGAGACCACGATTTGATTCCTGGGTCGGGAAGATGCCCTGGAGAAGGTATAGGCTTCCCACTTCAGTATTCATGGGATTCCCAGGTAGCTCAGCTGGTAAAGAATCCGTCTGCAATGCCAGAGAGCTGGGTTTGATCCCTGGATTGGGAAGACCCCTTGGAGGAGGGAATGGCAACCCACTTCAGTATTCTTGCCTGAAGAATCCCCAAGGACAGAGGAGCCTGGTGGGCTACAGTCCATGGGATTACAAAGAGTCAGACATGACTGAGCACCTAAGAACAGCACACAGTATGCATTTAATGATATTATTTCTGATGTTATTCTGATATTATTTCTGAAATTTTAGGAACTTTTATATACACATGGTTTCCCAGGTGGCTGAAAGAAGAATCTGCTGCAATGCAGGAGGCGCAAGTTCAATCCCTGGGTTGGGAAGATCCCCTGGAGAAGGAAAATGGCAACCCACTCCAATATTCTTGCCTGGGAAATCCCACGGACAGACCTAGCAGGCCACGGGCCACAGTCCATGGGGTCGCAAAGAGTCGGACACAACTTAGCAACTGAACAACGATATATACACCTGGCAGGGCCTAATCAGAGGAGTTCCAACCACAGTGTCAAACCTTCTGGGGTCATTTGGGTACCAAATATGTTAACTCCTCCATTACTTCATTACTCAGAGTTGATTTATATGATTAGGTGACACGTGGCAAGAAACTAGACTATGAAATATTGCAACACATCTTACTGACAGGCAAGAACGATTGAGATATCATACGATAACAGCATCGCAACTTAGGAAGACTCAGTTGAAGCACCTCTTAGGCAGAAACTCTGGATAAAGCCAGAGGAGGTTAGCTATTGGTCAAAAGGGAAATGTCTCCAATGTAAATCTCCTTGGAAGATACCACAGACACAGAAGTATATAATATATATCATCAATAGTTGCAAAAAAATCATAATATCTTCTAACTAGTTTTTTTTTAAGTCATAGCCAAATGACATAGTAACTGAATTGGATGATTTCATAATTTTTACATTAGTCAGCAGAAATGCTACAGGAAAGAGGTAAAAACTAAGTGATTTGGCATCATGAGTTTACCGAGAAAATCACGTTCCAAAGTACATCAATTCTTTAAAAATTTCAGAATATGACATATAATTAATCATTATTATTATAAGATTTCAGCAGGATTACAGCATTAGTTTATGCTAAGTAATGCAGCCTGAAAAAGCTCAATAAATCTTAGCTGAACCAAATCTCAAAGGACAAATTAACACAGTCATCCCTAGTTTACAACACAAATAGATATGAAAAGAAAACAAAGACTTGGAAGTAGAGAAATCTAGTACAATCCTAATGAATAAAAATATAGACTAATTCTATGGAATAATATACAAGAGAAATGACCCATAAACTATAAAAATTTTTTAAATTAAAATAGTAATAAGTCATTCAGTCGACTATTGTACATATATTAGATATTTAAAACATTCACTCTCAATATATAAAGCTTTCTCACAGGAGGCAAATGTGAGGAGACAGGACGGGAAATCAGTCTCAAAACTTATCCACTTTAGGCTTATAATACTAAATTTTAATATCGCAAAATGTTAAGAATTTTAAAAACTTTCAAAAAGGAGATATCCTAAATTGTACAAGCAGTTTTTTTTTTTTTTCCCTTAAGTAAACAGTGAATACAAATCTATCTTCCTTCACTGGATTTCAAATCCTATTAACAGATTTTCAGGTCCTACATTTAAAATGAGCCAGTGTCATGACTGCTAGAGGATGGAAAAGGCTATGTTAAAATCTAATTACATGTTAAAAAGAGTAAAGTGGGACATTTAAAAAAGAAAAATGACTTATCTTTCCTGAGTATATTCCCCTTTTACCTCAATTAAAATTATAGATTACTAAGAGTTTCACTAAAATTTTTTCATGGCTTCCCAGTTGGAGAAATAAATAAAATATTCGACCTAAGAAGAAACTGGAAAACTGTGATATGACTACACTTATTTATTTAGACTACACGCTACCAGAAGAAATATCAAAACTAACACCCATCATATACTAAAATCAGAATCTGGTTCTAGGGTAACCCTATCCCACCAATATCAATGAAACCCTAGGAGTTTATCTATCCCAAAGTAATTTTATATGATTTTCTTTAAAGTTTCTTTTAAGTTATACCACTAGGGAATTCCCTGGTGACTCAGTGGTTAAAAACCGGCTTGCCAATGCCGGGGAAACAGGTTCGACCCCGATCCAGGAAGATCCCACATGCCATGGGGCAACAAAGTCTGTGCACCACAACTTCTGAGACCACACATCAGAGCTTCAGCTCTGCAACGAGAGAAGCAAGTGCAACTGGAAAAAGCCTGCACACAGTGATAGAGATCCAGCACAGCCATAAATAAGTAAATAACAATTTAAAAAATTATACCACTAAACTATTTTTAATAAGAGAATGATTTGTCAAACTTTTAACATACATACACATATGTGCACAGGTATTCATACTGCTTCCTTTCCTCAATCAGCAAATATAAACAGGAAAAAACTAAAAAACTCAGAGATAAGTAAGTGTATGGAATGAATGTTAAAATAGTGTGCCAGACTAAAAAGCCTCTTGATGAAAGTGAAAGAGGAGAGTGAAAAAGTTGGCTTAAAGCTCAACATTCAGAAAATGAAGATCATGGCATCTGGTCCCATCACTTCATGGGAAATAGATGGGGAAACAGTGGAAACAGTGTCAGACTTTATTTTCTTGGGCTCCAAAATCACTGCAGATGGTGACTGCAGCCATGAAATTAAAAGACGCTTACTCCTTGGAAGGAAAGTTATGACCAACCTAGATAGCATATTGAAAAGCAGAGACATTCCTTTGCCAACAAAGGTCCGTCTAGTCAAGGCTATGGTTTTTCCAGTGGTCATATACGAATGTGAGAGTTGGACTGTGAAGAAAGCTGAGCACCAAAGAATTGATACTTTTGAACTGTGGTGTTGGAGAAGACTCCTGAGAGTCCCTTGGACTGCAAGGAGATCCAACCAGTCCATTCTGAAGGAGATCAGCCCTGGGATTTCTTTGGAAGGAATGATGCTAAAGCTGAAACTCCAGTACTTTGGCTACCTCATGCGAAGAGTTGACTCATTGGAAAAGACTGTAATGCTGGCAGGGATTGGGGGCAGGAAGAAAAGGGGACGACATAGGATGAGATGGCTGGATGGCATCACCAACTTGATGGACATGGGTTTGGGTGAACTCCAGGAGCTGGTGATGGACAGGGAGGCCTGGTGTGCTGTGATTCATGGAGTCGCAAAGAGTCGGACACGACTGAGTGACTGAACTGAACTGAACTGAGTATCTATTTGTTAATTCTCCTCTAAAGTTAACCATTGAAAGGACTGATACTGAAGCTCCAATACTTTGGCCACCTGATGTGAAGAAATGACTCATTAGAAAAGACCCTGATGCTGGGAAAGATTGAAGACAGGAGGAGAAGGGGTCAACAGAGGATGAGATGGTTGGATGACGTCACCGACTTGATGGATATGAGTTTGAGCAAGCTCTAGGAGTTGGTGATAGACAGGGAAGCCTGGCATCCTGCAGTTCATGGGGTTGCAAAGAGTTGGACACAAATGAGCAACTGAACTGAAAGCTAACCAAACATGTTTTTTAAGAACAAGTAGGAACCACGGGACTCAACTGGCAAACACACACAAACACATACAAGCATTAAGCATTCAATAGTTCCTAAATATTGTTCAACCCTTTATTAAGTCAGTAAGGTAAACCATTTTATTTTTACTAATACAACATGCTTTTTCTGTATCAGAAATTAGCTGTTCGTGGAGGCTAACAAATTTGACCCAAAATATCAGTATATTCAACCTTTGTTCCCAATAACAAAACATGTTATAATAGAATTCTACTATTAGAACAAATGGTTTTTCAGTAGGAAAAAAATCTCCTTCTAATTTTGAAACTAGACAAAATGCAGTTTCAATTACTAACTCTGAATTAATATATTTAAGTTGTGTTTTTATCAAAGTAAACCTGAAATAACAAATTCCATAAGATCTACTGCTGGATTATTTCTTCTGCCTATGGCTCTGTTTGGCTTCCCAGGTGGGACAGCGGTTAAGAATCTGCCTAACAATGCAGGAGACCCAGAAGACACTGGAGACATGGGTTTGGTTTGGTCACTGGGTGGGGAAGATCCCCTGGAAGAGGGCATGGCCACCCACTGCAGTATTCTTGCTTGGAGAATCCCATGGACAGAGGAGCCTGCTGGGCTACAGTCTATAGGGTCGCAAAGAGTCAGACACAAATGAGCAAGCATGTGTGCTATGGCTTTAATATCATAATCCAGTTAGTCTACTCAAATGTGTAACTGCTTTATTTACAAAGAAATATATCCTGTGATACTGCACAAATAAAGTCTTGAGCATTCTTTAGTGAAACAAAATTTTAGTTACACAGGATACTAATCTCTACAAATTGTCTAATAAGTTTAATTACCAAATAAAATTTATGTTGCTTTTTTTTTTCATTTATATGAATTGAACAGGACAACAAAATCTTTTTCCCATTGTTCTCATTATTCCAAGGCATCAATATTTTTAGATTATAAAATATGTCCCTTATTTAAACTATTTTATTCTTTCATTAAAACATTATATTTTGATATATTAAATACAGATAGAAATTTTTAATTTCTAACCTTGCAGTTTTAATCTGTGTCTATAAGAGAAACAAAAACACAAAGTAAGCATAATACAGGAAAATGTATCATCACAGAAAATCAGTCACTTTAAGCTGTAGAACACTGCCCTCTGCAGTCCACTGATCTAAAAAACAATTCAGTGTACCTAAGTCACAATTTAATCCAGCCAATGGATTTTTCATTGTTACTGAAGCAAAATTCCTCCATGCTTTTTTAAAAATTCAGATTTATTCTAGAGAAATGTCTGCGTCAAATGTTCTTCAACTTCTCCCCTTCTGACTCACCCAAATCTCAATATGCAGTTAAGTATGGCATTAACTTTCATGTTCTTGCATAAGGAACACAGTATTTAACCCAATTAATCTCACCCAAATTAGTCTGGACAAAGCAAATCTAAGAAAACACGGACACAACACATATAAAAAAGGAATAAAGATACTGAATTCAGAATTCACTTTATACAAGGTCTTAACCTGATTTTCCATCAACTTGGTACCACAATAATTGGGAAAGCTATACACAGCAGAAATAACAGCAGGCATAGTGCACACAAGTAATCTATGCAAACTTTAGTATACAGACTGAACTTCTTCTTCAGCCCCTCCCCTGTACCACATCCAGCACAACTGCCAGACCACTCCAATCCAGCAGTTACTGGTCATCTTCTGTTTCACATACTGAGCTGGTACACGGAATTATAAATATTAATAAGACATAATCTTAATCCTGGAAAAGTATAGAGGAAGAGAAACATAATTTCAATTCAAAATGGTAAGAACAATGAAAGCAGAGGAGCACAGAGAGCCATTACTTTGCCTATCTCTGTATGGTTCAAGGAACAGGGAAAAGATTCCTAAAGGTCAAAATACCCTGAACCTAGTCTTCAAGGATGAGCACAAATTAATCTAGTAAACAGAGAGAGCTCTCCAAATAAAGGAAAAAAAAAAAAAAAACTTGAACTAAAATCAGAAGATGTAAAACAGCAAGATGTAGGGCAGTAGATACTGACAACCCCAGAGTGCTTCAAAGTGACTTGTGAGCCATTAAAACCTAAAACAAACAGAGAGGTCAGGATCCTAGCAGTAAATTTTACGTAAATCTGGAGTAAAGATTATGCATCTCTATTTTTAAAGCTCCCTGCAAGGGATTCTGGTGCACAGTCAGGTTGCTGAAACAATACTTAAGTCTGATAGTACTGGAATTTAAAATAAAGGTTGAGGAGGTGGGATTGAAGTGTAAATATGAATCAGATGTGGTGGAATTTGTATGTCATACTAATTTAGCTTACGAGTAAACGGGAATCACTTTTAAACAGGGAAAACATGGTCAGATATGTATTTTAGAAGCAGTATAGAGGACAGAGTTGAGTGAGATCAGATTTAAAATAGGGATAACATGTAGAAATGCCCCTGCAACAATAAAATAGAAATACTCAACAAGTATTCTGACACATGAACCTAAACAAAGTCAAAAGGTAGACCCCGTAAGACTGACTACACCTGCAGATGTATTTTCAGTTTGGCTCACATTGTAGTGCAACTGCCTAGCCAACTTTAACTTATCTTTTAAAGCCTCGTTCAAAAATCAAGAGATATCACACTAATGCCAAGACTTTATATCTGGTCTGGCATTACTGGCACTCATAGCAATAACCGGCTGAAGCAAAGGTCCATTTCCCTAGTTCATATAGGCATGCACTCCCCCTGTAAGGGCTTCCCTGGTGGCTCAGAGGGTAAAGCCTCTGCCCACAATGCAGGAAACCCAGGTTCAATTCCTGGGTCAGGAAGATCCCCTGGAGAAGGAAATGGCAACCCACTCTGATACTCTTGCCTGGAAAATCCCATGGATGGAGAAGCCTGGTAGGGTTCATGGGGTCACAAAGAGTCAGACACGACTGAGCAACTTCACTTTTACCCCCTGTAAACTACAATTCTCACGACTATGTATAAATTCCAACCCACTTCATTCATTTATGTTAATGGCCTGGACTCTGCAGGCTATTCACTTTTTAAAAATTAGTTTTTGTGATCCTGCTCTAAAAACCCTGAACCCTGATCAGGATCACAGAAAAGATCAGGGCTGAAAAATGAATTTAGAATCAACACAGCCTACAGTTAAAACTGCAAGAATAGTAGGGAGAAACAGCAATATAGTCTTGGGCAAAACAACATTTAATCATGCAGACTTTATGCTTTATGATATTCCTATCGGCTTAAAAGTGGCCCTTACCACATTCAATTTATTTACTTATTTAGGCTACTTTGAAGCATGTGGGATCTTAGTTCCCTGGCCAGGGATTAATCCTGTGCCCCTTGCAGTAGAAGCACAGTGTCTTATCTACGAGACTCCCAGGAAGTCCCTCACATTCAAATCTTAGTTAAAATTGTATTTTCCTCATGTATATATATTTCAATCTCTTTGGCATTACTGTTGTGCTGTGCTGTGCTTAGTCGCTCAGATGTGTCTGATTCTTTGCAAACCCGTGGACTGTAGCCCACCAGGCTCATCTGTCCATAGGAATTCTCCAGGCAAGAACACTGGAGTGGGGTGTCATGCCCTCTTCCAGGCACAGGAAGAAGACTATCAGGACAGGACCCTGTTCTGGCTCCTCTGTTGTTTCTTCAAGTTCCATTATCTATTCTGATATTCAATGAATTTTTATAGGTAAAAGATAAGTCAATGATGCTGTAAAAACCACAGATGAATAGTAGCCATTTTGCAAAAGCCTAGATGGGTACTAGACAGCTTAGAACAAAGGAGACTCAGTTCTCCCATCTATATTACTTATCTTCATAAGCAATACACAAATATGCAATGAATGCTAACCTAAGAGTCATCAGACAAGTTATGGTGAACAAAAACAAAGTAACTAGTAATATCCCAAGTAAACATGAAAGTTTCTAAGGAGTTTCTCTAAAAAAAAGCAAAAGACTAGATGGCCAACGAGAAGCAAGGTTTTAACAATACTACTGAAACACACAGAAAGCCCTAGAAATTCCTGAGAACAAAATTGCCTTGTTTATCAGGAACTTTTGCTCCCTCTGGTGGTCACAAGAAGCTTTACTAGGTGTGAAGAGAAACAGAGGTACAGGGGCAGAGGAATGAAGCTGCAGGAACTATCCAGATAGACGTTCATCTATCTGTCAGACAAGCATTCAAGTTACAAACAACACTTTTTTAAAAGAAGAAACTTAGAATTTAGTGCTTTTGAGGAGGGAGAAGGCAATGGCACCCCACTCTAGTACTCTTGCCTGGAAAATCCCATGGACGGAGGAGCCTGGTGCGCAGCAGTCCATGGGGTCGCTAGAAGTCGGATGCGACTGAGCGACTGCACTTTCACTGTTCACTTTCATGCATTGGAGAAGGAAATGGCAACCCACTCCAGTGTTCTTGCCTGGAGAATCCCAGGGACGGGGGAGCCTGGTGGGCTGCCGTCTATGGGGTCGCACAGAGTCGGACACGACTGATGTGACTTAGCAGTAGCAGCAGCAGCTTTTGAGGAAGCAATGCAGAATTACAGAAATAGTCACAAGTGGTTAGGTCTACTAGGAAATGACAGAAGGAGTATATCATGTGTGGGACAAGGAACTTCATATACAAAATTTCATTTTCATACCCTTTCATACTGTTTGAATTTTTAATTCCATATACCTGTATTACTTTCATTAAAATATTATATACTGGACAATATAGAAGAATACTTATATCTTTTTACAAGTTTATATTCTAAGTGTATATCCCTTTATCATTAGAGTAAAAGCCTTAATCCTTATAGTAGACTATCCCATGTGCCCCACGCTACCTCATTTCCTATTTCTCTGCCCTGCACCTCATTCCCGTATACCTATTCGGTCCTCCTAACAATTTCTAGAGCACACCAGGCATGCTCCTACCTTAGGGATCTGCGCTGGCTGTCCCTCCATGTAGAATGCTCTTCCCTAGGTACCTGCATGGTTCACTCTTCACGTCTCTGCTCAGTGCCATCTCTTCAGTGAGCCTTTCTCGATCAGCTCATTTAAAATTGTAACCCCACCTCCTGTACACCCTCTTCTTCTTCTCCTGCTTTCTCTCCTTGGTGCTAATCAACTTCTCATACACTATATTTATTCTATTACTTATGCCTGCCAAACTGTAAGCTCTCTGAGAGCAGGGATGGGTGTCTTTTGTTCACTGTTATCTCCAGCACTGAGAGCAATAACAGGCACACCATAAGTGCGCAATAAATGAGCTGAATGAATGACGACTATCAATAATATATAGATGTACAAAAAAGGACAAAAGTCCTTTTATAAATGATTCAATATGAAACAGTAATCTGCAACAGAGTAAAATTTTAATTATATATACAAAATACAGGAGATTGGTCTTTTAATAAGTTAGATCTACAGAGAGATCATTAATGTATTTTTTTCTTTTTGGCCTTAACTTGTAGGATCAACAGAGACCAAATAAACTCAAATCATCCTGCTATTTGTACTCAAAAAGCCTTTATACAGGACTCAAAAAAATGCTACTCATTACACTGGGCACCTTAGAATAAGAATCTTCTCAAAAGAGCTATGGAAAAATATCAATTATTAGCTAGAAATTACAGAAAAACATATAATTCTTTAATTTAGAAAATGTCCTCTTCTAGAACTGTTAATACATCTATCAGGCTATAAAACCACATCTTTGTGTCCATGTTCTCTCTTTAGAAGCAAGGCAGCCACTTCAGAACAGAGTTACTTCATGGGTCAGGTTTGTTGTTGTTTAGTTGGTAAGTTGTGTTGGGAGTCTTTTGTGATCCCATGGCCCGCCAGGTTCCTCTGTCCAAGGGCTTTCCTAGGCAAGAATACTGGAGTGGGTTGCCATTTCCTTCTCCAGGGGATCTTCTCAACCCAGGAATCAAACCCATGACTCCTGCATTGCAGGCAGATTCTTTACCACTGAGCCACCTGGGAAGCCAGAGCATTCACGTTGAAAAGAATCTTAATCTTCCAAATGACTGTCAATTAGGAAGCAGTCTGGAAAAACAAAGTGACTGAAATGCAATTATTTTCCAATTTTATCAAAGCTTTTACAAAACTACCTTGAATATTTGTTAAAACATCGAATTATACCCTTAAAAGTTTGAGCATCTCACTTTATATACATTTTACTTTAAAAAATAAAAAACATAAACAACCTGTAAACAAGTAGTGAACTTCAGTTAGTAAACTTGCTTTTCACAGGAGTGTAGGTTAGCAATTCTGAAACGGGTTCCTGTGTATTCTAGCTCAAGAAAATGAGTAAATATAATGAGAATATTAGGAGCCTGGGTTCTGACATAGAAAGGTGTTACAAATTCAGAAAGAGGGAAGACAATAATGTACCCTATAGTGCAGGGTTGGAATCAGAGGTACCAATATGAACTTCCGGTTTTTAATATATAAGTAAATAAATATAGAAATACAGACATAGGATACGTATGTTAGAGAGGGTTAAGTAGGTGTGGGTATATGCACACGTCTGTGTCTACAATGAATCTATCTGTGTGCACATTCATACCTGAATGCATACATATGTGTGCATGTACACACAGATATAAATATGAATGTGTGTTAACATATATGTGCCTTTGAGCATATGTATTATTCAGGTATGGAGAAGGCAATGGCACCCCCCTCCAGTACTCTTGCCTGGAAAATCCCATGGACAGAGGAGCCTGGTGGGCGGTAGTCCATGGGGTCGCTAGGAGTCGGACACAACTGAGTGACTTCCTTTTCACTTTTCACTTTCATGCATTGGAGAAGGAAATGGCAACCCACTCCAGTGTTCTTGCCTGGAGAATCCCAGGAACGGGGGAGCCTGGTGGGCTGCTGTCTATGGGGTCACACAGAGTCGGACACAACTGAAGTGACTTAGCAGCAGCATTATTCAGGTATGTCTGCTGAAAGGGCATAGAAGCAATGACGCCCTAGCAGAAATGAGCATACTCAACACCCAGACTTTGCTTTCTAAATACCATTCTCTACTAAAAGGAACCAAAGGGGAAAAGCCAATTCCAGGGTGAGGACAGAGAAAGCAGAAGATAAACCTATGGAGTGAGTTGAATTGTGTCCTCTCCCCTACAAAGACACATCCACGTCTAACCCCAGATATCTGAGAATGAGGCCTTATTTAGAAACAAGGTCTTTGCAGATGTTATCAGGTTAAGATGAGGCATACAGTCAACTAATATTTGACAAGGGAGCCCAGACTACTCAATGAAAAGGACAGTCTCTTCAGTAAATGGTGTTGGGAAAAAGACACCTATCTTATACTGCTGCTAAGTCACTTCAGTCGTGTCCGACTCTGTGCAACCCCATAGACAGCAGCCCACCAGGCTCCCCCGTCCCTGGGATTCTCCAGGCAAGAACACTGGAGTGGGTTGCCATTTCCTTCTCCAATGCATGAAAGGGAAAAGTGAAAGTGAAGTTGCTCAGTCATGTCTGACTCTTAGCGACCCCATGGACTGCAGCCTACCAGGCTCCTCCATCCATGGGGTTTTCCAGGCAAGAGTACTGGAGTGGGGTGCCATTGCCTTCTCCGGTGCGTGTACCTTAAATTTATAAAATATGTCAGTTACATCTCAATAAAGCTAGGGGTAAAAGTTAAGATGAGGTTTAAGGCGAGCCCTAAATCCAATGACAAGTTGTCTAAATAAGAGAAAGTAAGGGCAATCTGGATAGAGACACAGGGGGAAAAGGCCATGTGAGCAGAGATAGAAACTGGAGCTATCCTGCCACAAACTAAGGACTCTCTGAGACCACCAGAAATACTGGTAGAGGCAAGGAAGGGCTCTTCCCTGAAGCTTTCAAAGAGAGCATGGCTCTGCTAACACCATAATTTCAGGCCTCCTGTACTGTGAGAGAGTTTCTGCTGTTTTAAACTACAAACTACTAGTTTGTGGTACTTTGCTATGGCAACCCTAGGAGACTAGTACAGCCTGAAACACGCCAGAAAGAAAAGTGTTCAAAGAATGATGGGGACATATCAAAAGGACATGGGAGCCATCTTGAATGGCTTTCAGTGGCCAAACGATGGTAATTGATATTACTATTGAATAAAATACAAATCTATGAATATATTCTTGACTATAATGGGTGAGGCAATCAACCAGGGGCCCTGAGCACATTTCATGTTCAGTATGCCAGGCTCTGACTACTTCTATCTTGGCCATTTCTCAGGGTTGTGTGTAGAGTAAGCCACCATCAGGGATGAGGTAATTTCTTCCACACCCCTGAAAAATAGCAGGTTTGCTGCTCCCTGCTATGAAAGTGATGAGTCCCCAAAGCCCGGTGCTCCTTCCCTATGGCACAACCCACTGTATGCAGGAATCCATCTAGGCCCACCTGTGTCATCCCTGTGGGATTTAGGGGACACAAGAATGTGAAGCAAATCCAACAAAGCTCATGTTGTTTGCCATGCCAGGAATAATACAGTCCTTTGGCTCGGACCCAGGAGTCTTGTAACTCTGCCAGTATGTAAGAAACAGTAATAGGCTATCTTATTAGCTTGTAAGTAGGGCAGAATCCTTTCACAGTTTTTGGAAATGAGTAAATAAGTAAATAGGGGAGAAGGGAAAGCCCATCCTCACAGTGGCATGCCAAATAATAAATGCAGAAGGAATGATGGAGTTAGAATACTGTTAATGGATATTAAAACTAGTGGGTGAAATCTGATTAGGAAGAGGATATTTACAGTCTTAGAGTATCACCCCACAAATTACTCATTAATTTCAAAGGGGGCAGGGAGAAATGTTACAGTGGAGAAAGCAAGTGATTAAAGTTAATATAACCGATCTGGGGACAAACAGACATCATGTATCTTCTGGTATAATACACAGAGAAGGACACAATTCTGTGGTATTCCTTCCAAAAATGTAATGATCCAAATCTAATCATGAGGAAACATCAGACAAACCCAAATTGAGAGCCAGTCTACAAACTAACTGGCCTATACTCTTCAAAGACATGACAGTCAAGAAGGAAAGGCTGAGAAACCACTGCAGATTAAAGGAGACTAAAGAGACATGGCAGCTAGATGCAATGCATGATCCTGGATTGGACGATTGATCAGAATTTTTTTAAATAACTATGAAAGACATTTTAGATATATGATAAACTGGAATATGGACTATGAATTTGACAATAATATTGAATAAATGTTAAAATTCCTGATTTTGAGAAAAGAGAATCATTGTTACTTGTCAGTAGGAATGTAAATTGGTGTAGCCATGAAGGAAACATTATGGGTTCTTCAAAAAATTAAAAATAGAACTCCCATATGATCCAGGAATCTGACCTCGGGGTATACATATAAAGGAAATGAAATCAGAACCTCAGACATCTGGTCTCTCATTGTTTATTGAGCATTATTCACAATAGCCAAAATATGGAAAGACCTGAGTGTCCATGTATGGACGAACGTATAAACAAGATGTGTTGTGTGTGTATATACACACAAACAACAGAACATTATTTAGCCATGAGAAAAAAGGAAATCCTGCCATTTATGACAATACAGATGAACTGGGAGGACATCATGCTAAGAAAAATAAGCCAGACAGAGAAAGACAAATATTACATGATCTCACTTTATAGGTAGAGTCTAAAAAATGAAAAAGTCAAATTCATAGACGCAGAAAATAGAATGGTGTTTACCCCTGGCTAGGGAAAATGGGGAGATACTGGTCAAAGGGTACAAAGTTGCAGTTCTGTAGGATGAATAAGTCCGCTACAGGCATAATGACTACAGTTATTAATACTGTATTGAATATTGGAAATATGCTAAGAGAGCAAATATCAGGTGCTCTTCTCATACACACAGAGAGAAAAGGTGACTATGAGAGATGATATATTAGTTAGTTCAACTATAGTAATCATTTCACTATGTATATACACATAAATCATGTTGTATACCTTAAATATACATTTATAATTTTTATCTTAACACATATGTACACATACATCTACATACACACACATATGCATGCCTTATAGGAACTCTTGACACCAAAAAAAAAACCCAATAACCAATTTTGATAATGGCAGTATAGTAATGTCGCATAGAGTCGGACACGACTGAAGTGACTTAGCAGAAGTAGCAGCAGTAGCAGCAGCAATGTATTGAAGTATTAAGCAGTAAAAGGACATGATGTCTATAACTTCTCTAAAATGGTTCAAAAATAATAAAATAATTCAGAGGAAACCTATTTATATGTATGTACATGTAGACAGAAAATGATAAAACAAGAGAAACAACTGGCATAACTAGACAAATGCCATCTAAGAGTTCCTTGTGCTCTTAAAACTTTAAAAAAGTTATATCAAGACATCATTGTACTATTATTAGTTACCAATAAACACACTAATTAATAACAATGTATTCCATACGTGAAATTTGCTTAGAGAGTAGATTTCAAGTGTTCTCACCATAGACACACACAAAAAAACATGATCAATATGGAAGGCGATGGATAAGGTATTTAAGGTACGAAATCATAAATTCTGTTACTTATCAAAAGTTATAAATTCAAATGCCTACGTAAGAAGTTTAGCAAGATGGTTCTAGCTCAGGATCTCTCATGAGGTTTTGGGTGTTTTTTGGGAGTATAGTTGCTTTATACTACTATAGTTGCTTTATACAGTCTCTGCTGTACAGCAAAGTGAATCAGCCATACGTATATCCTCTTTTGGGGATTTTCTTCCCATTTAGGTTACCACAGAGCACCAAGTAGAGTTCCCTGTGCTATAAAGTAGGTTCCCCTTAATTATCTATTTCATACAAAGTATTGTTG
This sequence comes from Bos javanicus, assembly GCF_032452875.1. Taxonomy (NCBI): domain Eukaryota; kingdom Metazoa; phylum Chordata; class Mammalia; order Artiodactyla; family Bovidae; genus Bos; species Bos javanicus. The sequence goes on from NC_083883.1 coordinate 62,417,954, forward strand.
TATGTCGGAGAAGGCAATGGCACCCCACTCCAGTACTCTTGCCTGGAAAATCCCATGGACGGAGGAGCCTGGCAGGCTGCAGTCCATGGGGTCGCGAAGAGTTGGACATGACTGAGCGACTTCACTTTCACGCACTGGAGAAGGAAATGGCAACCCACTCCAGTGTTCTTGCCTGGAGAATCCCAGGGACGGGGGAGCCTGGTGGGCTCTATGGGGTCGCACAGAGTCGGACATGACTGAAGTGACTTAGCAGCAGCAGCAGCAGTGTTGTATGTCAATCCCAATCTCCCAATTCATCCACTCCCCCATCACTCCCTCCCCACATGCTTTTTTCTAATACACATAATGTCAGCTATGGGACAGAGAGCAGAGTGGTAAAGAGTGGGGATCTGGACTTATACAGGCATAGGTCCAAATCCCAGCAATATCATTTATTAGCTGGCTAATCTTGGCAAGTAGTCTTAAAATTCTTAAGAAGATTTCAAAGGGCAATATATGCAAAGAACACATTCAGCATGACAGTTGTTATTATTTCATCATCTTTAGAAGCAAATATCAAAAGAAAATGATTCTTTTAACCTAAAAGAAAATGATTCTTTTAACCTAAAACAAAATGAACCAAATATCAAACCTCTTGAGATTGAGATTAGGGTCCGGCCCCATACCAATCAAAAACATGTGGGGTTAAAAGCTATGAGTCAAAGGTACCAGCTCAGAGTGTTTAAACTAAAAATTAAAATGTAAAGGAAATATAAAATTTCTCTTTACAACTAGATTATGATGTTAACATATTTTTAGAATCATGTATTAAAGAATCATTTTTACTTGAAAAGTATGTATCTGTTCTGTTTGGTTCTGTTTGGTTTACTCGAGTTTCATAAATTAAGTAGGTAAGATATATATATTTTTTAAAACATCCTTAATGTCTAGTTTCCATAAGGAAGAACTACCTTAACTACATGGACTGTGCAGGCATCTGTAATAGTCATGGTTAATGGAATTTTACTTAGTAATTAAGGCTTTGAAGATAAGAAGCCATAAATTCTGTCATTTATCAAAAGTTATAAACTCAAATGCCTACATAAAGCCAGGCAATCAGAAACAGTCAAGTATAAGTCAATAGAGAAGAACTGAGACCACAGTGGCTGGACCTGAAGAGTAAGGACTCACTTAAAGGCATGCAAATTCAAGTCTTGTTTTTGTTTTTTTTAATATTGTGCCATCTGTATTCAGGCTGAGTTCAGTTCAGAGAGGCACTTGTTCTTACCACTGAATTTCAGATTTTTAAGTCCTTTTACAACCTTTATGGTATATATCTGTACACAGATGATGTTTTATAGTAGTCATATCATTAGAGATATTCTAAGTTGGTTATCTTTCCCACTTTGTACTCATAATTAAGATATATTTTTATATGTTATAATATTTACATCTTTAAGGTTCCTTATAATTCTGACATTTTAAGATTCTATCGCTGATTCCATCCTTCATACTGGTAATAAATATCTAATAATGAAACAAGTGCCCCCAAAGTCCAAAGTAATCTCTTCTTCCACTGGATACCTTAGCACTCACCTCATTATTATTTTATACTATTACTCTATTTTTCATATGTTTTATCTTCTATAATATACCTTGTGAAAGTGAAAGTCGCTCAGTCGTGTCCAACTCTTTGCGACCCCATGGCCTATACAGTCCATGGAATTCTTCAGGCCAGAATACTGGAGTGGGTAGCCATTCCCTTCTCTGGGGGATCTTCCCGACCCAGGGATCAAACCCAGGCCTCCCGTATTGCAGGCAGATTCTTTACCAGCTGAGCCATCAGGGAAGCCTTATAATGTACCTTACAGTACATAATAGCAGAAGGTGTGTCATTCACATTTTACCCCTATCGATAAGCATTTTGCACTTGCATAGAAGGTGCTCACAAAAAAAGAAAAAAAAAGAAGAGAATCCTATCATTTCTCAATAATATGATCACAAGTTAAACTCTTTCAAATTCTAAAATGAACTGAGCTTTTGCATGATTTACAATTATGCTTTTAAAAATTCGCCACAATTCAGAGTTCTCAGTATCAGTAGCTGGCTATATGAACATATAAGCAATAGTATTTTTAGATAGATAAATATTACAATAACTTTATAATCTTCCTATTTGAGAAAATAAAACTCAAAGGATGTTACTTAAGCCTACAGCTTAGTTTTAACATTTATTTGAGAGAAAGATGGTGTTTTTTTGGAAAGTGTTATTTATAATCATTAAGTCTTACCTGAGGATTCCAACTTGGATCTAATTTTTTAACTACAGCAATATATTCCTGCATTGCTTGGCTGGGGCTTGAATCACCAAGAGCTTTCCATGCTTCCCTGTAGTAATATCCAAAATGGTCTATCATTAATTATGTAAGAAACACAAACAGTATATTTCTTGTTATTATTAAGAAAAAGGCACACGTTTTAATGGTCACAAGATGTAATAAGCCACAGACGCACAGCCTTCTCTTTTTGCCTTTACATTGGTCCATAGCAATACAGACCTTATCAGCCCACCTAAGGAGCCCTTTTAGACACTTTTCCCTCTAATCACCCTTCCCATGAAATTTTAAAATATATATTGCATATTTGTCGAATTTAAGAAGACATAAACTATTGTAATATCTAAGATTTTAAAACTCCCTCAAACCCAAATTTCACCCCTGCTGAGAACACACGGTCTACAGACAATAGGAGTAGTTCCCATCTAATGAATTAACTGTGTTTATGGCATTTCAATAATGTGTTCACTATTCATCACATAAAACAATATTCTGTGGGAAATGCTTCAAACTTCTCATTTTAAGGTGTGAGAAATACACCTTCCCCTCCTGCTGTTATCTCATCTCTAAGCTGCCAGTAGTAGATCCTGAGGCCTTGGGCAGGGACTTCAAAAGTGAGGGGGCAGCGAAGACAGAAAAGAGTACTAATTAATGAGAAGGCAGGGACTTCCTGCAGTTCAGTAACCAAGAGCAATATTTCAGTCCTGAGCCCCCTTCTGCACTTTCCTTTTCTTCTTTTCTGCCAGCTGCTAGACCAGTCCTCCTTCTTGGCTTTTCCTGCCAATTCTTTCTACCTCCAACTGGGAGGTACAGTCACTGATCCACTGTAAAAGGTAACTCAGTCTCAGAGTTTTCCCGTTACCTTCCTGCTCTTATCACGGACAGAACATCTTTCTGAGGTTACCTAAATTTATTTTTAATCTCTTGAAATTTACTTGTATACATTGTAACACTTTACCCCAAATATACATTCTTCAAAGTAAAGAAATTTCATTATTTAATACTATTAAACAAATGTACGGAGAAGGCGATGGCACCCCACTCCAGTACTCTTGCCTGGAAAATCCCATGGACAGAGAAGCCTGGTAGGCTGCAGTCCATGGGGTCGCTAAGAGTCAGACACGACTGAGCGACTTCACTTCCACTTTTCACTTTCATGCATTGGAGAAGGAAATGGAAACCCACTCCAGTGTTCTTGCCTGAAGAATCCCAGGGACGGGGAGCCTGGTGGGCTGCCGTCTATGGGGTCGCACAGAGTCAGACACGACTGAAGCGACCTAGCAGCAGCAGCAAACAAATGTATATGAACTGTATTTAGATTTCCCCAAAATATTCTTTATAGCTTTCTTTTTCCAGATGAGGAGCCAATCAAGACTCACACATAACACTGAGTTTCAAGTATGTTTAGTCTTTTTGTCTTCCATGATACTGATATTTTTTTAACAGTTCGAACCAGGTGTTTTTTAAAATATCTTTCAATTTGCATTTGTCTGATTGTTTCCTCACCTAGAGAGTTTTCTTGCCAAAAATGATTAATCATGATTAGAATCAGGTGAAATATTTGGCAAGCGCAACATATAGGTGAAATGTCATTTACAATTCATCACATCAGGGGCACATGACAGCAGTTCGTCCCATCCTTAGTGATAAGAGTCAGGATTTAGTACAAGCAGTGTCTCCAGGTTTTCTCTTTGTAATTAATAATTAAACTCTTATTGTGTGAACTCAGATTGTGTGAATGTTGTTCCCAAGTTGTTTTTCATCTAATGGTTTTAGCATCTATTGATGATTCTTGCCTTATTCATCTATTGATGATTCTTGAATTATTATAATTGTAAAGTCTAAACTTTTAAAAACTACTAAAAACCATGAAAAAAATAGGAAAACACAGGGGAGAAAGTAATGGTGAACTTATAATTCATAAATTAAAAAATGCACAAAATATGCATCAGGTAGTCTTATAACAGTAATAAAATGCCAGTCAGAGAACTATCGGAGAAGGCAATGGCACCCTACTCCAGTACTCTTGCCTGGAAAATCCCATGGATGGAGGAGCCTGGTAGGCTGCAGTCCATGGGGTCACTAAGAGTCAGACACGACTGAGTGACTTCACTTTCACTTTTCACTTTCATGCATTAGAGAAGGAAATGGCAATCCACGCCAGTGTTCTTGCCTGGAGAATCCCAGGGACAGGGGAGCCTGGTGGGCTGCCGTCTATGGGGTCGCACAGAGTCGGACATGACTGAAGGGGCTTAGCAGCAGCAGAGAACTATTTGTTGTCATCAGCATAGGAAGCTTGAGCCAGAAAGAAAATCAAAGCACAGCTTCCTTCACTGAGAATGCTCTATACAAAAGAAGTCAGCTGAACTAAACAATTGTGCTTAATGACATTATGGATTTGCATTTCACGTTCAAGCTCTACATTTCCTCACAGCTGGGTGACAAACAGTTCCCAGACAGGCAACTTGTTCAGGGAACCACATTTTGAGGAGCACTGCTCTAGAAAGAATGTGAGAAACCAGTTGTAGTTCTTCTCTCTACAACCATACTTCACCTTTTCTTTTTAAACCTTTCCTTCTCTACTTTTAATTTCAGGCGGATGCTCCAAAGTCCTTTCTTCTGTAAGTTTCCCTATTGTATATGATTTCTCTCTTTTCACTTAAGGTAGGAGGATATAAGGCCTCATATGACAGGATGTAATCTCTGAATTATAATTAAAAACAAAAAAATTCTAGGAGGGCATAGTCTTTCTATGGATTCAGGAAAGAAGCAGGCTCAGTATCTATTTTTCTTTCTCCCTGTGCTCAAGAGGTTATTAGAAGTACTTCTTTACCATGGTAGGCAAGGAACGGAAGAGCATTAGAGATGAGGAGAAAAAACTGGGGAAGGAAAAAAAGAGTAAAATATGGGGATTTACCCTGCTCTTCTCCCTTCCCATCCTCCAGAACTTCTTCCAAGATCCCTCCAGAGAGAAGTGGTGACCCATTAGGGGCTGTATGATAAGGAAGGAAAATTTCAAGCAACAGCTCTTACAGTCACTCTCTAAGAAGTGATTCATATGTGAGGAATGTATGAACTACTTATATACCAACATCAAAGCATAAGAATCCTTTAGGAGACTTATCTAAAATCGGCTTCTTTTAATCTCTCTCCCAACTGCCTGTCATTAGCACTGCCTACAGCAGAAAGAGATTAATATAAAAATAATTCTTTAATCTGCTCACTACTTTCTAATTCCTAAACACCTAAACCCTTTACAACAACCACATTAGATCCCAAGAATTTCTTACCATTTTTGCTTTCCTTCAAAGTCAAAGAAGCTTGGTTTAGGTGTATTGCAATTTCCAACTTTGACCTAAATGAAGGGGGTGGGCAGAGATAAAACCAAGAACTTATTTTTCAAAAAACTGCCTGAGAAACTTTTAATTTTTAAATCTATTATGTATACTTTGTAACTATAGGTTAGAAAATATCTACAACTATATAAAATAATAAAATGTAACATACTTTGCAAAAGCAAACCAAAAATATAAACTTTAAATGGAGGCTGCTTTGGCTTATTGCATAAAACAACCGTTAACTAGCAGTATAACACATTTAAAAAATGAATGATAAACAGTTACATTCCTAAATTAGACAAATTGTGTATATATATATAAAACAAATTATAGATTTTGTAATCATGCTACCACTTACAATGTAGAAGAATTTTAAAATATGCAATAAACAAGATTTAAAGTACAGTTTATCAGAATTCATCATACAGTCTGTTGATGCTGATTCTCAACACTATCCACATTTTTTCTCTCTCAAACTCCAGAATAAAACACACTATTTTCAAGTTTATGAAACTAGTCAGTATAAACTTAGATGCTAAAAGCCATGAAAAAATTTCAAGGCTCTCAACAACAAATTCTATAAATTCTATCTATTCCACAATAATCTTCTCTTGTTCATGGTCAATACTTATTTTTAATCCTCAAACACTTGTAGTTAAACTACACAGTGATTATTTGCATTATGAATAAGCATAAATGAAATTCACACAAGTTAGACTTTACTGCACACCTTGATTCCCCCTGGCACAAGTAATCTCCCTTTCTGATGAACTCTCACAACACTTTCTCTCTCTCTGTGATGGCACTTTTCACATTTCCCTTGTGTTAGCGAGATTTGTGTAGTCTCATCTTTCTACAAGAATAAAGTCTCTCAGAAACTATTCTTAACCCACCCATTGCACATAGCATAGTGTCTAACTGAAGGCAGTAAAAAAAAAAAAAAAAAAAAGTTTGTTGCATATGGAATGTATACATTAGGCATGTGTTCAACACAATACCTACCCACTATCTCCCTAAAGCTAAATACCACAATCTGAACCCTACCTACTTCTCTGGGACCTTCCCACTACCTCCTAATACTCCTAACACATGCATTTTGCTAAAATCAAACTGATAGTCCACTCATTAACCAGACTGGTCTACTCAACTGCCTTAAGGATTTTCATTTTTATTCTATTTTTCTCACGTTATTTCCCTCAACTGAAAAGTCCTCACCTTCTTCCCTCCACTTTTCAAAATGCTCCTTTCAGTACCACTCAAGGTTCAGATTCTAAGGAACCCTTTCAGTCTATAATGATCTCATTCAGCTCTGATTTCCTAATAACTGTCATCTCTATTATCTGCTTAGTAATTAATCGTATGGCTCTCTGGTCATTATTAAAATGTACAGTGACACAGGGGCAGTCCAGTGAGGAAAGGACAGGGAGAAGAAAGGATGAAAGAGCAGGAGCTGCATTTCTTAGACAATCACCATAAACCAAAAGCTTCACATTAAGTCAAAGGAGCCACACAACAATCCTGTTAGGCTTGTCGTTACGTACTCATTCTATAAATGAGTACAGAGAAGCTGAGGAGGATTGTCACTGCTCACACATTTATAAATCTTGAATCAGGAGTCAAGACTTGACTCCAGGACTGACATCAAAGTCCAATACTCCTCTACTAGACATCACTCGGTTTTGTATGCTATATAGAATCCAGGCTTCCATTCTGGCATCTCTAAAATCACTTGAACGACTGGACTGTTAGAAATATGAAATGAGATAAACTATTAGGTATCATAAAAATAGCAATTACTTTGTGTTTTTTCGTCCAGACAACAGCCAGTGGCAGAAACAAATGCCAATGCCTATCCTTCATTTCTCCCACAGTGACAGAAGTCTCAGCCACACACAAGATCATTGAGCTGAACATTTTATGTGACTATGCAACTTCCGCCCAGGTCCAGGGAACTGGATGTGTGTAAAAATGATATAAATATCTTCCTTAAAAAGTAAGAGGGACTTGTTCTTCCCTTTCCCTCTGCCTGGGCTAGAACTGATCATGGAAAGATCTTACTGCAGCAGTTCTAAAACTTTCTGGTCTTGTAACCCCTTTACACTCTTAGAGACTGAGCCCCCCAAAGAGTTTTTGTTTATGTGGATTATATTGATCAATATTTACCAGATTAGAAATGAAAATATATTTTTAAATGTGAATTAATTTTAAAAATAATAAACTTGTTACATGTTAACATAAATAACAAAATAAATAACAAAAAATAACTATATATTTTAAGGCAAAAAAATATTTAGTGAGAAAAGTGACACTGTTTTACATTTTACAAATCTCTTTACTATCTGAATAGAAGGCAGGTGTATTCTACTTCTGCATTCAGTCTATTGTGATACATTATTTTAGATGAAGAAAGCAACTTCACACAGATACATTGTTAGAAAAGACAGAAGTATTTTAGTAGCATTTTGAGATAATTGTAGATATTCTTCTTTGATATCACACCAAATCTCAACAAGTAGCAGTTTCTTCAAGGATAGCTTCTTAAAGATTCTTCCCTGGTGGCTTAGATGGTAAAGCATCTGCCCACAATGTGGGAGACCTGGGTTCAATCCCTGGGTCTGGAAGAACCCCTGGAGAAGGAAATGGCAACCCACTCCAGTATTCTTGCCTGAAAAATCCCATGGATGGAGGGGCCTGGCAGGCTACAGTCTATGGGGTCGCAAAGGATCAGACACGACTGAGCAACTTCACTTTCTTTTCTTTCTTTCACAATGTGGAATCTGAAGCCACATCAACAAATTTTTTATACTGTTACATTAAAATCCATTGGTCTGACTCGCATACTTTGAATGCATCTTCTATCCACACATAATTTGTAACTTCATTCCCTGCAACATCTGAAAATAGTTCACTGAGTTGTGCAGATCTTCCAAATGTTGACCTATTTCATTACACACACAACAGTAAAAGTTCACAATCACTAAAGCTAGCACTAATCTATCAAAAACATTTTTTAGTATTAGGAACCTGTCAAGATCAGGTGGCAGGTACAGATTTTCCAAACCTAATTTTCACTTCAAGGCTCAAATGTTGTCACTGGCAACAAATACCAGCAGTTGTTTTCCTTTAAGTGACAGTCTGACTTCTCTTTTTCAAGAAACTGTATGCCAAATACTCAAGCTTGAATAAGCATAGTTTATCTGTAAGTTGCTATATTAAGTTAAAATTATGTATGTTGAGAAAAGTGGGTAGCTCAACTTGCAACTCAAAATTTACACAGGCGTTTTTCTTCAAAACAGCCAACAATAATTCAGTATGCAGTAGACGTATTTTGTGTGTACCCCTATTTTATCACACACAACATTAAAAAGACTTGTATTCAAGAGTTAAAATTAAATAAAATCAGTAATGTTTACTGCTTTATCAAAGGCATTTTAAAGTGAAACTGGCCTTTTTCTTTTTAAGTTCATCAGTCAGTTCAGTTCAGTCGCTCAGTTGTGTCCGACTCTTTGCAACCTCATGAACCGCAGCACGCCAGGCCTCCCTGTCCATCACCAACTCCCGGAGTTTACCCAAACTCATGCCCATTGAGTCAGCGATGCCATCTAACCATCTCATCCTCTGTTGTCCCCTTCTCCTCCTGCCCTCTATCTTTCCCAACATCAGGGTCTTTTCAAATGAATCAGCTCTTTGCATCAGGTGGCCAAAATATTGGAGTTTCAGCTTCAACATCAGTCCTTCCAATGAATATTCAGGACTGATTTCCTTTAGGATGGACCGGCTGGATCTCCTTGCAGTCCAAGGGACTCTCAAGAGTCTTCTCCAACACCACAGTTCAAAAGCATCAATTCTTCTGCGCTCAGCTTTCTTTACAGTCCAACTTAAATTCAGAGTACACAGTGGTTAAAAAAAAAAGTTAAAAAATACTACTGCTGCCACTGCCTTGATTCACGCTAATACATCAGCAGTTTTATCCACCATGACAGCACAGAAGAAAGGCAAATACAAACATACCACGTTTTATTGCACTTTGCTTTATTGTGCTTTGCAGATACTGCATTTTTCACAAATTGAAGGTCTGTGCATACCCTGTATCAAGCAAGTTTATTGCAACCATTTTCCCAATAGCATTAGCTCACTTCATGTCTCTAGGTCACATTTTGCTAATTCTCCCAGTATATCAAACCTTCCACTAGCAAGATTACAAGTCATTGAAGGCTCAGACGATGGTTAGCACTTTTTAGCAATAAAGTATTTTTCAACTGAGGTATGTACATGTTTTTAGACATAAGGCTACTGCACACTTAATAGACTACAGTATAGTGTAGACATAACTTTTATATTGGAGAAGGAAACAGCACCCCACTCCAGTATTCTTGCCTGGAGAATTCCATGGACGGAGGGGCCTTGTAGGCTACACTCCACGGGGTCTCAAAGAGTCTGATGTGACTGAGCAATGAACACTTCAGCTTTCATGTGCATTGGGAAACCAAAAAATTCCTGTGACTCACTTTATTGTGATATCTGCTTCATTGCAGTGGTCTAGAACCAAACACTCGTATCTCTGAGGTATGCCTGTATTGTCTTAGTATTATTATGAAAATAGTTTTGACTTTATATTCTCTGAAGTCTGAGGGATTCTCAGGGGGGGTCTGTAGACCACAGTTGGAGAACGGCTGCCCTAGAGAATGGCTAACCTACAAGACAGAAAAAGACTGAGCCCCTGGCTGATTACATGAAGCGGAGCACCCTATCAGCCTAGATCAGCCACCTCTAGCCCATTATCTGAGATGAAAATAAAAGTTCAGCAGCTGAGCCGGTATCCTGACACAGAAGCTTTTGTATTCCCAAATTCAAAGAACAGTTCTGGATCCAGAAAAGACTGGATAAATAAAACTACAGAATTCTAGGACCTCATTAGTAACACATTTCAAATCATTAGATAATGAATCCTAAGCTATGAAACAGAGTTATAAAATGTAGCACTTTAACAGAGCATCACCCAAACTCTGTTGTCTCTGATATATACATGATATTTTCAGGGCCCCTGAAACAGACTGTTTCAACCAAGGTTGCCAATGGTAAATGCCAGTGAATCAAGTGTACCCAGGTTAAAGTAGGAAGATGTGTTGACTATCCCCACTTGTGCTGGTGCTGAAGGCTCCTCAACAGGAGTTTGAAATTTTCACTGTCCTCGGGTTTTCACAGGTGTCAGCCAGTTCCCTTTTGTTGGCACAGTGCAGGCTGATGAACATTAACTGCTGTGATCTTTTTGAAACCACTAAAAGATGCTAGTGGAACCACTGGCTTATCTGAGACTAAGATAACTATTATGTTAGGTAAGGTTAGGTCTCTGCCTGAGAAAACAATGTTCACAGCTCAGTTTATTTTTAGCCTTCTCCTGCTGACAAAATAGAGTGTTATTTGGAATAGAAAGTGAAATTATTTCATGAGAAAAGCCGATTTTATGAGAAATGTAATTATTTTACGACAAATTTTGATCCACTATGCAGGAATTATATTGAACTCTCAACTCTGTTATTCTATCAAAGACTTCTATTTTTAATACCGCCACAGAATTCTGATAGAAACAAAATATTTAGAAGAGACTGATGAACACTGAATGTCCTAACATCCCTAAGTAAGCATAATCTTATTCTCCAGTTCTCTAGTAATTATTCTCTCATAATGAGGAATTTTATTTCCAGATACAGAATATCTCTAAACACTCTAATGCCAAGAGGGTGATGAATGCACACCTCTTCCAGACTATCTGGATGAAGTACACCTGAGACACAATGGTTTAGCAGCTGGCAGGTGATGATAGTTCACTGATGACTTGGTATCAGATATTTAACGATGCTGATGCTAATACCAATAAAGATATGTCATAGAGAGGAAAACAATGTTTCTTGGAAATGTGGAGAAAATTAGTCTTATCCTGCCCAGAGAATTATCAGTCAGCCATGTTACTTGTCCAAACACAATGCTCAATAAATTCTTGTGAAATAATTGAAAGTCTCATTGTAATGTTATTAGGACAGGACTAACAACCAAAGAGAAAACAGATATCCAGAACTTTTGCAAGAGAAAAAATTCTGAGGCCAATTCAGGGGCAATTTTCATTGAACACTATAATTTATATCATTTATCCCTACAACTACATCTCTCAGGTCACTTTAACTGATATTCATCGATCTTCAAAAGAATCTTCATCTCAAGTCAGTATATTCAGTTTATGGTACAGAGGGACCCCCACAACTATTTCTTTTTAAAGAATATAAGGGGAAACAGATAACAAGAGGCATAAAATGGACTATTATTCAGAACTCCATTGCTTCCTGTGTTCCAAAAGCTGGAGTCTTCCTCAACTTTTAACCCTTGTTGGCAGCTTTTCACATGTTTAAATCTAAACTCCTCAGGTAACTTTTGTAAATCTCTTGATGGCAAGTATCATGATGTTTTTGCTTCTCTGGATCCCCCACAGGTGTAACTCCCAAGTGTTTTACTATAAAATATGCTAAACAAGTATTGTTGATTATGATGAAGCGCTAATTTTCCAACCCAATTACTCTCTGAGGATAAATAAAAGGTGTGCCATATGACATTATTGTATTTCCATACCTCCAGGTAATTTCAGAGCCTTAGACTCGGGAGCTACAAGCTAGTTCTGGTTCTGATTGTTCACCCATTTTGTAAATGTTCTGAAGCTGATGAAGGGCATAAGGGCAAGGTCACTAAACAAGTCGGGAAAGCCCCAGAAAAACTGTCCCTCAGTAAACAAGTCGGGAAAGACCCAGAAAAACTGTCTCTCAGTGTCAGCTAAATATTGCTCCTAGGATAGCAGACAGGTCCTTTCGCTGTCCAGAACGAAGCTAATCCTTAGATGATTAAAAACACACACACACATACAAACTTCATTACACCTGACCATTAACCAAGCACTTTCACCATCTGTTTTTGGCGGAAAGAGAAGGCTTACGGTCACGCTCCGGCACCCAGCCCTTCCCTGCTACTTTACCTGCTTGTACCTGGCATACAGGTACAAGAGCTGCTCCCTGCTGGCCACTTGCACCAGGCCTTGGAGGTGCTCTGCAGCCTTCTCAAACAGCTCTGGCAGACTCCTGGATGCCTCGATCTTGGGGCTCTGGAGGGATTCCACATCCCCGGAGTCGTCCCCGGAGCTCAGCTCTCCGCCACTGTCGCCCGTGGTGGCCCCCGAGGGCAGGAATGACGAGGCCATGCGTCCGCCTGTCTTCTGGACCAGGTTTGACGCCGGCGTGGGGGCCTGGCCCACCAGTCCCGAGCTCAAGTCGCACCCAACTCACCTAACCCGAGCTCCCTCGCTTAACTCAGCCTCGCTCCCTCTATCCCCCTGGTCTCCCTGGGCGTGCAGGGAGGTCCCCGGCACCCTCTGCTGCTCTCCCCCGCTGCCCGGTCTCTTCCGGCTTCCCCAGGCTAACAGGGAGCTCGGGCTAGCCCAGATCGCTCCCGCGGCGCGGGGGTCTAAGAGCAGCACAGCAAGGGGTCCCGGAACAAGGGCGGCGGGGGGCGGGCGGGCGACAGGCGCCTGGGGGCGTGGCGGGGGCGTGGCGAGGGCGTGGCGAGCGCTGGGCTGCCTGCACGCCGAGCACGCGCCCTGGGTTCCGCACTCCAGCCAGTTCCGCTGTGGGCCGTAGAAGTGTGGGGGAACTTATGGGACCGCGCTGGGCTAAGGCTGCTTGGAGAAACTGTCCTCAAACGTTGAGGTGTCCGTTAGTCGTTTCGTTGAAAATACCGGATCCCATTCTCGGGTTAGGCCTTCTAGAGTGGGGAAGGAGGCCGTGTATTTCAGAGTGTATCGGTAGAAGTGGAGTCCTGGGAAACTTGGAGCTGAGGACGAAGGTTCCGCCTGAGCCCGCCTCCCCGGGTTTTGTGTCCCTGTGCTGTGCCTAGTCGCTCAGTCGTGTCCGACTCTGCGACCTGATGGACTGTAGCCCGTTAGGCTCCTCTGTCCATGGGGATTCTCCAGGCAAAAATATCAGACTGGGTTGCCATGCCTCTTCCAGGGTATCTTCCCAACCCAGGGATCGAACCTTGTCTCCCTCATTACAAGAGGATTTTTTTTTTTTTTTTTTTTTTACCGTCTGAGCCACCTCGAGCGGCCCCCAAAGGTCCTTGGATGTCTGCATCCGTTGCTGGAGAGTTTGGTTTTAACTTGAATAGTGAAAGAGAATTTGGGAGATTGGGCCATCAGTTCAGTCTCTCCGTGTCTTGCTTTGCACGCATTCATAACCATCATCTGTCAGAGGTTTACGGAACCCCTTCCCCAGTGCCCTTAGCACGATGCTCCTTCCCAGCTCAGCCTTTGCCACTGTGCTTTGGCAGACCCTGAGAAATGAAGCCGAAAATGCCCTGCATAGTTCTGCTCTATAGGAGCTTAGAAAACTGCAAAAAAACCTATGACATGATTATAATAGTGTCAAAGGAAATAATTAATAACCAATCTGTAGTAACACTAGAAGAGAGTTTTATTTGGGCAGAACTGGGAGAAATATCAATAACCTCAGATATGCTGATGACACGCAACTAACAAGCCTCTTGATGAGAGTGAAAGAGGAGAGTGAAAAAGTTGGCTTAAAGCTCAACATTCAGAAAACGAAGATCAGGGCATCTGGTCCCATCACTTCATGGGAAATAGATGGGGAAACCGTGGAAACAGTGTCAGACTTTATTTTGGGGGCTCCAAAATCACTGCAGATGGTGACTGCAGCCATGAAATTAAAAGACGCTTACTCCTTGGAAGAAAAGTTATCAACCTAGAGAGCATATTCAAAAGCAGAGACATTCCTTTGCCAACAAAGGTCCGTCTAGTCAAGGCTATGGGTTTTCCAGTGGTCATGTATGGATGTGAGAGTTGGACTGTGAAGAAAGCTGAGCGCCGAAAAATGGATGCTTTTGAACTGTGGTGTTGGAGAAGACTCTTGAGAGTCCCTTGGACTGCAAGGAGATCCAACCAGTCCATTCTGAAGGAGATCAGTCCTGGGTGTTCACTGGAAGGACTGATGCTGAAGCTGAAACTCCAGTACTTTGGCCACCTCATGCGAAGAGTTGACTCATTGGAAAAGACTCTGATGCTGGGAGGGACTGGGGGCAGGAGGAGAAGGGGAAGACAGAGGATGAGATGGCTGGATGGCATCACCGACTTGATGGACGTGAGTCTGAGTGAACTCCGGGAGTTGGTGATGGACAGGGAGGCCTGGTGTGCTGCGATTCATGGGGTCACAAAGAGTCGGACATGACTGAGAGACTGAACTGAACTGAACTGAACTGAGGACCTTAGTCAACCTCTCAGTAGCTCTGAGGAACTGACCCAGAAAAGCATGGTTTTCAGCAGTTTTGTATCTTTTCAGAATAAAGAACATCAAACCTGGTAGGAATACATTATCTCACAGTTCAAAAAAAAGACAGAAAAGACAGATTAGCTTGTACACACCAAATCAGTATGGCTCTGGCACCTAGGAAAGAAGAAGCCTTATCATTGAAGGAGTAGTAGAATTGATGTCCCAGAAAGGGAGGCGTTTATCTCTATCTTCAAAGGGGACTTTTTTTTAAAATTCTGGACAGTGCAGCCTTTCTTCAGTAATTAAAGCAGATGTACAATGCATGTTTGATGGAGTACAAGACTTGCTGTTGTAGTTGGCATAAGTGAAAGTAGTGAAAGTGTTAACCACTCAGTTGGCATGCCCACACCTCAGTATGTGAAAATTTCTTCCATCAATAGTTAAGTTTTACTGAGTGGTTATTGTGTCCTCTTGTTCTTGTTCAGTCACCCAGTCACGTCCGCCTCTGAGACCCTGTGGACTGCAGCACACCAGGCCTCCCTGTCCCTCACCATCTCCTGGAATTTGTCCAAGTTCATGTTCATTACATCGGTGATGCCGTCTAGCCATCTTCTCTAATGCCCTCTTCTCCTACTGCCCTCAATCTTTCCCAACATCAGGGACTTTTCCAGTGAGTTATGTGTTCACATCAGATGACCAAAATACTGGAGCATCAGCTTCAGCATCGGTAAAAATTCCAGTGAATAGTCAACAAACAGTGCTTTTTGATAGAAGAAAACAACAAAAGGGAAAAGACTAGAGATCTCTTCAGGAAAATTGGAAACATTAAGGGAGCATTCTGCCCAAGATGTGCAGAATAAAGCATAAAAATGGTAGAGACCTAATAGATGCTAAAGAGATCAAGAAGAGATGGAAAGAATACATGGAAGAACTGTGTAAAAAAGATCTTAATGAACTGGATTACTATGATGTTGTGGTTAGTCACCCAGAACCAGACATTCTGGAGAGCAAAGTCAAGTGGGCCTTAAGAAACACTGCTGTTAATAAAGCTAGTGGATTCAATGAAATTCCAGCAGAAATAATCAAATCCCTAAAGGATGATGCCATCAAAGTTTTGCATTCGTTATGTCACCAAATCTGAAGACCCAGCAGTGGCCACAAGACTGGAAAAGGTCAATCCTCATCCTAACTCCCAAGAAGGGTACCAAAGAATGTGCTGAACATGGGGCAGTTGCACTGATTTCCCACGCTAGTAAGTGAAGTTGCTCAGTTGTGTCCGACTCTTTGCGATCCCATGGACTGTAGCCTACCAGGCTCCTCCGTCCATGGAATTTTTCAGGCAAGAATACTGGAGTGGGTTGCCATTAAAATCTTGCATGCTAGGCTTCAGCATTATGTGAACTAAGAAATTCCAGATGTCCAAGCTAGGTTTAGAAAAGGAAGAGGAACTAGAGATCAAATTGCCAACATTCGCTGGATTATAGAGAAAGCAAGGGAATTTCAGAAAAACATCTATCTCTGTTTCATTGACTACGCTAAGCCTTTGACTGTGCGGATCATTGAAAAACTGTGGGAAGATCTTAGATGGAAATACCAGACCATCTTACCTGTCTCCTGAGAAACCTGTATGCAGGTCAAGAAGCAATAGTTGAAACCTTGTATGGAACAACTGATCGGTTCAAGATCAAGAAGAAAGTATGACAGGGCTGTCTGCTGTCACCCTGTTTGTTTAACGTGTATGCTGAGCACATCATGAGAAATACCAGACTGGATGATTACAAGCTGGAATCAAGATAGGCGGGAGAAACATCAACAACCTCAGATATGCAGATGATACCACTCTAATGGCCGAAGGCAAAGAGCCTCTTGATGAGGATGAAGGAGGAGAATGAAAGAGCCAGCTTAAAACTAAATATTTTAAAAAAACTGAGATCATGGCATCCAGCCCCATAACTGCATGGCAAATAGAAGGGGAAAAGGTGGAAGCAGTGACAGATTTCCTCCTCTTGGGCTCCAAAATCACTGCAGAACAGTGACTGCAGTCATGA
The DNA here is from genome assembly GCF_032452875.1 of Bos javanicus. Classification (NCBI taxonomy): domain Eukaryota; kingdom Metazoa; phylum Chordata; class Mammalia; order Artiodactyla; family Bovidae; genus Bos; species Bos javanicus. The sequence goes on from NC_083883.1 coordinate 62,434,975, forward strand.
AATCAGAAGACCATTGCTTCTTGGCAGGAAAGCGATGACAAACTTAGTGTTTTGAAAAGCAGAGACATTACTCTGCCGACAAAGGTCCGTATAGTCAAGGCTATGGTCTTCCCAGTGGTCACATACAGTTGTGAGAACTGGACCGTAAAGAAAGCAGAATGCCAGAGAATCGACGCCTTCAGACCATGGTGCTGGAGAAGACTCTTTGCGACCCCTTGGACTGTAGCCTTCCAGGGTCCTCTGATGATGGAATTCTCCAGGTGAGACTACTGGAGTGCGTTGCCATTTCCTTATCCAGGGCATCTTCCCAACCCAGGAATCGAACCCAGGTCTCCTGCTCTGCGGGCAGATTCTTTACCATCTGAGCCACCAGGGAAGCCCCTATTATGTCCTAAGTGCTGTTAAAAAATAAAACAAAAACAGAATATTCATCTAGTTCTCAAAACATTCTAATAATCACCATCGGAGTGGTACAAAGAAAGTGTTGTAAAGAATGGCTATTCCCCATGTGGGGTTAGGCTTTAGATGGGTAGGCAGAGAAAGGGTAGACAGGATGAGAGAAGAGAAAAGGCAGGAGGGGAGAAAGCCTGGATCAGGATTCAACAAACATTCCCTGAGTATCCCAGTTGTGCCACTGTTAGTCCCTGCCTTCAGAGTACTCACGATCCACTCAAGGGATGGCTGATGAACAAAACCTTGCCTTTAGAAAAGGGATAATAGTAACTTACTGAATCCCTTCCTATTTAAGGGACTTAGCCCTTAGTGCTTAAGGTTTAGTTCAGTTCAGTTCAGTGACTCAGTCATGTCCGACTCTTTGCGACCCCATAAATTGCAGCACGCCAGGCTTCCCTGTCTATCACCAACTCCCAGAGTTCACTCAAACTCATGTCCATCAAGTCGGTGATGCCCTCCAGCCATCTCATCCTCTGTCATCCCCTTCTCCTCCTGCCCCCAGTCCCTCCCAGCATCAGAGTCTTTTCCAATGAGTCAACTCTTCGCATGAGGTGGCCAAAGTACTGGAGTTTCAGCTTCAGCATCAGCTTCCAGTGAACACCCAGGACTGATCTCCTTCAGAATGGACTGGTTGGATCTCCTTGCAGTCCAAGGGACTCTCAAGAGTCTTCTCCAACACCACAGTTCAAAAGCATCCATTTTTCGGCGCTCAGCTTTCTTCACAGTCCAACTCTCACATCCATACATGACCACTGGAAAACCCATAGCCTTGACTAGACGGACCTTTGTTGGCAAAGGAATGTCTCTGCTTTTGAATATGCTCTCTAGGTTGGTCATAACTTTTCTTCCAAGGAGTAAGTGTCTTTTAATTTCATGGCTGCAATCACCATCTGCAGTGATTTTGGAACCCCAAAAAATTAAGTCTGACACTGTTTCCACGGTTTCCCCATCTATTTCTTATGAAGTGATGGAAGAAGATGCCATGATCTTAGTTTTCTGAATGTTGAGCTTTAAGCCAACTTTTTCACTCTCCTCTTTCACTTTCATCAAGAGGCTTTTTAGTTTCTCTTCACTTTCTGCCATAAGGGTCGTGTCATCTGCATATCTGAGGTTACTGATATTTCTCCCGGCAATCTTGATTCCAGCTTGTGCTTCTTCCAGCCCAGGTTTCTTATGATGTACTCTGCTGCTGCTGCTGCTGCTGCTGCTAAGTCACTTCAGTCATGTCTGACTCTGTGCAACCCCATAGACAGCAGGCCCACGAGGCTCCCCCATCCCTGGGATTCTCCAGGCAAGAGTACTGGAGTGGGTTGCCATTTCCTTCTCCAATGCATGCAAGTGAAAAGTGAAAGGGAAGTCACTCAGTCGTGTCCGGCTCTTAGTGACCTCATGGACTGCAGCCTACCAGGCTCCTCCACATATGGGATTTTCCAGGCAAGAATACTGGAGTGGGTTGCGATTGTCTTCAGCATATATAAGTTAAATAAGCAGGGTGACAATATACAGCCTTGATGTACTCCTTTTCCTATTTGGAACCAGTCTGTTCCATGTCCAGTTCTAACTGTTGCTTCCTGACCTGCATACAAATTTCTCAAGAGGCAGGTCAGGTGGTCTGGTATTCCCATCTCTTTCAGAAATTTCCACAGTTTATTGTGATCCACAAGTCAAAGGCTTTGGCATAGTCAATAAAGCAGAAATGGATGTTTTTCTGGAACTCTCTTGCTTTTTCAATGATCCAGTGGATGTTGGCAATTTGATCTCTGGTTCCTCTGCCTTTTCTAAAAACAGCTTGAACATCTGGAAGTTCACAGTTCACGTATTGCTGAAGCCTGGCTTGTAGAATTTTGAGCATTACTAGCATGTGAGATGAGTGTAATTGTGCGGTAGTTTGAGCTTTCTTTGGGATTGGAATGAAAACTGACCTTTTCCAGACCTGTGGCCACTGCTGAGTTTTCCAAATTTGCTGGCATATTGAGTACAGCACTTTCACAGCATCAGCTTTCAGGATTTGAAATAGCTCAACTGGAATTCTATCACCTCCACTAGCTTTGTTTATAGTGATGCTTCCTAAGGCCCACTTGACTTCACATTCCAGGATGTCTGGCTCTAGGTCAGTGATCACACCATCATGATTATTTTGGTCGTGAAGATCTTTTTTGTATAGTTATTCTGTGTATTCTTGCCACCTCTTCTTAATATCTTCTGCTTCTGTTAGGTCCATACCATTTCTGTCCTTAATTGAGCCCATCTTTGCATGAAATGTTCCCTTGGTATCTCTAATTTTCTTGAAGAGATCTCTAGTCTTTCCCATTCTGTTCTTTTCCTCTATTTCTTTGCATTGATCACTGAGGAAGGCTTTTTCATCTCTCCTTGCTATTCTTTGGAACTCTGCATTCAGATGCTTATATTTTTCCTTTTCTCCTTTGCTTTTCACTTCTCTTCTTTTCACAGCTATTTGTAAGGCCTCCTCAGACAGCCATTTTGCTTTTTTGCATTTCTTTTCCATGGGGATGGTCTTGATCCCTGTCTCCTGTACAATGTCACAAACCTCATTCCATAGTTCATCAGGCACTCTATCTATCAGATCTAGGCCCTTAAATCTATTTCTCACTTCCACTGTATAATCATAAGGAATTTGATTTAGGTCATACCTGAATGGTCTAGTGGTTTTCCCTACTTTCTTCAATTTCAGTCTGAATTTGGCAATAAGGAGTTCATGATCTGAGCCACAGTCAGCTCCCGGTCTTGTTTTTGCTGACTGTATAGAGCTTCTCCATCTTTGGCTGCAAAGAATATAATCAGTCTGATTTCGATGTTGACCATCTGTGTCATGTGTGATGTCCATGTGTACAGTCTTCTCATGTGTTGTTGGAAGAGGGTGTTTGCTATGACCAGTGCATTTTCTTGCCAAAACTCTATTAGCCTTTGCCCTGCTTCATTCCAAGGCCGAATTTGCCTGTTACCCCAGGTGTTTCTTGACTTCCTACTTTTGCATTCCAGTCCCCTCTAATAAAAAGGACATCTTTTTTGGGTGTTAGTTCTAAAAGGTCTTGTAGGTCTTCATAGAACCGTTCAACTTCAGCTTCTTCAGCGTTGCTGGTTTGGGCATAGACTTGGATTACTGTGATGTTGAATGGTTTGCCTTGGAAACAAACAGAGATCATTCTGTCATTTTTGAGATTGCATCCAAGTACTGCATTTTGGACTCTTTTTGTTGACCATGATGGTTACTGCATTTCTTCTAAGGGATTCCTGCCCACAGTAGTAGATATAATGGTCATCTGAGTTAAATTCACCCATTCCAGTCCATTTTAGTGCTTAAGGTAGGTACAGTTATTTCCAGTGTAAACAAATCAGCACACAGGGGTTAAGTAACTTGACCAAGGCTGCACAGCTAATAAATAGAAAAAGAAAAAAATCGAAGTTCTGAGTTATTTTAGTTAGAAACTAGTCTGCAGATGGAAGAATAATGGGAGCCCTGATGGCTCAGTGGTAAAGAATATGCCTGCAATGCAGGAGACTCAGGTTCAATCCCTGGGATTGAAGATACCCTGGAGATCCCCTGGAGAAGGAAATGGCAACCCACTCCAGTATTCTTGCCTGAGAAATCCCATGGACCGAGGAGCCTGGCAGGCTACAGTCCAGGGGGGGTCACAAAAAAGTCAAACATGGCTTAGTGACTAAAACAACAACATACGGGGTAATAATAGACAATGAAAAGTAGATTGAAGGGAAGGTACATGGAACTTTATATACTTCTCTTTGTAGTATTTTTGTCACAAATGGGAATTGCGTATTATCAATCTTTTTTTTTCCCAACAAATCTGGAGATGTTTTCCCCTTTAACTGTTAAAAGAAATGATTAATAAAGTTCTATGTCAATGAACTATATAAACAATGATATTAATAATTTAATAGGAACTTAATGAATTGTATTAACAATACTAATGCTACTGCTAAGTCATCTCAGTCATGTCCGACTCTGTGCAACCCCATAGACGGCAGCCCACCAGGCTCCCCGTCCCTGGGATCCTCCAGGCAAGAACACTGGAGTGGGTCACCATTTCCTTCTCCAATGCATGAAAGGGAAAAGTGAAAGTGAAGTCGCTCAGTCGTGTCCAACTCCCAGCGACCCCATGGACTGCAGCCTACCAGGCTCCTCCGTCCATGGGATTTTCCAGGCAAGAGTACTGGAGTGGGTACTAATAAATTACAATACTAATAAATTAATATAAATTTTACAATACTAATAAATTAATAAAATACTAATTATTATAAAATTATATATTATATATAAATAAAATTACATATTATAATTATAGTATTATAAAATACTAATAAATTAATATAAATGTTAATGTGTTATGTTAATAGATTTCTTAAGGTTGAATTATACTTCTATTCCTGGAATAAACCCATTGTGGCCCTGGTCATGCTTTTTTGTTTGTTTTTTATTTCTAGGTTCAGTTTGCTAATATCTTCTTTAGTATCTTTACAGCCTTATTTAAAGATGACTGACAGTTTTCCTTTCTGTTGTATCCTTTTCAATTTTGTGTCAGGGTAATAGGAGCCTTGTAGAATATATTTGGAAGTTTTATTCTTTTTCTATATTCTGCAACAGTATAACATGGGACTAGAGCAAGCACAAATCTCTTACACGGGGAAATGTTTGGCACTACTTACTAAAGATGAACCCACACCATTCTGCTCCTACCCAGCAAGAATGTATACGTGCATTCACTGAAAGCTGTGGACTAGAACATTCATGGCAGTGCTATTCCTAATCCCCCAAAACTGGAAATTCTCAAATGTCCATCAACAGCGATAAGGATAAACTGTGGGACTTTCCTGGTGGCTCAGCCGGTAAAGCGTCTGTCTACGATTTGGGAGACCCGGGTTTGATCCCTGGGTTGGGAAGATCCCTTGGAGAAGGAAATGGCAATCCACTCCAGTACTATTGCCTGGAAAATCCCATGGACAGAGGAGCCTGGTGGGCTACAGTCCATGGGGTCGCAAAAAGTCGGACACGACTGAGCGACTTCACATTCACGATTACGTTCACGTAGTGTGTTTACACAATAGAGTACTATTCAGCAGCAAGAATTAAAGTCAGACACAACACATGAATGAATCTCATAGACATAGTGTAGAATCCAGGAAACCTAGCAACAAAAAGTTCATTCTGTATGTTTCCATTCATCTAAAACTCAAAGTTAGGCAAAATGAATCTCTGATGTTAGAAGTCAGGATAGTGAGTAGTCTCGAAGTTAGTAATTTGAAGGATGCATAACGGGGGCTCCTGAGTGCTGGTGGTGTTCTTTTTCTTGAGTGGAATGCTGATGACACAGTGTGTTGACTTTATGAAAATTCACTTAAAATTTACGTACTTTTCTGTAAAAGTATTGACATCATATAATGACGTCATGTAATAACATCATATCTGAATGAAAAATTCTAGAAAGGAAGAGCCTCTGACACTCAGAAGCTGGTCTAGTATTCACAGTTAAGCCATATTATTCTCCTATTACAATTACAATATGTAATTCTCCTATTACATATTATTCTCCTATCAACCTCAGACAAGGGCACTCTGAAACCATGATAAAATGCGACAAAGTAAAGCACTTCAGGCGGAGAAGGCAATGGCAACCCACTCCAATACTCTTGCCTGGAAAATCCCATGGAGGGAGGAGCCTGGTAGGCTCCATGGGGTCGCTAAGAGTCGGACACGACTGAGCGACTTCCCTTTCACTTTTCACTTTCATGCATAGGAGAAGGAAATGGAAACCCATTCCAGTGTTCTTGCCTGGAGAATCCCATGGACGGGGGAACCTGGTGGGCTGCCGTCTCTGGGGTCACACAGAGTCGGACACAACTGAAGCGACTTAGCCGCAGCAGCAGCAGTAGCAAAGCACCTCAGGGGCTTTCCCAGTGGCTCAGCAGTAAAGAATCTGCCTGCAATGAAGGAGCAATAGGTTCAGTCCCTGGGTCAGGAAGATCCCCTGGAGGAGGGCATGGCAACCCACTTCAGTATTCTTGCCTGGAGAATTCCATGGACAGAGGAGTTTGGCAGGGTACAGTACATAGGATCGCAAAGAGTAGGATATGACTGAATTGACTTAGCATTCACACAGGCACAAAGCATTTCAGAAGTTTGTCTAAGCACAGACACAGGATCACTCTGCCAGCCACACTCTTGGCCACAGTGAGTGACTATTACTTATTTACAAATTATAGCTTTATTCTTACAGCTAGTCTTAGATAAAATAGATATATAAATAAGATTGACTGAGATGCCCAGTCACAGAATTGCCCAAGCTGCCTGACAACACCCACTTGAGAGTAAGTCCCCAGTTCCTTAGATTCTCCTTCAAGTCACCAACCAAAGCCCAAATCCTAAAATGATTCTTTCTTAACAACTTCTTACTGAGAAAGCCCTTAGTTCTCCATTTATGTGTTCTTCTTCATTGTAATAAATACAACTTGGTTAACTACAGTTGACTGAAGAGCATTAACACCTGAGAATCTTTGACTTCTTGAAGATTCTGATGAGTTTGAGGAAATAGAGCTTTTGCAATCAGTATTTCCAGTCAAGCTTTCTTGGGAACTGTAGGGAACTATATATGCTTTTCTGAATCTCAAGAAAAATCAGCTGAGAAATCAAGAAGACAGGAGACATTATTAGAATAAAAGCTTAAACAAAACATTCAGAATTAAAGCTTCATAATCAATATAGAGACGACATTGATTGAAAGGGACCCATCGATAAGTCAAAAGCAACAGCAGGAAATGCTAACACCTGGAGTCCAAAGTGAGACAGGGAAAACAGGAGAGAATCTAATCAAGATCTAATGAGTCTTGTAAAGTTGCCATTTCACACCAGTGTTCATGGCCCCACCTGCTGATAACAGTGAAAATAAGATAAATATTAATGAGGCTATATGCATAGGATACTTCATACAAACTCTGAGTGATGTTCTGAGAAATAAACTCTACAAGCAAAGTAAGTCCTTAAATTGGCAATTTCCTTAACTGATTCTGAGTAATGCTGTTACCATGCTAAGAGATCTGAATGTTACATTATTCATCAGTGTTTGCTAGCATTTTCCGTGTTTGTATTCACCAAAAAATATAGTTCTTTGTACATACTTTCACAGAAAAAGTGCAAAAAGATTTGGGTGTGTTTGTGACATACTCCAATACAACATCTGAATGGACCTGAAATCTGAATGAACAGAAGTCACAATGGCAAAATCAAAGTCTGAGCAAGCAGAAAAAAATATTTTTGTGTTAAAAAAAAATAGCTGGACTGAATTTAGTACATTTAGTTTTCGTGAAATATTGGCGTTTTTTACTTTGTCATCAAAATATTTATTGATATGTTAATTCCTAATATGTTTCAGACACAGTACTAGGCCCTAGATGCTGGGATGAATGTGGTTTTTCTTTCCTCTCTCACTGTACTCCAGCTACCTGGGCCTTCTTGTGGCTTTTCTGCACATCAGGCATAACCCAGCATACCTCCACTATAGTTCCTTTTCACCTGCTAATCCCTCTTTCTGGACTACTTTATCCCCAGATATCTACATATATAATTTGCCCTCACCTCCTGGTAGGCTGCAGTCCATGGGGTCGCTAAGAGTCAGACACGACTGAGTGACTTCCCTTTCACTTTTCACTTTCATGCATTAGAGAAGGAAATGGCAACCCACTCCAGTGTTCTTGCCTGGAGAATCCCAGGGACGGGGGAGCCTGGTGGGCTGCTGTCTATGGGGTCGCACAAAGTCAGCACAACTGAAGCGACTTAGCAGCAGTAGCAGCAGCATCAGGTCTTTGCCCAAATGTCACATGAGTCAAATCTCTTTGCTCATCCTATTAAAAATCACAACCCCATCCTCACTGTCTATCCCACTTCTTTAGCATTTATCACCATGTAAGCTACCTTTTACTGATTTACTATATTATTTCTACATAAGTTCCATGAAGGCAGGGATTTCTGTTTTTGTCAGTGCTGTATTCTCCAGACCTGGCACATAGCTAAGTCTTTACTGAATAAATAAATGAGTATATGTATAAAATACACAGTCATTGTTCTGTAGGGGCTGAATAGTAAATGAATAAGGACAATACAACATTACAAATGATGTGGGAAAGGGTATTCCCGGCAGTGGGAGTAGCCTGGGCAAAGATACAGTGGTCTAAAAATAGCAAGCAATGATGCTATAAGTGAATAGCAAAAATGTAGTTGTTTTTCTCTCTTACCCACAATAAGCTAAAAAATTGTAATGTAAGTTGACCTACTCCTAAGAGGAAAAACCTTGCTTCACAAAAGCCATGTTATTTTGCAAATATTTAAAAGAATAGTGTTCTTATAGATCAACGGCTTGCTTTTACAACAGTAAATTAAATTGTTCGTATTTATCAAGGAATAATCTTCTAGGAAACCCCTGGCCTTTAATCCAACTCTTTAAGCATATTATTGGAACTCAAACATATAGACAGATAAGCAGGTAGAGAGAGATATTAGGCTGTATTATCTAATTTGCATAATCTTGAAGTTCATTTGACTGAATTCAGATAGAATAACTAGAAGAATTATACTAAATCAGGAATAATGACAGGAAAATCAGAGCCCTGACTTTGGAGTTTTTGTGAAATCTGAATGAGCAAAGTTTAATGAAAAAAATTACTCCCTAAAGTTCTCAGGAATAGTTAGATATTTCTTACTAAAAATTAAGGGGAGAAGGTGATTAATTTTGAGAATCTGATGATAATGGACGCTTAATTCAGCACAAGTAAGAGAAAATTTCTGGGAATGGGTTTGTGGGTTCAGTTCAGTCACTCAGTCATGTCGGACTCTTTGCGACCCCATGGACTGCAGCATGCCAGGCTTCCCTGTCCAACACCAACTCCCAGAGCTTGCTCGAAGTTATGTCCATTGAGTCATTGATGCCATCCAACCATCTCATCCTCTGTTGTCCCCTTCTCCTCCTGCCTTAATCTTTCCCAGCATCAGGGTCTTTTCCAATTGTGGGTTAGAAACTGATTTTATCATACAATCTTGCACAATGCAACCTATCATTATATGGATACTATTATAAGGGCAAATCACATGCCACAAAGCAAAACAGGATTAAATAATAAAAGCTTAGTGTAATACAGTTACATATCAGTCCTAAAAAGTTCCATTGTGTTTGATAAGTCTGGATTACAGAGCAACACAGAAAATCAGTGTACTCAATTAAGTGTGTAGAACTGGCTGACTTCTTCCCCACATTTGAGACATTTTGGTTGTTGATAAAATCAGTATATTAATGACGCTTAGTCAGTATTATTTATTAGTAAATGTAAGTGCTTTTTAAAAATTTTGAATTGTTATTTTTACTAAAAGCAACTCAGGAAACATGAGAAATAAGATTATGGTACAGCACAGGACAATATCAAGTTAAGTTAAATGTTGTTGTTCAGGCACTCAGTTGTGTCTGACTCTTTGCAAGCCCATGGACTGCAGCACGCCAGGCTTCCTTGTCCTTACCATCTTCCACAGCTTACTGAAACTCATGTCCATTGAGTCAGTGATGCCATCCGACCATCTTGTCCTCTGTCGTCCCCTTCTCCTTCTGCCTTCAATCTTTCCCAGCATCAGTCTTTTCTAAGTTAAATAAAATTTAAAAATTAAATTATGGAAAAACCAATGAATTGGGACTTGGGGTAAAAGAGGAAATAAAACAATTTAATAGGGTTATTATTTACTTTACATGTAATAATAGAAATACCAGTGTGACAACTATTTGGGATGGGATGATAATCACGAAAGGAATGGAAAAGCCGAGTACAAATTCAAACTAACTGGGATGGGGTGAGGGAAAGGCACAAGTCAGCATACATATGAAATGGGGAAGAAAATGAACTATTACAAAGAAAGATATGTGATGGCTGTCAAATGGAAGAAATGAAACCAATAATGTCAGTTGTCACAATAGACATATACAGGCTGAATTTCATTATCAAAAGGCAGAGACTGTCAGATTTTATTAAAAAAAAAAAAAAACTACCTGCAAACTTGCAACTAATAGGAAAGTAAGTCCTGGAGATCTAATGCATAACAGAGTGAATGTTGACAACAATATTATTTTATAATCATTAAACTTGCTAAAAGGTTAGATCTTAGTTGTTCCCACTACACACACATACACACAATATCAATGATGTGACATGATAAGGGTGATAACTGTGGTTACAATGGCAATTATATTACAATATATAAATGTATCAAATAAACATGTTATATACCTTAAATTAATGCAGTGTTATATGTCAAGTATATTTTATTAAAGAAAAGGAATTTTTTAAAAGGTAAAAATTTTAAAATCTATCTTAAGTTACTTGTAAAATATAAAATAAAAGAATCAAGATATTAAAAATGAAGAGGTGAAAAAAGATACACTGCAAAGATTCAAACAAGGAGGAGGAAGTTTGGAGTACTAGTGTCAAATAAAGCAAAATTCAAGGTCCCAAACCTTATCTCAGGAGGGATTGCTGCTGCTGCTGCTGCTAAGACGCTTCAGTCGTGTCCAACTCTGTGCGACCCCATAGATGGCAGCCCACCAGGCTCCGCCGTCCCTGGGATTCTGCAGGCAAGAACACTGGAGTGGGTTGCCATTTCCTTCTCCAGGAGGGATTGGGAGACCAAAAATTGGAGTTGGGGCTGTCAAAGCAGCCAGGATTTCAGGGGTTAAGATTCTGGAGTGAAGGGCAGAAAAAAAAATAAAGTAATCCTATGAGCCTCTTTTCCCTTCAAGATGTTTACTAACTTGTTACACTGAGAGGTTGAGTAAAGGCATGTACACATTATGCAAACTATATAATAAGGGAACTCTACTTAATACTCTGTAATGACCTATATGGGAAAAATCTTACAAAGAATGGCTTCCCTGTTGGCTCAGACGGTAAAGAATCCGCCTGCAATGCAGGAGACCTAAGAGACACAGATTCAAATCCTTGGGAAGGAAGATCCCCTGGAGGAGGGCATGGCAAACCCACTCTATTATTCTTGCCTGGAGAATTCTGTGGACAGAGGAGCCTGGCGGTCTACAGTCCATTGGGTCCCAAAGAGTCGGACACAACTGAGCAACTAATATTTTCACTTCTCATGTATGTATAATTTACTTTACAACGAAAACTAACACAACATTGTAAATCAACTATACATCCAAAAATAAAACACACACACACACAAAAGCTAGCAACACCTTTATGGTGCTGAGGAGACAAAAACTGTAGTTGAGAGCTCTTCAAAACGGAGAACACCTCGGTACTTCATCTGAGGTCATGAAGAAATATATACTAGGTCTAAGGGCTAACTGAAAACAGACCAGCGCTTACCAAAAAAAAAATTAAGTGCTGACATTAATCTTTCAGATAATATGATAAAGTAAAAAGTATACAGGCTGAAGGGTCTGATATCATCGCCATCAAGTAAGTTACATTTTAGTTGGAGAAACAAGATTACGACTCATGAAACAATTAGAAAATCAAATAAGACAGTAACATCATGTTAAATCTCATGGCACAAACTGAAGTGAAATAATAGGATTTTTTTAGCTGGATACTCTCCTCATGGAAGCCCTCAATAGAGCCCCATTCTTTTTCTAGAAGAGGCTCTTTAAACATTAAGTGATTTGTGTTAGGTCTTACATTACCTGGGTGATGAGTGCATCTATCACTCAGGTCTCTAAAAATAGGCTGAGCCTTTTACATCTACTAAAAAACACACTGTGTTCACAATTCATTAAATGGAAAGAGAGCTATTATTCAGTTGTCAGAAACTAATGTGAATTATCTGCAGGTGCATCAGCAGTAAAGGTATTTAAGGAGACTTTCCTGGTGGTCTAGTGGTTGGGACTTCACCTTCCAATGCAGAGGGTGTGGGTTTCAGCCCTGGTCTGGGAGCTACAATCCCACGTGCCTCAGGGCCAAAGAACAACAAGCAAAAAACATTAAAAAAAAAAAAAAACACAGAAGCAATATTGTAACAAATTCAATAAAGACTTAAAAAAAATTTTAAGGAAACTATTTCTGAACTTGAAACTAAAAAACTGAATATTTTTTTATCCATCTCGGTAAACTTTTTTGTGAATACAGTTACTGGTTTGAAGAATAAAGGATCCAGAAAATGAAAATATAACTAAAACATTGTTCCTTCATAAAATATAATTTCTTTGTACAAAAAAAAAAAAAATTGGGTTCTATGATTTCAAACCTCCTCTCTGAGCTATTCAAGAAAACATCCTTTTGCGGTGTATCTGCAGAGTGGAAGCATAACATACATATTGACCACATGATGGCGACAAAGAGCCAAGTTTGTTTTCCGCCTGTGCGGGGCCTTTCAGGATCTTTGTCCTTCGGTTTTTGTGCTTAGAAAAGACAGACCTTACATGTCCTATGGCACAGTGAATGGAACAATAGTTTATGTAATTATATCTTTATTTTAAACAGCAGTAAAGCCCTAATTCTGTTTCTTCTTTAGACTCAGAACCCAAGAATTAAAAGTGAAGAAGAAAACAGGTTATGTTAAGATGTGCTTGGTTAAAAAAAATATTCTGACAAATCCACTTACTATTCTGACTGTCACAGTAAGAAATAGAAGTCATACAGTTCAGAGAGAGACAACTTAGCTCTGAATTTAGTCATTACCTTCTTTTGATTCTTTTTGGTTGTTTTTGCTTTTGTTTGGATTTTCTTTTATTGACTATTTATAAATTAACATTCACACTCCCAAATCCTTGGGCCACATCCTCTTCCCCCAAATATTTTGGGGAACTTTAAGTTTAAAATTGACATGTTAAAATACACAGCCAAAGATAAAATGTTTAGCAGGTATATCATGACTTGTTTATTAAAGTTTAAAAGACTTGGCAAATAAAAATGTATAAAAATTTGGAATTTCTCATATGCCAAATGTTCTTTAAGTTTGCGTTCATCAAAATATCCCTTCTTTGTTGATATCAATAGTCACCGCTGAACATTATCCTGAAAGAAACCATGATGACGTTGATGAATTTTGTGACATTTATGCTTGGAAGTGTTGATCAGACATTAGTCATCAAAAACCAGGAATGGTTTTTGTCACCAAGAAAATCTAGTCTGGCAGACACAATCACATGTAAACAGTTTCATTTATATTACCTTAAAAGTAGAGGATAACATTCAAGTAGTTTCAAAATTTTTCTAAAAATTTGTACTTTTTCTAAAAATATGTAGTCTGATTTTAATTTTTTAATTTACTTTTAATTGGATGATAATTGCTTTACAACTTTGTGTTGGTTTCTGCCATACAATAAAGTGAATCAGTCGTAAGTATTCATATATCCCCTCCCTCTTAAACCTCCCTCCCACCCCTCACTCTATCCCACCTCTCTAGGTTGTCTCGGGGTTCTGGGAGGAGCTCCCTGTGTTACACGGCAGCTTCCCACTGGCTATCTGTTTTACACGTGGTAATGTATATGTTTCAATGCTACTCTCTCAATTCACCCCAGCCTCGCCTTCCCATGCTGTGTCCACAAGCGTCTGTGTCTCTATTCCTACCCTGCAAATAGGTTCAAGGTCTGATCACAATTTTTAACTTTCATTTCTTGAAATATCAAATGACCATGTATGTTAGGCCATTATTTGGCTGTAGAATTAAACCTCTCCTTCATGAGCCCCTAAATGTGTCCAGAAAATAGTAGCATTTCTTTGTTAGAGTGCATCACGTATTGCTCTGAAATCACAGCACTATAAAGCTTACCAACGGACCGTATGCTGATTACCATTCTTATTCTCTGGGTATATGGGTACACAGAAACATCACTCACTCATGCATATGCATACACATCAGTGACTGCTTTAATTGGTCTGAATGCTGATGTTCCTGCTTCTGATTTTTTTTTCATGAAAAGTTTTTTAAAATCAATTGTTTGGTATTAACATTTTAAAATGTACCGAAAAGTTGAGAGAGTAGGAATCACTCAGCTCTAGAATTCGAGAAGTGTTAGTTGCTCAGTCAGGTCCAACTCTTTGTGGCCCTATGGACTGTAGCTTATCAGGCTTCTCTGTCCATGGAATTCTCCAGGCAAGAATACTGGAGTGGGTAGCCATTCCCTTCTCCAAGGTATCTTCCTGACCCAGGAATCAAATCCAGGTCTCCTGCATTGCAAGCAGACTCTTCACATGAGCCATCAGGGAAAGATTCAATAAGTGTTAATATTTTGCCATATTTGCTTTATCTATTTACCTTGAATTTTTTTGATGAACCACTTGAAAATAAGTTACAGACATCATAATACTTGAAGACCTAAAGTGTCTGTAGTATTTATCTTTGAAAAATAAATTCTAATATAAAACTATAATGCATTATCATACAGACAAATACCATCTAGTATGCAGTCTTCTGTATTTAAATTTCCCCAGTTTCTCCAAAAAGGCTTTTAAATACACACACATTCAAATTACATGGTTATAGACATAGAACATAAGTGAAACTTAGCAGAAGAAAGCCAGAGCTCACAAGAAAGCCAGAACTCATTAAGACTTGGTCAAAAAAAAAAGCAGAGTGCTTCATAGAGAAGATGAACAGTTAGCAAGAATTTATTGACAATTGACCACATGTTAATTACCGTTTCTGATTCTATGAATCAATGTGGGTACAGGGACGCATCAAAGGCATTGAACCTGTGTTCATGCTTAGCTCAACACAGCACTAGAAAGTTCCCCAAACTTCTTTTTATGTGACATGTTCTTAAAACGATTCAAAGAGCCATACTTTCACTTAAATACCACGAAGACAAAAGTGAAGTTTTTTGTGATACTTTATGCTAAATATGTAGTTTGTCCTTTACTAGGTTTTTTAAAGATGACAAACAGGGTTTTTTTTAAGTCGTTATTGAATTTGTTACCGTGTGTTTTGGTTTTTGGGTCATGAGGCATATGGGGTCTTAGCTCCTTGACCAGGGATCGAATCTGCACTCAGTGCATCGGAAGGCGAAGTCTTAGCCACTGGACTGTCAGGGAAGCACCCTGTCCTCTTCTAGCCTTTAAACAGTGAAATAACTCTCATGTCATAGTCATCTTACACAGATCATGCTTTCTTGAGAGGGCATGTTATTGATCATGTGTTCTGTGCATGCGTGCTCAGTCGTGTCTGACTCCTTGGGACCCCAAGGACTGTAGCCCACCAGTCTGAGTAGAAGCAGGGAGTGGAAAGGAAAGCTGGGGGTGAAATGAGAAAGAATTAGTAGACCAAACCCCAAATGTCCACAGGATAAAGGAAGAGCCTGTACTTCCCCTCGTACCCTCTTTGTGGCCCCGGAAGTGGTAGCTACAGCAGTCATGGTCAAAGCCTCAGAGTAGAATTTGGAGATGAAAATAGGTGATGAGATTGGTTTAGTTAAGGGAGCTGAGAATAGGAAAGAGAGAGATGGATAAATCTGATGTTGACTTGATGGCTACAACCCACCTACTAAAGTGGCATGTGATTGTCTTGTTTTTCCTTCTTTTGTTCTTTTATCCTTTTGCCCATAATGTTCTAGGGCCTTCATTGTTGAGTATTGACTAGAATAAAATCTATCTACCTTTTATTATACTGAAGTTTCTCACGTTATCCAAAGCATCTATTCCAACTGAAAAGTTAAAAAAAAAAATAAAAGGGTATTCTAGTAGCTTCTGTGAAAGCCTTCACATTCTATCTGGAGCCCAACCTTGGCCTCCCTGACTAATCTGCCCTGCTAGGTGCCCAGGTGGTGCTAGTGGTAAAGAACCCACCCTGCACGGTAGGAGACTAAGGGAGCAGGGCTCGATCCCTGGGATCCCTGGGTTGGGAAGGTCCCTTGGAGAAGGGCATGGCAATGCACTCCAGAATTCTTGCCTGGAGAGTCCCATGGACAGAGGAGCCTGGCGGGCCCTGGTCCATAGGGTTGCAGAGTTGGACATGACTGAGCGACTTAGCACGGACACAGGTGCACACCCAAGAGAATGCCCTTTAGGGGCATCGTTCACCCATCAGAGAATTATGCCCCATTAACACTGAAGGTGTTGACTAGTTGGCTGAAAAAAAGAGAAGAATTTATTGCTGATTATTGATCAGAACAGGAGAAGTTGTGTGGCAGTGACAAAGATTCCCAAACTTCAATGGCTTAACCCCACAGATCTTTGATTTCACTCATACTGTTCCTATGCTCATTAGAGTCCTCAGGGACCATATTGACAGCACCCATCTCAATACCTTCTTCCACAGAGGCAGCAATAAAGGATAATGTAGCAAACTGTGTGTTGGCTTTTTTTTTTTTTTTGCTGTATCTGGTCTCAGCTGCCGCACATGGGATCTTTCGTTGTGATGTACAGATTCTCTAGTTGTGGTGTGTGGGCTCAGTAGATGTGGTGCATAGGCTTAACTGCTCCAGGCATATGGGATTTTAGTTCCCGATCTGGGATCAAACCGGTGTCCCCTGCACTGCAAGGTGAATTTTTACCCACTGGACCATGAGGGAAGTCCCTGTGCACTGATTCTTAAAGCTCTCACTCAGGTGTAACATAAGTCACTTCTGCACACATTTCATCAGCCAAAGTCAGCCACATGGTCATGCCTAACTTCAAAGAGAGCAGAGAAGTACAATCCTGCAGTGTACCTAGAAAGAGAAGAAAGCTGAACTATTCGTGAACATCTGTAATAACATTCATTATCTTACTCTTTTTCTCCTTCCTCTTCCCGACTGTTTGTGAAAACACATTATATTACTTAATGGAAAACTCCCTCCAGGGCAGGGTCACTTGCTGAATGATGAGATGAGCTGCCTCACATACATTATTCCTTTGAAAGGTAATTCTGTGCAGTATTTGATAGGACTAGAGTATGATTTCTGCAAATATCGCCCAGTTCGGAGACCATCTGTAGTTTATGGAAAATATTAACTATAGTGAACATAATTGCACAGAGTCACATGTCAGCCACATCTTCCTCTTTTCCATGGAAACCAGGAGACATTTTACAATTTATCAACAAGTGTGCTGCCAGATCAGAGCTGAAGGCTTGCTTCCAACTCACTGTGCTTGTCCGGGCATGGCCCAATTATCCCTAATGTATGGAAGAAATAGCTGTGTGTTTCCTGCTGTGCCTCTCGAACTGACTGAGCTCTAGGCATCATGCCGTAGTGTCACCATCCCTCAGGGTCAGTTGAGGATTTTCCGTTTTTATTATTGGAATGATGAGCATGCCTTAGCAGTTTGGAGGAGTTAGTTATCTGATACCTTATGGTATGTCAAGGGCATTGGCCTTGACATAGAAAGAGCTTTGCACAGGCTTGCCACCCATCTGGGATTAGTTCCCTCGTCTTCTGCTGTTAAAATGATTCCCGGTTTTGTTTTGTATTTTTGCCTCCTGTCTGTTTTTAATTTCTCTAGCTTGGAATTCCTTCCAAACATTGTTACTTGTTGATGAAGAAGGTCATGACTGAGGACTAGCAAGATCACACTTTGAGTTGTTTTTTCCAGAAGGTCAGAAGCAAGGGCAGAAACAAGCCTGCCTGTTTGCCACTGAGTTTTCATTGCCAAGGATGATTCCTGGAATATGGCACCCAGTGAATATCATCAGATTAATAAATAAAGGCCCAGCAGATAGAGCAGACGTTATTGACTCACTTACGTGGTAGTTCTCTTTCTTTTGACCAGTGGCAAAAAATTATAAGCCGCTGGCTGGAATGAGAGATGAAAAAAAGTCTTCCACATTTAAACTAAGCTAACAGGACTTTCCTGGTGGTCTAAGGGCTAAGACTCCATGCTCCCAAAGCAGGGACCCTGGGTTTGATCCCTGGTCAGGGAACTAGACCCCACATGCCACAACTGAAGGTCCTTAATGGCATAAGGAAGATGGAAGATCCCACACACCATAACTAAGACCTAGCTCAGCCAAACAAATACATTTTTTAAAATAAATAAGTAAACTAAGTGAACAACACTATAGCTTTGCTCTCCAATTAGCTTAGTTCTAGATTATTTTCGTATCCTACTACTCACTAGTCATAACCAAATTTCCAGCCAAACAGAACTACCAGCTGTTCTCGGGATGGTCATGTTCCTTGTTGTGAGTTGAATTGGGTACCCCCCCCAAAAAAAAGATATGTTGAAGTCCTAAGCCCCAGCACCTCAGAATGTGACCTTATTTAGACATAGGGTTGTTGCAGATGTAATTGGTTAAGATGGAGTCATCCTGGAGTAGGGCCCCCAGTCCAATGTGACTGGTGTCCTTATGAGTTGAGCAGGGAACACAGAGACCCTGGGAGAACACATGTGACAACAGAGGCAGACCCTGGGGGGTGCAGAGGCAAGCCAAGGATGCCAGATGCTGCCGCAAACCCGAAGCTGGAGGAGTTGAGCAGGGAACACAGAGACCCTGGGAGAACACATGTGACAACAGAGGCAGACCCTGGGGGGTGCGGAGGCAAGCCAAGGACGCCAGACGCTGCCGCAAACCTGAACCTGGAGGAGGCAGGGAGGAGGCCCCTGAAGGGCTCAGAGCGCTGTGGCCCTACTAACATCTTTTTACTTGATTTTAATATTTTTGGCTGCCCTGGCTTCTCCCTGTGGCACACAGAGCTTCCCTAGTTGTGGTATGAAGGCTTAGTTGCCCTATGGCATGTGGGGTCTTAGTTCCCTGACCCAGGGATCGAACCCATTTCCCCTGCATTGGCGGGTGGTGGCACCGGACCACCAGGAAAGTCCCGGCTCTACTGGCATCTTGATTTTGGACCCATAGCCTCCAGAATTAAGACAATACATTTTTGCTGTTTGAAGTCACCTGCTTTGTGATGCTTTGTTACAGCAGCCCTAGGAAACCAATACATTCTTCATGCCTGTATACTTTGCTCTCTTTATCTGGTCTTCACCCCATTGTCCATCTTGGGAACACTTTTCATATCTCTTCTTGGGTAAAATCTTTAAATGATTTTCAAAATATTAGACTGGCTTGACTTCCCTCACCTCCCATAATACCCGTGTCTCCTAGAGCACCTCCTACGGCACCACTGTGGAGAGGAGGTAATGAATGGTTACCTCCATTCATTATGGTGGGTGGGCAGGAGATCTGAAGAGGTTGCTCTAAAGGTGTCAAGGCTGGTTAGAAATAACATGAGTAAAATTAGGAGGAAAGTGTATTGGTCTTTGAGACCTGGGTGGAAAACAAGGGGGTAGGCCAAGAATACAAAAAAAAGCTTGTACGAAAAATATCTTTAAAAGGCATGGTTAAAACTCCAGGAAGGACTGCACTGCCTAGGGGCACAGACACCATTCCTGGTTCCCCAGCAAATAGACTTCCTCCCCTTTCTCAGGATACTATCATAAGACAACTATTCACAATCAAAATAACTAAAATTAAAGGCAGAGCCATAAATAGCGCAGTAGTTCCACTTGATTCAAGGAAGTTCTGAGAAGTTTAGGGAGGGTTATGCCACAAAGAAGGAGGTTATGAAATAAACATTTTAAGTTATATATAAAAAGTAAACCCATGTTTGAATGCACTGTGATTAAAAGAAGTAGAAAAATAGAGAAAGAGAAGCAGAGGTGGGGGTAGGTGGGGGTGTAGTCTTCTGGGTCTGCCTGTCAATTTCTCTTGTGGCCTTTTGGTCAAGTCAATTAGATAATAAATTATGCATAACCACCTCTACTGGCATTAAAACGCTAGGCATGAGAAATGATGGATGTTTCAGTGACCCCTATAAATTTGCTTGGGGTCAGAACAATTGTCCCAGCCTGTTGCTTGGTTTGTTCCCCTCCTTCCCATTACCCCGGCCCAGCCAGAGGAGGGAGGGGTGTTCAGTAGAGTGTCAACACTACCTCTCATGTAGATAAACAATCCGCTTGGAATTTAGTCATCTTTCTGAAATAGCAGTGAGTACCAATCAATGCAGTGAGAGTGAGTCAGAGATAAAATAGATTTACACAGTATCTGGCATGGACGGGGAGGGAAGAGGAGAGATGACTTTACTGGAAGAAGGAGCTAGAAGCAAGGATTGGGGTGAGCCTACCAGCTGTGCCAGCCACATCACCCATCACTCGTCCCTGAACAGGCAAGGCTGGGCAAGGCAGCACAGCTGTTTGTCAGTCCTTACCAGCCCTTAGGGTTCAGTAAAGCATGAGGGTCAGGGTGCAGTTCAAGGCGGATGGGAGCACCGGGCAGGAACTGCAAGGTGGTACCTGCCTGCCTCCCTGGTATGCAAACTGGGCACAGGCTTTGAACACCAGCAAATCAGGCCTCCAAATACTCAGGCAGCAGGAGCATTTGATAGTTTTTTAAAAAGGCATTTAAATGGTTAGCATTTAATTTGTTGGAGTTTATAAAATAAACATTTTTTGGTTTATAATTTTTAAATGATAGTTTATATATTTTTTTCACTGCTTGGAGTTTCATAGGTTTCAGCAGTACCACAGGCATTTGAGGTGGAGGAAAGCTCTGGCATTCTGTGCAGAGGAATGCAGAGGTTGTAGCTGGGGAATCAGCTCCAAGGTGAAGAAGAGGAGCTGAGGTGGGGAAACTGGGAAGGGGGATGAAGCAGGTGGGAAGGGAGAGGTCTCTGATGGGAAAGTGAAAGTCGAACTCAGGCGTGTCTGATTGTTTGCCACCCCATGGACTGTAACCTGCCAGGCTCCTCTGTTCACGGGATTCTCCAGGCAAGAATACTGGAGTGGGTAGCCATTCCCTTCTCCAGGGGATCTTCCCGGCCCAGGGATTGAACCCAGGTCTCCGGCATTGCAGGCAGATTCTTTACCATCTGAGCCACCAGGGAAGAGAAAGCTAAGAATAAATGATGAGTAGCCAAGTGAGCAATGGGGGAATGGTCTGGAGAAATTCCTGAGACTTAGGAGAGATGCTTGCAAAGGGCTTTGGAGTCACTTGGGTGGGTGAGTGGCTCTTATTTAAAGAGATAGGAAATAGATTGCGACAGCAACCATGTCTGGTCGTGGGAAGGGTGGCAAAGGCCTCGGCAACGGGGGGGCTACGCGCCATCGCAAAGTCTTGCGGGACAACATTCAGGGTATTACTAAGCCAGCTATCCGGCGTCTGGCTCGTCGTGGAGGCGTCAAACGTATCTCTGGTCTTATCTACGAAGAGACTCGTGGGGTGCTGAAAGTGTTTCTGGAAAATGTGATCCAGGACGTGGTCACCTATACGGAGCACGCTAAGCGCAAGACTGTTACCGCCATGGATGTGGTCTACGCGCTCAAACGTCAGGGCCGTACCCTTCACGGTTTTGGCGGTTGAGCAAAGCATCTAGCTTGAAACCTTTAGAAAAACTAAAGGCCCTTTTCAGGGCCGCAAAAAAAAAAAAAAAAGAGAGATAGGAAATAATGGACGGCAGCAGTTTGGCCCTTGCCCTTGGCAGAGCCGCTCCCCTTCGAGAAGACATGGGCAGAGTGGAGAGACACGATGGCACCACGTGAGGAAAGCAGAGCCTGAGAATAGCAGGCGCCCTGTTCCTGCCTGGGGGTGACGGTGGGCCCTGCTCCAGGCCTTGAGCAAAGGGGCAAAGGAAGTGAGTGTAAAGGCGCTGCTCTTGAGGCCAGCCGGTGCTGAGGGGGTGTCCTCCGTGACATGTGCATTATCCCAGGGGTCCACGAATCATTTCACTGGTGGCGCTGGAGCAGCCAGATAGGAGTCATGCAGCTGTGGACACAACACAACAGACAGCAATTGCGATCCACGTTGTTTCTGTGCGACTGTTAATCTGCATCTTGTCTATACCTGAGGTGGTGGCCTGGGGAAGCCTCCGGTCACGCAGAGGAGAAACAGGACTCACGTGGTCACAGCTGACACTCAGAGATGCTGGCTTAGTAAACTTTGTGGTACAGTCTAATTAGAATGTGCTAGAGCGACTCCACAGACAAGGCGATGGCACCCCACTCCAGTGTTCTTGCCTGGAAAATCCCGTGGATGGAGGAGCCTGGTGGGCTGCCATCTATGGGGTCGCACAGAGTCGGACATGACTGAAGCGACTTAGCAGCAGCAGCAGCAGAGCGACTCCACGTGAGTCAGCCTGACCTAACTTAATTGGTACCTGATAAACTGCCATCGTGGACACAGCAGGGGAAGGAAAGGGGGGATGAACTGAGAGAACAGCATTGACGTATATGCATTGCTGCTGCTGCTAAGTCGCTTCAGTCGTGTCCGACTCTGTGAGACCCCAGAGACGGCAGCCCATCAGGCTCCCCCGTCCCTGGGATTCTCCAGGCAAGAACACTGGAGTGGGTTGCCATTTCCTTCTCCAATGCATGAAAGTAAAAAGGGAAAGTGAAGTCACTCAGTCATATCTGACTCCTAGCGACCCCATGGACTGAAGCCCACCAAGTTCTTCTGTCCATGGGATTTGCCAGGCAAGAGTACTGGAGTGGGTTGCCATTGCCCTCTCCATATATACACTGCCATGTGTCAAATAGATAGCTGGTGGGTGGCTGCTACATAACACAGGGAGCCCAGCTTGGTGCTCTGTGAAGACCTAGAGGGCTGGGTTGGGGGGGTGTGGGAAGGAGGGTCAGGAGGGAGGGAATGTGCTGTGCTGTGCTTAGTCACTCAGTCTCATCCGACTCTGCGACCCCACGGACCGTAGCCCACCAGGCTCCTCTGTTCATGGGATTCTCCAGGCAAGAATACTGGAGTGGGTTGCCATGCCCTCTTCCAGGGTATCTTCCCAAGCCAGGGATGGAACCCAGGTCTCCCACATTGTAGGCAGATTCTTTACCATCTGAGCCACCAGGGAAGCTGGAGGGAGGGGATGTATATATACTTATAGCTGATTCACATGGTTGTACAGCAGAAACTAACACAACATTGTAAAGCAATTACCCTCCAATTAAAAAGAAAAAAACTGCCATTGGGCACAGGGCCCAAGAAAACTTTCAAATCAGTTCTGGGCTCTGGGTTGATCAGTTCAAGAACGAGATATTTCCCAGTTTCTTCTACCTGCGACAGTTGCACGTCTGTTAGTTGAACCTAGATGTTACCAAATCTATTTCCCTTCTGAAACCAGTCTTGCTTTTGATATTCACTGTGGAAACAGTAACACCCTCCTTAATACACCCACCACCCTGGCTCTGAGATCTTGCTTCCCGCTCAGTCCTTGCTGTTCTGCTCTCAAACATCCTGGTGAACAGAACCTAAGCGCAGACACAGCCTGTCTCCTTTCTGTTGTGAAACATCACTAACACAAAGCAGTTGCACATAACAGACGTTTCTGAAGACGTTGTGGCTAATGAGAGCAGACAGAGCTATTATAGCTTGGGGCAGGAAATAATTTCAAATGCAACGTCAGATATCATTGTTCCTAGAAGTACATCAGACATTCCCAGCCAGCTCCACAACCCCCCACACACACCAGAGGAAGTTCTCTCTGACTGTGTCCCTCCTTGCCACCCTCAGGGAGCCCCAAAGCCAGAGTTGCCCCCAAAGAGATCAAGAAATAGCCCATTCTTCTGTTCTATCCCTTATAGAGATGGAACTACCATTTATCAAGCACCAGGGACTTGATTCGCTGCTCACATCATCTCATGTAATCCTCTCAACAACACCGTGGGACACACACAGATAAGGAAACTTACAGATAAGGAAACTGAGTTTCAAAGATAGCAGCTTGGCTAAAGACACACAGCTGAAACGTGAACCCAGTTCCATCTCCTCTAAGCTCAGACTCGTCATTGTGACCTTTGCTGCCTTTCAGCATAACCTGCTTCTTCGTGTACTCCTTAGGTCATCAGAATTCAGATCTATTACTCACCCCTTAACTCAGCAAAGCTTTCTGTACAGTCAGGTGAAAATTTCCCTAACATTTTCTTCCATGCAATTGAGTCCTTTCCCCAAGAGCTCTCCCTCAAAGACTTCCCTTTCCCGAGATAAGTTTTATATCGGCTCTGATCCCCTTTCCGCTGACTTGTTTCTCCTCACTTGCTTGTCTGGATGGCTTTTGGCTGTCTGTCCCTCCCCCTCCCTCGTTTCTCTGCTTTGTCAGCTCTTCTATGGAAAGAGCTTCATTTCATACTAGGAACTTGGATCCATTTGCTCCACTTCCTTCTCGAAGCAGGTGACTCAAGTCCCACAGAAAAGGGAACAACAGGATGTCTGACTCCTGCACTGAATCCCTCAGAGGAGTTCTCCTGTGGCTGCGGGAGAGAAGGCAGGGCCCTCCCGGTGCTGTGTTTTCTTCCTCTTGTTCCCTTGGCCTTCTTAGAGCTGAGCTTGGCACTCCGTTAAGCCAGAACACTCAGCCCTCTTGAATCCTCATAATTCTTAATTATGTCCTTGCCACTGGTTGGCATAGCAGCCACAGATGTGAGAGAGCACACATTCAGATAGAGTTATAAAATAAACACTGTGGTTCTCCTCCCCAGCCTTGCTCTGAGAGGCTGGAACCACATGAATCCACAGTGCAGCAGAGACTTTAAGCCAGGGAATGGTGAGAAATGACAGCTCAACTTCCCAAAGGCCCTGTGTCCAAGTACCAAGAGAGTAGGATTTATAAACCAATTGAGAGATTGTTTTGAGTACCAATCCATGGAATGATGCTGGGCAGCACTCAATCCTGGTGCATGTGAATGGACCTGGGATGCTCAGGGAAGTCCATGGATAGACACCAAGGAGGGAAGCAGGGTGTGGGATGAATTGGGAGATTGGGATTGGCCTGTGTACACTACTATGTATAAAACTGGGCTTTCTAGGTGGTGCAGTAATAAAGAATCCATCTGCCAATGCAGGAAACGTGGGTTCGATCCCTGGGTCCAGAAGATCCCCTGGAGGAGGAAATGGCAACCTGCTTCAGTGTTCTTGCCTGGAGAATTCTGTGAACAGGGGAGCCTGGCGGGCTACAATCCATAGGGTCACAAAGAGTCAGACACAACCGAGCGTGCACTCCTGCACTGCTTCTTCCGTGGTCTGAGGCCTGCTAGCAGGGAAATTCGTTTTTGTGACAGAAGAAAGGGAAGAAAGAAAGATTTGCCTGTACTAGGGGAACTTAGAGTCTATTTGCAGAGATGGGATATAAAAGATAATTATCCCTTCCACAGAGGCTATGCCAAGTTGTCATTGTGTTAGATGACAGCGGAGGCTACAAGAGTTCAGAGGAGGGAGACAGCACTGACCTGGGAAAGGAAGAAAGGCTTCAGGCCAAGGATGGGGCTCCCCGGCACTTAGCCTTCGGGGCAGGCTGAGTGGGGGAGGGGAGTCAGGGCACTGTCAGAAGGACTAAGCAAAGAGCAGAAGTGTGGGGGCAGGGATGTGATGAAGCATTCAAGAGACAATGAGTCATCCCCCAGGGTTTTCTTTACAGCTTCCACATAATAATGGTCACATAACAGGTTATTATTTTTCTTCTTTAAAAAAAAACCGCAAAATTAAAGCGAGACCCAAATTCTCAATATAGAAAATAAGCCTGTGATGTCAGTGTCCAGTGACACCACGGAGGTGAGAATTCCTGAGCCCGATATGAACTTGAACCCTGTCGAAATTCTCACCCTTGTTTGCTGGAACCTCCATTTATTTAATGCTGTTGTGCAGGAGTCTATTCTTTGGAAAACTTGAAAGTAACCTGGCCAGACCTTCCCTCAATCACTTAGCACAGCGTCAGCAATTGTTTTGGCTTTGTCTTAATGGATCACAAACTTCTCTGTTGTTTTAAAATACTTGGAAGCTATTTGGAGCCAGGAAATGTCTCTTGGAGGAAACTAATCCTGGTAACATTACCTAGACAAATCACTCTGTCTGAATGATATCATATCAGCAGTTGTTGTGGGGGAGGTGAGGGAGCCTTCAGGTGCATTTCCTGAGGATTAGAGTACTGTTTCTGATGAGTACCATCCTGTGTTTCTGAATTTCCCAGTCGGTTTTAGTGGTGGTGGGTTGTCATTTTGGGTTGCCCAGACGGAACTAAGGCGCTTCCATCTCTAAGATATAAACAGGAGGATTTTTGCTTCTCTGATATTTTCTATTGAAGATGTTTTATTGTTCCCATATTTTCCATTGAGGAACATAAGCTGCCTATAACTCCAAATTTATGAGATGTTCTCCTTTATTTATCATTTTTAAAAAATTGTTTTTTAACCTACCTCCTTTCCCCCCACTGGTTACTATCCATTACTAGGGTATTTAGAAAGGAGACGAATTTCTCACTTTATGACTTTAGCAAAGCAAACATTGCCCGAGTGTGGAAGGAGCCAGTCAAGGAGACACTGTGTTCTCTTAGTCATAGACACATACTAGGAAAAATTCAACTAAGCCTCACTTGTGTGTATTAAAATAACCCTTTTCCCAGCTCAGAATCACATTTCAAAGGGTGCCTGGTACAAAGCGAAGCCAAGTATAACCTAGCCACACAACAGTGACAAGGGTAATACATGGTTTTCCATCTTGTTTCAACAGAAGGCTGCTCAGAGCTGGGAATATGCAGAGAACTAGCAGTGAGCAAAGCTGAGCAGAGTGACCTTGAACAAGTCACCTCACTTGTCTGGACATCTTCCTTTAGAAAATGAGGGGGAAATGCCCTGGTACTTTAGCACATGATGACCAAATGAGAAAATAAGTACAAAACGACTTAGTAAACTGCAGGGATTTTTTCTACAGCGCTAAAGGGATTTGGAGAGGTGGCTATTAGGGGAAAATGAGATATGTGCAAAGCTTTTTTAAATTAATTTTAATATCTACCATTTAATGTGATTTAACTTTAGCAATTAGGGGTTCATTAATTATTACCCTAAGAAAATACTGTTACGCAATTACTGTGTCTTCTAAATGAACCATTTCTCTTTTTCACTGTCGTTCAGAATTTTCTCCGTGGAAGAAAAGTATTTAGGAGACAAATTACCTGGAACTTAATGGGGTGAGATTTTTTTAAAGTATCTTCTGTCCAGAGAGAAAAGGCTTTTTCTGATGTACTCAGTATACAGGTTGAACACAGTGATTTATTTGATCATACATTTTCCCCCAAACAATGTAAGGAAAGAGGATGTTCCAGCAAGTCATACAGAGGGAGACGTTGAGGGGAGGGTATAGGAGAAGGAGGAGGAAAAATACCAAGGAAAGCACCAGAAGTATCGAACCATACTGGGTGTCTTCAGAATTGAAAGTGGATAAACAAGGGCTTCCCAGGTGATGCTAGTGGTAAAGAACCCACCTGCCTATGCAGGAGACATAAAATATACGGGTTCGATCCCAGAGGCGGAAAGATCCCCTGGATAAGGACATGGAAACCCACTCCAATACTCTTCCCTGGAGAATCCCATGGACAGAGGATCCTGGAGGGCTACAGCTCATAGCGTGGCAAAGTGTTGAACATGACTGAAGTGACTTAGCTCAAACAAGGCTACTCCTTCGTGAACGGACCACTTAGGCAAGTCCCCACCTGCCTCTGAAGGTGTCTGAGTTTTGACTGGCCCCACCTCCCTTACTCTGCTCTGAAAGCTGATCAATAAGAAGTTGGAGGAACACTTTTCTACCAGGGCCACAGTCTGTCATTTGGGAGAGAGAGTCCTTCCAGGCAAAGCCATGTACAAATTTTCCTGCTTTACTGCCTGAAGCACCGAAGGGCACTCAACCCCCAATAGCTCACTGTCCTGACTTGGAAGTTATCCTCCAAGAGCTTGACTTCTAACTCATTTTCATTTGAGGCAAAATCATTAGGAGAATTGATCCTATGTCGCTAGCAAATGTGACCCCAGCTTTAGTAAATGAAATATCATTTCTCAGCTACTTTGCTATATGACTTAAAGTTGTCTTTGCCTATTTGCAGGAAACTCAGTGGAAACCAACCCTGACGGCCCCCTATGATAGCTGTCAATGCCTCCTGAGACCATGATGGGATGCCATGCACTGCCCTCCTAACAGATCTAGATGCAAAACAATCCCAGAAATCCCCCCTTTTTTTATATTGTGAAGGAAATGCCAACAATGGAGAACCAGGAGGGCAGTGTCTTACCCAAGTACCAATTTCTTTACCCACTGCCTTCTCTCTTCTCTAGCTGCTGGAATCTTGTATCCACAAGTCTAAAGTCCTGATTCTTTTTCACCATTAGATGATTAATGACCACAGAGACTGATTTTTTTTAATTGTTAAAAAAGTAGAGAAAGATTTTATTTTAGTGGGATTTTGTCTAACAATGGTATATGAATGAGATGATGACATACACATTCCTATATCATGCTGGTGTCAGTAGGTTCCTCTACTTCATGAGCAAGCCTTGGAGAGAGCTTGAGGAGCAAGGAGAGAGAGTTAACTGATGATGTTAATTGAAATCCTGAAAGGTTTCTTCCTACAGATATACCCTGAGCACTGCCGACTGCCTCTTTTAAAATTAGTCTCTTAAACAAACTAATTAATTCCTCTGTTTCCCAGATCAGCCAACTAAGACCACAGTGGAAGTAAGAAGAAAATATCTCTGAGAATAAAGCTTTCATGGTCAAATAAAACAAAAATATTAATTCACAGATGTATTTATATGTCAGACAGTTGTCAACAGTCGTGAAGTATAGGTATCTCTGTCCCCTAGGAATTTGCAGTCTAATTGGGAGGAAAAGCACACAACAATTGTAATTTTAAAATGTTCATTGCAAAAAAAAAAAGGGGAGGGTGGGGAAATGGAGACAAATATAAAAAAGAAAATTATTAACTTTTTCATAGGGTTTTTATAAGTATTTTTCTTCATTTTTAGGTGCTTTTAAAAATAAAATGACTACCATACTACATATATATAGTTCTGCTTTTCCCACTTTACTTACCAGGAGAAGTGGAAAAGGAAGTCTTTAATCCCCCCTTCCAACTCTCAACATATATGGTAGATAAAGGATTCATATTACACAGACAAGGGCTCTTACAAATTGAGAGGGAAAAAAAAGGGGAACATCTCAAAGAAGTGGGCGAAGAATACATGACAAGAGAAGCCACCAAAAAAGAAATACACGTGGCCAATAAACATTTAAAATATTCAAATTCACTAGAAATTCAAGAAGTGCAAAATAATGAATGAGATCTCATTTTCACCTATCAAGTTGACAAACATTTTTATAACATTCATTTCTGTAGTGGGAAATCTAGTACATGAATAAAAGCCTTACAATATTCATGCTTTTCTCTACTGCATTTTTCATCCTTAAGAAAAAAGCATAATTTACAATAGTTAAAAAAAAAACTGAAATCTATCTAAATATTTAACAGTCTAGCATTGATTAAATTATTACATTTTCATCAATACAATGTGTGCTGAAATTAAACATCAAATACCACAATGTTCACAACATATTTTGAATGAAACATAAAAAAATGAAAAATAAAACTGTATACAGCACGAATTCAGTTTTGTTTAAAAATATACACATATATACTTATATATTTAAGTATTGTTAAATATAAAATAATTAACAATGGTTATTTCTGTGCCTTAGCAAAATATCCAAATTTTGTTTTGTTCATGTATGCTATTGTGATTAGTAATAAAAGTAACTAATTCCATTTTTTAAAAAGGGAGCAATGAAGGTCAAACATTCTGAAATGCTTTTTGATTTACACCTTTATACAGGTGAGGTTTTTGATGTCCCAGTCTCCCTCAACTTGACTAGTCATCATATCATGTCTCAACTATCAAGGATGAAAACTATTATTATTAGTAGTATAGGTACCATTTATTGAGTGCCTACTCTGTGTAGGGGCTTCTCTGATGGCTCAGCAGAATACATCTGCAATGCAAGAGACACAAAGAGATACAGGTTTGACCCCTGGTTTGGGAAGATCCCCTGTAAGAGGAAATGGCAACCCACTCCAGTATTCTTGCCTAAAAATATCCCATGGACAGAGGAGCTTGGCATGCTACAGTCCATAGTGTCTCAAAGAATCAGACACGACTAAGTGGCTGAGCACACAGTCTGTGCTAGGCAATGTGTTAAATGTTCATGAATCATGGTATTTAATCCTCACAACTAACTTCTGAGATAGTAAGTATTATTATTACTCATTTTCAGATGAAGAAACTGAGGCTCAAAGAGACAAAAAGAGGCCACCTAGCAAGTAGGTGGTGGGGCTGGCATTTGAACCCTACACTCTTTACCTCTATCTGTAGATTCTTACTTTCGCCTTTGCAAGGAGAACTGGGAAGACCCATTCAACTCGTAAACTTAGTAAAATTGGGTTTGTTGGGTAGAGAAGCAGGTATTTGTCTTGCTAACTTGTGGATTTGATATGGATTACCTGGAATTTTGCTCTCAGGGCTACTGAAGACACACCTCTCTGACTGCCCAAGCACACACAGCTAGAGACAGAGCTGGAAGTCAAGTTCAACAGTTCGCCCCAGAGTTAGCTGCCTTTGCCTGCTCCTTCAGGATGCTTCTTGGGGTGTCTGTCTGTCTCCATTTCTTGAAAGCATTAGGAGGGAAGAGGAGATGTTTCCCACTGTGATCCAGTCTGGTCCCCTGATATCTCCATCACCCAACTGGCAAGTACCTTCTCAGGGCCCAGACCCAAAGTCCCAGTGAATCCCACTGCATTTCTAAGTATTCAAGATGCCTATTCATCGCACTTTTCCACTCCCCCACCTCCTTCTGACTCCAATTTTCCTCCCATCAGATATGTCACTTTACTGTTATAAATCCAAGCCACATTTCAGAAGTTGATTGCATTGTCTACTGAGGCATGGGAAATCTGTTCTGGAGGGTAAAGTTCACTGTAAGAAAATACTCATGTTTAAAATCAGAAGCTCAAGAATCACATGTATTTCCAAAGGAGGAGGTCCTAATGGTTTTTCTATGTGAAATGACAGCTTGTGAGAAGCTTTTAAAGAGCTTTCCTGCTAACTCTAAAGGCCCAAGATTTAGTTTTTCTGAGGTTTCTTAATGGAATCCAAATACCTCATTGTGTTCACCAGAGCAGCGAACTGTATATAAAGTGGCAGGCCTTAAAAGGGCGGCCAGTGAGCTGGAGACAATTTGCATGAGATACGATAGCTTTTTGTTTTTCTTCATGGTGTTTAAATGCTCTTATGAGGGATGAGCATGACTTCTTAGCTGGTTTCCTTTTTTCACTCCAGGTCCAGCTAGCGGGGTCATCTTCTTCCACCACCAGCCAGGCTTCATGCCCACGTTGCCACTTGGGGGCAGTCTAATGCCTCCTTGTCTTCCCATCGCCTTCTTCCCTCCCGCCTTCTCTACACAGGATTTCCAGGTGGTTGACCTGGTTTCTGGTCCCTCTTATAAAATAATGGTCATTACCAATCCCAGCAGTTTCTTAAAAAGAAGCAAAGGGCCACATCCTTAATATACTGAAGAATAATATTGATACATTATACAGTTTTTCAAGGAGCGTTCAAGAAGACTCTTCCAAAGAACTTCCCGAGGCAGGCAGGGCAGACACCTTGCCTTGGGAAGGTAAAGTCAATGGTCTGAACCTTCAGTGGTTCTGAAGCAGAAAGTCTGCTTGTTCTTTGGCCAGGGCTCTTTCCTGCAGTCATTCTGAAATAAGAGTCAGACTTTATTTTGAAGGAAGACCATCTTTTATTGAAGACATCAAAACAATAAACAGCAGTAAGAATAATACAATAGAAGAAGAAAATCACATAATCACATTTCTTAGCCAGTATCTACTCATAAAATGGTTTCAATCTCAAAGAAGAAAAAGACCTGCCATCCCTTTTCAAAGTTTATAATAAATTCACTTAAACCTGGAATAGACAGCTTGCCCAGATCCTTTCCTTGCCCAGATCCTTTCCCTACCCTTCCGTCCACACAAGGCAATTTAATTAATGGGCAAACAGCCCGATGGTGGATTTTTCTAATAGAGTGGCTTGAACGAATAAGCCCCAACCTTGCACAGAGCTCGTTGGCACACTACTCTGGCTGCATTACAGAAACAGAACAGAGTCATATGGTTCCTGGAAAGAAAGGGTTTGGCAGGGCTCTAGCCTCGGGTGAATCCATAAAGAAAAAGTGCTCCGTGGTGTCAGGGCTAGGGTAGATGGCAAGAGGGTGTGCGTGAATGTGTGTGTGTGTGAGATGATGTGAGGTACTGAGGGGCTGGGGGGAGGACACAGCAAAGGGAATACTGAGAGACCCCTTAAGCAGATTATTTCTGCTTCCTCTGCTCCCATAATCCACTCACTTAGCCAACAAGTGCACGCTGAATATTTACTGCAAGCTCAGCACTGAACAGAGTTTTGCATAGGTGCACAAGAGGCAAACTTTCAAGGGATTGAAAAAGAGTTCCCAGTTCAAATGAGGAAGTCATTTTTCAAGAAATGATTTATCACGTTTGTTGAGCTTCTATTCAGTGCAGGGGGGATGTCTGACAAGCCTCAAGGCTTCAGGTTGAAATATTGATATGTTAATAGTTTAGTTAAGTAGCTTTTAGAGCTTATTTCATTGAGACGGAATGTTATACGGAAGTGGAGACGAAAATGGCTTTTAAAACTACCCCAAGATTGTGGTTAAAGTTTGAACCAACTGGAGAACAGGTCAAAGAATTTGCTGGAAACCTTTCCAGGATTTTTTTTTTTTTCCTTCTAAGGAGCAGGCAGAAGGGCAAACTCCCATCTTGGACTTTAGGCCCATTAGGCATTTGCCTTGTTTCCAGCACCAAGACTTGCTCTGAAAGAGGCACCTCCACCGCCTTCATTTCAATGTCTCTACAAATATGAGCCTCAAGCATAGTCAGCATCGTGACTTGCTTAACAGAACTATTCTCAGCACTGTGGCTGTGGATTCGCAGCTAAAGGCTGCAGCAAGCCTTCTGGGGACGTTTGAAAGGGTCTTAGGATCTCCCTTTTATGTGAAAACATCTTCTGGAGACTGAAGACTTGTGCCTGTGATCTCACAGCCTGCACTCACCAAGAGCAGCACTTTGGCCTCTGACGGCAGGTGGGCATGGTCAGCTCTCAGCCATTGTTAAGCTGGACCCTGCCACCTCCTGGTGCTCTGAGCTGGGATCTTTAGGCGCTGCACAAGTTCCCCCCTTGGCTGCTTCTAGCCATCATTTCTCCACACATGAATTTTGTCACGTGATGCAGATCTGGGTCTGCTCACCATCACACACTGCATAAGACAGCAGGCTGCCATTAGGAAGAAAGGGCAAGGCCGTGAAGGGTGCTTCAGCTGCTGCCTGACAACCCGAGGGTGCCCACCAGCTTTACACACAGAGGAGGGGCAAAGTCCATCCAGTTTGTCACAAAAGCCTTCAGAAAAGCATTTTGTAGAACAAAGGTCTGCACACAGAGCAAAACACATCTTGGATTTACTTCTGGCCCTAGGTTTCATTTTAAGCAACTCATTTATCCTCTTTGGACTTTAGTTTTCCTATTTGTGAAACAAAAGTATAAAACACATGACTTCTAGGCCTGTTTTAGATTTAATTTTCTAGGTATGTAAAAGCCAAAGGAAAGCACACATCAGACAGCAGCCATTAAGATTCATGCCCTTGGGACTTCTCTGGTGGCCTGTGGTTAAGACTCCACATTACCAATGCAGGGGGCAGAGGTTCGATACCTGTTCGGGGAACTAAGATCCCACATCATGCGATGTGGCCAAAAAAATAATTTAAAAAAAATGAAATAAAAACTAAAAAAAAGATTCATGCCCTGTAGCTAAACCAAGAGGACTAGCATTAATATTTATTTAAAACTGGTATAAAATGTATTTTAAAAGCTAACAATTTAATTAATAATTAGCACAGGGCAGCATAACAGTTACTGGTTGTCATGCACAGAAGAGCCTTGGACGCTGAGTCAAAAAAAATCTGTGTTCTACAGAAATAGAAAAATCATGATTTTGGAGTTGAATTCAAATCCTGACTCCATTACTTGCTAGCTGTGTGACTGTGTGCAAGATATTTAATCTTTTGGAGTTTGTTCTGCATCAGAAAATAATAATAAACAACACATTACAGGAATGTAGTTAAAGATTTAGAGACATAGAGCTGAAGATTTATTAAGCTTCTGGCACACTGTAGGAACTCAGTAAAATTAGTATTATGTAATTAGCTTTCCTAAGATCTCTTAGAGAAGGGAAACATATTTTGAAACTTCCGTGACTTCATTTAATACTGATGAGGTGGCTTCTGTTAGCTGAATTTTAACCTAAATTAAGCTAAATTCACTTTCCCCAGATGTCAAATGAACATAATTATACTTTTATACTTAACCTAAAGAATTCTTGAAACAATTAAAAGAATTTAATGTGAAAGAACTTTGTAAATTGTTGACTTTTATTTGCATGTGAATATAACAGCTATTACAGGGAGGCCTGGCGTGCTGCGATTCATGGGGTCGCAGTCAGACACGACTGAGCGACTGAACGGAACTGATCTGATAATAGCTATTGTTTTATTAAACATTTTTTGTAATAATGTTCAATCACCCAACAAAGCATTTATCAGACCCTATAACTTGGCCATTTATTCAGAACCTGGTCTCTGTTTTCTGGGCCTTTATAACCAGGATTCACCAAAATAACACCCAGGAAACTAATGAGATTAGTTAGAACAGCTGAGTTGCCGCTGTACTAGAAAGTAGAAAATAGATCTGACTAAAAAGAGAAGTAGATTTAAGGTGAAGAGATTGAGAGAAAGAAGACATCTTATATAAAAGAAGTAGCATGAAAATAGACACAGATGCCCCCAAAAAAGTCTCTTTTGAAACTTGTGAAGACGTTAGAATTCTCACCCTTCTAATTGACAGGAATATTAGGTATTCAGCTGTGCAGCAAATATTCACTGAGCCCCTCGCATGTGCCAGGCACTGTTCTAGGCACTGGGGATACAGCCATGAACAAATTAAAAGGTGACTACCTGAGGAGCTTGTATTAATAAATTATACAGAATGTTAGAAGGTGATGAATGCTACAGAACAAGAGTAGAGCAGGGTAAGGTGATGGGTCATGAGTGACCGGGGTGAGGTAGTAAGTGTGATATAAAACAGAGTAGTCAAGGACCACCTTGGGGGTCCACTGGCTAAGAATCTGCCTTCCATTGCAGGGGACACAGGTTCGATCCCCGGTCTGGGAAGATCCCATGTGCGGTGGAGCAACTATGTCCATGTCACAACTATAGAACATAAGCACAGCAATGAAGACCTAATGAAGCCAAAAGATAAATATTTAAAAAATAGAGTGATCAGAGTAGGTTTCATTGAGAAGGTAACACTGGAGTAAAGGCTTATAATAGATGAATGAGTAAATCAAGGAGATACACAGGGATAGAGCTTCTGGCAGAAGGAATAGCTGGAACAGTGGTCCT